>NC_140989.1:253136608-253736608 GCF_052327205.1 Somniosus microcephalus
CGGGGCGCTTCCAGTAGCGCCCCGCTTCCCTCTTGGGGCGCAACCACTCAATTTCCAGCGCGGGGATGCTAATTTTTCCGGGGCGCTACTTCTAGCGCCCCGGCGAAGTTAGCGCCCCAGTTGGGGCACTACTCAATTATTAGCCCTTGATGTTTCTGTGAAGCCTCATCTGATCGGGAGAATTGACAGATGGCTTCTGCAATCTCTCATGCAGCTGCCACCTGTTTTCTCCTAAGGAGAGAGTCATCTGTGAGCCTGGGTGCAAGGGCTCACCTTTGGACAGTGATTGTCAGTGTTTGACAGCACCTCAATGCTGTCAAACACTGACAATTCATCTATCAAAAAGGGCCTGTCCCTTTAGGAAAACCAGCAGATGAAGCATCATGCACTGACGTCATCTGACACCGGCTTTCCCTTAATTGGCCGGCAAGCCCGCAGGGCGGACCTAACAAGGCCAATCAAGGGAAAATAACGTCTGTTCGTCTGACATCACTGGGGGCGGGACTAGAACCCGGAAGGCAGCAGTCCCATCCCCAACTCATCTCCGCAGGCAAAATCCAACTCTACGAGTGCCAAACAGGACAATTTTGTACTGTGGGTCTATGCCTGTTAGTAAACAGATTGAGACTATCCAAAACCCTTACAGCTATTAGAGGTGAGAGTTTCATCCCATGAGTCTAGGCTGTTGCACATTTATTCACAGTCAGCTTTTAATACTACAAAAAGCTTCTAAAATCGGTCACGAAAAGTCCACTACAAAGATCATAGTGCTGCACTATTCTTGTTCTGAGTCTGCTGGAGTAGGATCCCCACAAAGGTAGAGTGGCACTGCCAACTCACACTGATGCACTGTACCACAAACAGACCATACACATGATGACTCTTTACAAAGATATTATTCAAATTAAACAGGCCCAGTGCCTCAGGGGTAAATGTACTGGATGGTACGGTACTAAGCCATTAAAACGAGATGGTCCAGGGTGCGTACCTGGAGAAGGCCGTACAAGTTGAAAAAATTAACTTGCTAATGACTAAAAAAAAATTGAAGTCTACATTTTGATTTTATTAAAGGTTTATATGAAGAATATGATTAAAATAAAGAAGCCAACAGATTAACGTAGTGTTATGAAAGACTTGCATTTATATAGCGCCTTTCATGACCACCGGATGTCCAAAGCGCTTTACAGCCAATGAAGTACTTTTTGAAGTGCAGTCACTGTTGTAATGTAGGAAATAGGGAATCTCTATTATAGCTTTTTTTAATATTACGTTAGATAGACAGCATAAATGTGAATTAGAAATTGGCTTTGAATGACTGTAGCTCTAAAGGCATTTATTTGCCTCGGTATCAGGGGACTGGCCATTACACAAAACTGTCCTTTCTCATCCAACATTTTCTGAGAGACAACCTGTCTTTGAGGGTGCAGGCTGTTTGATCTGTAAATCAGTCAGGATGCAGAAGCTTAATTCCAGGTGCTGATCAAATCCTGGGTCTCTGTAGGACAAATAGGTATTTGGTCTGTAAATGGCACTTACTGTCTACCATGGTTTCTTTGCTGACACCTCATGGCATTTGAGCTTAAAAATAAATATGTTACATCTTTAATGGCTATACTTCCATGGAAGGTTGTTTTTGGAGTTGGAATAGGTATATATTATTTAAAATATTAATGAAGCCTGGGTAAAACAGTCAGTGCGAGTCAAACTGCTCATTAGCATGAAATGTAAATATAAACATATCCTACCACTGTATGTTTGATTTTGATGGATTGAACGGTGCCTTTTGGTCTGGTATATGTATGGCAGATGTTTGGTTCAGTTTCTGGAATCAACACTTGGATTCCACAGGCCAGTTTAGAAGTTGCATTACCCATAGACAACTTGGCATTGGGCAACCTACAGAAGGCTGCACCCTCTCAAAATCTTTTAGGTTATTCTACAGTGTAAGAAATATATTCTGAAGAAAATAATTTCACCCTTTGTTGCATACTGTTTTCGAAGTATATGTACCATCAGTAACTTGCTGCGTATTCTGTTTCTTTGCAATTACCACAAACTCCGTTCCCTAGCCACCAACTCCAACCCCCTCCCTGGCTACGGCCTGAGTCTGAACCAGACTGTTCGCTACCATGGTGTCCTGTTGGACCCGGAGCTGAGCTTCTGACCCCATATCCTCTCCATCACCAAGACCGCCTTTTTCCACCTCCATAATATTGCCCTTCTCTGAACATACCTCATATCTGGGGAAAGGAAGGTGACAAACTAGTTGTTTTGTGTTTCAATGTACTTTTGTAGAGAGTGGATTGGATTCACTTGAGAACAAATAGGATTGACGTCACGCAACAAACGATCAATACTTAAAATGGTCTTCAGGTTAGGGGGCAGAAACACTCCGTTAAATGTTCTGAGGGAAATGTAGATTTTTCCAAAATACTAAACTAGATGGGCTAAATGGTTGTCTGTATTTCTTTGATCTTTGTGATATGAAAGTAACCTTGCATAGCTCGGTATACATTTAGGAACCTAACCACAACATAATTGAGCCCAAAGCACTTTCATTCTGGAATTAAGGCATTTTTTTTTTGAATGGGCCAGCCTGAACACAGAACAGCTTTGCAGCAAGCAGATGGTTTGGTCACAACAAGCAGGGCTTTCCTTGTACAAGTTTGCTGCAAGCTGAAGTTGTTTTGCAAAATTTGGAAAGCTTGAAACTCATTTTCCAAGTTGGTTCACTGTGATAACATTAACAGAAGTTCATGGGGGCAGTTAAAGGGAAAACAAAATGAAGCAAAAACAAGAAGGTGGGGCTGCATGCTGAGGCCTGAAATGCTTCATGGTTGCAGAGAGAATTTTGAGCCTCAAGGTTCGGGAAGTTTTTATTTAAATTGCTCCTATGGAAAAGAACAATTCCCAAAATTATTGTCTAATTTTCCTTAAACAGGTAAGCTTGGTGTGGCTTTCCTTCCTTAAGTGCCTTTTGGAAGGATTAGCAAATTGTTGAGAAATTAATCTATCCAGCCTCATACTCTGCAAACTGTGCCAAATGTCAAGAATAGCACCGTTCAGTTAAAATGACTGAGAATTTTAAGCATAAAGTTCGTCTCCAGTCAACCAGCTTTGCATAAAAATAGCATTAGTCAGGAACTCTAGAATGGAGTTTTTGAAATCGTTTTATTTTCTGGCCCTTCCAAATCTGAAGAGATGAGTATTGTTGCATTTTATCCAGATGACTAATCTGGTTGACCGTGTGGAAAATGCCTAGAATTCCATTAAAAAAATTACATGCTGAAAAATGAGGATGGATTCGTAACAACAAAAAAATCGTGTGCCCCAAGCCATAAAAAAATTCTTTGTAGGTTTTAATTGCTGCCATTTCTGCAGTACTGTAACTGTGCCCAAATGTCTTGTTGTCTTATGTCGGGTGGTGATCAAAATGTTCTTTCAATAACATCTAACAACTTGTATTTATACAGCACCTTTAACTTATTACCGTAAAAGGCACTTTACAGGAGTGTTATCAAACAAAAGTTGACAAGGAGCCACATCAGGAGATACCAGGGCAGGTGAGCAAACTGGTTGCATTTAAGGAGCGTCTTAAAGGAGGAGAGCGAGGCGGAGAGGTTTAGGGCGGGAACTGCAGAGCTTAGGGCCCAGGCAACAGATGATGGCATGGCTGCCAATGGTGGAGCGATTAAAATCGGGGATGTGCAAGAGACCAGATTGGAGGAGCTGCTTCCATCCCATGGCTGTCCGTGTTGTTAATGCTGGAAATTGGAAAGCTAAGATAGAAAAGAGAGTTTTTGATAGAATGCAAAGCCTCCAGCGGAGTTCAATTTGCCCCATTATACAAAGTTGTGCTGTTGAAATGGCATCATCATTCTGTCATGAGCGCCTATTGCAAATAAACTGCTGTGAATTCTTTCACCGCTAATTGCATTTCTGAAGGCACAGCCACCAACGGTGCACCAATGCGCAAGAGGCCAGAACTAGAGGAGCGCAAAGATCTTGGAAATTTGTAGGGCTGGAGGAGGTTACAGAGATAGGGAGGGGTGAGACCAATAGAGGCCAGCGAGGACAGGGGTGACAGGTGAATGGAATTTGGTGCGATTTAGGATGCCGGCAGCGGAGTTAAAATGGGCGATTTTAATTTTCACAAAGACTGGGACACGCAGAATAGCTCAAGTTGTAAAGGCAAAACTACCTCATTTAAAGGGTATTTATGCCTTTCCAATCATTCCCCTTTGAGTATCCTGTCGCCAAGTAGCCAAGAGGGCAGGCAACCTACTTCATCTCTCCAACAATGCGGCTCAGAGACCAGTTACCAAAAGATACCGTTAGCATGACTTGCCCTCTCATTGGTCCTTTCTTTTTATAGAAACATGCCTGGCCATTCCCAAGCACCTCCCCAAACGGCTGAGATCAGAATGTCCTCGTATGAGTAATTGTACATCCACATCACTCCACACTTTAAAAAAAATATAAAGGGTGCATTTAAAAGAAAGACCTGCATTTATATAACGCCTTTCACAACCACGGACGTCTCAAAGCACTTTCCAACCAATTAAGTACTTTTGAAGTGGAGTCACTGTTGTAATGTAGAAAACACATCAGCTAATTTGCACACAGCAAGCTCCCACAAACAGCAGTGTGATAATGATCAGGTAATCTGTTCGTTATGTTGGTTGAGGGATAAATATTGGCCAGGACACCGGGGATAACTCCCCAGTTCTTCTTTGAAATAGCGCCATGGGATCTTTTACGTCCAACTGAGAGAGCAGACGGAGCCTCGGTTTAACGTCTCATCCGAAAGATGGCACCTCCGACAGTGCAGCACTTATCCAAAAATATGCGAACAAATCAGAAGGAAGTATTCAACATTTGTGAACAATTTTGTGAACAGTTTCTGCTGCAGTTTAAAATAACTATTATTGCTTTATTTTCCACATCAACTATCTTTATGGCCTGTTTCAGTGACAGACTCTTTGGCAGTGTGACAGATATTTTAGATACTTTCCCATATTAGAGACCTGGGTACAGCCCAGGGAGCTAAATATTCCATAGGATCTTTAGGTAGGACAGGGAAATTGGGAAAGGAGGGAGAGTAGCAATGTTGACACAATTATCGCAGTAGAAAAAAGGGATTTTAGTTAAGAGTGATCGGCAGTAGCAGTAGATAGAGTTAAGGAACAGCAAAGGATGCAAGACTCTGGTAGGAGATGTTCACAGACCTGATGTTAGAGATGTAGTGGGGGATTTATAAATATGGAAATTAGGATGCGTGTAGCAAAAACAACGTGATTATAATAGGAGATTTTCATTTTAATAGAAGATTTTAATTTTAATTTTTATATAGACTGGGGGAAGCAGACTGGCTCAAGTAATAAAGGCAATTAATTTCTAGAATGTATTCAGGATAGTTTTCTGGAACAATATGTTTTAAAACCTACAAGGGAACTGGCCACACTGGATTGAGTGGGACAGCAAAATACTGCAGATGCTGGAAATCCGAAATAACAACAGAAAATGCTGGAAAAACTCAGCAGGCCAGGCAACATCCGTGGAGAGAGAAAGAGAGTCAACGTTTCGGGTCGAAACCCTTTTACAGATTCTACACATTCAAGATTGTTTTAAGCAAAATGTTTGGTTCTCCTGAATTACTAAGCAATCAGAGATTCACTACAATTTTCTGTAGAAGGGTTTCGACCCGAAAAGTTGACACTCTCTCTCTCCACGGATGTTGCCTGGCCTGCTGAGTTTTTCCAGCAATTTCTGTTGTTATACTGGATTGAGTGATGAGTAATGAATCAGAAATAGCTAACAGTCTGACTGTAAGGGAACATCTTGCGAATTGTGACCATAACATGATTGAATTTGATGAGGTTTGGGGAAGAAAAAGGGAGAGTGACAAACCAAGGTTTATAAATTTAATAAAGGCAAACTTCAAAGGGATGAGAAATTAATTGACCACAGTAAACTGGGCTGAGCTGTCAATGAGTAAACCTACAGACAAACAATGGGAAGTATGCAAAGAAGTATTTTGTACAATACAAAACCAGTACAAACCCCTAAAAGGCAAAGGCTCCACTTGTGCTGTTAAGCAACCACGCTCAACAAATAAGATAAGAGACAGTATCAAGCTAAAAGAAAAGGCTTACACAAATGCAATCAAGAGTGGAAATCCAGTGGACTGGGTGTGCTGTAAAAAGCAACAATGGGATACAAATAAATTAATAAGAGGTGCAAAAAGGAGTATTAAAAATCTTGCAAAGGATATCAAAGCTAACAGAACAAGTTTTTATCAATAACTGAGGTAAAGGGGAATGTGGATCCATTAAAGACAGATGCAGGCAAGACTATAATGAATACAGGAAACTTTGTTATATCCGGCACCGACGGGACCGAGCTGTTGCCGATCTATCAAAACAGCCGGACATACAAAGTTAATGTTGAAGCATACGGAGGTTTTCATCTCTGTATCTGACAACAAACACTGTTGCTTAGCAACAGCTTGTAAACAGTCGGCCCGTACCTTGGAAGCGTCTCTGTAGCTTAGCAACAGCTTCAGAGACTTTCCAGAGCCCGACTGTTGAAAACAAAGCCACGAGAAGAAAAACAACCTAACAAAACGGCTCCTGATTTCTGCCGGTAGATCGAGGTTTCCGGACATACAACCTCCGGATAAACCAAAGTTTCCTGTAATAAGGAACCGGCAGCCTTGTTAAATGACTAAGAACATAAGAATTCGGAGCAGGAGTAGGCCATACAGTCCTTCGAGCTTGCTCCACCATTCAATACGATCGTGGCTGATCTTCGGCCTCAACTCCACTTTCCCTCCCGATCCCCATATCCCTTGATTCCCCTAGAGTCCAAAAATCTATCTATCTCAGCCTTGAATATACTCGACGACTCAACATCCACAGCCCTTTGGGGTGGAGAATTCCAAAGATTCACAACCCTCTGAGTGAAGAAATTCCTCATCTCAGTCTTAAATAGAGGATCCCTTATCCTGAGACTACACCCCCTAGTTCTAGACTCTCCAGCCAGGGGAAACATATCATCTACCCTGTCAACCCCCCTCAGAATTTTATATGTTTCAATGAGATCACCTCTCATTCTTCTAAACTCCAGAGAGTATGGGCCAATCTACTCAATCTCTCCTCATAGGGCAATCCTCTCATCCCAGGAATCAATCTAGTGAACCTTTGTTGCACCGCCTCTAATGCATGTACAGGAAACTTTCTGGTATCCGGCACGGACGGGACTGAGCTGGTGCCGGTCTATCAACAATGCCGGAGAATCGAGCGCTATAGTTAAAAGATACGGAGCTCAGCGCTCCGTCTAAAGCAACAAACCCTGCAACAGCTTCAAAACAATCAGCACAGCTTGCAAGCGTCTCTGTAGCTTAGCAACAGCTTCAGTTAGACGCTTGCACAGCCAGAAATTAGTAAAAAAAAGTAAAAGTAAAAAAAAGTTATCTGAACAGACTCCTGAATTTTGCCGGTTAACCGACATTTCCGGTTATTTAGTGGCTGGTTAATCAAAAGTTTCCTGTATGTCCTTCCTCAGATAAGGAGACCTTGGTATCTTTTTTCTCAGTGGAGGAAGAGGGTCAAATAACAATGCTAGAAGGGGAGGAATTTTGTAGATTTAATACAAGTTTAAAAAATGGTAAAAGTGAAAATAATGGGACTTAAGATAGACAAGTCTCCAGGATCTGATGCTCTCCACCCCAGGTAATAAAATAAATAGAGAAGAAAATTGCAGATGCATTAGTCATAATTTTCCAAAGCTCTCTAGATTCTGGAATTATGCCTTTGGATTTGAAATTTGCTAATGTCACTCCATTAGTGAAGAAGGGAGGGAGTTAGAAACCAGGTAATTACAGACCTATCAGTTTAACATCAGTTCTGGGGAAGTTACTAGAATCTATCATCAGAGACAGAGTGACTGTGCACTTGAACAGGTATCAAGTTGATCAAAGAGAGTCAGCATGGATTTGTGCATAGCAGGTCATGTCTGACTAATCATGGTCGATAGGGAAGTGTTGCTGGATGTTGTCCATATGGACTTTCAGCAGGCATTTGTTAAGGTACCACACGAAAGAGTATTAGCAAAAATGAGAGTGCACGGAACTGGAGACAACCTTGTGACAAGGTTTGGTAATTGGTTGGGAGGTAGGAGACAGAGAGTAGCGATAAAAGATTCATTCTCTGAATGGCAGGGACAAGTGGTGTTCCCCAATGACCTGTACTGAGGTCTCCGCTTTTCACCATATCTATCAACAAAACTTGGATGAAGGAATAGAGAGCTCTATATCCAGGTTTGCAGATAGCACTAAGTCAGGAGGTGCAGTAAGTTGTGTGGATGAACGGAGGAAGTTACAAAGGGACATGGACAGATTAATTGAGTGGGCACATGGCATTCAATGTGGGGAAGTGAAAGATCATCCACTTTGGATCTGAGAAAAACAAATTGGAATACTTTCTTACTGGTGAGAGACTAGGAGCTGTGGAGAAGCAAAAGGGTTTAGGTGTCCATGTACACAAATCACTAAAAGTTAATGCACAGGTACAAAAAGTAATCAAAAAAGTTAATGGGATATTGGCCTTTATCGTAAAGGATTGGAATTCAAAAGTGAGGAAGTGATGCTTCAGTTCTGCAGAGCAGTGGTCAGGCCCCATCTGAAGTACTTTTTTCAGTTTTGGTCTCCGAACTTCAGAAAAGATATATTGGCGTTGGAAGGGTAGAGCAGATTCACCAGAATGATACTATTATGAGGACAGCTTGCATAAAAATGGCTTTATAATGCCTTGAGTTTAGAAGATTGAAGGGTGATCCAATCAAGGTAATTAAAATGATTAAGGGATTTCATAGGGGAGATACAGAGAAACTATTTCTTCTGGTGGAGGAATCCAGAGCAATAGTGTATAATCTTAAAATTAGAGCTAAACCAGTTAGGAGTGAAATCAGGAAGCACTTTTCCCACACAGTCGTGGAAATCTGGAACTCGGCCCCCAATAGAATACATATGCAGATGTCAATTTTAGTTTTCAAAACCGAGATCGATATTTAGGTAAGGCTATCAAGGGATAATGAACAAGTGTGGGTACATGGAGTTGAGGTACAGATCAGCCATGAATGGCGGAACACACTCGAGGGGCTGAATAGCCTACTCCTGTTCCTATGCCATACAGACATGCCCTATAAGCACGAGTTTCATTATTTGGCTTTTTTTTGTTTCCAGCAGCAGCTCTCTCTTGTTCATAATGGGAAAAAAAGAACTACACAGTTGAGGCACTTAGATTTGATGTGGGAAATAACAATGGTCACCTTGATATTGTTCTTGCATCACAAGGTCATCGATATCAAAATGTCTTAAAGAAAAGAAAACTACTAGGCACTTGGTCTAAGCGTTAAACAAAGCTTTAATCAACTGTTTTACAACATGGAGATCTAGTTGTGTCCTTTACTAGTTCCTGTAAAAGAATGTCCTGAGCAAGCTGGGCCCATGCCCGAGTATTTATACTCTCCCTGGACAGCGCCACAAGCAGGCTGCCCAGTATTATTTCATAAGTCATTTCCACATGAATGGCTGATTCATGTCATTCTTCCCGCCTGAAGGATTGGTAGTCCGGCGACTTCCTTCTACCGGATTAATCGGACTACGAATAGCTGCAGTCGTTTGGATCTCCGTTTGTGGTTGGAAGGCACGTCTCTTCGGACCGTGTCTTGGTCCCTGGGTTCGTACCGACGGGCTGGCAGAGCCCGTGTCGCCTTGATCGGCCTGAGGAGGACTGGGGAGATCGTGACTCTGGGTGCGGGCCCCCACAGGCGCAGAGCTGGCTTCATCCTGCTCAGTAGTCGGTGATTGACCGGTGTCCTGGCTTTGGGTGGTCATCCCGCGGGGAGCGCTCTGCTCCCCGGGTTGATCCGGCGGAGTAGATGGCAGATCCCTTGACGTCCCGGGTAGGGCGTCATCCTCGGAGGAGCGCAGAGTATCGGCGTCGTTAATACGGATCTCTCTATCGATTGGGTCCGTGGGACCGGTTGGGCAGGGAGCCAGATCCCAAAGTGAAACTGTGGACTCCCAGCCATCAGGGTACCGCACGTACGCGTATGTGGGATTGACATCCGTTAGTTCCACTTCGTCGACGAGGGGCTCACTCTTAGAGGATCGGACGAATCTTCGGAGCAGCACGGGGTCAGGAGCTGCCAACCATGATGGTAGGGACATCCCATGAGTAGAGTGACGCTGGAACCCGAAGAATCGTTCGTGAGGAGTAACATTGGTGGATGTAGAAAGGAGAGATCTGAGGGAATGCAACGCGTCAGGGAGCATATTTCCCACTGCTGGTCTGATAGGTTGTGTGACCTCAGTGCAAGACGAACAGCGTGCCAAATGATAGCATTGTATCTCTCAACCTATCCGTTTCCAATAGGATGATACGGTGTTGTTTTACTTATAGCGAATCCCCATTGGGAAAGATATCTTTTGAGTTCACTTGACGTGAAGGAGGGACCCCGATCAGAGTGGATGAAATTGGCCATACCGCAAAGGGAAAAGACCTGATCGAGGCATTTGATCACTGTGGAAGTAAGCATATTGGGACAGGGGAAAGCATGAATATTCGTCCACCATAGTAAGCAAGTAGGTGTTTCGCGTTGAAGGAGGCAGTGGCCCTTTAAAGTCAATGCTGAGTCGCTGCATAGGCTGTGTATGAGTGAGCCATCCGATGGACGGAAGAATTGCAGTTTTAATTCCGCGCAAATTCTACAAGTGGAGCATGTTCTTTTCACGTTTTCTGTCGAAAATGGGAGATTTTTGGATCGCACAAAGTGTAACATACGGGTAACGCCAGGATGGCATAAGTCAGTATGAAGATCCGTAAGAGTCGAAGTTGACATAAACGAGCAGAATGCACGCGTGAGGGTATTGAGGCCACATTATCTTTGCTGGGTTGATAATGTATGGCGTAACCAAAGGCGGCCAATTCCATTCTCCAGAGCTGTATCTCGTTATTCTTGACCTTAGTGCGTTTCCGGTTATCCAGCATAAAGGCCACAGAGCACTGATCGGTTATAAGCGTGAAATGGCGACGAGCGAGAAAATGACTCCATTTACGTACTGCTTCGATGATAGCCGTAGCCTCCTTCTCGACAGGAGGATAATGGAGTTCGCTACCCTGCAAAGTTCTGGACAGAAATGCAACGGGTCGACCACCTTGATTCAAGGTAACTGAGATCGCCACCTCCGATGCATTGCACTCGACCACGAAAGGGAGATTTTCATCGATGGAACGAAGCGTGGCTTTTTCCAGTTGTTGCTTGAGGAGGTTGAAAGCTGAAATAGCCATTGGCTCCAACGGAAATGACTTCGCGTGAAGCAGGGGCTGGATCTTGTCGGAAAAGTGGGGTATCCACTCGCATAATAGGCGAACATGCCGAGGGCCCCAGGAAGAGAGCAGAGATTCATAGGGGGAGGGAGCTCCTGAAGCGGATGAAGTCGTTCCGGATCCGGTTTGATGACACCATTGCCCACCCAGTAGCCAAGGATGTTGACTGATGGTACTGATTTCACGGATCTGGACTCATTTAAGGTTAGGTTGCGACGACAGAGAACGTCAAGAAAAAGAGGTTGGCATCGTGCTCCTTCTGGTCATGACCAGCAATGGGGATATTATCCAGATATGGAAAAGTGTCCGTTAAGTTCTCCTGTTTGACTAGGCTGTCCATTGCCCGTTGAAAGATGGCCATCCCATTGGTGACCCCAAATGGAAGGCGACAAAACTGGTAAAGCCGACCGTTGGCCTCTAAAGGTCGTATACTTCTTGTCAGAGTCCTTTAATGGTACTTGATGATATGCGCTCTTTGAAAATACCCTGTAGTTGGCAAGGTTATTGACCATGTCATCGATGCGTGGTAGTGGGTAGGCATCCAGGTCGGTATACTGGTTAATAGTTTGCGAGTAATCAATGCAAAGACATTTCTTGTGTGGCTTCAGAGGATTTTTAACGACAACGACTTGAGCCCGCCAGGGAGATGAACATGGCTCAATGATACCGGCCGCTAGAAAGCGAGAGATTTCTGCCTCGATAAAAGCTCAATCATCTTGACTGAAACATCGTGATTTAGTGACTATGGGCTTACATCAGGGGGAAGGATTGGCAAACAAGGAGGGCTTGTCGAGTGAAGCCGCCGAAAGCGCACAAAACGGTACTGGAAATAGTAAGCTCCGGCTTTGACCCTCCAAACTCGAAAGTGAGTCTTTTGTGTTGCTTCTGGAAATCCTGTCCCAGGAGCACATCACTGCATAGGTTTTTGAGCACCCCAAGCCGGGTGGAAAAATAAGTGCGGCCATTCAGAATAAGGTCGACAAGACAAAAGCCGGAAGAGTTGGTGGTCAATGTCATCAGAGCCATTGCAATTTCCCTGTCCGAGGGGTAAATACACAGTTTTAACTTACTGACAGCCCGCTCACTGATGAAGCGGTCAGAGCTACATGAGTCGATTAATGCACTCAAAATGTGTCCATTTACCGAAACCTTCGTGGCTGCATGAGACAGGCTTTGGGGAAAAACAGCTTGATGGGAGGAGGGGCAGTTTTATACTTGACAGCTGTAACATTAGTAGTGGCTCTTGGGGAAGGAGCAGTTTTATAGATAGCAGCTGTAACCCTAGGAGAGGCTCTGGACTGACATACTTTAGAAAAGTGACCTTTCTTACTGCAATGATTGCAGGTTGCATTACGAGCAGGACAACATTTCCTATAGTGAAATGCACCTCCACAGAAGAAACACTTCTTTTTAGATTGTCAAGATGCCGCTAGGGTAGGGTTGTCATCAGCTCGGATAGAGTCGTCATCAGTGAGGGCTTCCGCCTGAGGCTTATCGGAGTAGTCACTAAGAATGATAGCAGCAGTCCATGCATGTGGTAAAAGATAGGCATCTGCATTTTGTTTTTGCTAAGTCCAGAGAATATGCCTGGTCATAGGCAGCTTGTAACTCGAGGGTTTTATTCTCCAACAGACGCTGGCGAATGAAGGGAGACGCAATTCCATTAATAAAAGAATCACAAATTAATTCCTCCTGGTACTGTTCAGCTGAGACAGCTTTGAGATTACAGTCTTTGCTGAGCCTGCCAAGCTTTTGAAGGAATTCATCAAGTGATACCCCAGGTTGTTGTCGAGTTGTGGCCAGTAAGTGCCGAGCAAAAATTTTGTTTGGGGTCTTAACGTATAGTTGCTGCAGTATTTGAATAGCGGAGTCATAGTCTACACAGTCTTCGATATAGTCAAACACGAGGAGATACATAATTGGCAAGCATTTGCAACTCATCAGGAACATTCTCACAAGCCCCGAGGAAGTTGCTGAAGGTACGATACCAGTGTTTACTCTCCCTGGACAGCGCCACCAGCAGGCCGCCCAGAATTATTTCATAAGTCATTTCCACATGAATGGATGATTCATGTCAGAAACTACATATGGTGGATAGACCAACTGATTTCTGCAGTAAGGAAGGGATGTCGAGTGGTAGTCATCCATTGCATTCATAAATGCACAACACTTAAAATGCATTCAATTAACAAAGAAATTATAATAAAACTATTAAGTAAACAGTATTAAAAAACAAACCTGGAAAACTCAACTGCGTAGGAGTTAATGTAATTCTCAAAAGCTGTTTTGTAAGCCAGAAATAGTCACTTATTCAACAATATATGTAGGTGTGTACTTGTCGTGGGTTTTAACAGGAAGCAAAGCAAGATGCTGAGACAGATGCATCAAAATAGAAAACAGCTGGAAGTGCAATGTAAGGCTCTAAGAACACACAAAGCTTTTGGATAATATAATAGACAATCAGAGCAAACCTCATCATTTGGCTAGCACCTCCTGAAATTGTGTTGAAACCAGGAACATACTCCCACACTTTTCGTATTACACAGATTTCCTTTTACGTTGCTCTAGTGAATTTCTCATTCAAGTTTTTTCATTGGGAATCCATATTTTTCATGACCTATTTTTGCCCCCACATCAGGAAAGAAGATTTTACTGATAAATAACACACTGTTACCAAATTAGAATGGCCCTTTACACGTTATATATCTCTTCATAAAATGCTTATTGCCAATAACACAAGTTCTTTGCCTTCACAGCAACAGCCCAAATGATGGAAGTTGCTGAGAATCATAGAGCACAGTAGGCGGCCATTCAGGCCTTTGTCCCTGTGCCAGCTCTCTGAAAAAGCTATCCAATTAGTCCCACTCCCCAGCTCTTTCCTCACAGCCGTGCAAATTTTTCCCCTTCAAGTATTTATCTAATTTATCTCTGAAAGTTACTATTCAATCTGCTTCCACCACCCTTTCAGATAGTGCATTCCAGATCATAACAACACAGAACATTAAAAAAAAAATTCTCATTCCCCCCCCCCCTGGATTTTTTTTGCCAACTATCTTAAATCTGTGTATTATCCTGCCAGTGGAAACAGTTTCTCTCTATCTACTCTTATTAAAATCCTTCAAAATTTTGAACATATCTATTAAATCTCCCCTTAACCTTCTCTGCTCGAAGGAGAATGATCCCAGCTTCTCCAGCCTCTCCAGAGAAGGGCTGCAAAGTTTCACTCACTAACTTACAGCATAGATTTGTTTTCTAGCCCGAGCAGAAAAACAAAACAAGGTACCTACCAGCTGGCAGTATCGGTTCCCACCGAGCCACCCTTGTTGACACAGATCACGGGGATAGATTGCCTTCCAAGCGTGACTCCATTGATTGTATTGTGAGTCAGTAATTCAGGCTGGCCTAGGAGCTGTAAACGGAAGTACCCGACCAGCTGAGAATGCAGTATTGCTCAAGTCAGTAGGATTGTCTGCCCTGGGGTTGGGTAGCCCCAGATCATGTCCCATGATTAGTCTAAAATGTCAGCTCCAACTGAGGTACCTGTAATGGAGTTGTTCCAGAAAGATTTGGGGGGGGGGGGGGGGGAGAGGAGACATAACCTATAGCAGAGCAGCAGAAATACAAATGATGGATCGTCACATGGGCAAAAACATTTACTGAAGAGTACCAGAAATGCTTCTTTTAAAAAAAAAAGATTGTGTATGTGTGCCTTTGGCAGAGGGAAGGAAAACAGAAACTACATTTCCAATCTTTTCTTCTTCCTCAAGAAAGCCGAGTTGTACTTGTCACTGTCACCAGGTCTTACATAAAAGCTACATCTGTCCAATGATGGAATAACACGTGATTTTTTTCCAACCAGCACAGAAGACTCATCTCTTACAATATCTCTTAGAATATAATTCAAAGCCACAGGAACCAGTGGACTGGTTAATTAGCCAAGAATGGCCCAATCCATGCCAAAGTTCACTCTATTCAGCACTGGAAAATGAGGCCAATCCTCATTAACAGAGCAGGACAAGAAATGCTAGTGCTTAAACCAGACCTCCACGTCTATGCCAGGAAGTTAACAGGAGCTCCTGTTAAACATTCTCCCGCCTGTGGACTCTCTCTTGTACAACATCAATAACAACCTGTATTTATAAAGCACCTTAACATAGTAAAACATCCCAAGGCGCTTCACAGGAGCTTTATCAAACAAAATTTGACACCGATGACCAAAAGCTTGATCAAAGAGGTAGCTTTTAAGGAGCAAAGGAAGGTAGAGAGGCATTGAGGTTTAGGGAGGTAATTCCAGAGCTTAGGGGCTTGACAGCTGATGGCACGGCCACCAATGGTGGAGCAATTAAAATCAGGGATGAGCAAGAGGCCTGAATTGGAGGAGCGCAGATATCGCAGAGGGTTGCAAGGCTGGAGGAGATTACAGAGATAGGGAGGGGATGAGGCCATGGAGGGATTTGAAAATGAGGATGAGAATTTTAAAATCGAGGTGTTGCTTAACCAGGAGCCAGTGATGGTCAGCGAGCACGGGGTGATGGGTGAACGGGACTTGGTACGAATTAGGGCTCGGGCAGCAGAGTTTTGGCTGCCCTCAAGTTTATGGAGGGTAGAAAGTGGGAAGCCAGCCAGGAGTGCTTTGGAATGGTCAAGTCTAGAGATGGATGATGGTTTCAGCAGCGGATGAGCTGAGGCAGAGACGTAGTCGGGCGATGTTACGGAGGTGGAAACAGGTGGTCTTAGTGATGGCTCGAATATGTGGTCAGAAGCTCATCTCCAGATCAAATATGACACCAAGGTTGCAAACAGTCTGGTTCAGCCTCAGACAGTTGCCAGGAAGAGGGACAGATGCGCTGGCTGGGGAACGGAGTTTGTGGTGGGGACAGAAGACAATGGCTTTAATCTTCCCAATATTCAGTTGGGCAAAATTTCTGCCCATCCAGTACTGGATGTTGGACAAGCAGACTGACAATTTAGAGAGAGTGGAGGGATCGAGAGATGTGGTGGTAAGGTACAGCTGGGTGTCGTCAGCGTACATGTGGAAACTGACCCTGTGTTTTTGGATGATGTCGCTGAGGGACAGCATATAGGTGAGAAATAGGAGGGTACCAAGGATAGATGTTTGGGGGACACCAGAGGTAACAGTGCAAGAGCAGAAAGAGGAGCCAATGCAAGCGATTCTCTGGCTATGACTGGACAGATAAGAATGGAACCAGACAAGTGCAGTCCTACCCACCTGACGCCGGTGGAGAGGCACTGGAGGAGGATGGTGTGGCCAAACTATATGTACGTTTAAACACAGGGATAAACAACTCTTGCCAAACAATGAATTAGGCATGGGCAATCTGACTGTAGGCACGGCAGCACAATTCAGGTTTCCTTTTATCTCTCGACTCCTCCACTGCCTATGATTCGCCACACTGCTTGTACGACATCCAGTATTGAATGAGCAGAAATTTCCTCCAATTAATTATCGGAAAGTTCAAAGTCATTGTCTTCAATCCCTGCCACAAACTCCGTTCCCTAGCCACCGACTCCATCCCTCTCCCTGGCCAGTCTCAGGTTGATCCAGACTGGTCACAACCTTGGCATCCTATTTGACCCTTGAGCTGTACTTATGACTCCATATCCTCTCTATCACCAAGACCGCCTCCTTCCACCTCCGTAACATTGCTCACATCCGCCCCTGTCACAGACCATCCGCTGCTGAAACCCTCATCCATGCCTTTGTTAGCTCAAGACTCAACTATTCCAACGCTCTCCTGGCCAGCCTTGCACCTTCCATAAATGTGAGCTCATCCAAAGCTCTGCTGCCCATATTCCAACTCGCAACAAGTACCGTTCAACCATCACTCCGATTCTCACTGACTTACGTTGGCTCTGGATCCAGCAATGCCTCGATTTAAAAATTCTCGTCCTTGTTTCCGAATCCCTCCATGACCTCGCTCCTCCCTATCGCTGTAACATAAGAACACAAGAACTAGGAGCAGGAGTAGACCATTCGACCCTTCGAGCCTGCTCCACCATTCGATAAGATCATGGCTGATCTTCTACCTCAACTCCACTTTCCCATATCCCTCGATTCCCTTAATATCCAAAAATCTATCGATCTTGGTCTTGAATATACTCAACGACTGAGCCTCCGCAGCCCTCTGGGGTAGAGAATTCCAAAGATTCACCACCCTCTGAGTGAAGATATTTCTCCTCATCTCAGTCCTAAAAGGCCGACCCCTTATTCTGAGACCGTGGCCTCTGGTTCTAGATTCCCCAGCCAGGGGAAATATCTTCTCTGCATCTACCCTGCCAAGCCCTGTAAACATTTTGTATGTTTCAATGGGATCACCTCTAATTCTTGTAAACTCCAGAGAATATAGGCCTAATCTACTCAATCTCTCCTCATAGGACAAACCCCCCATCCCAGGAACCAGTCTGGTGAATCTTCATTGCACTCCCTCTATGGCAAGTATATCCTTCCTTAGGTAAGGAGACCAAAACTGTACACAATTCTCCAGGTGTGGTCTCACCAAGGCCCTATCTAATTGCAGTAAGACGTCTTTACACTTATACTCAAATCCTCTTGTAATAAAGGCCATTTGCTTTCCTAATTGCTTGCTGTATCTGCATGTTAACTTTCAGTGATTCATGTACAAGGACACCCAGGTCCCTCTGAACACCAACATTTCCCAATCTCTCACCATTTAAAAAATACTCTGCTTTTCTATTTTTCCTACCAAAGTGGATAACTTCATATTTCTCCACATTATATTGCATTTGCCATGTTCTTGCCCACTCACTTAGCCTGTCTATATCCCCTTGAAGCCTCTTTGCATCCTCCTCACAACTTACATTCCAAACTAGCTTTGTATCATCAGCAAACTTGGATATATTACATTTGGTCCCCTCATCCAAATCATTGATTTAGATTGTGAATAGCTGAGGCCCAAGCACTGATCCTTGTGGTACCCCGCTAGTTACAGCCTGCCAACCCGAAAATGACCAGTCTATTCCTGATCTCTGTTTTCTGTCCGTTAACCAATCCTCAATCCATGCTAATATATTACCCCCAATCCCATGAGCCCTAATTTTGTTTAATAACCTCTTGTGTGGCACCTTATCGAATGCCTTCCGAAAATCCAAATACACATCCACTGCTTCCCCCTTACCTATTCTGCTAGTTATTACCTCAAAAAACTATAACAGATTTGTCAAACATAATTTCCCTTTCATAAATTTGTGTTGACTGCCCAATCCTATTATTATTTTCTAAGTGCCCTCTTACCACATCCTTAATAATAGATTCTAGCATTTTCCCTACTACGGATGTCAGACTAACTGGTCTGTAGTTCCCCGTTTTTGCTCTCCCTTCTTTCTTAAATAGTGCGGTTATATTTGCTACCTTCCACTCCGCGGAAACCGTTCTGGAATCTATGGAATTTTGGAAGATGACAACCGATACATCCACTATCTCTATAGCCACCTCTTAAAACCCTAGGATGTAGGCCATCAGGTCCAGGGGATTTATTGGCTTTCAGTCCCATTCATTTCTCCAGTACTTTTTTTTTTACTAATACTAACATCTTTCAGTACGTCATTCTCAATAGACCCTTGGTTCTCCACTATGTCCAGGAAGTTTTTTGCGTCTTCTTCCATATAGACAGACATAAAATATTTGTTTAATTTTTCCACCATTTCCTTATTCCCCATTATAATTTCTCCTGTCTCAGCCTGTAAGGGACCCACGTTTACTTTCGCTAATCTTTTCCTTTTTACTTACCTATAGAATCTTTTACAGTCTGTTTTTATGTCTCTCGCTAGTTTACTCTCACATTCAATTTTCCCTTTATCAATTTTTTGGTCCTTCTTTGCTGAATTCTAAAATCCTCCCAATCCTCAGGCTTACTACTCTTTTTGGCAATATTATAAGCCTCTTCCTTTGATCTAATATTATCTTTAACTTCTCTTCTTAGCCACGGTTGGACCACTTTTCCTGTGGGGTTTTTGTGCCTTAAAGAAATGTATATTTGTTGTAAATTATGTATTAATTCTTTAAATGTTAGCCAGGGGATTTGTCACCACTTAGTCCCATTAACTTCTCCAGTACCTTGTCTTTACTTAGACTGATTTCTTTAAGTTCTAGACCACTTTGTTCCCCATTATTGCCAGAATGTTTTTTGTGTCTTCTACCATGAAGACTGATACAAAGTTTCTTTTTAAATTCGTTTATGGGATCAGGGCGTCGCTGGCAATGGCAGCATTTAGTGCCCATCCCTAGTTGCCCATGAGAAGGTGGTGGTGAGCCACCTTCTTGAACCGCTGCAGTCCATGTGGTGATGATACTCCCACAGTGCTGTTAGGTAGGGAGTTCCAGGATTTTGTCCCAGCGACATACTTCTAAGTTAGGATGGTGTGTGACTTGGAGGGGAACTTGGAGGTGGTGGTGTTCCCATGCGCCTGCTGCCCCTGTCCTTCTAGGTGGAAGAGGTCACGGGTTTGGGAGGTGCTGCCGAAGAAGCTTTGGTGAGTTGCTGCAGTGCATCCTGTACATGGTAAACACTGCAGCCACGGTACGCCGGTGGTGGAGGGACTGAATGTTTAAGGTGGTGGATGGGGTGCCAATCAAGCGAGTTGCTTTGTCCTGGATGGTGTCGAGCTTCTTGAGTATTGTTGGAGCTGCACTCATCCAGACAAGTGGAGAGTTGATGCGCTATCGATTCTAATAAAAGGCTGAGTAGAGTTCAGAACAACAGGCTTTTATTAACTACTGAATGCAACTACAAACAGATCAGGACTATGCCTCTAGTGGACGACCGAATGGCAGAGAGCTGCCGTGCAGCCGTCCTTATACCAGGTAGCCAAGGGCGGAGTCAGCTGAGGCATAGTCAGGTATAACAGTGAAACAAGAGTGAACGACAACAACAACAAGTGAACACAGTGAACGACAGTGGTTTACCACATTCACCCCTCGTTTAAAATTAAGTCCGGCGGGGTGAAGTGTATCAAAAGTTCGAGTAGGTGAGTCTGTCGGGCGGCCTCGTTTGCCGTCGAGATCTTTGTGGCGACAGTTGAGATGGTACAGCTTCCAACGACGCGTCTTGAACGGGATCGAGCACTGGCGTATCGTCCCCTTTGGTGTTGGGTGGGCGAGTGGACTCCGGCGGGTCCTGGGGTCGCGGCATGCCGTCTACTGGGGTGGAATGGACAGGGGTGAGAATTGGGTCTACTGAATTTTGGGCCGTGTCGAAGGGGGTCGTGGTGGAGGGCAATGGTGACGGGTCAGTGGACCCCGAGGGTGCCAGATCTCTAATGGAAACTGTATCCTCCCGCCCGTCCGAGTATGCCACGTAGGCGTACTGGGGGTTGGCATGGAGGAGGTGAACCTTCTCTACCAGGGGAGCCGTTTTGTGGGACCTTACATGCTTCCTCAGCAGGACGGGCCCTGGGGACGTCAGCCAGTGTGGTAGTGAGGTACCGGATGTGGACCTCCAGGGAAAAACGAACATTCGCTCATGGGGGGTGGCGTTGGTGGCAGTACACAGCAGTGACTGGATGGAGTGGAGCACATCAGGTAGGACATCCTGCCAACGGGAGGTCGGAAGGCCCCTAGATTTTAAGGCTTGGAGGGCCGCCTTCCAGACCGTCGCGTTCTCTCTTTCAACCTGTCCGTTCCCCCGGGGGTTGTAGCTGGTGGTCCGGCTTGAGGCAATACCTCTCATGAGCAGGTACTGACGGAGTTCGTCGCTCATGAAGGACGAGCCCCGGTCGCTATGAATATAGCTGGGAAAACCGAACAAAGCAAAGAGGTTGTGCAGGCATTTAATGACCGTAGCGGTGGTCATGTCCGGGCAGGGGATGGCGAAAGGGAAACGGGAGTACTCATCAACTATGTTGAGGAAGTACACATTACGGTCAGAGGAGGGGAGGGGCCCTTTAAAGTCGACACTCAGGCGCTCAAAGGGGCGGGTGGCCTTGATCAGGTTTGCTCTGTCAGGCATATAGAAGCACAGCTTGCACTCTGCACAGACTGAGCAGCTCCTGGTCATGGTCCTGACCTCCTCGATGGAGTAAGGCAGGTTGCGGGCCTTGATGAAGTGGAAGAACCTGGTGACCCCCGGGTGGCAGAGGTCGTTGTGGAGGCCCCGTAGTCTATCGATCTGCGCGTTGGCGCATGTGCCTCGCGATAGAGCATCTGAGGGTTCGTTGAGCTTCCCGGGCCGGTACAAGATGTCGTAATTGTAGGTGGAAAGTTCAATTCTCCACCTCAAAATCTTGTCATTTTTGATTTTGCCCCTCTGCTTATTATTGAACATGAAAGCGACTGAACGCTGGTCAGTAAGCAGGGTAAATCGTTTTCCAGCCAGGTAGCGCCGCCAGTGGCGCACCGCCTCCACAATGGCCTGGGCCTCCTTTTCCACAGAGGAGTGTCTGAGTTCAGAGCCCTGGAGGGTTCGTGAAAAGAAGGCCACGGGTCTTCCCGCCTGGTTAAGGGTAGCGGCCAGGGCAAAGTCGGATGCATCGCTCTCCACCTGGAAGGGGATGGACTCGTCCACCGAGTGCATGGTGGCCTTGGCAATGTCATCTTTTATACGGTGAAAGGCTGAGCGGGCCTCCGCCGTCAGGGGAAAGGAAGTGGACTTGATAAGTAGACGGGCTTTGTCCGCATAATGAGGGACCCACTGGGCGTAATAGGAAAAGAAGCCCAGGCGCCTTTTGAGGGCCTTGAGACAGTGGGGCAGGGGAAGTTCCATCAGGGGGGCGCATCCGGTCAGGGTCAGGACCGATGACTCCGTGTTCCACCACGCAGCCAAGGATAGCGAGGCGGGTTGTGCGGAATATGCAATTTTCCTTGTTGTACGTGAGGTTTAGGAGTTGGGCCGTGCGAAGGAACTTATCAAGGTTGGCGTCATGGTCCTGCAGGTCATGGCCGCAGATGGTCACGTTGTCCAGGTAGGGAAACGTGGCCTGTAACGCATTCTCGTCGACCATCCGGTCCATCTCCCTCTGGAAGACGGAGACACCGTTGGTGACGCCGAAAGGAACCCTGAGGAAGTGAAAAAGACGGCCGTTTGCCTCGAAAGCTGTGTACTGGCGGTCCTCAGGGCGGATAGGGATTTGGTGGTATGCTGCCTTGAGGTCAATGGTCGAGAAAACGCGATATTGCGCTATCTTATTAACCATGTCGGCTATGCGGGGGAGAGTGTATGCGTCCAACTGGGTGTACTTGTTGATTGTCTGGCTGTAGTCGATGACCAGGCGCTGCTTGTTGCCGGTCTTAACGACTACCACCTGAGCTCGCCAGGGGCTGGTACTATCCTCAATAATCCCCTCCTTCAGGAGCCGCGTCACCTCAGATCTTATAAAGGATCTGTCCCCGGTGCTGTATCGCCTGCTCTTTGTGGCGATAGGCTTGCAGTCGCGGGTGAGGTTAGCGAACGGGGGGGAGGGGGGTGTGATTTTGAGGGTGGAGAGACTACAGGTGGGGCACGGTGGGCAATTTAAAAACTGCTGGTTGCGGACAGTGAGTGGGGGAAAAGGTCCACCGTATGTCAAGGTGACACTCTTAAAGTGACAATGAAAGTCCAACCCCAGCAGAACGGCAGCACAGAGATGTGGCAGGACGAAGAGCTTTACATTTTTTATAAACGGAGCCCCTCACCGAAAGGGTCACTACGCAGTAGCCGCCGACGTCTGCTGAGTGAGATTTTGAGGCCATGGAGATCCGATGGCGCGCTGGCAGGACCGAGAAGGAATAATGCCGTACCGTATCAGGGTGTATGAAGCTCTCCGTGCTCCCGGAATCAAAAAGGCAAGTTGTGGTGCGGCCATTTACCTGGATGTCCATCGTGGACCTGGCCTAGCTGATGGGGTCTGGATTGATCCAGCGTAATGGAGGCCGCTGTGGAGTCGGGAGCATCGCTGTAAAACCCCGGTGAGGCGGTGGGTGAGTCGGGGGCCCGTTGGCAAAATGGCAGACAAAATGGCGGCGTCGGAGAAGGACAAAATGGCGGCGCCCATGACGATCCCGATCCCCACGAGGCTGGAGGAAGGCAAGATGGCCGCTCCCACGAATCGCAAGCGGCGCTGCTGAAGGTAGGGGTCTTCTGACTTCTGCAGACGCCAGCGTAGTGTCCCTTCTTACCGCAGGCAGAGCAAACAGCGTTTTTCGCCGGGCAGCGCGCCCTGGGGTGTTTGGTTTGGCCACAGAAATAACATTTCTGGCTCGGGCGGGACATCGCTGCAGCAGTTGGGGCCGGGGGCGGCGCCACGTCCCAAGATGGCGGCGGCCGCGACATCCACGAGGCGGCCGCGCGGTCCGGGGAGTAGGCCTCCATGTTCCGATGGGCTACGTCCAATGAAAGGGTGAGTGAAATCGCCTTCTTCAGGTCGAGCTCGCTACTTTCCAGCAGTCGCTGCCGTGTGTGAGTGGACCTGAGGCCCGCAACGAGGGCGTCCCGGATGAGCTCCTCCGTATGTTCCGTGGCTGATACTTGCTTGCATTCGCAGGCTCGGCCGAGTTCCTTCAGCGCCCATATGTATGCTTCTGTGGGTTCCCCGGGCTGTTGTTTGCGGGACCCCAGGAGATGTCTTGCGTAAACATAGTTGACCGGGCGTGCATATTGTTCCTTTAAAATGTCGATAGCCCCCTGGTAGCTCGTAGCGTCCCGGATAAGGGCAAAAGCTCGGTGGTTTACTTTCGAATTCAGCACCCTGAGCTTGTCGGTGTCGGTGGCGACGGTCTCGCCGGATGCAGCCAGAAAAGACTCAAAACAGTTCAACCAGTGTGAGAACTTAGCAGGCGAGTCCGGTTCTTGCGGGTCGAGTTCCAGGCACTTGATCATAAGTATCTGCAGCATCGTTATTTTTTTTAATTTTTTTTGTCAGTAGTTAATAAAATTGATGCGCTATCGATTCTAATAAAAGGCTGAGTAGAGTTCAGAACAACAGGCTTTTATTAACTACTGAATGCAACTACAAACAGATCAGGACTATGCCTCTAGTGGACGACCGAATGGCAGAGAGCTGCCGTGCAGCCGTCCTTATACCAGGTAGCCAAGGGCGGAGTCAGCTGAGGCATAGTCAGGTATAACAGTGAAACAAGAGTGAACGACAACAACAACAACAATAGTGAACACAGTGAACGACAGTGGTTTACCACAAGAGTATTCCATCACGCTCCTTACTTGTGCCTTGTAGATGGTGGAAAGGCTTTGGGGAGTCAGGTGGTGAGACACGCGCTGCAGAATACCTAGTCTCTGACCTGCTCTTGTCACCACAGTATTTATGTGGCTGGTCCAGTTAAGTTTCTGGTTAATGGTGACCCCCAAGATGTTGATAGTGGGGGATTCGGCGATGGTAATGCCTTTGAATGTCATGGGGCTATGGTTAAACTCTCGCTTGTTGCAGATAGTCATTTCCTGGCACTTGTGTGGCGCGAATGTTACCGGCCACTTATCAGCCCAAGCCTAAACGTCGTCCAGGTCTTGTTGCATGCGGGCATGGACTGCTTCACAGAAGTATTTGTTTAATGCCTCTGCCATTTCCTTATTGCCCATTATAATTTCTCCTGTGTCTGCCTCTAATCTCTTCATATTTACATACCTAGAGAAACATTTACAATCTGGTTTTATGTCTCTTGCTAATTTACCCTCTCATTCTTTTTTCTCTTTCCTTATCAATTTCTAGGTCCTTCTTTGCTGAATTCTAAAATCCTCCCAATCCTCAGGCTTACTACTATTTTTGGCAACATTCTGAGCCTCTTCCTTTGATCGAATACTATCTTTAACTTCTCGTTAGCCACGGTTGGACCACTTTTCCTGTGGGGTTTTTGTGCCTTAAAGGAATGTATATTTGTTGTAAATTATGTATTAATTCTTTAAATGCTAGCCATTGCTTGTCTACCATCATATATTTTAACATAGTTAGCCAACTCACCCCCATACCTACATAGATTGCTTTGTTTAGATTTAAGACCCTAGTTTCAGATTTAACTAAATCACTTTCAAACTCAATATAAATACATATTATTACAAAAGCAAAATACTGCAGATGCTGGAAATCTGAAATAAAAACAGAAAATGCTGGAAATACTCAGGTCAGGCAGCATCTGTGGAGAGAGAAACAGAGTTAACGTTTCAGGTCGATGACCCTTCGTCAGAACTGGAAAAAGCTGGAGATGGAACAGGTTTTTAAGCAAGTGCAGGGGCAGGGAAAGGGGGGAGGGGAGGAAAGCACAAAAGGGAAGGTCTGGAGAGATTAAGAGACATTAAGAGATGGTGCAAGGCAAAAGGAGATGGTAATGGGACAAGTTAAGAAACAAAAGATGGCTCTAGATGAAATGTAAATGGCACTGGCAGAAAGACAGTTGCCATGTGGGAGGGAGAAAAAAAAATTAATGGAAAAAAAAAGATAGGGGCACAGGTTATGGTCTGAAATTGTTGAACTCTATGTTGAGTCCAGAAGGTTGTAAAGTGCCCAATCGAAAGATGAGGTGCTGATCCTCGAGCTTATGTTGCGCTTCATTGGAACAGTGTACGAGGGCGAAGACGGTGAGGTCTGAGTGGGAGTGGAGCGGAGAATTAAAGTGACAGGCGACCAGAAGCTCCGGGTCACCTTTACTACAAGGTTATTAATTAACCCCTTCTCATTGCACAATACTAGATCTAAAATAGCCTGTTCCCTCATTGGTTCCTCAACATACTGATCTAGAAAACTATCTTGTATTCATTCCATGAACTCGTCCTCCACACTATTACTGCAAATTTGGCTTGCCCAGCCTATATGTAGATTAAAGTCCCCCATGATTACCGTGTTACCCTTTTTACATGCACCTCTAATTTCCTGATTTATACTCTGCCCAACATTACAACTACTGTTTGGGGACTTAGAAACAACTCACACCAATGTGTTCTGCCCCTTGCTATTTCTTCTTCTTGATTTTCAGAGCTAAGATCCTTTCTCTCTACTGTCTTTATCCCATCCTTTATCAGGGCTACCTCTCCTCCTTTTCCATTTTGCCTATCTCTTCTAAAAGTTAAGTATCCTGGAATATTTAATACCCAACCTTGGCCACTTTGCAACCACATCTCCGTAATGGCTATTAGATCAAACCTATTAATTTCTATTTGCATTATTAATCTATCTATTTTGTTGTGAATGCTTCGTGCATTCCGATATAATGCCTTTAGCTTTAAGTTTTTTCTATTTTTCCCTGATGACACCTTTGTCACTGATGCCTTAATTATCTTTGTTACTCTCTCTGTCCCTTCTTGACCCACTCTACTTATTTTTAACCAAAACTCTACTCGGCTCTAGAGCCTTGACATTTCTCTTGCTGCCTTTAACTTTACTCTTTCCTGAATCCTCCCACCCCCACTTCATTAGTTTAACCGCCTCCAACCTCCAAGATCTCTGCGCTCCTCCAGTTCTGGCCTCTTGAACATTCCCAATTTTCATCGGTTCACCATTGCCGGCTGTGCCTTCAGAAAATCATTTAGCAGTGAAAGAATTCTCATCAGTTTATTTGCAATAGCCACTCATGACAGAATGATGCTGCCATTTCAACAGCACAACCTTGTATAATGGGGCAAATTGAACTCAGCTGGAGGCTTTGCATGCTATCAAAAACTCTCTTCTATCTTAGCTTTCCAATTTCCAGCATTAACAACAGAGGCACCAATGGGATTGAAGCAGCCCTGGGCTTATGGCATTTGCAGAAAACCCAAACTGCTTAGCAGCATAAAAACCTCTGTATCCGGTTGAATAAAAGTAATCGTTTTGGGAACTGGCTAACTGTAGGCACTGAATTCAAGACCATGTTTAACAATGAAATAATTCTTATTAACCACAGCACTGACTAAGATGCACAAAAATAATGCACTTGTAAGGCAATGTATAATCACATTTATTCACCTCCCCACCCAGATTTTTACCCCTTACCCCCCGCTATCTTCGGAAGACAGTGCACCATGCTAAGACAGGGGTGTCCAAATCTTTGGAGCAGTGGGCCAGGTCCTTGTGACGCCTCGTAAGTGGGCTGTGTCTGATTAAGGGCTGATTAATACTACAACTTCAATGCACAGAAGCTACAGTTATCATGTAAATGCACACTAAAATTGCTTATTCTCTTCTTTCACTTCATCCACGCTCTGTCTCTCTCTCTCCCCCACTCTCTCGGTGTCCGTTTGGTTCAGTGAGCAACCTCTAAATCAGTGGTTTCTGGGGTTCAAGCCCCACTGCAGACAAACAATTAATCTAGACTGACATTTCAGTGCAATATTCAGGGATTGCTGCATTGTCCTTCGAAGGAGATATTAAACAGAGGCAACACCTGCCTGTCTAGGAAGACGTAAAAGAAAAACCTCTGGTAAAAAAACCTCTGGCACTCCCAGTCCTCTGGCCAACATTCTTCTTGCAATCAACACCAACAACAAATTATCTGGTCATTCTTTCATTTGCTGTTTGTTAGACCTTACTGTGCTGCATTTGCAACAACAGTGACTGCATTTGGTTGCAAAGTTAGGAGGTCCCAAGAGTGTGATAAGGTGCTATATAAATGCAAGTTCTTGCTCTTTCCTCCTTCACTTCACTCTCTCCTCTTCCAGATTACCCTCTCTCTTGGCTCTCCTCCTCTACTTTACTCTCTCGCCCCTCCCCCCCCCGCTTCTCTTTACTCGCACTCTCTTCGACTTTACTCATTCTCTCTCCCTCACTTTATTCACGGTTTCCCACCTCTTCCACTTTACTCTCTTTCTCACACTCCTCCTCCACTCTCACACACTCTCCCTCTGTCTCTCTCTTTCTCAGTGTCAAGTTGGTTAGTTGGTAGCACCCTTGTCTCTGGGCTGGGTCAGAATGTTGAAGGTTCAAGCCCCATTAGAGATTGAGCACATATTGTACACTTCAGTGCACTACAGGGGGAGTGCTGCATTACAAGAGCTGCCAGCTTTCGTTAAATCGGGGCCCGACATGCCAGCTCGGATGTAAAAGATACAAGATGAGCAGCAAGTTCTCCCATGCGCTGGGCAATATTCTTCCCTCTACCAACATCAGCACAAACAGAATACAACTTGAGGGCAACACCACACTGCCAACATGCAGTGGCACCCATGGAAAATGAACTAGGTTTGGAGAACCACATGGTTTAATAATCTGTATTTAAAACCTCAAAATTAATAAGTTACTTCTTCAGTTTAGGTTGAGAATGTAGTTCTTAATTAAAATTTTATAGATGTAATGAGGCATTTAGAAACAAAATGGATTTAAAAAAATGGAAATGTAAGTCAGATTAAGGCATTTTACCTGTAGGTTCAATAAAAAGGAAAGCTGCTGTCAACGTGTGTGAGTGTGCGTGTGTGTTCAATTTTAGTATACTATAGAACACTGGCTGCCTGTTTTTTTTTAATCCTCAGGGACTTATTATTTGGGTTGATTGGTTGTGTCTTAAGTACATCGGTTCAGCAGGAGGTCTCATTGAGCCAGTGATATGGTCAGATGCCTGTAGTATCAATGCTGTATTAAGTGGGCCACAGGGGATTAAAGCCAAACAGCTGTTGTGTAACTGGGAATCTGAGAAACCGGTTAATCGTGGTACCTTTAACACAACAGTAGCAGAAAATGCTGGAAGTGCAGAGAATGCCAAATCGACTTCTGGACGAGAAAGCAAAGTTAACTTTTCAAGTGGAACTCAGCAGAACTGAGGAAGGGTCCCACCCAAAATGTTAACCTATCTTTCCCTTTCAGATGCCGATTGGCCTGCTGGGCAACTGCAGAAAATTCACCTGCTATTTTGTGAAAGTACTGGAGTTACTCGACTCAGTACCCCAGCTACAGGTTTTAATCTGCACTTTCTGTTCATTCGCACTTTTTATCTATTGCGTCTACTTTCTTGAATTATTTTTGGTTGAAAGTAATCTCCTATAAAGCAGGCAAATCCCGATTATCACCCTATGATCAGATTACGAAGAAATTAGGATCAGGATTGTGATACTTAAGATCAACTTTCTACGAGCTGCAGATGAAAACTGACAAATCTTTGCACCACAGCTGATTTGATTACTCATTCAGAAATCAAAAGAAACCAATTGAAACACTCCTTCACAAAAAAAAATTGACTTTTAAATCATGTCAGTGCGTGTGTGAGTGAAATGATAAAGTAGGCTGCACGGATTTAGTAGTCTGAGCATCAGAAAACTATACAGCAACAATAGGACTACTTTAATCAGAAATCTACATAATCAGTGTTACAATTGGATCAGGAGTTCTAGAACGAAGGAGGTAATAAACAGATTGGCACACTAATATTTTTAGTTGGGTTCAGTCATGGCTGCCGAATGATTTGTTGGCTACATAACATACTCTATAAATATGTCTTCAACTAGTAATTTGGTTTAAAAAACTTGGCCGACAGGCTGAACAGGTTACGCAGAGAAAGGGAATGTTGAATTCATCACTTGAAATCCGGCATCTGTAATTTCTTTGAACCAATAACAGACAGAAATTTCAGAAAACATCACCTTAAATCTTGCTAAATTGAGATGGATTTGCTCATTACATAAGCAGTGGTTTGGCAAGGAGGTTGGAACCAGCCAATATATTTCAGATTTAAAAGAGAGATGTGTTCACACTAACAATCCGAACAAAAGAGCCTATGATTCCATGCAGCAGAGGTGCACTTCTCCCCCTCAACAAAATTAGCAGGTTTGCTATACACACAGACACAGAAAACTGAAAGGCAGGAAAAGACCAGCATCAAGCCTGCCCCACACCCCATAATGGCTGGAGCTTCATGACCAGGCACCTCCCCATGTAATCTCCTTGGAGAGGCAAAAGAGACACATACATACACACACTCACTAATGGCTCTTGTAGAAAACTTCTTCCAAGTTAAGAAAAAAAAAATCACATTTTCTCAAAACATTCTGTTCTAGCAGAAACTCCAGGCAGCAAACTACAAAGATTTGAGATTTGTTTCCCAATTAATGTCCCACACAAGTGCTGCACTCCACCATACAAAAATTAATAGGATTTTACACTGATACACTTTAGGGCTCCAGTAGTAGTGATACTGAATTTAGAATCCAGACAAGCCACGTAGAGGGCACCAGGACAGATTGGTTGATGGTAAACAGAATTGTCACTGGTGTAATAGATGGTGCTCTTCAGTAGGGCTCGTTGGGGAGTTTAGAAAGATTTAAGCTGCATAATACCAATCTCGCCTAAATATCTACCCCCTCCATCACCAGTGTACAGTGGCTGCTGTGTGTACTATCTACAGGATGCACTGCAGCAACTCACCAAGGCTTCTTCAGCAGCACCTCCCAAACCCGTGACCTCATCCACCTAGAAGCACAAGGACAACAGGTGCATGGGAATACCAACACCTCCAAGATCCCCTCTAAGTCTCACACCATCCTATTGCTTGGACATACATCATCGTTCCTTCATCGTCGCTGGGTCAAAATCCTGGAACTCGCTGCCTAACAGCATTGTGGGAGTAACTTCACCGCACGGACTGCAGTGGTGCAATAAGGTGGCTCACAACCACTTTCTCAAGGGCAATTAGGGATGGGCAATAAATGCTGGCCATGCCAGCGACACCCACATCCTGAGAATGAAAAAAAATCAGTGCTTAGTATTTTGAATGGATAAGAAAAAAGATACTTTCTCCAGAACAACCATTCATCACTTTGCTGGGCAAAAAAAACCATAAAAATGACTGAATACAAATTTTTAAATTAGTGTTAGAGCCTTTCACATATGCCCCACCAAACAGTCAACAGTTCAATCATCCAACTATAAAAAGTTTCTAGATTTATAAATCAAACATAATGTGTTAAACTAGGCAGAGATTTATCTGTATCTTCTGAGGCAATCTATACTTCAGACCTCAAATCTGAAAATAGCCTTTGGATAAAATAAGACATTATTATTAAACATAAGAAACCCAGCGCTCTACTGGATCTGGTAAAATACATAAACAGTTCAATCATAGCACTGTCTGAGTAGCTATAAAACAAGCTATTCAAATTTTTAATAAGCCAAATAATTGTACAATGCAATATTTTAAAATGGACTAAGACAACCATATATACTCAGAGAAAAATAAAATAAAAAGCTCAAATGTCAAAAAATATGAAACGAAAAAATCTTCCACTAAATCTCAAATTTTCAGATGTTCACTGACCGGCTGAATATTTCATATATCTATGTTTAATATATTAAAAGTCTTGTCCTACACAAAATTCCTATTAGTACAGCATTTACTTCTATCAAACTTCTCATTCACCCTTCTTAGTCACTCTTAATCACAGTCAAATTTATTATAATTATACCCCAATTATATTCTAATATATGCACACTTATTTTACTTACCCATGTTTGGCCAATTCTAGTGCATGATTGACTGCAGACCCTAATCCATGCCTTTCACTTCCTCAGCAGCTATAGTACACCAAGTAAATTAAAACAAACTAAAACACAGTTGAACAGTTCTGAGAGCTAGGCATGGATGTATGAAAGTATAAATATTTTAAATAAGGTTAATTTTAACCCAACCCGCCTGTTTTATACACCACTCGATTTTACTTTCCACCGCCCTCAATGGAAAGTAAAATGGGGAGGGGGTGTAAATCCGGCGCCTGATCCAATCCCGTCAATTTCTCACTGAGCAGGTTAGGTTAAAATCACCCACAATGATTCTTATAATTAAGATAATTTATAATTGTGACCTCCTCCCTTCAGCTCCCTCTCTTTCAGATGCAAAGCATTCTTAAAATGCCATGTTTCAGCTTCCTCGGCTCCAGCTCGCCTTTTGACATGTCAAACAAACCAAGCCAAGGTTCTGACTTGCAGCCTTACCTGCACCCAACCCCTGCATTCATTTTGAGAACACAGATGGCTGAAAGTAGCACACACCTGCATTCTATTTAACAGGGCATAACGTTTCCATTCTGAAGAGAACAGCAATTCTACTCACAATGTAATCTGTGCCACACCAGATTCACTCATCTATAACTGAAACGGTACAATGTGTATACAATTCCTCTCCCTCATCTCTCACTTCCTGTGCCTCCAATTTACTGTAGGCAAATTTCTTGAAGCTGGTTGGTTCACATATGAATTTGTTCCAATAAGAAAGTAACATGCTGATGAATGCTGGGCTTTCTCCACAGTCCGCACTCTCAACATCTTAGGAACTGCAGACACTGGTTTAGTTCTTAACTCTTTTCAATTAACCGAGTGATAGTTCTAGGAAGAGTATTAACTCAACTCTCAGCTTTTCAGAGGCTTTATTTTAATCAAGTTATTGTGATAAATGTAGACTATTTAGATCTGTTATTATGTTACAAGCCTTATTTTCAATGTTATGATACTTCAGTTAGAACGGCTCAAAGGATTTTGAATTCTTTGAGTGATTTGATTGGTTCAGTCTCTGCTTTTTTTTTAAACTGGTAGATATATCAGATCTCTGATTTGTTGTTTTACAAACTCAAAGTTTAACCAATTATCTGCAAGAAGTTTGCATATAATTTGCCATGTTGACATCTGAAGTGTGACAGAAATTACACACAAATGCACAAATTTTACACTACTAGCAATCTCCCATAGCATTGCTCAGTGAGTCAGAGGGTACACTGAAAGCAACATGGGTATTGTGTCATGTAATTCACAATGCATTATCAGAGCCGCTGATTTACTGTGACTGAATATTCCAAATTCGATTTGTATTTCATGGTATTCTGGGATTTTACTCGTGTTTTGAGAATCAAATTGTGAAATTAGTTATTTTTCAATGAAAACTGCCTTGACTATTATATGTTCCTTTGCCTACATCATTTTTAATTTCATACTTTTTAAAGCCCAGGATACAGGGTAATTTCATAGGCAAGATGGAGCAGATTGAAAGTAGGTATCTGGCAATTATCAACACTCAGAAACGGGCACGGGTTTAGTAGCACTTTGAGGGGTTCTGTGCTTTGATTAACACTGGGAGGTGGGGTGGTCCTAGCACTTGGCAGCACTGTAATAGGTATCCTGGAGTTTAGCAACACATGGGATTTGGGAGCATTGAGGGGTTGCTCCAGGAGCTTACAGTGAGGGTCCCAAGACAGCCATCACGGGATTTGGTGCATAGGGTCTAGCAACACTGGTGAGGAGGACATGAGGGCAAGAGCACCCAGAGTTAGGCAGCACTGATGGAAAGGGGTACCAGGCAATGGCAGCAATGTGGAATAGGATGAGGGAAAGGGGTCCCAGGGTGTGGGAGCACTGGGGATATATATATCCACACATGCAGCAGCTGGGAATAAGGCAGGCTGAGAACCACTGTCCTGCCTCACATCAGTAAGTGTGGTAGTTGGGCAAACTGGGAGCCGTATAGCAGTTAGCTGTAACTGATGGAGCTGTGTATTCTTTACAACAACAACTTGCATTTATAGAACGCCTTTAACATAGTGAAACATCCCAAGGTGCTTCACAAGATTGTTATTAAACAAAAGTGAACACTGAATCACAAGGATATATTAGAACAGGTGACCAAAAGCTTGGTCAAAGAGGTAGGATTTAAGGAGATTCTTAAAGGAGGAGAGAGAGGTAGAGCGGTGGAGACACAGAGAGTTGGAGATGTTTAAGGAAGAAATTCCAGAGCTTAGGGCCTAGACAGCTGAAGGCATGACTGCCAATGGAGGGGTGAAGGAAATCGGGGATGCATAAGAGGCCAGAATTGGAGGAGCATCGAGTTCTCAGAGGGTTGTAGGGCTGGAGGAGATTATATAGAGAGGGGAGAGGCCATTGAGGGATTTGAAGGATGAGAATTTTAAATTTGAGGCAATACTGGACAAGGAGCCAATGTAGGTCAGTGAGCACAGGGGTGGTGAGTGAACGGGACTTGGTGCGAGTTAGGACACAGGCAGCAGAGCTTTGGACGAGCTGAAGTTTACAGAAAGTGCAAGGTGGGAGGCCGGCCAACAGAGCAGTGGAATAGTCAAATCTGGAGGTAACAAAAGCATGAATGAGGGTTTCAGCAGCAGATGGGCTGAGGCGGGGTGGAGGTGAGCGATATTACGGAGGTGGAAGTAGGCAGATTTGGTGATGGGGAGGATATGGGGTCGGCGTAGTGTCCGTGTGTTGATAGAGACACTGAAGACAGGAGTTGGTTCATAGGTGTTTACTAAGCAAAGTCTGCAGGGGTACTAACGGATATAACACAATATACAGGCTTATATAGCCCGAGTGGCCATTACCGGCATTACAGCACATATGGGGCTCTTAAAGGCACATACACGACAATTCCTCCCCTTTTAGCTAACCAGTACATCATATTTTAAGTATTACATGTTATAAGAAAAATAATATACACATTGTTGTAGTTAATTAATTATAAGTCAGTCTCTCTGGAGGCTTCCTGACTCGGTCCGGATAACGCCTCGGTGGTGTAGTAGTTTCTGGTGGTGTAGTAGGTTCTTTTGGCAAGGCTGATTCGGCTTGAATGCCAGTGTCGGGTTAATCGGGTTCCAGTATCACAGGATCGGAGGTAGATATGGGTATCTCTACTTCATCGTTCGGCGTATAGAGTTGTGGTGTAGGTTGTCCCTTTTCGGATGACTCTATGATTTGGTCAGCATGGCGCCTTATTATGCTTTCTCCGATGTCCACGGTATACATCAGTGGTCCTAGTCGTGTGCAGATAGTTCCAGGCTGCCATTTCTCGGTACGGTAGTCCCGGGCCAAAACTTGTTGACCTATCTGGAAGGTTCTCGTTGGCCTTTCATTCATGCCTTGAAACTGCCGGTTCTCCACGTCCCTTCTGATGTTGGGCTTGACCAAATCCAGCCGGCATCTTAGGTTTCTATTGAAGAACATCATGGTGGGAGTTTGGTTGGTAACCATATGTGTTGCATTCCTGTATGCGAACAAGAAGTTATCCACCTTGTGCTGAAGTTTTATGTCTTCATTACCCATGGCCTTTATGGCCTTCTTGAAGGTCTGGACAAACCTTTCAGCCAATCCATTGGTGGCGGGATGGTATGGGGCGGACGCGTAGTGCTTAACCCCATTGTTTTTTAAGAACTTCCTGAATTCTTCAGACACAAATTGCGGTCCATTATCAGAACAGGTCTGTTCCGGCAGCCCATTCCTGGCAAATATGGTCCTTAATACTGTGATGGTTTTTTCCGTGGTGGTGGAGGGCATCTTTATTACCTCCGGCCACTTGGAGTGTGCATCAACCGCGATTAAGAACATTGAGTCCATAAATGGACCAGCAAAGTCGATGTGTACCCTTTGCCAGGGAGATGAGGGCCACTCCCATGGATGTAGAGGGGCTTGTGGTGGAGCGTTTTGGACCTTCTGGCATCCTAGGCAGCTCTTGGTCATTTCTTCGATGTCTCCATCGATACCTGGCCACCATACAAACGCCCTGGCTAGGTTCTTCATTTTCACTCCACCCAGATGCCCCTCGTGAAGCTCCTTTAGCACTTTATCCTGGAGTTTGGGTGGAATCACCATTCTGGATCCACACATCAAGGTTCTTCGGCACACTGACGGCTGTTCTCTTCTTTGCGAGAATGCTGGCAACAGTGGTTCGCCATGTGCTGGCCATCCCTTCACTGTTAAATCGTAGACCCATGAAAGAGTCGGGTCATTTCTCGTTTCCCTTTCAATGGCAGAATTTGTTACTGGTAGACATTCCACTATGGTAGAGTGGAACATCTCCATTGGGTCTACTGTAGGTGCCTCTTCTACCGTTGGCAATGGTAGGCGCGATAAACCATCAGCATTCCCATGCTGTTTTGATCCTTTGTATTCTATGTTGTATTAGTGTGCCCCTAAAAAAAGGGACCACCTCTGTCGCCTTTGCGCTGTCATAATGGGAACACCCTTTTTAGGGTTGAATATGGAGATGAGGGGTTGATGGTCAGTCAACAAGGTAAATTTTTGTCCGTGTAGGTAATGGTTGAATTTCTTTACTCCCCATACCAGGCTGAGTGCTTCCCTGTCGATTTGGGCATAGTTACGCTCAGCTGAGTTCAATGAGCGCGACGCAAAAGCTTTCGGCCGTTCCGAGCCATCAGGGAATTTACGCGATAATACTGCTCCTATGCCATAAGGGGATGCATCGCATGCCAGTCTGATTGGCAGTGATGGGTTGTAATGAGCCAAAACTTCTTTGGATGTGATTAAGTCTTTGCATTTATGGAAGGCACGTTTGCAGTCTTCATTCCATTTCCAAATTACTCCTGTTTGTAGCAGTTCATTAAGAGGGTGTAGAAGAGTTGACAAGTTCGGTAAAAATTTATGATAGTAATTTATTAATCCCAGGAACGACCTTAATTGTGAAACATTTTCAGGTGCTGGGGCTTTTATGACAGCTTCAATTTTTTCAGGTGACTTATGCAACCCTTCCTTATTTATTATGTGGCCACAATATGATATTTGATTTCGGAAAAATTCGCACTTGGGGCGATTTGCTCGTAGGCCCCGTTCTCTCAGCCTAGGTGCTCGTTGTCGTTTTCTCCTGTTACAAGGATGTCGTCTAGGTAGCATTGAGTCCCCGGAATCCCTTGGAGGACTTGCTCCATAGCTCTTTGCCAGATAGCTGGAGCGGATGCTACTCCGAAAACCAGTCGATTGTACTGGTACAGACCTTTGTGTATTTATCGTGAGATATTTTTTTTTTTTTTTTTATAAAAAGAGGCCTCTTCAGCCTCCATCTGTAGATATGCCTGTGCCAAGTCAATTTTGGTGAAACGTTTCCCTCCAGATAGTGAGGCGAAAATATCTTCTATCCTTGGAAGAGGACACTGTACCGTGTGAAGGACCGGGTTTACAGTCACCTTGAAGTCCCCACAGATGCGAATTTTTCTCTGTTCTTCAGATTTATCATTCTTCAATGCTTTCTTCATGACTGGGACGATGGGTGTTGCCCACTCGCACCAATCTACTTTAGATAATACGCCTGCCTTTTCCAAATTCTCCAGCTCTGCCTCGACTGCTGGACGAATTGCGTATGGCACCGGTCTTGCCTTAAAAAACTTGGGAATTGCTGCATCTTCCACTTTTATTGAGGCGGTGATGCCTTTCAAGGTTCCTAGTTTCTCTTGAAACACATCCTTGGCGTTGGCCAAGATGTCTTTTAATCGTTCAGGTATGACGTCATCATCATTTTTTTCCTTACTGGTCACCGTCAGTGCCTGAATGGAGTGCCAGTCTAAACGTATTTTCCTGATCCATTCACGTCCCAACAGCGGTGGACCACCATCTTGTAGAACGTATAAATACAACTTCTGTATTTCCTTGCCGTTGTATGCAACAGGCACCCTTATTTTTCCTTTGGGGTATACTTTCTGCCCCGTATATGTTTTCAAGATAATGGATGTGTCTTTTAAAGGTATATGCGGAAATAGCTGCTCGTAATCCCGTCGATTTATGACGGTCAGAGCTGATCCTGTATCTAGCTCCATTTTAACTGGGGACCCTGCTATTGTGAGGGTAACCTAAATGGTCTGGTAATCTTCTTTGGCAATTACATTATGTAATTTGAGAGAGCTTAGTCTCTTGCTCCCGGAGTCGCTATCGCTCTTCTGGTCTTCGGAGCTACTGTCCGTCATCATTTGTACCTTTCTGTGCTTTTCCTCATTGATTATTTTCCTGTTAGTGGATTTTTTGTTTCCAGATCGGCACACACGTGTAACGTGTTCCATCTTTCCGCATTGCCTGCATGCTTTGTCCTTGAACCAGCAGTCCCTCTGGTCATGGGTGGATCTGCCGCAGCGATAACATCTCTCGAAACTCCGTGTCATTTCATGGGTGCCGAAGTCCTGTGGCCTTTGCTGTATCTCTGCAGCTCCTCTTGCACTGAAAGCCTTGTCCAGTGTTAAATCTTTCTCAGAAAATAGCCTTTTTTGTGTTCCTACACTTAGGAGACCGCAGACGAATTTGTCTCGCAGAGAATCTGCCAGTCCTGCCTCGAATTGGCAGTGTAGGGTATCAACAATCTCCTTAAAATTCTTGTCCATTGGTTCGGCTGGAGTGATTAAGTTTCGTAACAGCTTGTATGTCTTTGCGCCCATTAGATCCAGAAATACTGAAGCTTTTTTCTCATCTTCTATTCCATTTGCGGTGCAATATACCTCCACTCTTTCCACATGTGGTCCAATCCTCGATCTCGTTATCAAAAGCATCAATATTGCCAGAATTAGGCAATTTAGAAAAGATATGGCACTTCCCGCGCTTTTCTGCAGAAAAGATATGGCGCTTCCCGCGCTTTCCCGCCGCTGCTGCCGATGACAACGCTGTTTTCCCGCGGTTTCCGTTCTTTTATTTATTTATTTATTTATTTATTTACAGTTCGAGACTCGTTCCCGCCGGACTCTCTCTGTCGGTCTGAACGCCGACCTGCTTGCAGCCGCGGCCGTCTCCCGAGTGCTCCCTCCCCGTCTGTTACTGCTTGCCTCCGCTTTCGCTGCTTGGCCCAGCTGTAGAGCCAGCCGCTGGAGCCCCAGCCTGACGCCCAGGAAGGATTACCGCAGTACCTGCCACCAGCTTGGCCAGCTGGTGAAACAACAGCTTCTTTCACTTCTTGATTCTTCTGGACGCCAGAGGAATTGATGTCCTTGAGGTGCTGCCGAATTGTAGGTAAGTCCGTTTCCACTTCGTCGCCACTGTAGTGTCCGTGTGTTGATAGAGACACTGAAGACAGGAGTTGGTTCATAGGTGTTTACTAAGCAAAGTCTGGAGGGGTACTAACGGATATAACACAATATACAGGCTTATATAGCCAGAGTGGCCATTACCGGCATTACAGCACATATGGGGCTCTTAAGGCACATACACTACAGTCGGAAACTCAGCTCAGGGGTCAAACAAGATGCTGAGGTTGCGAAATGTCGGGTTCAGCCTCAGAGTGGCCAGGGAGGTTTAGCCACTTCAGTTGTGGTAGGCGCAGGATTGTGAGTGGCACAGACGTGAGCTATTAGCATGAAGCTCTCTGCCATTAAGTCAAGCAAGGTGAGGGGCACGGTGACATTTACAGAGGCAACAATAAATAAATCTTTGCGAATGTTGGGAAAGAGAGAGTGCGTAGATGGTGGTTACTGTAGTTGCCAGAATACTTTGATGTTAGTCACCAACTGGTGGTAGACCTCTCATTGCTGACACACTGGGGCAGTCGTTTCTGATGACACTATGTGCCGCCAATTGCTCACTATTAGAGACCTTAAGAGTTGAGAAGACAGAGGAGCGAAGTGTGAACATGTAGCAGGTGGGAAGTGAACAGAGAGCGCGGAGTACGGTAGCATAGTCGTTATGTTACTGGGCTAGTAATCCAGAGGCCTGGACTAATGATCCGGAGACGTGAGTTCACATCCCACCATGGCAGCTGGGGAATTTAAATTCAGTTCATTAAATAAATCTGGAATAAAAAGGAAATCTGCCATCCGTACCCGGTCTGGCCTATGTGACTCAACACCCACAGCCCTCTGAAATGGTCTAGCAAGCCATTCAGTTGTATAAGGTGGCTCACCACCACCTTCTCAAGGGCAATTAGGGAAGGGTAATAAATGCTGGCTTTTAGTTCAAACTCTATTTCGTTTTATTGATTGATTTTCGTTGTTCCCGATGCTTGATTTGTTGTAGCACTTTTATGTTCCGATTTATTAGCATTTTATGAATGCAAAAAATGAGCTAATCAAAAAGTAAGACAATTAAGAATAAGGCAATCAAAGTGTGTGACTTGAAATACAGGCAATGCATTTCTCACAGTAAGTGGAGTGATCTACTGATTTATAAGGACGGGGTGTTATATGATGCAATGCAATGTATTATTTAGGGCACATTGCAAATTGGACTGTGATTGAGAGCTAGACGCACACAGCATTTTATGATTGCTTTGCATCTATAAGCCAGTGTGATGCATTCATTCATACTATTTTAATATATCTCCCATGTCATCGCTCACAGTAAATTGGACTATATGCAGCTTTATAAGAGTACTATACCATGTAATGCACAATTTGTTGTTCTTCTGTTAAGGTGGAGTTATATGCCTTTAAGATCACAAGGTCAAGTATCTAAGTTAAGAGAGCCTCAGGTCATTTGGAGTTCAATTGTTGCTTGGTGAGGAAACTTTGCAAATTGAAAAGTGCCCATCAGTTGCAAGCTTCAGCTCAGAAGCACAATGCATTTTTAAAATGGTTTTGCCTCTGTAACATGGCGTGATAAATGTAGTGCGACTACAAAAAAAACTATTAAAAAAAACTAAATCTAACCAATTATCTATCTGGGAAGATCAATATATTCCAAATAACCAACCAACTGGGAATCTGAAAACTTAAGGTTTCTGGTCCTTCAACCTGACCAATTTTACACCAGCCGTGACAGTTAAGTCACAAAATCACAAGATAATTACAGATGAGAAACCCCATTCGGCCCATTTTAGTTCATCCATCCAGAAAGTATCGTATGTACCTCAAAAAATCACCTCTCAAACACCCCTTTTCCAAGCAGAAAAGCCCAAATTTCTTCAGTTTTTCTTCATAACTTAAACTTCTGACAATAGGCATAAGCCTCATGACTCCACTGCCACCAGTAACTGAATGTCTCTCTTGTGCCTCAGTGACCAGAACTGGACATGTCAACTCTAATGGTTCTCAGACATTAAGTACCGTTACCAACATGCTTTACAAGAAAGCAATAGATCACCAATTATACAGGTAATTTCTCACAGTACTTTTCTCATTCAAATTGTTAAAGGGAGGTTGTTACAAATTCGGGTCTGCCAGAGCTATTTTCTCAGGTTCAGAGACATCAGTTGCTCCTCTAAGTGGACCCCATGCCCTTTATATGCCAGAGTGAACCCACCCATACAACAGCGTAACCTAATGGTGCAATAATGATACCCCTTTGTGATCTGAACTGGTTATGTGTCATTCACACATGTCTCTCCAATCTTTTTGAAGGTGGATCGAGAAAATACTTGGCAAGACGAGGTCACATATGAATTGTTATGCTACTTTATTTCCAAGCAACATAACATACAGAGCAACAGCTATAGTCTGACTCACTTAATTCAATCAGTACAACATGGCTTTGCATAACAGTACAAAGACAATGGAAATGCTACACTTCTCCACATCAATGGGTCTTTTTGCTTGATTTAAAACAAAGTAACTCCTAATTACTCTCCTACATTCTTCTTTTGAGCCTGGACAAAGCTTACCCTTGCAGCTTTCTGTTTAAAACTTGACTATCAATTAGTGTTTGTTACTTTTTATCTTCATGTTTGTGGCCAGAATGGACAGCCTGCCAAACAGTCCCTGTCAAGTGCATAGGACTCCCAACATAATGAGTGTTAGGTGTTCACTGATTACCAAGACAGGCTAATGAATTGCTTACTGTTTACAGTTTTTGGGGAAAATAACTTCTAATCCATTACCATAGTAACAACCTTTCAGACAGAGCAATCGCAGTCAACTGATCCATGAATGTAAGCAGATGATAGCTGCAAACATTTTTATCATGGTTTCTCTCATGCCAATACTTGAAGGAAGCATTACTGCACTTGGGTAGGGGGTGGGTGCAGAAAGCATGTGGTCTAGCTAGTTCTGCCTGGGAACATCTTGCTGGGCAAAAAAATCCATAAATCTTTGGATGACGAAATTAGTGAACGTCTTAATCTAAATGTACACTCTCGGGAGCCGCAAGCCTACATTTCGTTGTACTGCACTTGTGCACTAACAATGACAATAAAGTTGATTATGATTATGATTATGATCTTAGTATTTAATATTTTTTAACATCACTGATGTGAAACATGTATTCAAGAACATGGAGAGAGAGGGACACACTAGATTTTGAAAAGTCAGTTAACACTTAGGCTGCACTGTTAACCACTTGGCAATGAAGCATGATTGTACACTGCAAATTGCTTAAGACTCTGTTTCAATTACATCAGAAAGAAAAGCAAGATCCCAGACAAGGCATCGAGAGAACATTTGTGTCAGCACATACTCCATTGTAGCAACAATGCAGAAGAGGTTTCAGGGAAAAGCAGGCTCCTCCATCTTTTGAGCCCACTTGAAAGCTACCCACTGAAGCGCTAACCTTCCTTTACACAGCTTCCTTGTGGCGAATGTTCTCAAGCTTTCACCTATTCTTTAAAATCTTTCACCTAGTTCTCTAAAACAGATTATCTGATCATTATCACGTTGCTGTTTGTGGGACCTTGCTGTGTGCAAATTGGCTGCAATGTTTCCTACATTGCAACAATTCAAAAGTACTACATTGGCCGTAAAACACTTTGGGACATCCTGAGGTTGTGAAAGGCACTATATAAATGCAAGTTCTTTCTTTCTTGCTTCATTGTTGGCTTGCAAAGTATTATTCATGCTTTGGCAGAAAAACAGAAATAATCCATGTAAATGGCATCGTAAAACCAATGTTCTATACCGTGGAGCCGATTTACAGGAACATACATTAATAGCTGACTAAACGCACCATTGGAGTTTGGTGTCAGAAATCTGCAGTATTTTGAAGTAACAGGAGCCACTGGGAAAGTTGTTCTCATTGCTCAGTAAACATAAAAAAAACCTGCACAAAAAAAATAATAAAACAAAGGAAAATATGGTAAGCAAGTTTTCCCAACCGCACCAAGACCTAAATAAAAGAGTTAAAGTTGAAGTCGAAGCAAATAGCATGGATGCTTTTAAGGGGAAGCTAGGTAAGTACATGAGGGAAAAAGGAATAGAGGGATATGTTGATAGAGTTAGATGAAGTAGGGTGGGAGGAGGCTCTCATGAAGTATAAACATTGGCATAGACCAGTTGTACCGAATGGCCTGTTTCTGTGCTGTAAATCAAGAACATAAGAATGTAAGAAACAGGAGCTAGAGTAGGCCATTTGGCTCTTCGAGCCTGCTCCGCCATTCAACAAGATCTTGGCTGATGATCTATCTCATCTCCACCTTCCCGCACTATCCCCATATCCCTTAATTCCCTCCGTTCCCAAAAATGTAATGACCTCTGTCTTGAATATACTCAACAACTGAGCATCTCTGGGGTAGAGAATTATAAAGATTCACATCCCTCCAAGTGAAGAAATTTCCCCTCATCTCAGTCCTAAATGGCCTACCCATTATTCTGTGACTGTGACCCCGTGTTCTAGATTCCCCAGCCAGGGGACATTTTCCCAGCATTAACCCTGTCAAGCCCCTTAAAAATTTTATATGTTTCAATTAAATCACCTCTCATTCTTCTAAACTGTAAGAAATATAGGCAGAGTCTACACAATCTCTCCTCATAGGGCAACCCCCTAATCCCAGGAACCAGTCCACTGAACCTTCACTGCACTCCCTCTAAGGCAAGTATGTCTTTCCTTAGGTAAAGAGACCAGAACTGTACACAGTACTCCAGGTGTGGCCTCACCAATGCCCTTTATAATTGTAAGTAAGACTTCTTTACTCTTATACAGGAAACTCTCGTTTAAACGGCACCTAAATATCCGGAATTCTCTATTAACTGGCAAAATTCTCGCTCCGAAAACACCACCTTAATAACCGGCAATGTTGCAGAGTCCGAGTCTCCCGCGGTGGCCGAGTTAGTCAGTGGGGGTAGTTCTCCAAACTGCCACTACTCGGCCTCTTGGCGCTATCGGAAGTCGGAGCACCTCAAAAACCCTGTATCAGGAGTCTGACTCTCCCACGCTGCCGGTAGTCTCTTCTGATCCGCCATTTTACAGGGGTACAGTACTGTGTGTCTCCCACGCTGCTGGTACTCATTGGATTGCATTATGGAAATCCCAAAAGTTGGTCCAAGCAAGAGAGTGGTGTTAACTTTAAAACAGAAAATCGATATATGCCAACGACTAGAAAGGGGAGAGAAGCGTATCAACATTATGAATGAATTCAAAATTGGTTCGTCGACAATCTACGACATCAATTCGCAAAAGGATAAGCTGCTCAAGTTTTATTCAAGCTCGGAGACATCTAAGAGTGTAGAGAAATGGCGTACGCTTCATAAGCCTAAGCTTGAAGAGCTGGATACCGTGCTTTGTGAGTGGTTTTCTCTTAAGCGTTCAGAGGGTGTTCCGATTTCCGGACCCATGCTAATCGAAAAAGCAAAGGATTTCTACGCAAAGATGGAGCTCACTGACAAGTGTGCTTTCTCTGAGGGATGGCTAACGTGCTTCAAGGTACGGCACGGGATACGACGACTCGATATTTCTGGGGAGAAGAAACCAGCTGATCACGGCGCCGCAGAAGAATACTGCGATTATTTCAATCGGATTGTGCAGCAACATGATTTGTCGCCAGCACAGCTATACAATGCCGATGAAACTGGCTTATTTTGGAGGTTTTTGCCAGAATCAATGCTTGCTGGGGCTAGTGAGGCTAATGCTTCAGGTTACAAGAAAAATAAAGATCGTGTAACCGTGCTAACATGTGCGAACGCTGCTGGATCACACCTGGTTAAACTTCTCGTCATTGGGAAGTATAGAAATCCCCGTGCATTTAAAAATGTGAGGCATTTGCCAGTTGAGTACAAAGCTCAAAGAAATGCTTGGATGGATAAGGAAATCTTTTCGAATTGGTTCCATCATATTTTTGTTCCATCTGTGAGGGAACATTTCCGTAGAATAGGGAATAGGGATATTCCTGATGAACCAGTTGGCTTGGAATAAGTGTACAGTCAACCACCGTACTTTATACTGTACTGTACAGTCGTTTATAAGTTTTGTTTTACTGTTAAGTAATTAAAGAGTTATATCCATGTCAGCTGGGTCATCAGGATCTTGCACTTCAACGGATTCTTCAGGCACTTCCACTGCTTCAACTCTTTTGGAAGTTTTCTTAAACATGTCCCGGATGTCTGCTTGCTTAGTGGACTCTTGCCTTCTTTGTAGAAAGGTGGAATGCAGAATATGGAGGTGCATAACTTCTTGGGCAGAATAGCAAGAATGGCTTTCAGCAAATTTAAGTAATGAAACAAAATCTTCTGCAACTTTAGCCCAAGAAATCTCATCCTCTTCAGTTTCCATCTCACTTTCCTTTTCTTTCTTTGGATTCAAAACATTCTCCATTATTTCATCATCACTTAGCATATGCACAACAGCAACTTCTCTATCTGCATCAACCCACTGCTCAATATCACGTTCACTGAGGTGACGTAGAGGGTTTGCTGGGCCTACATTTTTCACCATGTCAGCCATTTCCATTACTGTAGTCCTCTTGGGGCAAACACTGAACCCATGAAATTCCTCCTCTGAAGAAGCACCTTCAGCAAACATTACAGAAGGCCACAATTTGCGCCAGGCTTGTCTCAAAGTGTGACCTTTCACCAAGTTCCAGGAACATGCAGCATTAAAGATGGCATCTTTAAGATTGTATTCCTTCTGAAATGCGTGAATACCTGTATTGTCATCTTGGCTTATCAGTTTACGTAGGGAGTCTTTCTTGTAATGACACTTGAGATTTTGGATAACACCCTGGTCCATGGGTCGTATGAGAGAAGTTACATTTGGTGGCAAATAAATGGTGAAAATATTTCCCGAAACCAACTCGGATTCATGCGGATGGGCTCTACAATTATCCAGCAATAAAATGCATTTGCTATCTTCAGGTTTCCCTATTCTACGGAAAAGTTCCCTCACAGATGGAACAAAAATATGATGGAACCAATTCGAAAAGATTTCCTTATCCGTCCAAGCATTTCTTTGAGCTTTGTACTCAACAGGTAAGTGCCTCACATTTTTAAATGCACGGGGATTTTTATACTTCCCAATGACGAGAAGTTTAACCAGGTGTGATCCAGCAGCGTTCGCACATGTTAGCATGGTTACACGATCTTTATTTTTCTTGTAACCTGAAGCATTAGCCTCACGAGCCCCAGCAAGCGTTGATTCTGGCAAAAACCTCCAAAATAAGCCAGTTTCATCGGCATTGTATAGCTGTGTTGGCGACAAATCATGTTGCTGCACAATCCGATTGAAATAATCGCAGTATTCTTCTGCGGCGTCGTGATCAGCTGGTTTCTTCTCCCCAGAAATATCGAGTCGTCGTATCCCGTGCCGTACCTTGAAGCACGTTAGCCATCCCTCAGAGAAAGCACACTTGTCAGTGAGCTCCATCTTTGCATAGAAATCCTTTGCTTTTTCGATTAGCATGGGTCCGGAAATCGGAACACCCTCTGAACGCTCAAGAGAAAACCACTCAAAGCACAGTATCCAGCTCTTCAGGCTTAGGCTTACGAAGCGTACACCGTTTCTCTACACTCTTAGATGTCTCCGAGCTTGAATAAAACTTGAGCAGCTTATCCTTCTGCGATTTGATGTCGTAGATTGTTGACGAACCGATTTTGAATTCATTCATAATGTTGATACACTTCTCTCCCCTTTCCAGTCGTTGGCATATATCGATTTTCTGTTTTAAAGTTACCACTCTCTTCCTTTTGCTTGGACCAACTTTTGGGATTTCCATAATGCAATCCAATGAGTACCAGCAGCGTGGGAGACACACAGTACTGTACCCCTGTAAAATGGCAGATCAGGAGAGACTACCGGCAGCGTGGGAGAGTCAGACTCCTGATACAGGGTTTTTGAGGTGCTCCGACTTCCGATAGCGCCAAGAGGCTGAGTAGTGGCAGTTTGGAGAACTACCCCCACTGACTAACTCGGCTACCGCTGGAGACTCGGACTCGGCAACATTGCCGGTTATTGAGGTGTTGTTTTCGGAGCGAGAATTTTGCCGGTTAATAAGAGAATTCTGGATATTTAGGTGCCGTTTAAACGAGAGTTTCCTGTAGATTGTAAATAGCCGAGGCCCAAGCACTGATCCTTGCGGTACCCTGCTAGTTACAGCCTGCCAACCTGAAAAAGTCTTGTTTATTCCTACTCTGTTTTCTGTCCATTAACCAATCCTCAGTTCATGCTAATATGTTACCCCCAATACCATGAGTCCTAATTTTGTGTAATAACCTCTTGTGTGGCACCTTATCGAATGATTTTTCAAAATCCAAATACACTACATCCACTGGTTTCCCCATTATCCATCCAACTAGTTACTTCTTCAAAAAACTCTTAACAGATTTGTCAAACCCGATTTCCCTTTCATAAAACCAGGTTGACTCTGCCTAATGATATTGTGATTTTACTCTGTTACCACATCCCGAAGAATCGATTCCAGCATTTTGCCTGCTACTGATGTCAGGCTAACTGACCTATAGTTCCCCGTTTTTTCTCCTCTTTTCTTAAATAGCAGGGTTATGTTTGCTACCTTCCAATCCTTGGGGACTGTTATAGAATCTAGGGAATTCTGGAAAGTTAATACCAGTGCATCCACTATCTCTCAAGCTACCTCTTTTAAAACCCTAGGATGCAGGTCGTCGGGTCCAGGGGATTTGTCGCCACTTAGTCCCATTAATTTCTCCATCACTATGTCTTTACTTATACTGATTTCTTTAAGTTCCTCATTCTCTCTAGACCCTTGGTTCCCCATTATATCCAGAATGTTTTTTTGTGTCTTCTACCATGAAGACAGATACAAAGTATTTGTTTAATGCCTCTGCCATTTCCTTATTGCCAATTATAATTTCCCCTGTCTCTGCCTCTAATGGGCCCATGTCTACTTTAACTTATCTCTTCCTATTTACATATCTATAGAAACATTTACAATCTGTTTTAATGTCTCTTCCTAATTTACTCTCATATTCCTTTTCTCTTTCCTTATCAATTTCTTGATCCTCCTTTGCTGAATTCTAAAATCCTCCCAATCCCCAGGCTTACTACTCTTTTTGGCAACATTCTATGCCTCTTCCTTTGATCTAATACTATCTTTAACTTCTCTTGTTAGCCATGGTTGGACCACATTTCCTGTGGGGTTTTTGTGCTTTAAAAGGAATGTATATTTGTTGTAAATTATGTATTAATTATTTAAATGCTAGCCATTGCTTGTCTACCGTCTTACATTTTAATGTAGATTCCCAATCTACCTTAGCCAACTTGCCCCTCATACCTACGTAGTTTGCTTTGTTTAGATTTAAGACCCTAGTTTCGGACTTAACTAAATCACTTTCAAACTCAATATAAAATTCCATCATATTATGGTCACTCTTCCCTAAATGCCCCTTTACTACAATGTTATTAATTAACCCTTTCTCATTGCACAATATTAGATCTAAAATAGCCTGTTCCCTAGTTGGTTCCTCAACATACTGATCTAGAAAACTATCTTGTATACATTCCATGAACTCGTCCTCCACATTATTACTGCAAATTTGGTTTACCCAGCCTATATGTAGATTAAAGTCTCCCATGATTACTGTTTTACCCTGGTTACATGCGCCTCTAATTTCCTGATTTATACTCTGCCCTACATTACAACTACTGGTTGGGGGTCAATACACAACTCCCACCAATGTTTTCTGCCCCTTGCTCTCTCTTAGATCCACCCAAACTGATTCTACTTCTTGATTTTCCAAGCCAAGATCCTTTTTCTCTACTGTCTTTATCCCATCCTTTATTATCAGGACTACCCCTCTTCCTTTTCCATTTTGCCTATCTGTTCTAAAAGTTATGTATCTTGGAATATTTAGTTCCCAACCTTGGTCACTTTGCAACCAGATCTCCATAATGGCTATTAGATCAAACCTATTCATTTCTATCTGCGCTATTAATTCATCTATTTTGTTGCGAATGCTTCGCGCACTCAGATATCGTACCTTTAGCTTTGACTTTTTTCTAGTTTTCCCTGATGTCACCTTAGTCACTGATGCCCTATTGTCACTCTGTCCCTTCCTGACCCCACTCTGCTTATTTTTACCCAAAACTCTGCTCTGCTCTAAAGCCTTGACATTTCCCTTGCTGCTTTTAAAATTACTCTGACTCCTCCCACCCCACCTTCCCGACTCCTCCCACCCTGCCTTCATTAGTTTAAAGCCCTTTCTACTGCCCTAGTTATTCGATTCGCCAGGACACTGGTTCCAGCCTGGTTTAAGTGGAACCCGTCCCAATGGAACAGCTCCCTCTTTCCCCAGTGCTGGTGCCAGTGGCCCAAGAAGCGAAACCCCTACCTCCCACACCATTCCTTCAGCCATGCATTTAACCTTCTAATCTGCTTATCCTGATGCCAATTCTATATTTTCCATGTACAAAAGTACTTTTACCTTTCCAAATAATGTATTCATTGGCTAATAAAAGAGGTGTATGGCCATCAGATAAGTACTCATATTCCTATTGGTTTGAATGAGAGAGGTGTCATTACAATTTGCCTCCATGACTCAACCACCTGACAAAAAAAAATTCCCAGCCTAAAAAAAGTAATTTTACACACGCAATTCACCCATCACTTGCCTGTACAGAACATTCAACTGCATGCCCCCTAAAGACATTACTAACTAAATCCTCAGTGCTGAAACTGCACCTTGGTCAATAAACTGTTACTGGAAGTACTGTACTAGTTTCCTCTGAAGTCTTTTTTTGAACTCTATTTGTCCTTTCATTGTTCAATGGAAGTGCCATGTGGGGAAGGGCTATCAAAACAGTATCACGCAGGACTTAAACGCTCTAAGTTTCACGTAACTTTTTTTTGTTAGTACTTTGCCTAATTGATTATTCATATTCCTTGCCAGTTTTCCCCTTTTGCTCAGCTCTGCTGAAGGTATATGGTCCACCGGGATGTGGTTCTCTAGGTATTGGGCACCCTCTGCTTCTTGGTCCAAATGGCCATTACTCTGGTGAGCCCAGACTGTGAGTGTTGGCAGGCTCTTGGTAGAGGCGTTGAGAGATGAGCCCAATCCTGCACTCTCCCAACATTTACATGTGCACACTTCCAGCAGGACTCGCTGGATAGCAGTCCGAAGTGACGTTCCCTAAATTCGGGCCACTCAGACCAATCATAGCACTCCCAACTAGCACCCCATCTGAGATCAACTAACTCCACACAGACTGGACATCAAACCTGGGATCTTCCATGGCTGCAAGGCTGTGAAACCCACTAGGCCATTGGGAGCGACTTCACTTAGCTCTTTACGAAAATGTTTCTACAACTGCTTTTTATGCTTTGTATTTGCTTACTAACTTTTAACTTTGTACACTGATCAACAGATGGTTGTCTGAAACAAAAACAAAAATCACAATATAATTACACAATAGGCTACCTTTTTATTGGCAATGGGATAACACTAGGAGTTAAGATTTTTCTCCTCCCAATCAACCTCCTTATGTCTGAAATAATGCCCCCGGCAAGTCTAACATGCATCAAATCACCAGTAATTCTTTCTTTCCTCATAAGACCATGCACCCACTCCTCCTCAGGGCATAGGTGGGATGGATGGTTTGTTCCCTGAACACCCAACGTTCCACTGACAGGCTTTCAAGATGACTGGGAGAGGAGCCTGGTTCAGATTCTGCATCCAATAACCTGCCCTCCCCTCCCCTACAAGTATTAATATACTAAGCACTACATTTATTTAATCAGTCTGTTTCATGTTGAAATATTCCACGAGATTGTATAGATTTTTTTTAAATTGCAGTAACCGTTAGAAAGGAAAAGAACTTGCATTTATATATTGCCTATTGTCAGTCAGAAACCTTCCAAACCACTTCACGTACAAATTGTTTTGCAGTGCAGTCAACATTGCAGTGTCACCAAATGCAGAAGTCACTTTGCACACAACAATGTCCTACAAACAGCAAGGAGGTGAATGTCCATTTAATGTGTGCTGTGGATGTTGGTTAAGGGAAGAATATTGGCCATGAAATCAGGAAAATATCCCACTCTTCTTCAAATAGAGTCATGGGATTTTTACAGTCCAACTGTTGAACCGCCACAACATGCAGACGCCTCATCCAAAGACCGGAATCTCCAACAAGCCTCAGCACTGCACGGGAGCACCAGCCTAGACCATGTGCTGAAGTCCTAGTGTGTGCCTGAACCAACCATCTACAGACCTAGAGACAAGAGCTACTAACTGCGACAAGCAAATACACATTTCACCTCTATTTGGCATCTCTGACTGAGCTCAGAAACTCAATGGCGTATGAAAGTATGACACTGTCCATCAGTGATACAGCACAATGAGTCATTCAGGTGATCCAATACAAGTCAGTCTGACATTTTTATTAGGTATCTTTCCACTTTGATTACAGTTAACCGCATATGACACTAGCCCTCTCATGATCTGAGACTTTGGAAAAAGGAGGGACAAACACCAAAGACTTTGGTTTAGGTTATAAACTACAGTTTTATTCAACATAACAGACAAGACACAATGCAGCAGCTCCTTGCTCAAAAAATAATCAAAGACTCTACACTTAACAAAGCACACTGAAAATATTAAACCTGAACTAGTGTCTGTGCTGTAACTCTCATACATGGGGATTCATAATGGCCCAAAGAGCTTCCTGAAGGCACTCTACATAAATTGCACTGTACCAAGAGCCGACGAGCTGGGAACATAGCATTCAGGTTACACCCTTTGAAGATGAAAACTGGGATGCAAGAGAACAAAAGGTACCTTCCACAGTCATACCAAGTTTATCAAATTAACATGATGGCTTCCTGAGCTCCAGCAATTTTATGTTACCCAGTATTTCACCTTGATTTTACTAATTACAGGACAAAGTAAGCAGTAAATGTTTAAGGGTTTTTACTTGCTCTGCAATCAAAACATTTCTGTAGGAGTATAATGCCTCTGAAGTGGCATTTTGCATATCAAACAGCAATCTGCAACTGCTCCAGCATGTGTAAAAACAAGTTAGCAGAAACCAAATTTAATAGGACCAGGCAGATTTCACAAACAGATACCAAAACTATAAGGACTTTGTTTTGAATTCTCAGAATCACTTTTGACTGATTTTCATTGACAAAAAACTCAAAAATCCTTTTCATCAAAATGAAAAATGCAGGTTAAGGTCATGTTAAGGTCAGCAGCGTAATGCTAAAAGTCTCTCTTTACAAAGTTGCTCGGCCATCACCTGGGAGTTAGCACTGTTGCCTCACAGCGCCAGGGACCCGGGTTCAAATCCAGCCTCGGGTGACTGTCTGTGTGGAGTTTGCACATTCTCCCTGTGTCTGCGTGGGTTTCCTCCGGGTGCTCCGGTTTCCTCCCACAGTCCAAAGATGTGCGGGTTAGGTTGGTTTGGCTATGATAAATTGACCCTTAGTGTTAGGGGATTAAATACGTGGGGTTACGGGGATAGGGTGGGATATGTGTCGGTGCAGGCTCGATGGGCCGAAATGGTCTCTATCTGCACTGTAGATTCTGTGATTCTGTGAGTTATCTAGTCAGCCCGAGGAGAGCAGGTGGAATCATTACACCACTGGGCATCATTCACCATTCTCTATATAACAAGCAATTCAGTTTTATGCTAAGGTGCAACAAAAAGTAATAATCACCCAATAATCAACATACTTTTCTTCCACATTTAGCACAAATAACGTACAGTTGGCTTTCAATGAAAATATAAATATTTTGTAACTAGTACAACTGCAATAACCATCAGTAATCAGGTGTTGGGAGAAACACCCTCCAATTCTAACTGCTGCGTCTGGTACATATTTTCAAAGACAGCAATATCAGCGGTCAATCTCCAGGATTACTTGCACTGTCTCAACCTGGCAGGATGTCATAGGGAACCATGCACTTGAAGCAATAGAGCAAAAGCAGCATCTTGGCAGCTGATTAAAAGAGAGCAATGGGCGGTTAAAACCTGTCGCCAGCAGGAAAGGACAAATGTTTACATTTTGCTGCAAAATATTTAAAAGGAAAAGAGCTGAAGAGATTTTTAAAAAACCACAAACTTCACGTCAGATATCACATAGCAGCCCTAACAGTAATAAATAAATGGTTGGCTGCTCCCTCATAGCAGAGAAGCCACATAAAAACATCCTTTTTATATCATGCATGTCTTGTTAAAATAGGGTATTTAATGATTTCCAACCTTAGAGGCAAGGTCTAACACAGCATGAAAGCGGCAATATAGGTCTGGAAAACACTTCAAATACTGCACAGATCAATTATATATCATTAAAATAAAAACACACATCTTCAGCTCTATACATCTGCGTTATTCGCTAAATTTCCCACGAGTATTTTAGCTCGTTTCAATTCTGCTCTCGTTGCAAACAGTGCTAATGTAGTCCTAAGCAGTCAATGGTTAACACAGTCAAGACAGCCATTTTAATGCCCCTCAAGCCATCCTTGGTACATACCCCCAAAGACATCGCCATTTTGGTAGTTCTTGCCCTTCTGCGCTTCCTCCTCGTTTTGAACAGTAGAGACATGCTTGGCTGAGGCACAGCCCATAGTTCTACGCAAATGGCTTCAACGTGCACCGCCCACAGATCATCTCTAAGATGAAATCTCCTCCCTCCCCGTTAGATGGTTGCAACCTGCGGACAAATGAATTAAACAGTCTTAAAATCTCCATGTTAAACATGTTCTCCTTCCTTTTCCTCTTCGCTGGAATAGGACGATGGGCATCGCAACCTCTGCCCTGCCTTGCCCCACCTCCCCCTGCCTTGCCCTTATCCGAACGGCATTTTAAATGACATCACCATTTCAGTCTGCAGAAAGTTCTCCTGGAACAGACAGGAAACAGATGAGAGACCCTGGCTTCTAATGATCCATCAGTCAAGCCCAGTGACACTGTTAGTGATCTCAACCTGCTGCTCTCCACTGAGAGCTAATACAGCAGACGAGGTGGGCAGTACTGTGCAGAGAAACTCTTTCACAATAAAGGGAGAGAAGCAAAAGCTTGATTGTGGATCAAAAAGGCAGCATTAAAGAAACCGTAAAAGTAACAAATTAAGAATGCACAGATATTTCACATTTACAGATAGTGAGATATGAACAGCCAACTGTATAAGGATATATATACTGTAAAACATCTGGCCAACATAGGGGTTTGCTGTGCTGATGGCTTTTGTATCTGGCAAACATCTGGATACAAGTAGCTCATAGCTGTTTTGTTGTAGCCAGCTGACACTTAGGCTTACTTTTGGGCACTAGACAGGATGCATGTGTGATTGCTTCAGTGTATTTCTCATGTTTTGGCTTTGGACTAATGGTAGCATTGTCAGGGGAAACTCCAACATCATTAATGGCAATTATATTTTTTTTTATTACACACAAACTATATTGATAGTGATGCTTCACAATCAGTGACAAACCAGCCACACCAAAAATGGAATAACAAAATCTATTTAAACTACTGTAAAGTCACAATCAGTTGTTTGAAATACAAATTTTAAAAAGTACAACAGATCTCATTGTCTATTGTTATCCTTTTTTGATGGAGAAAGTAGTCAACATTTTAAATTCGAACAACAGAGCCAACACATTTCCCCCACTCCAGCCTCATCAATATTGCAGCACAGCTTAGAATGGATTAAATTTCAGTGAAACTCATCCGAGTAAATTGCAATACGTGCTTGGTGTATCAGACTTAACCTGCATATTTAACCCTTATCTCAACATGCAAACAGATTGGAGTGCTGAATGTAACTAGTGTACACATAAACCATTCCCAGATTTTGTCACTAACCCATTTTCAATACAGTAGACCTGCCTAAAGTGTTGTTTCTCATTACAATGTCTATGGAAATGCAGTGATTATGATTTGATTTGATTTGTGAAGTATATAAAAATGAAAAGATTGCACGATCAGGTTTTGTGCATGAGCCCACTCTTTGCCCCTCCTCCAAATCTTCTCTCCTTAATCTTACACTCCTGAAAGGAATACAACTTGAGCTAAGGTTCCACAAGCAGCAACCGCAGCCCGATACCTCACCCAACTGGTCATCTTAGCGTGTGAGCTCAGGCAGGGTAACTGACTGTCGGAGTTTGGGGCGGGGGGGGACACTGCCACCGAGCTCAATCCTGACCATAACCGAAGATGTAATGTGCATTTCCAGTTAGGAACTGGATAGTAATCAACAGCATGGACTGTGATCCATTCCCCTTCAATCCAAGGAATGAGACTAATTAACACAAGACTAACCAGGATCAAGCCTGGGGCCTCCCCATTCTATATACCTCAGTCTTATACCAGCTGGTGCTTTTGCCATTAGTGGGAGGGGTCTCACCCACACTTCATTTGACTGTGTTAAGATGTGTTAAAAAAAAATTAAAGCGTGGTAGTTAAAAGCTGATTAATCAGAAATGTTAACATACTCTTGAATTCCTTCTCCCTACATGGGCAATAGAAATGAAAAAGAATCAAAACTCCAGTGGTTTGAATATTCCCTTCACTGTCACATTAACTCTTTTCGGTCACTAAGAGCTTTCTGTTCACCATCAGGGTTGTGATCATCTTTTTTGACTGTGTATGTTACAGGTGTAATCAGGCACACAATGCGTGCGCCTCCTTCCCCATCCTAAAAAAGGATGCTTAAATGGTGTAGCGACACTTGGAACCCACTGCATCGGGGCTGTAGATGTAAAGCTCATGCTAGTGCATTGTTGATCTCAGCTGCACTGGAAAACTCCTTAACTGGCAACATATAACCACTTTTTATGTGTATTCTCTATTGTTGTGACCCAATTTGACATTTCTATTGCAGCCAAGCTGGGCTGTTCATAGATCTATCCACAATAACCTAGGTTTGTACAGTTGTTCCATTTAATAGCGTTCCTCTTTTGGTTAGTTCCTCCCATACTAATTACTTTACACTTACCTATATAGAATTGCATCTGCCAAATTGCCTACAAGCTCTAAATCCTTCTGAATCTAGTTATCTATTATTTCTCATGAATGGACAGCATCCTATTTTATAATTTGGTAACTTGGAGATTTGGTTACAATATCCTCAACCAAAACACTTGTTAAAACAGTGACTGTCCCAAAACTGGCCGCTAGATTGTCCTACACATAATGTCGCTCAGCCTGAAAAAGCGTTCATTTATGGGTACCCTCTGTTTCCTGTTCCTAAGCTACGTATTTATCCAGTGCCATACTTTAATCCTTATCACATGACTATTTACCATAGCTATTGATAATCAATGCTGAACTTCAACAAAAGCTTTCAGAAAATCCAAGTACATAATAGGGTACATAATGTGCTACCCTTGCCCACTGGGTCAGTTACATCTTTGAAAATACTGCCAGGTTATTTAAGCAGCTCCTTCCTTTACCACCGAACCTATGCCGGCTGAACTGGTTTATGTTTTTCCATGTTCATTCATAAGAATCTTTCAAATTCATTCGTAAATTTGTCTATGGTTTCTGCAGGCTACATATCCCAGACCAGCTGATGTATATACACCTCAGGACTGAAGAGAAAATAAGCTTAGTTCAGGAAAGTCTTAATAGGCATGAATCAATTGCTGCCAATATCCTTGGATGGATGCCTGTCGAAAAGGGTTTGGGTGTGATCAATTGGTCAGGCTGTTCCAATCAATCACCAGCATCCTTTTGTGTTTTACACTCTAGGTTTCGCTGGCAGCTGTATTTGTGCGGGCAAATGCAGATTTCAATCTTGTGAATGGCTGGCCATCTAATGTAGTTAAGAGAAATACAGTTTTTAATTCCTGTTGTTCTGGGATATTCTGCCTGTCTGACAGCCAGACAGCAGTCAGTTTGAATCCAGCAAAGATAAGGGATGGATCATGGCTCAGTATTCCGCAGATTCAGTAAGGGGACTACATGGTAATATACAGTTATGTTAAAACAAACCGTGTTTCAAGGATTAGCACAGAGGCAAGCAAGTGAACATCTTTGTTGCTTTTGACATTAAGTTTATAATTATTGTAAATATACTGAGCGTTGTTCATTATTTAATGTTCAATACATTTGACCAGTGGTGTATAGCCTGAGCTGTGATCTGATAGATTGTACTTTCTTCCACCTACCAGTTTATAACAAAATGAAAATGAGTGTTATAAAGTAGTCTCCAAATGTCACTACGCATCATCACTTAGCACATTATAAACAGGTCACTGTGTTCTTACAGCTAATCGATGTACAAAGTTGCCAAGTTTATGGAGCGGTAACAATGAAACAAATAAACACCTCCTGCACACGGAATAGTCAACAGGCCAAGATGTGTGCGACTCTGCAGCATTAAGATAATACTGCACTCATCCTTCCTGTAACAGTATACAATACATCTGAAGACTTCCCACAATTAAGTTTTTTGGGGGATGAATTTCTGAACCATCAAAGTTCTGGGGAATGGGGTCACTTTCTAGTTTGAGCACCTCGAGTCAGCATTAAGCAATCCCACTTAGATACAGAGCAAAACCCCATAAGATTCTACACTCCCAAAACAGGCTTTATATTATGGTGCACAGAAGAGTATGCTCTAATGCACCAGTGTGAAGTTTCCATTTCTCCCATTGGGGCATCTTTACAATCTTCGAGTAAAAATGCCAATTTCGTGTCAATCCGTAGCAAATTTGGACGTTTTATATGCAGGGGTCCATACCTACTGAGAACTGGTTAAGCTCCGAAACCTTTACACCTGACACATTCATTCCACAAGTTTGGACAGGATTCACACTCAGGTCCCAGAAGTTAACCCATTATGACATCCAACCCCCAAATTATCCAAAGACTTGTCATTACTGCAATCATACTAGACATTTTCAGCAGTAGACTATTATAAGCTGTGGCGGCTTCATCTGAATCTCAGAGAATATTTGTATCTGGATTTCCTTTGAGCAACCGGCATGCAAAAGAAGCTTCCTGAGTGCCCCCTTCTGTCATACTGAACTCAGGCACGAGGGTTTCCCAAATGACCTTGGAGTGGTTCTGGATCATAGTCTCACATACCGTCAACATCTGATGAAAACCACAGCTAAGATAAAGACTAGGATCGACTTAATCCACAAATTATCTGGGAGCAGCTGGGGGAGCAGATGCTCACGCCCTGCAGACAGCCACCTTGGCTCCTGTTTTCTCAGTACTGATTATGGAGCACCATTATGGAGAGGAAGTACATGTTCAACTGTACTACGATAATCATCACAGGAGTGCTGAAACAGTCTCCCTGTCCTCGCACATATCTTGGCACCAGCTCTCAGAAGTGAAGCAGCAACAATCGGAGAATACAATCGGGTCCTAGCCAACTCAGATCTGCCCGTTAATGAAGATCTCCAAAAGCTGCGAGCTGCCGCCTTAAGTTCAGGAACCCCTTCCAGTTAGTGGCCAAATCTCTCAAAACCTTGGACATCTGACCTAAAGACAAGTGATGGAGGATGTGGGAATCTAAAGGCGAGGGTAGAATCAGGACCAGATCATGGACCACTTGGATCAACCGCCTAGCTTCCCCGCACCACGTAAAATATATGTCACTGCAAACCGCGTCAGAACTTCACATGGATGCTGCAGCCACCAGCTACATGAATGGAAGATGAAGGATGGCCCAATGCGCAACTGTGGAGACTACCCAAACCACAGAGCATCTTGTGAACCAATCCCTGGCGAAATAGCTTCTAGTCACTCTGTATCACCAAAGACCATTGAGTGGATGGCCAACTTGGAACTCGGCATTGAATGTTGCTTTTCAAGCTGTCATACAAAAGAAGATTGCTGTCAGATACCATCTACTCAATCACAACAAAACCACTAGTGCTCAAGAGGCTATTGTGGTCTATGTACACTAGAAATGAACGCCATGACCATCCAGAAGTAATCGAATCATTCTGGGGTTTGGGTGAAAGGAAGAAAAAAGCCTCTATGGTTTATCATCATCTGAATCTCTTTGGCTGTGGGATAACCAGCAGCACATTCCAGCCTATCATATACACAAGAGATTTTATTTTCCCCTTATTCCTGTATTTAAAGCTGTGTAGCAATTCCTCCAGGAGGTTTTGATGTACTGCCTCAAGCCCGCAAATGCTTCTTAATGCTTTTCAATATCTGCCGCCAGACGTTAACATTCCCGAGTGTGGCAGCGTTTGTTTCTGACATAGACCTTTAATTATCTGGTTTAATTGTACATGCATTGCCGGCACCAGATTAGATAACATTGCTTTGGTATTGGAGTGGAGGCCTGTGGTTGCTGCTTTTGAATGAGCTGTTTGTTCATTGTTCTTTTGTACAGATTACCTTAACAGAAGGATGAATGGTCGCCTCCTTGTTAGCCCTTGGCGGTGCTGCAAGTGGTCTAAATATGAAGCTAATACAATTTGTTTTGATTTCTTATCTCTATTTAACTGTGGATTTTCTTTCCCTTGTTTTGTACACCTTTACACTAAAATAAACATGATGAAAGAATGTCCAGAACGGTTTCTGACGTTGGCAGGGTGAACTGGGGTCCTTTTTCTTCATTGCCCTTTGGTCCAAGTCTTTGAGAACTGTTATTCATGCTTATTCATGCTGTTAGTGACAGGCAGCTGCTTTACTGGCCAGATTTTTGGTGATGCATATGGAGGGCATTAATCACAACTTTCTTTTCCACCACCAAAACATTTCCCACTGGAGTGTCAGCCTGATAATTAAAGGTCTGTGTCAGAAACGAACGCTGCCACACTCCTGGCGGCAGATATTGAAAATCATGAAGAAGCATTTGCTGGCTTGAGGCAGAACGTCAAAAGATCGTGGAGGAATTGCTACACAGCTGTGGAAGTCTCCTGAGTGGGATTTGAACCCACAACCTTCTGATTCAGAGGCAAGTGTGCTACCAAGCTATGCAGTTGATATTAAGATAGTGGACCTTCTACCACTCCAGTGGAGATCAGCTATTTCAGCACAGACCAAGGATCAAACTCGGTTAGTTCCCTACTGCGGTGAAAGCACTGCCCTCTAATTGCAAATGCACAGCAATGAGCTGTTCACAACACGTAGTAGATTATGTAACCAATGTCACGTCTTTTAATGTTACCCTTTCAAAACCCACAGACGTGTCCACTGGTGTCATGCGATCAGGACACTGCCCCTTCCTCCACAGTCAACACCCAGATGATGTCATCACACAGCAGCGAGACCTCTGATCAGTAGATGTGTATATGTTGCAATTAGTTCGGTTTCAGTTATTCCAACTCTTGTTAGGATTGAAAAAGCAAACTGCAAAGGTTTGAAAATCCAGCACCAAAGCAGTTAATAACTTTTATTCAAAGAAAAACAACTTTTGTGTTTCTTATCAATTTACATGCAGTAGAATGAAGCAATAAAGTACTTTCTTACATTACAACAGTGACTACATTTCAAAAGTACTTCATTGGCTGTAAAGCACTCTGTTGTCCCGAGGTGGTGAAAGGCACTATATAAATGCAACTACTTTCTTTATTGAAGCCCAAGAAGAAGTTGTTTTTCCATCCATTTGACTGAAGATTCTTGGTAGAGGCTTGAAAGTCAAGCAAAGAATAAGCCAACAAGAAGTATTCCTGTAGGTAGTGCATGAGCAGTCAAAATCTCTCCCGCATGTAATGCATCGTGATTCACCAGCATGTGTCTGTATTTCATGGTAGATTTTTTTTCCTGGAGAAAGGAATAGAGAAAAAATGTGTGCGGGACAGAGAGAAAGAATAAGGGGAAAAAGAATGAAGGGCAAGCGAGAGAGAGGGAGTGAGAGAACTGGGGGATGCGAGAGAGAAGGGGGAGCGGGGGGTGCGAAAGAGAAAGAAGGGGGGAGCGGGTGATGCGAGAGAGAAGGGGGGAAGCAGCGGGATCAGAGAGAGAGAGAACGGGTAGCGGGGGGACAAGAGAGAGAGGGAAGGGGGAGCGGGGGGAACGAGAGAGAGAGAAGGGGGAGCGGGGGACGAGAGAGAGAGAGAGAAAGGGGGGAGCGGGGGATGAGAGAGAGAGAGAGAGAAGGGGGAGCGGGGGGACGAGAGAGAGAGAAGGGAGAGCGGGGGGGGATGAGAGAGAGAGAGAAGGGGGAGCGGGGGGAGGAGAGAGAGAGAAGGGGGAGCGGGGGGATGAGAGAGAGAGAAGGGGGAGCGGGGGGAGGAGAGAGAGAGAAGGGGGAGCGGGGGGGGACGAGAGAGAGAGAAGGGGGAGCGGTGGACGAGAGAGAAGGGGGAGCGGGGGGAGGAGAGAGAGAGAAGGGAGAGCGGGGGGAGGAGAGAGAGAGAAGGGAGAGCGGGGGGGACGAGAGAGAAGGGGGAGCGGTGGACGAGAGAGAGAGAGAAGGGGGAGCGGGGGGAGGAGAGAGAGAGAAGGGGGAGCGGGGGACGAGAGAGAGAGAGAGAGAAGGGGGAGCGGAGGGACGAGAGAGAGAGAAGGGGGAGCGGAGAGAGAGAGAGAAGGGGGAGCGGGGGGGACAAGAGAGAGAGAAGGGGGAGCGGTGGACGAGAGAGAGAGAAGGGGGAGCGGGGGGAGGAGAGAGAGAGAAGGGAGAGCGGGGGGAGGAGAGAGAGAGAAGGGAGAGCGGGGGGGAGGAGAGAGAGAGAAGGGGGAGCGGGGGGACGAGAGAGAGAGAAGGGGGAGCGGGGGGACGAGAGAGAGAGAAGGGGGAGCGGGGGGACGAGAGAGAGAGAAGGGGGAGCGGGGGGACGAGAGAGAGAGAGAGAAGGGGGAGCGGGGGGAGGAGAGAGAGAGAGAGAAGGGGGAGCGGGGGACGAGAGAGAGAAGGGGGAGCGGGGGGACGAGAGAGAGAGAGAAGGGGGAGTGGGGGGACGAGAGAGAGAGAAGGGGGAGCGGGGGGACGAGAGAGAGAGAAGGGGGAGCGGGGGGACGAGAGAGAGAAGGGGGAGCGGGGGGAGGAGAGAGAGAAGGGGGAGCGGGGGGACGAGAGAGAGAAGGGGGAGCGGGGGGACGAGAGAGAGAGAGAAGGGGGAGCGGGGGGACGAGAGAGAGAGAGAAGGGGGAGCGGGGGGACAAGAGAGAGAGAGAAGGGGGAGCGGGGGGACGAGAGAGAGAGAGAAGGGGGAGCGGGGGGACGAGAGAGAGAGAGAAGGGGGAGCGGGGGGACGCGAGAGAGAGAAGGGGGAGCGGGGGGACGCGAGAGAGAGAAGGGGGAGCAGGGGGAGGAGAGAGAGAGAGAGAGAGAAGGGGGAGCGGGGGGACGAGAGAGAGGGAAGGGGGAGCGGGGGGACGAAAGAGAGAGAGAAGGGGGAGCGGGGGGGACGAGAGAGAGAGAGAGAGAAGGGGGAGCGGGGGGAGGAGAGAGAGAGAAGGGGGGAGCGGGGGGAGGAGAGAGAAGGGGGAGCGGGGGGAGGAGAGAGAGAGAGAGAGAGAAGGGGGAGCGGGGGGATGAGAGAGAGAGAAGGGGGAGCGGGGGGACGAGAGAGAGGGAAGGGGGAGCGGGGGGACGAGAGAGAGAGAAGGGGGAGCGGGGGGACGAGAGAGAGAGAAGGGGGAGCAGGGGGACGAGAGAGAGAGAGAGAAGGGGGAGCGGGGGGAGGAGAGAGAGAGAAGGGGGAGCGGGGGGACGAGAGAGAGAGAAGGGGGAGCGGGGGGACGAGAGAGAGAAGGGGGAGCGGGGGGACGAGAGAGAGAGAAGGGGGAGCGGGGGGACGAGAGAGAGAAAAGGGGGAGCGGGGGGGACGAGAGAGAAGGGGGAGCGGGGGTACGAGAGAGAGAGAAGGGGGAGCGGGGGGACGAGAGAGAGAGAAGGGGGAGCGGGGGGACGAGAGAGAGAAGGGGGAGCGGGGGGACGAGAGAGAGAGAGAAGGGGGAGCGGGGGGACGAGAGAGAGAGAAGGGGGAGCGGGGGGACGAGAGAAGGGGGAGCGGGGGGACGAGAGAGAGAGAAGGGGGAGCGGGGGGACGAGAGAGAGAGAGAAGGGGGAGCGGGGGGACGAGAGAGAGAGAGAAGGGGGAGCGGGGGGACGAGAGAGAGAGAAGGGGGAGCGGGGGGACGAGAGAGAGAAGGGGGAGCGGGGGGACGAGAGAGAGAGAAGGGGGAGCGGGGGGACGAGAGAGAAGGGGGAGCGGGGGGACGAGAGAGAGAGAAGGGGAGCGGGGGGACGAGAGAGAGAGAAGGGGGAGCGGGGGGACGAGAGAGAGAGAAGGGGGAGCGGGGGGACGAGAGAGAGAGAAGGGGGAGCAGGGGGACGAGAGAGAGAGAAGGGGGAGCGGGGGACGAGAGAGAGAAGGGGGAGCGGGGGGACGAGAGAGAGAGAAGGGGGAGCGGGGGGACGAGAGAGAGAAGGGGGAGCAGGGGGACGAGAGAGAGAAGGGGGAGCAGGGGGACGAGAGAGAGAAGGGGGAGCGGGGGGACGAGAGAGAGAGAAGGGGGAGCGGGGGGACGAGAGAGAGAGAAGGGGGAGCGGGGGGACGAGAGAGAGAGAAGGGGGAGCGGGGGGACGAGAGAGAGAGAAGGGGGAGCGGGGGGACGAGAGAGAGAGAAGGGGGAGCGGGGGGACGAGAGAGAGAGAAGGGGGAGCGGGGGGGACGAGAGAGAGAAGGGGGAGCGGGGGGATGCGAGAGAGAGAGAGAAGGGGGAGCGGGGGGGGCGAGAGAGCGAGAAGGGGGAGCGGGGGGACGAGAGAGAAGGGGGAGCGGGGGACGAGAGAGAAGGGGGAGCGGGGGGACGTGAGAGAGAGAAGGGGGAGCGGGGGGAGGAGAGAGAAGGGGGGAGCGGGGGGGAGGAGGAGAGAGAGGGAGAAGGGGGAGCGGGGGGATGCGAGAGAGAGAAGGGGGAGCGGGGGGATGCGAGAGAGAGAAGGGGGAGCGGGGGGATGCGAGAGAGGGACAAGGGGGAGCGAGGGAGTGAGAGGGGGTGGGCGCATGCAGAATTCTCGTTCCAACTGGACCCCTCCCTTTGGCTTCTTACCCTATCTAGATCGTGGCGTGGCATCGATCGTCTCAATTTCTCTGCACCCCTCACTCACTCTAACCTACCTTCCTCTGAACTTGCAGCACGCTCAGATTTAAGCCTAATATTGTCATTAAACCTGCTGACAAGTGTGACGCTGTTGTTGTTTGGCGAATCAGCCACTACCTTGTGGAGGCTGAACTGCAAATCTCTGACCCCTCCTCCTCCCTTCCCTGAACCGTGACCTCACCACTGAACATCAAGCCATCATTTCCAAGACTGTCACTGAGCTCAGTTTTTTTCGTTCCTGGTATGTGGTCGTCGCTGACAAGGCCAGCATTTATTGCCCATCTTGAATTGCCCTCGAGAAGGTGGTGGTGAGCCTCCTTCTTGAACCGCTGCAGTCCATGTGGTGAAGGTACCCCCAACAGTGCTGTTAGGGAGTTCCAAAATTTGGCCCAGCGACGATGAAGAAACGGCGATATATTTCTAAGTCAGGATGGTGTGTGACTTGGAGAAGAACTTACAGGTGATGGTGTTCCCATGCGCCTGCTGTCCTTGTCCTTCTAGGTGTAAGAGGTCGCAGGTTTGGGAGGAGCTGTTGAAGAAACCTTGGAACGTTGCTGCAGTGCATCTTGTAGATTATACACACTGCAGCCACGGTGCGCCGGTGGTGGAGGGAGTGAATGTTTTTTTTAAAAAGGTGGTGGCTGGGTTGCCTATCAAGTAGGCTGCTTTGTCTTGGATGGTGTTGAGCTACTTGAGTGTTGTTGGAGCTGCACTCATCCAGGCAAGTGGAGAGTATTCCATCACACTCCTGACTTGTGCCTTGTAAATGATGGAAAGGCTTTGGGGAGTCAGGAAGAGAGACACTCCCCACAGAATACCCAGCATCTGACCTGCTCTTATAGCCACGATATTTATGTGGCTGGTCCAGTTAAGTTTCTGTTCAATCGTGACCCCCAGGATGTTGATGTTGGGAGATTCGGTGATGGCAATGCTGTTCAATGCCAAGGGGTGGTAGTTAAACACTCTTTTGTTGGAGATAGTCATTGCCTGGCACTTATGTGGCGCGAATGTTACTTGCCAATTATCAGCCCAAGCCGGAATGTTGTCCAGGTCTTGTTGCATGCGGGCATAGACTCATTTATTATCTGAGGCATTGTGAATGGAACTGAACACTGTGCAACCATCAGCAAACATCCCCACTTCTGACCTTATGTTGGAGGGAAGGTCATTGAAGAAGTAGCTGAAGATGGTTGGGCCTAGGACACTGCCCTGAGGAACTCCTGCAGCGATGTCCTGGGGCTGAGATGATTGGCCTCCAACAACCACAATCATCTTCCTTTGTGCTAGGTATGACTCCAGCCAGTGGCGAGTTTCCCCCCCCCCGATTCCCAATGACTTCAATCTTACTAGGGCTCCTTGATGCCAGGCTTGGTCAAATGCTGCTTTGATGTCAAGGGCACTCACTCTCACTTCACCTCTGGAATTCAGCTTTGTTGTCCATGTCTGGACCTAGGCTGTAACGAGGTCTGGAACCAAGTGGTCCTGGTGGAACCCAAACTTAGCATGAATGAGGTTATTGGTGAGTAAGTGCCACTTGATAGCACTGTCGACGACACCCACTTGATAGCACTGTCGACGACACCTTCCATCATTTTACTGATGACTGGATTGGATTTGTCCTGTTTTTTGTGGACAGGACATACCTGGCCAGTTTTCCACATTGTCGGGTAGATGCCAGTGTTGCAGCGGTACTGGAACAGCTTAGCTAGATGCGCGGCTAGTTCTGGAGCACAAGTCTTCAACACTACAGCCGGGATATCGTCAGGGCACACAGACTTTGCTGTATCCAGTGTGCTCAGTCGTTTCTTGATATCACATGGAGATGGATATCCACTTCGCACTTCTGACTGAAGATGGTTGCAAACGCTTCAGCCTTGTCTTTTGCACTTGCGTGCTGGGCTCCACCATCATTGATGATTGGGATGTTCATGGAGCCTCCTCCTCCCATTTGGTCCACCATCATTCACAACTAGATGTGGCAGAATTGCAGAGCTTTGATCTGATCCATTGCTTGTGGGATCGCTTAGCTCTGTCCATAGCATGCTGCTTCCACTGTTTAGCATGCATGTAGTCCTGTGTTGCAGCTTCCCCAGGTTGGCACCTCATTTTTTAGGTATGCTTGGTGCTGCTCCTCGCAAGCTCTTCTACACTCCTCATTGAACCAGGGTTGGTCGCCTGGCTTGATGATAATGGTAGAGTGAGGGATATGCCAGGCCATGAGGTTAGATTGTGATGGAATACAATTCTGCTGCTGCTGATGGCTCATAGCGCCTCATGGATGCCCAGTTTTGAGCTGCTAGATCTGTTCTGAACCTATCCCCTTTAGCAAGGTGGTAGTGCACACAAGATAGAGGGTGTCCTCAGTGTGAAGACGGGACTTCGTCTCCACAAGGACTGTGCAGTGGTCACTGCTACCAATACGGTCATGTACAGATGCATATGTGACAGGTAGATTGGTGAGGACGAGGTCAAGTAGGTTTTTCCCTCATGTTGGTTCGCTCACCACCTGTCGCAGGCCCAGTCTGGCAGTTATGTCCTTCAGGACTCTGCCAGCTCGGTCAGTAGTGATGATACCAAGCCACTCTTGGTGATGGACATTGACGTCCCCCACCCAGAGTACGTTCTGTGCCCTTGTTATGCTCAGTGCTTCTTCCAAGTCGTGTTCAACATGGCGGAGTACTGATTCATCATCTGAGGGAGGGCGGTAGGTGGTAATCAGGAGGTTTCCTTGTCCATGCTTGACCTGAAATCATGAGACTTCATGGGGTCCAGAGTCAATGTTGAGGACTCCCAGGGCCACTCCCTCCCGACTGTATACCACTGTGCCGCCACCTCTGGTGGGTGTGTCCTGCTGGCAGGACAGGACATACCAAGGGATGGTGATGGAGGAGTTTGGGGCATTGGCTGAAAGGTATGATTCTGTGAGTATGACTCTGTCAGGCTGTTGCTTGACTAGTCTGTGGGACAGCTCTCCCAATTTTGGCACAAGTCCCCAGATGTTAGTGAGCAGAACTTTGCAGGATCGATTGGGCTGGGTGTGCCATTGTTGTGTCTGAAGCCAGTGCCGAGGTCCATGCCATGTGGTCCGTCCGGTTTTATTCTTATTATTGTTTTTTGTAGCAGTTTGTTCCAACTGAGTGGCTTGCTGGCCATTTCAGAGGGCAGTTAAGAGTCAACCACATTGCTGTGGGTCTGGAGTCACATACAAGCCAGGCAAGGGCGGCAGATTTCCTTCCCTAATGGGCAGGAGCAAACGAGTTGGGTTCTTATGACAATCCGGTAGTTTCAGGGTCACCATTACGGATACTAGCTTTTTATTCCATATTTATTCAATTAACTAAATTGAAATTCCACAGCTGCCCTGGTGGGATTTGGTCTCATGTCTCCAGATTATGAATCCAGGCCTCTCCAGGATTACTAGTCCAATAACAGAACCACAATGCTACCGTACCCTGGAGATCTTTGTTGTGTCCGTCAGTAGTAAGACACAGACTGCGGAGAACGGTACAACAGGTGTTTACTCAACGTGGCTCACATTGGAACTGAACTGTACAGATTACTACTCAGTGCTACATACAGGTGTGGTCACTGCCGGTGCTACAGTATACATGAGCTGTAAAAAGTGGTTCCCCCCTTAAAGGTATATACATTACAATTCCTCCCCTTTTAGATTAACAGTACCATAACACTCATTTAACAATTAAATATCAAACTAATTACAATTAACACTTTTAACATGCAACATTAGCTGAAAATAGTCTATTTATTAATTCAGTCTTTGGGGAGGCTTCCTGATCCTTTCTGGATAGCGCCTTTCCCGAGTGTCTTGCTCTTGGTGCGGAGGCGATTCTGGCCCCCTGTCGTCGGTTGGTTCATCAGCTTCCGATGCTACTGTTTCTGGGGTAGATGCGACTTGTACGTCGGGTTCATCACCAGGTACGTATGGGCGAGGCACGGGGTTGTCTTGTTCCTGTGACTCTAGGATCTGGTCAGCATGGCGTCTCACGATGCTCTCCCCAACGTCCACTGTGTACATTAGTGGGCCCTGCCATGTGCATATCGTTCCTGGCTGCCATTTTTCTGTTCGGTAGTCGTGGGCCAAGACTGGTTGCCCTACATTGAAGCTCCTTGTTGGCTTCTCATGGATGTGCTGGAATTGCTTACTCTCAACATCTCTTCGTACGTTTGGTCTGAGCAAATCCAGGCAAGATCTTAACCTTCGGTTAAAGAACATCATGGCTGGGGCCTGGTTGGTGACTGCATGTGTCGCATTCCGGTAGGCAAACAGGAAATTGTCCACCTTGTGCTGCAGCGGAATGTTGTCATTGCACATAGCCTTTATTGCCTTCTTAAAGGTTTGTACGAACCTCTCAGCCAATCCATTTGTGGCTGGATGATACGGGGTGGATGTGTAATGCCTTACCCCATTCTTTTTCAAGAACCTCCGGAACTCTTCGGACACAAACTGTGGTCCGTTGTCGGAGCAAATCTGTTCTGGCAAGCCATTCCTGGCAAAAATGGTCCGTAGGACTGCAATAGTTTTCTCCGTGGTGGTGGAGGACATTTTGATGACCTCAGGCCATTTCGAGTGCGCATCCACGGCTATTAAAAACATTGAGTCCATGAATGGACCAGCAAAATCAATATGCACCCGTTGCCATGGAGATGAGGGCCACTCCCGTGGGTGTAGAGGGGCCTGCGGTGGTGCATTTTGGACTTTCTGGCATCCTGAGCAGCTCTTGGTCAGGTCCTCGATTTGTTTATCGATTCCCGGCCACCACACATAAGCCCTGGCTAGGCTTTTCATTTTTACCCCTCCCAGATGACCCTCATGAAGCTAATTGAGCACTCTATCCCTTAACTTTGGTGGAATTACCACTCGGGATCCACACATCAAGGTCCCCTGGCACACTGACAGCTGTTCTCTCCTTGTCGAGAATGCTGGCAACAGTGAGTCGCCACGTGCTGGCCATCCCTTCACCGTCAAATCATATACCCGAGACAGTGTCGGGTCATTTCGGGTTTCCTTTTCGATACAAGCCTTAGTTACCGGTAGGTATTCAACTATAGTCGAATGGAATATTTCGACAGGATCCACTGCTGGTGCTTCCTCCGCAGCAGGCAGTGGCAGGCATGATAGCCCATCAGCATTTCCATGTTGTTTCGTGCCCTTATATTCAATCTCATAGTGGTGCGCCCCTAGAAAAAGTGACCATCATTGTAGTCGTTGCGCAGTCATCACCGGAACGCCCTTCTTCGGATTAAAAATGGAGACAAGAGGCTGGTGATCAGTCAGCAAGGTGAATTTCTGCCCGTGCAGATAGTGATTGAACTTTTTCACTCTCCACACTAGGCTGAGGGCCTCCGTGTCAATGTGGGTGTAGTGACGCTCGGCTGAGGTTAGTGATCGTGACGCAAAGGCTATTGGCCTCTCTGAGCCGTCCGAGAATTTGTGCGACAGCACCGCTCCAATGCCGTAGGGTGACGCATCACATGCCAACCGAATTAGTAATGCTGGGTTGTAATGGGCCAATACCTCTTTCGATGTGATTAGTGTTTTGCTCTTCTGGAAAGCTCGTCTACATTTGTCACTCCACTTCCATGGCACCCCAGCTTGCAGTAGGGTGTTCAGTGGGTGTAGTATTGTAGACAAATTTGGCAAGAACTTATGGTAGTAGTTTACCAGCCCGAGGAACGACCTCAGTTGTGACACATTTTCCAGTGCTGGAGCCTGGACTACTGCCTCAATCTTCTCTGGGGACTTATGTAACCCCTCTTTATCAATACAGGTAGACTACCCTTTATCCGGACTTCCGAAAACCGAAACCCTCAAAAAACCGAAGGTTTTTTCGTTCAGCGTAAGTCGTGCGTACGACTTACGCTGAACGAAAAAACCTTCGGTTTTTAGAGGGTTCCGGTTGCGGAAGTTCGGATAAAGGGTAAGTCGTGCGCACGACCCCCCGCCGACCCCCCCCGCCAGCCCCGACAACCGCCGACCCCGCCAGCCCCCGACCCCCCCCGCGGACCCAACAACCGCCGACCCCCGCCAACCCCGACAACCCCGCGGACCCCGCCAGCCCCGACAACCGCCGGCCCCCCCCGCGGACCCCGCCAGCCCCGACAACCGCCGACCCCACCAGCCGCCGACCCCCCCGCGGACCCCGCCGGCCCCGACAACCGCCGACCCCGACAACCGCCGACCCCCCCCCCCCCGCGTACCCCGCCGGCCCCGACCCCGACTGACTTACGCTGAGCGTCAGCGTAAGTCGTGCGCACGACCCCCCGCCGACCCCCCCGCGGACCCACCTTCCGAAATCCGAAATTCTCCTTTATCCGAAACTCGGCTGGTCCCGAGGTTTTCGGATAAAGGATAGTCTACCTGTAACGTGGCCACAATACGAGATCTGTTTTCTAAAAAACTCGCATTTGGGGCGGTTAGCTCGGAGCCCATATTCCTGCAATCTAGTAAGCACCTGCTCCAGGTTGGCAAGGTGATCACTGTCATTTTCGCCCGTGACCAGGATGTCGTCCAAATAACACTAGGTCCCTGGGATCCCTTGCAGGACTTGTTCCATTGCCCTCTGCCAAATAGCCGGAGTTGATGCTACCCCAAATGCCAGCCGGTTGTATTGGTCGAGACCTTTATGGGTGTTGATTGTGAGTTATTTTTTTGATGCTTCTTCTACCTCCATTTGCAGATACGCCTGGGCCAGATCAATCTTAGTGAAGCGTTTCCCTCCAGATAGCGAGGTGAAAATATCTTCAATCCGCAGAAGTGGATATTGTACGGTGTGAAGGACCGGGTTCACTGTTACCTTAAAGTCCCCACAGATGCGAACCTTCCTTGGTTCCCCAGGCGTGCTGCTCAACGACTTTTTCATCACAGGGACGATGGGTGTAGCCCACTCGCTCCAGTCTACCTTGGACAGTACACCTGAACGTTCCAGACTCTCCAGCTCTGCTTCAACGGCTGGGCGGATCGCATAAGGTACCGGTCTGGCCTGGCCTTAAAAAATTTTGGCCTTGCGTTTTCTTCAATTTTAATCGTCGCTGTCATGCCTTTTAGTGTTCCGAGTCCTTGCTGGAAAACTTCTTTCGCGTCGGTTAGGATCTTTGACAGTCGCCCAGGTGTGACGTCGTCATCCTCTTTGTCAGCCACAGTCAGTGCCTGTATGGAATGCCAATCCAGTTGTATTTTCCGGATCCATTCACGTCCCAGTAATGGTGGTCCTCCATCTTGCAATAAATACAGGTCTAGTTTTGGTGTTTCCTTACCGTTATATATAACGGTCACCCTTATTTTTCCTTTGGGGTAGACTTTTTGCCCCGTGTACATCTTCAAAATAATTTTTGTGTCTCTCAAGGGTATGTGAGAGAATAGCCGCTCGTAGTCCCGTCGGTTTATGACTGTTAGGGCTGATCCTGTGTCCAATTCTATCTTTACCTGGACTCCTGCTATCTTGAGAATGACCCAAATGGTTCGGTGATCCTCCGTTGTGATCACATTGTGTAGTTTCAGACAACTCAGTTCCCTGCTTTCGGAGTCGTTATCACTCTTTTGTTCGCCTGAACTATTCTCCGTCATCTTATGTACCTTCTTGTACTTTCCTTTGGTAGGTTTCTTATTGCTGGTTTTCTTTCCCGACCTGCAGACTCGTGCTATGTGTCCTACTTTTCCACACTGTCTGCACACTTTGTCTTTGAACCAGCAATCATTGTGGTTGTGTTGCTCTGCCGCAGCGATAGCACTTCTCTGTTCCATATGACATTTCGTTTGTGCCATATTCTTGCGGTCTCTGTTGTATCTCTGCAGCGCCCCGTGCTGCTGCTTCATATGATACTGCAATGCTGAAAGCCTTTTCCAGCGTAAGGTCCTTTTCAGATAAAAGCCGTTTCTGGGTTCCTTCACTTTGAAGCCCACACACAAACTTGTCCCTTAAGGTATCTGCCAGTCCTGCTCCAAACTGGCAGTGTTTCGATAGTTTGCGCAGTTCTGTTAAATAATCAGCATTGCTTTCATCCTTATGCTGGTTCCGTTTGTGAAACTTGAATCTTTCTGCTATCAGCAGCGGTGTGGGGTTTAAATGTTCCTGTAGTATCGTTACTAAGTCTTCAAAACTTTTCCCCGTTGGCTTCGTTGGGGTTACTAGATTTCGTAATAAACCATACGTCTTTGCACCCATTAAATTTAACAATACCGATGCTTTCTTGTCATCACACCTCATTTGCCTTGCAGTACACCTCTATTCGTTCGACATATGTAGTCCAATCTTCGACGTCATTGTCAAACGCGGTGATACTGCCACTCTTCGGCATTTTGGGTGTGGTTTAAAATGGCATCTCCCAATGGCTTAAAATGGCGTCTCCCGCGCTTTCCTTCCTCCCCCGTTGCTGCCAACGCCACTCCCGGCGGTTCTCGTGGCAATGGCGGTGCCCTGTAGGTTTCGCGCGCTTCTCCTGCGCTGCTGCCAACGCCGCTCTCGGCGGTCCTCGTGGCAATGGCGGCGCCTCGCGGGTTTCTACGCGTCTCTCTCTCCCTCTCTTCGACGCTGCTCAGCCCCTGAACACTGGCTGCGCCCTGTGCACTCTGCCCTCTCTCCCCCCGTCGACGCTGCTCGGCCCTTTGCTGTGCCGCTCAGTCGGGCTCTAGCCCGCCGCTGTCAGGGAAGGGTCTGCGCACTACCTGTTGCCAGCCCGTTTCGCTGGACCACCTCGACTGGAAAGCCAAGCCTGGCTCTCGACAGCCTCCCGCGCAATTCTCGAGTCTCTGCTGGATGACTGGGCGGTTGCCCGTGGTCGACGCCCGAGTCTCTGGCCTTCACCTCCAATCCACTGATCTCCAGGAACGAATCCCCGGGAGGTGATGCAGAGTTGCAGGTAGGTTCGAACTTGCCTTGTCGCCAATGTTGTGCCTGTGACACAGACTGCAGGAGAACGGTACAACAGGTGTTTACTCAACGTGGCTCACATTGGAACTGATCTGTACAGATTACTACTCAGTGCTATATACAGGTGTGGTCACTGCCGGTACTACAGTATACATGAGCTGTAAAAAGTAGTTCCCCCCTTAAAGGTATATACATTACAATCTTCCCTTCACGACCTCCAACCTCATAGATCCCAACCCCACACAGCCTACTTCTATCTCTTGCCCAAGATCCCCAAGCCCTGGTAGACCCATCGTTTCAGCCGATTCTTGCCCCATGGAACTAAATCCTTCCTACCTCAACACTAGTTTTTCTCCCCTTGTCCAGTCTCTCGCCACCTACATCCACCACTCTTCTGATGCCCTCTGCCACTTTAGCAGTTTCCAGTTTTCTGGCCCTAAGCATCTCCTTTTCACCATAGACGTCCAATCCCTCTACACACCCCTCCCCCACCAGGACAGCCTGTGGGCCCTCCGCTTCTTCCTTGAACGGAGGCCTAACCAGTCCCCATCCAACACCATGCTCTTTCACCTGGCTGAACTTGTTCTCACATTGAACTACTTCTCCTTTGACTCCACTCACTTCCTCCAAATAAAAGGTGTTGCTATGGGAACCCGCATGGGCCCCAGCTATGCCTGCCTTTTGCTGGGATATGTGGAATATTCTTTGTTCCAGTCCTACACTGGTCCCCTCCCTCATCTCTTTTTCCAATACATCGATGGCTGTTTCAGTGCCGTTTCCTGCTCTTGCCCTGAACTGGAAAATGTAATTCGCTTTGATTCCAATTTCCACCCTTCCCTCGTCTTCACATCTCTGACTCTTTCCTTCCCTTCCATGACTTCTGTCTCCATTTCTGGGGATAGGCCGTCGACCAATATCTACTGTAAGCCCACTGACTCCCACAGCTACACTTCCTCCCATTCCGCTTCCTGTAAGGTGTTTATTCCACTCTCCCAGTTTCTCCGTCGCATCTGTTCTAACGATGCCACCTTCTATACCAGTGCTTCCGATATGTCTTCCTTTTTCTTCAACCGATGATTCCCCTCCACCATGGTTGACACGGCCCTCAACTGTGTCCATTCCATTTTCCGCACTTCTGTCCTCACCCCTTCACCTCCCTCCCAGAATTACGATAGGGTTCCCCTTGTCCTCACCTTCCACCCCACCAGCCTTCACATTCAACGAATGATACGCCGCCATTTCCGTCACCTCCAACGTGATCCCACCACCAAACACATCTTCCCCTCCCCTCCATTTTCAGCATTCTGAAGAGACCGTTCCCTCCGCGACACCCTGGCCCACTCCTCAATCACCAACACCTCCTCCCATCCCCACGGCACCTTCCCATGCAAGCGCAGGAGGTGCAACACCTGCCCTTTCACTTCCTTCCTTCCCACCGTCCAGAGCCCCAAACACTCCTTCCAGGCGAAACGACGATTTACTTGTACTTTTTTCAATTGAGTATACTGTATTTGCTGCTCACGATGCGGTCTCCTCTACTTTGGAGAGACCAAACGCAGATTTGGTGACCGCTTTGCAGAACACCTCAGTTCAGTCCGCAAGCATGCCCGAGCTTCCGGTCGCTTGTCATTTTAATTCTCCACCCCACTCCCACTCTGACCTCTCTGTCCTTGGCTTCTTACACTGTTCCAATGAAGCTCAATGGAAACTCGAGGAACAGCGCCTCATCTTTCGATTAGGCACTTTACATCAGACTCAACATCGAGTTCAACAATTTCAGATCATAACTTCTACCCCCATTTTTTCCCAGATGGCAGCTGTTGTTGATGATTCTGCTATTCCCGTTTACATCTCCTCTAGACCCATCTTTTGTTTCTTTACTTGTCCCATTACGATCTCATTTGCTTTGCATCAACATCCATTTCGTCATTCAATCTCTCCTGCCTTCCACCCCATCACAAACCTTCCCTTTTGTTCTTTCCTCCCCTCCACCGCCCCGCCTTTCCCAGCCTCTGTACTTGCTTAAAACCTGTTACATCTTTAACTTTTTCCAGTTCTGGCGAAAGGTCATCAACCTGAAATGCTAATTCGGTTTCTCTCTCCCCAGAGATGCTGCCTGACCTGCTGAGTATTTCCAGCATTTTCTGTTTTTATTAATGAATAACAATTTGGAATGAAAACCCCGACTGCTTTTTCCCCTCTGGCCCTGGGACTAATTAGCAACCTACCTCCCACTTCCTGATCTAAGACCAGCTGTAACTTCTGCAGAGAGCTGGGAGCAAACCCGGGACCTAGCTCAGACCTCAAACTGCACGACCAAGTTGTATGGAGGTAATAATGGGCAGCCACCTCATTATATACTCCTAAATATAAAAGTTATATAAGACAGCAAAAGTTCACAGTAGCAAAATCAAACTTGCCTGTAAACATTGAACAGTCTGATATAACCTGCCAAGCTTCTGAACATCTCGAACACTAGCTGTATTCTCTGCTCTCTTGCTCCCCCCCAACATACTTCACAATTCTTACCTGGCCAGCTAACTCCTCACATTAGGAAATCCAAAGAAACAGCTTTGATATAAACAAACAACATTGCAGGTGTCGATTTGCAGTGTAACAAAAAATACAATTTTGCCACTCTGCTGTTAAAAAAAAACTAGTAATCCCACAGGCCACCACACAGGACTCCAATACATGTGCAAAAGATCTAGCTTCTTTCTTCATATAACCAACAACAGACCCAGTGTGCACAGGCACAGGAGTGGGTCTCCAATGAATGATTCATCCCACCAGTGTTGCAACCCAGGGAACAAGAAAAGACAAGGACCCAGAGAGGGGAAGGTGAGAAAGCGTAAAAGGTGTGCCAGAGTGTGCACGCACATCTGCACATGCGTGTGTATGTCTGCACGCATATGAGAGCGAGCAAGGGCGGGGCGGGTAGAGAGAATGACCCGGACTTTGCAGTCAGTGGCAAACAAACGGCGCTAGCTGTTCACTTACACTTGCCCACAGACTATCTATGGGCTTTTGCACTGGAACTTGCGGTTATCAGAGATCCAAAACAGTGCTGCACCCTTTACAGGGGCTCTCTTTAAGGTGTCTCCTTAACCAATCAGATTGAAGAATCCTTATTGAGACATGCAGCGTCTAAATCAGGAAGTGTCAGTTAGAATGGCAAATTCAATGTCAAATCATAGAATCATAGAACAGTACAACACAGAATGAGGCCATTCAGACCATCGAGTCTGCACTGCCTCTTTCAAAGAGCGATCCAGTTAGTCCCACTCCTTCGCTCTTTCCCCACATTGCTGCAATTTTTTCTCCTTCAAGTATTTATCCAATTCCCTTTTGAAGGTTATTATTGAATCTGTACCCACCACCCTATCCGGCAGGGCATTCCAAATCCTAACCACTCGTTGCTTAAAAAAGGTTTTCCTCATGCCGCCTCTGGGTCTTTTGCCAATCACTTTATACTGCTTTCTGTACATGATGACAGATTTAAAGAGTGGGAAAGAAAGATTGGATTAAGAGAGAAAGGTTAAAGAGAAAAAAAGTTTAATCTCCCACAATAATTAAAATCTGAAGTAATGAGACTCCACATTTGTAAAAGTTAATTTTCAGTGCTAGAGGTGTTGTTTGGCTGTAATTAAGACTTATCACGCCATTAAAAATTCACTTACACCTGAATGGACAAGCACTAACATTTTATGGTGTGTTTAGTGGATATCTATCACGTAAGTACCGCAACTTCATGCCCTTCCATGTGCTTGAATGTTGAGTCTCTCACCGAGATACTGTTATAGCGAAGCTTCTGGAGGAGGAGCGCAACTCGGACAGCAACTTCCGGATTTCCATGTTTAACTGCGCATATGCGGACGCCGGAAGTTGCTGTCCAATTTACTCTTTAATAAGTGAGCGCTGATAGTCTCACTGTTATTTCTATCGCAAAATCCGAGCCAATGTGAATGAATGAAACTCCTCCACTTCACCATGAGCAATGCAACAGGATATCCACCAATTCAGTTTTAAAAACACATTTACACTATTTTTAGAATTTTGGGGTGGTTCGTGTATCATTTTTCAGATCAATTTAAATCTCAGTTTACCAAGCAGAAGACATAGAATCTCAAACAAATTTCTATCAAAGGCCAACTACCTTCATGAAAAATGTCAAATGTCTATTTGTTTGCCAAACACAGGCTACAAATGTAGCAAATTGTGCCATGTACACCACAGCAGACTGCCCCAACTGCTCTGATTGATATATCACTGTCCCCAAGACATGCAAACCAATTACATTTCAGTTTGAGCAAAAGAAACGGGGTAGGATTGGCCTCAGCTGTGATGTTCTCCCCGGTCAGAGTCATCGAAGACTCGCGGTCAATGCTCACACATGAAAAATGGCCACTTGGGGGAGGGGGAAGGGGAGTGACACCCATAGAATGATACTTGGAGAGAGAAATAAAAATACACCTTTGGGAAATAATCACCACTTATGTAAAACATTGCAACAAAATAACAATGTGTGTCTCTCCTTCCCGATCAATGATACAAAGTTTCTCTCCAAGATTCTCACTGACAAAATAACTTTTAGTGCTGGAGCGCTAAATGTAATACGGCTACATTGTTATCAAAAGAATAATGAAGTGTTCCAATTAATCCTAGTTAAAGATGTAAACTACACTTCAATGCCATTATGCATCATTTCAATATCTCATCTTTTTCTGTAATTAAATGGCTAAAGGCATGCAACTTATCCATACCCACCAGTAGAATGTCAATTAAAAATTAACCAGGCATTCACCCATTGAGCCATCAGAGGGGCATCTGCTTGCTACTGAGCCACACGGACTTGGATCCACCGTTTAAGTAAGTGGCAGGAGCTTGATGATTCCACTGCACTGTACTCGGGCTGAAACTTTTCTTTCTCCCTACCCCCAAGTTCTCACTTTTGATCAAAATCCACGGAGTCCTGCTAGAGGACAGGGTCGGGTTTGCCCATGATGTGCCCTCTTCCACAGTCAAATGGCCTGCTGTGTAGGCCCACATATGAAGAACTGCCACTTGGGCAAGCTACCAGAGTTACCAGCACCCAAGGAACTAGAGCCCAGAACAAATTGTTCATTCAGGTGAAAAGCAAGTAAACTTGTTCTATGGTGGCAGTGGGAGGGGGAAAGAGAATTATATTGTACTGGCCTGATTCAGCATCATCCTTAAAGCTTCAACACCTTCTATGGATTCTCTTGCTCAGCTCAGAGTTGCTGGTCAAGTCTGACTCAACAGAAATGGGCAATATAAATGTAATTAATGTTGACTTTCCACTGAAAAATTATTTATTTTAAAGCAAAATTGAAGTCCAATGGGGAGTTGCAAATACACACACACACAATATATTGCTGTAGATCTTTTAAAACCCAACCATCTTCCTCTTTTACCTCCCTTCATTGATAATCTTGCCCTTGATCTCTAGAATTCCTCTGCTTCAAATTAGTATTACGCTAACACAGTGGGCAACAATTGCAAAATTACTTTGTTCAATAATCTATTGCATGGTGCTGTAAATGTAACCTGGACTGGTGGGAGTGACAACATATTCTACAAGACAGCAAGGCAAGATGATAGGAATGGGGAAGAATGACTAACGCAACACTTGCCCATACGTAATGTTGCATTCTTAAATTCTTTTTACTTTTTCTGAGCTTTGTTTTATAAAGGCTTCAACTGTAATTCAACCAGTTTTGAAAGTTATTTATGGGACAGATTCCCAGCCTTTACTGTAAGATCCAGATTACAAAATCACATTGTGTTGAAGTTGCTCTTTTTACTTTGGAAACTGCAATTTGGTACAACATTTAAAATCTATCCACGATTCAAAGTGCTGCACCTAAAAATGTTGAGAAGTACTGTTATAAAGAATGTATAACTGATCAATGCTAAGCAAGTTATTGATGATATACATAGCATGGATCAATCAAATCCAGCCTACTCGCTGCCTTGTTCAACTGTGCTCCCAGGCCAGTCATGCCCCCTTTCTTGGCCAGAAAGGTCTCACTCAGCCTTTGCCTGCAACTCCTCAGTCTAAGAGTATAGCCTCAGGACATATACTGGTAAATACAATTATAAGATTATAAGCTAAACAGTTATGTAGTGTTCCATTTAAGGTGCTTTTGTGTATCCTCAAGTTAGTCCAATACAACCATCTCTGCACTGTTGCAGCAGAGTGCTAAATTAGTTGAGAGCAGAAGGGATCTACCGAGGAGTATGAATTACACAAGGGAGTACTTCAAATTGAAGCTCTGATGAACTGTTCAGTACACTTCACAGGCAAACGCAAACACCTCAACTAAATGTGCAACAAGTGCTCAGTAAATGACTTATGCAAATCTCAAAGCTCTTTCTCGATCATTATATCTCTGACTAAATTATCCAGTGGAACCCTAGCAATCCAACCATACACAGCTGAACACTTGAGAATCGACATTACATTATACTGCAGACTAAAATATTACAGTATGGGCTACTGACTTAATACAATAACTTCAATCCTCAGTCAACAATTCAGGCCATTCTGTTCTCAATGCTATGCACCACATGTACTGAGGCTAAATAATGGCCCATATTTTCCGATCCCTATGGGTGTGTACGAGCTGTGTACACACCCAGAGATATCGGAAGTGCCAGTTTCAGGCATGCGAAGCACATGCGCCGAAAACCGGCATTTCCGATCTGTCATGAATCTTCTTGACAGATCAGATGCCTGCCCTGGAGAAGGGCCTCTGCAGGGGAGAGAACCTCTACCTGCTGAAATCCCTTAAAAGTCGTACGCCTGGTAAAAGCAGGAATAAGGCCTGCTTTTACCAGCATAAGAGTTTTAAAAAAAAGTTTTTTAAAAATTCCACTCATTTATAATTTTAAAAATACTTTTTTTTAAAGTTTATTTTTAGCCACGTAAAAAAAAAAATCAATTTTTTTTTTTTTAATATTGAATTTAATGTAATTTTAACTAATTAAAAAAACATATTTAATGTTTTGATGGGTATTTGGAGTGATTTCCATTCATACTTCTGACAGGTCTAAGCTGTCAAAAGTATGAAGTGAGATTCCCTTCTCCCATTGGCTCCCCATGGTCCACGTGATCCCGGGGACACTTGCAAACCGCCTGCGCCCCTGGGATACGTGGGCCCTGCGTATTTTGTCATGGAGAGGCCCAGGATCGGAAATGGCTGGACCTCTGGAGCCCTCAGGTAAGGGCGTAGATTTTTTCCACATCGGAGGCCGCCGCACACAGGAAGCCTCCGATCAGAAAATACAGGCCAATATTTTTTGCAAGGCATGTAATCAATGTATCACAAATAGCTAAGAAAAGCTTGGCTCCATATAGATTTGCATATATAAATAAAGTGCACAAAGACATTTACATATATACAAAAATGTGTTTCAGAGAACTTTCTGTGCGGCTACTTCAACAACCTGTTATATTTAGTGGGAGCAATTTAAAATGGAATTATTATAAATGATTTGGATATAGGTATGGAAAAAATAACACATTTACTGACCAGGGTAAATTAAGGGGATGACAGAGTGAGGAAAAGTGCAGGAGACTGCAAGGGGTTGTGTGAGGGGCCAACTATGTGGTAAATGCAGTTCATTGGGGAACAAATGTGAATTTGTACAATTTGGGAAACAGAACAGGAGAATGGAAACATCCCCTAAACAACATAAATCTCAATGAACTGGAAAAACAAAGAGGGGCAAATACACAGATATTTAGAGGCAGATTACAGACATTAAAAAGGGAAAATACATATTAGGATGTACATTTATTAGATAGACAGATCTTCAGTATCGTTGGACATCAAGACAGAGTATCGTCCTAAAATGAAGCGGGATTAGAGGATGAGGATAATTGGACCAGAGCATGGAGATGTAATTCAGTCACTATTTTAAAGTCATACATTCTGCCCTCATTTTTATATTTGCCATTGGAAATTCCTACGTCCACATTTATAACGGTAACCGCCTATGTAAATTTGTAATTATATCCTTCTATCAGTGGGTTGCACTCTCACCTCACGAGGCCTTGGACAACGCGGACCACTTTTCATACCTCGGGAGCCTACTGTCAACAAAGGCAGACATCGATGACGAAGTCCAACGCCACCTTCAGTGTGCCAGTGCAGCCTTCAGTCGCCTGAGGAAGAGAGTGTTTGAAGACCAGGACCTCAAACCCAGCACCAAGCTCATGGTCTACATAGCAGTAGTGATGCCCGCCCTCCTGTATGCTTCAGAGACATGGACAATGTACAGCAGGCACCTCAAAGCACTGGAGAGGTACCACCAACACTGCCTCCGCAAAATCCTGCAAATCCATTGGCAGGATAGGCGCACCAACGTCAGTGTTCTTGCTCAGGCCAATATCCCCAGCATCAAAGCTTTGACCACGCTCGATCAGCTCCGATGGATGGGTCACATTGTCCGCATGCCCGATACGAGACTCCCAAAGCAAGCGTTCTACTCGGAGCTCCAACACGGCAAGCGAGCCCTATGTGGGCAGAGGAAATGCTTCAAGGACACCCTCAAAGCCTCCTTGAAAAAGTGCAACATCCCCACCGACACTTGGAAATCCCTTGCCCAAGACCGCACAAAGTGGAGGAGAAGCATCCGGGAAGGCGCCGAACACCTTGAGTTTCTTCGCCGGGAGCAAGCGGAAGCCAAGCGCAAACAGCGGAAGGAGTGCACGTCAACCCAAGAACCTCACCCAACTGCCCCACCTGTGACAGAGACTGTAGGTCCCGCATTGGACTCATCAGTCACCTGAAAACTCATTTTTAGTGCGGAAGCAAGTCATCCTCGGTTCCGAGGGACTGCCTAAGAAGAAACACTTTCACCTCTCAGTCAGAAGGTTGTAGGTTTAAGATCCACTCGAGACTTGAGCACAAAATCTAGGCTGACACTCCAGAGCAGCACTGAGGGAGTGCTGCACTGTCAGAGATGTTTTCGGATGGGACGTTAAACCAAGGCCCCGTCCGCTATCTCAAGCACACCTAAAAGATCCCGTGCCACAAATTTGAAGAAGAGCAAGGGAGTTCTCCTCAGTGTCCTGGCCAATATTTATCCCTCAATCAACATCACTAAAACAGATGATCTGGTCATTATCACTGTGCGCAAATTGGCTTCCGCATTTCCTATATTACAACGGTGACTACCGATGTTCCCTTTAAGCTGCATAGCCGCGCAGTCGGCTCACCGTCTTTTAAATAGTATTTTGAATGGGCCGCGCACCCAAAATAAAATTTAAAGGAACATTGGTGACTACACTTCAAAAAATACTCCATTGGCTGTAAAGCACTTTGGGATGTCCTGAGGTTGTGTAAGGTGCTAAATAAATGCACATTTTTTCTTTCTTTTTAAATACAATATGGAGCTAGCACAGACATAATGGGCCAAATGATATCTTAATGTGGTTAAATGTCTACAGTTAGAATTTTACTGTGACAGATAGAGGTACACTATTCTGGAATGTTGGTTATAAAATCAAAATACCAATGGACCTCAGTCTGCATGGATTTATGGAAGTGCAGGATTTAAAGATTCACATGGGCTCATCTATATCCATGTAGGCCATTTGTGTTTTTAATGAGCACACAAGCAAACATACACTCTCAAACTTCTCCTATGGTCAGGCAACTCACTCAGAGGGTTGTGAACCCTTGGAATTCTCTGCCCCAGAGGGCTGTGGATGCTCAGTCTTTGCGTATATTCAAGGCTGAGATTGATAATTTTTTGGACTCTAGGGGAATCAAGGGATGTGGGGATCAGGCGGGAAAGTAGAGTTGAGGTCAAAGATCAGCCATGATCTTAATGAATGGCGGAGCAGGCTCGAGGGGCCGTATGGCCTACTCTTGCTCCTAATTCTTATGTTCTTATTAACTCCCATTCCATTAAAATTTGAACAAAACTGCATTATCGCTGGTTCCAGGGATGGGCGTGGGAGACTCAGCCTTAAGGCTGGTAATGGCCATATCTTTCTGTTTTAGAGATCTTTGCTTTTCCTCCTCCCCTCCACAGCCAGCTTTCAAAGAAGCTTCTTGGGACTATTTAACAGGAAAGAATAAATCAAAGTCAAATTCAGTCTGAAAGCTTCCTGATTGCAAATCAAAGAGCATCAACCGGAACAGTTGTACCAATACCAATTGACAAACATTACAAAGTATGGAATCACCTGGACAGTGGAATCCTTTCCTTTCAATGGACCATGTACAATTTGCAGTGTGTAAACTAACAGTCATAATTTCCTCAAGTCTGGAATTGGTTTCCATTAGATTTGCTTCAACAGATCCATTGTAAATTTGGCTATACTTTGCCAATGATTCATCATGATTCAGCTAATGATCATCACCATCTGCATCTCTGAAGTATATATTCTATGCTCCACTGTAGACAGACATCAATCTTGATTCTCTAGTTACAGGAGCCAAACACTTATAGGAACATAATGAACAGGAGTAGGTCATTCACCCTCACAAGCCTGCTCTGCCATTCAGCTCCATCTATTCGCCTTTGCTCCATATCCCTCGATACCCTTACCTAACAAAAATGGGCCAGATTTTGCTGAATGGGGGAATCTTGTGGCATGCCCCATTAGTTGGACTTACAATTGAACATTTAGGTTTTAAGATTTTTGTGCCCACAAACTTGCTGGAAGTGTGAGCTGAAAGCAGCACGGCGAGGGCAACAGGACACCTGGGACCTTGGTGAACAACGGGACAAACAGGGTATCTCCTTAGCCAAGAACACTTAAAGATTGAGAAATAAACAGGATGAATTAGAGTCAAATCAGGTACAGAAAAAGAAATAAAGTGAGGAAAGAAAGATTGCATTAAGGGAGAGAAAGAGACAGGAAAAGTATGAAAGGCATTTAAAAATGAAAAATGTGACATTTTTAGAATTTCCTAAAACAATTCACAATCTGAAGGAATGAGACTCCACACTTATAAATTGTTTACTTTCTGGGTAAGAGAGGTTGATTGGCAGTCATTAACAATTATCATTGTTACAAGGATACTTAAGCTGTTAATTACTAGCCTTAACTTTCTGTGGCGAGTTTAACGGGCAATTAATGTGCAAATGCAGCAACTTCATGAAAATCACGGGGAGGTTAAGCACAAGATGCCATTTTCGTGAAGCTAACGGCGGAGTGGCGCAAATCAGCAAGAGACTTGTGGCGATTCGCAATTCACGGGGTATCTCTTCCTCGCCACAAGTTGCTGGTCGATTTGCACATTAATAACAGAGTGCGTCGTTCAGACGCCGTTATTTTTCAGCAAAACCTATCGATCTGTCTTGAAAGCTCTAATTTGTCCCAGTATCCACAGCCTTTTGAAGAGGAGTTCCAGGTTTCTACTACCTTTCGTCTGGAATAAATGCTTCCAGATTTCACTCCTAAATGGCCGAGCTCTCATTTTAAAATTACGTCCCCTTGTTCTTGATTCGCCCACCAGAGAAAATAGTTTCTATGTACCTACCCTATCAAAGCCTTGTAACATCTTAAACACCTCGATTAGATCACCCCTCAACCTTCTATACTCAAGGGAATACAAGCCAAGTTGATGCAATCTGCCCTCGCAATTTAACCCTCTAAGCCCCTGTAGCATTCTGGTGAATCTGCACTGTACCCTCTTTAAAGCCAATATATCCTTCCCAAGGTGCGATGCCCAAAACTGAACGCAGTACTCCAGATGGAGTCTGACCAATGCTCTGTACAACTGAAGAATAACTCATCAGTTACACAGACTGAAACCTAGATAGGATGTTTTAGAAAAACAGGATAATTCAAGAGAGTATAATTCAAGATGAAGAGAACTTTGGGTGAGACGTAGCATACCAAATCTATGTGTGGATTGGATTCTACAGATTCCAAAAATGTGCCATTTTCCCGTTCCACACACAGATTATTTTATTATTGCAGCCATTTAAAAAAAAAATACTTTGAATAGCTTTCAAAAAGCTCAGATGGTTAAGTGAGGACTTCAAACTACAAAACTAAATAGACACAGATTTACAGTTTATTCATCTAACCCTGCATTTAGAAAACCTTTTATGATTCTTCCCAAGTTAAATGCTGGAGCATTTATTTTAATGAAAACCAATCTTCTTCAAGCTTTGAAAATGTCTTTGCCCTTGACACCAAAGGAAAAGGCAAGTTACTTTGCACTTATTCTGCAGCATTCAAATTCAATTCAGCTTTATAATATCCAACATTAGAAACTTATTTTAGGGTGCACATGATAGAAAACACATTTTGTAATGCTACAGGAGATATTTGGTTGATATATGGGGCACACACCAGAATCCAGACCAGCAAGCTTTAATGGTGAGTAGCATCTTGCACATCCCCCATTTTCATCACTCCACCATTGGTGGCCGTGCCTTTAGCTACCAAGGCCCTAAGCTCTGGAATCGCCCCTCTAAACCTCTCTAGCTTTCTCTCCTCCTTTAAGGCGCTCCTTAAAAACTACCTCTTTGACCAAATGCCCTAATATCTCGTGTGGCTCGGTGTCAAATTTTGTCTGATTATCGCTGCTGTGAAGCACCTTGGGGTGTTTTTACTACGTTAAAGGTGCCATAGAAATACAAGTTGTTGTTGTAGCAGGCTTTCAAATAGACTGTCAATTTTAACTAGTCACCGCTTCATGACAGGAAGTAAAAGACACAGCAATCTGAAGTCAGTGCAGGTCAGCAACAGTGTCAATGTGGAACTGGCAAACATCAGCGGGAGATGAATACATACTGAACGGTAATGCTGCGAATGAACTTCAGGACAAGCGACTGAGAATGAAATCTATAGAACAATAGATAAATAGATGCTTGAAACTAAGCTGACAGTACGCTGTGTGAGCTTAAAGGACAGATTTAGTAAACTTGTGACCAGGACTGGCAACACCACTCGTGAACTTCTACCAGTTAAAAAAAAAGCCCCTAAAGTCCTCATTTGGCAACTCGATGCTAAATTATACAGTAGCTTATTTTAAGCCAGTATATGGGTCCTGAGCAATGCAACTGCTTAAATAAAAGGGGCACAACAGCTTTACTGTTCAACACATGATTTATTCATATCTACCACAGAATTATGTTTGTTAACATGCTGTAACTACACACTTTTAGATCAGCGAAATGTGCCAAGGGTTTTAACCTTTCATTACCACAACCGCATATTTAAGTTCAAGAAGTTGAATCTTCTGAAATTAACATTATAAAAAAAAAAAAATGCCAACTCCAACACAGCTAGGGTGCGGGGTCAAATGATACCCAATTTACTGCAGCAAGCAGGAGCTGAATTTTTCAATGTACAATTCAGCTCCTGAAAATATTTTAATTTTTGTTTTCAAAAGCCACTTTTCAGGATGTTGACTGCCAGTAATAGGGCAGTATTGACTTTTTGCCTTACTGTGATTATGAACCATGGGGTTATAAAAAGTGAAGCGCACTCCAACCAAAAGACATGGCTATTGCCAGACCAACAGCCTCCGTACTTCCGCGAGCATTCCCCACTCCTGTACTGAACGCAACTAAAATGATTTTAGGAGGACTTCCTGGCACTGGACTCTTTGTGCCAGCAGTGAGCATGCCCTTGATTTTAAAAAAGTTTGCAAAATTATACTTGTGCTGACATGCAGTGCGCAGGCACAGCAGTTGGTGGTGGTTTATTTATTTATTTATTTTTTTTAAGTGATTTCCATAAATAGACAGAGCAGCCATAGTCCCCTAAAAATGCTTCATCTCTGGTAAGAGCAGGAGAGCTTAAGGGGGAGGGAAGGCAGTCAAGTCAGGTTGCTAACAGATAAACAAAAAAGTCACCACTGTGAGCATCTTTTTCTCTTCGAAGCTGGTATGTTATCCACCTGGTGGTGTTTTCCTCATTAGAACGGGAAATCCTTGCAGGGGAGCCACAACATCAGTTGAGAACACTTTGCAGCTCTTACAGGGGCATTTTGTGAACTCTAGACAAATTGGCAAGTCGTGGAATCGTGTTTTGGCGACAATAATTTAATGTAATGATCCTGAGTGCCAGAAATCATGAATGAACTACTGTATTATACACTGTATTTAAATCCTTTGGCAGATGTTCATGTTGATATAATAACCAACTATGGAGGCACCAGTCTGTTTAGACACAGGCAAAGTGATTCATGGACAGTGCCAAAGGGCATATTGTACAACCAGAAGTAGCACACTAACTGTGCTGAGTTAAACATTTCATTTTACACCTTAACCCTTTTTATGTTGAGTCTCAGGTTTGTTACCATATTACCTCAAGAGCATAGCTTTTCTTTTTATTTGTACGTGGCAGCCAAACTGCGCACAGCAAGCTCTCACAAACAGCAATGTCATAAAAGACTAGATCATCTGCTTTAAGTGTTGGTTAAGGAATAAATATATTGGGCAGGACACCAGGCAGGACTCACATGCTCTTCTTCAAATAGTGCCATGGGACCGTTAACTTTCAACTGAGAGGGGTAGTCAGGGCCTTGGTTTAACGTCTTATCTGAAAAATGGCACATCCAACAGTGCAGCACTCACTCAGCACTGCACTGAATAAAAACTTACTTATACATTATACCTTTTAACAGGGTCTCCCAGCTCCGGCTCCAAGGCTGGTGGACCTGTTCTCCACAGCTCTGCCGCCTCAGACCTATTAAAATGATGAAGCATGTGACCCAACGGTGTCCCATGCCCCGAGCTGCCTTTTCCCCCTCTTCGCTTTTTCCTCCTTCCAATGCCGCTACCCGCGCACCCCTTTTCCTCCTGGTTTTGCAAAAAGAGAGCAGTCTTTTCAACTGTGACTGAGAACAGGCTTTTAAGTTGTTTTTAATGCCTTCAGCTGAACTTTCCCATTGGAATATATGCGTGTTTAGTAACAGTGCTGGAAATTCTGGAAAGGAGGAGAATTGACGAAGGCTTGCAGTTTTAAATCCCCACTAAAGAATTTGTGTCCGTGACCTGGGAATGAGCTACAAACATATCACATAGCACACTGCCTCCCCATTGTCCCCACCCATTGCTATTACCATGCCAGTGCTCTCACACTTCCAGACTACCTTCACAGTCACCATTACCACAACCCAGGCACCACTTCCATATTCCCACCACACCATTCCTAGTACTCCTAGACATCAGGATTCCATGCCACTACTCCATCGACCAAGAATCCTCCTCCCTAACACTCCAACACCCCTCTTCTCCTCGCCCTTCCACTGTCTTCTACATCCCTATACCATCCTTTGAACACTAATAACGTATTGCCCATCCCCCTCCTCAACTACTTTGATACACCTCCAACTTATATTGAACCTGCAGCATCTTCCCTATCATCTTCCTCTTTATTCTGAACTTTAAAAGGTTAAGACATAAAATTAAGTACATAGCTAAACAAACAAATAATAATAAAGAATTTGAACCACCCAAAAATACCATTAACAATTCCATAATGCTTTGTGATAAAATCACCATAAATAAGTTGCCCTAATAAATTCTACATTACATTGCATAAAACAGCATATCCTTCAATTCAATGTAAGCAACACTACGTGCAATCTGCTCGCATTCGATTTTTTTAGTCGAAGCTTTTCTATTTCTTTTGCTCGAATTTTCTTCCTTCATTTCCTCATGCAGGAATCCAATTCCACAAGCGCCGACAACGGTCCAGTACCATCTCGAGTAGCCATTCTTTACGCAAGAGCCCGGGCAGGAAACGCTGTTGGGACGATCTGACTTTGGGCACCACAGCCAAATCCAATTGGGCCCACACCCAATGCATGCAACACATTCACTTTCCAACAGGGCTGACTGGACGGCAAATAGGACCAAGACCTTCCTCAGCAAAGGGAAGGCGAGGCCAGCTGTAGTGGCCCACCACCACCAGAGTCAGCTCAGATCAGATGGCTCAGCACAAAATGAGGGTCAGATGTGGGACCTTCCTGCGCTGTATGGCTCAGTGCCACACCACTCCGTGCCCATTTACCCACTGAATCACCAGTAGAGCTCTTTTACACATTTAGTTTTCACTATGTGGCAAATACCAATAGCACTCATGAGGCAACTTTTATTGTAACCTCAGCATACAGAGTTGGCTGGCGTGACAAGGCCCTTCAATGCAAACCAAATCGTTTGCGCAAATGAAACCTTGACTTTTAAGCAGTTCAGTAAGATATACATCTCTTATTTTACTTTATTAAGAGCATTATTAGATAGCAGATATTTGTCTCATGGAATCATACATCAGAGAAGGAGGCCATTCGGCCCATCATCTCCGTGCCAGCTCTTTTGAAAGAGCTATCCAATTCGTCCCACTCCCCTGCTCTTGCCTCATAGCCTTACAATTTTTTTCTTTTCATGCATATGTCCAATTCCCTTTTGAAAGTTACTATCGAATCGGCCTCCACCACCCTTTCAGGTGGTGCATTCTCAATCATAACAACTTGCTGCTTAAAAAAAAAATTACTCCTCATCTCCTCAGGTTTTTTTGCCAATTATCTTAAATCTGTGTCCTCTGGTTACCGCCCCTCCTGCCAGTAGAATCAGTTTCTCCTTATTTACTTTATCAAAGCTGGTCATCATTTTGAACACCTCTATTAAATCTTCTGTTAACCTTCTCTGCTCTTGAGAGAACAACCATAGCTTCTTTAGTCTCTCCACGTAACGGAAGCCCCTCAGCCCTGGTATCATTGTGGTAAATCTCCTCTGCACCCTCGCCAAAGCCTTGACATCTTCCTAAACTGCGGCGCTCAGAACTGCACATAATACTCCAGCTGGGGGGCCTAGCCAGGTTTAACATAACTTCCCTTGCTTTTGTACTCTATGCCTCTGTTTATAAAGACAAGGATCCCATATGCTTTTTTTTTATATAAACAGCCTCATCAACTTTTCCTGCCACCTTCAAAGATTTGTGCAAGTGAACCTCCAGGTTTGTTCCTGCACCCCCTTTAAAATTGTACCATATACATATTTCCTTCTCAATAAGGGTGGAAAATTTGGAAGCTCAGTTAGTAAATTCCAGTAGGGCGGTGGCTGGCCACCCTGAAAGCCCTCGCAGAGAACACGTCTTTACAGGCAGCTCACTGCTACCAGTCTCAGCAACATGTGGTTTGGGATAGAGGAATTAAAACTACCAATTACCAGCCCCGACAGGAATGCCCTTCTTCCAGGTTGAATATAAAGGAGGAAAAGCTTTAAAAAAAACGCTCAACTACAGTTCTGATTGAAGATTTACATGCTGTCAGTACGTGAAGCTCAGTTGTGATGTCTTCCACAGATCAGTAATCTGACACTACTTGCTGGGATCGCGTATAAAGAATTGCCACTTGGGAGAGGTGCCGTAGGGCAGCTGATGAATGTGGAACAGTGGCCCAGCAAAGACTCAGTGTCTTCAGGAGAGATGGGGGCTGATGCGATAGAAGAGCCACGGACATTAGGAACATAGGAACAGGAGTAGGCCATTCAGCCCCTTGAGCCTGTCCCACCATTCAGTTAGATCATGGCTGACCTGTATCTCAACTCCATCCACCCGCCTTGGTTCCGTAACCCTTAATACCCTTGCCTAACAAAAAAAATCAATTTTTTCCTTTCCAAGTTCAATTTTGGGTTCCACACTTTAGGAAGGATGTCAAGGCCTTGGAGAGGATGCAGAAGAGATTTACCAGAAGGTTGTCAGGGATGAGGGACTTCAGACATGTGGAAAGATTGCAGAAGCTGGAGTTGTTCTCCATAGAGCAGAAAAGGTTAAGGGGAGATTTAATATAGGTGTTCAAAATCATGAATGGTTTTGATAGAATAAATAAGGAGAAACAGTTTCCAGTGGCAGAAGGGTCAGTAACCAGAGGACTCAGATTTAAGGTGATTGGCAAAAGAACCAGAGGCGACATGAGGAAACATTTTTTTTTTTTTTTTTACACAGCGAGTTGTTGTGATCTGGAATGCACTGCCTGAAAGGGTGGTGGAAGCAGATTCAATAATAACTTTCAAAAGGGAATTGGATAAATACTTGAAGGGAAAGCATTTACAGGGCTATGGGGAAAGAGCAGGGGAGTGGGACTAATTGGATAGCTCTATCGAAGAGCCGGCATAGGTACAATGGGCCGAATAACCTCCTCTGTGCTGTATCACTCTCTGATTCCAAGTAATTATCCAATTCCCTTCTGAAAGATACTATTGAATCGGCTTCTACCACCCTTTCTAAAAACTATAATTTAAAAAATGTATACACCTATATTGCACACAGAATAAATTATTGTGGGAAGCAGCTTACCACAAAATAAACCACCGCGCAAAATCAACCCATAGAACCCACAGGTCTAGAAATCCAACGTTCTTCCATTCCAATAATTCAATGCTGATGTGTTCACCTTATCCGTAGTCTACTCCTGTTCATTTAAAGTGGTGCTTTGCACAAAAAAAGGGAATGATCTAGTTATTCAAATTAAGTTGTTTAAATAAACAGAAAAGGGCATTTCGATCCTCAAAAAAAATGAATCGAAAGATAATTCTAACTAAGTGACTTCAAATGAACTCTCTGTAGAACTTTAGATAAAAAAACAAAATCCTTTTGTGTCACATGACCCATTGTAAGAAATCATGGATTGAAAGAAATAATAGTCTGTTACGGGTTCCCTAGATCAGCAGTTTGCCCAAGTTGATGACACAGAAAGATTCCAGTCATGTCAGAAAAATAGCTGTACAAAGAGCTGAATTACGAGGTCAGAACACAAAAACAGGCCTTCGAGTGGGCATAGCTAGGTAAGAGATGCAGTAAGGAGCTGTAGGATAAACAAGCTGTCTATGAGAGGGGCAACAAGACCTTTAGAACAGAGATGAGGAGGAAAATTACCTCATGAAGCTGGGAGGGGGCTGTCATCGGTAGCCTCTCCCTTGTAATTGGACAATAGGATGGGGAACAAATGACTGACACCAGGTAATCACCTGCCCACCGAAGTAACTATAAATATAGACGACCGAGGGAGGAAATCAGGCAGTTAGGGGCGAAGGCTTCCCCGAGGTGGCTACGGCCTAACACCTTGGTCAAGTTTATCCTCCGAGGTGGCCGACGGCCTAACACCTCCAACAGCTCAAGGGATGACCCAACGGAAGTGACCGCTGCAGCAGACTGCAGGAATCCACCCAATCCGAGACCACCCTCATTGCCTCACTGTCCATCCAGTTGTTTCATTCCGTTCCAGGGTCGTAGATCGCCCTCATCAGTCACGGGTTGTAGGTCTACTGTATCTATTTCAATCGCATGTAGTAATATCTGATTATGCTTTAAACTGTAGTTCTTTAATAAAAAGCCTTACAACGCCCAAGACCCTTTGGGTAATGTGTGTGTGACCTGTGATCCAAATTTTACACCATTTTGAACACAATTATGGTCCATTAATAGAAGACCAAGTGAACACACAATAAGAGGGTGGAGACATAGGTCCATATCGGGGCACAAGCCATGTAAATTGTCAGGGAGGAAAAAGCACAGACCAACAGCTGATGGACTAGACAGACATGAATAAGCAAAAGTAACAGCATCAAAAATCACACATATTGTGAATAAGCTATGAACAGCAACACCTGCTGTATCTACCGCATCACTACCGACTTACACCTCGAGTGATTATTCGGTAAACTCCCAATGACAACACTGCAACTGTGGATTATACATTGAGGATACACCCAACACCATCTCATCACCGCTCCTCTGCATTTTTACTCTCCTATCACTGAGAGTGCTGTTGAGTAAGCCCATTGATAGCCTCTGTGTCTGTCTCTCTTGCCATTCTCCATCGGGTCCATTGTGGCATCTGTCGCTATCTCCTTACAAGCAGCAACCCCAAGCTGTCCCATCCACCTCTCTCGCCAGCATGCCGCTGGGATCTAACCGTACCAACCAACGTAATAAAAAAAGATTATTTGGTCATTTTCACACTGCTGTTTGTGGGAGCTTGCTGTGCGCAAATTGGCTGCCGCATTTCCCACATTACAACAGTGACTACACTTCAAAAGTACTTCAGTGGTTGTAAAGCGCTTTGAGGCATCTGGTGGTCGTGAAAGGCGCTATATAAATGCAAGTCTTTCTTTACCAACCTCTTCCTTGTCCCGTTCAGCCCACCCACCACTGCCAGACTGGACTTCACGGTCAGATCAATAGTCACCTCCCCTCCCTGCATTTCCCTCCAGAAAGTCCTTTAATTGCAAACGAGGCCATTTCCATCCATGACCTTAGTGTTGACATCCTGGCTTGGGTAAAAATTGGCTGTGGGGTGCATTCTGAGAAGATGAACTGAAACTCCCAACGTCTAGCATCAGGTCAGCTGTGGCTCAGTTGGTAACACTCCCACCTCGGAGTCAGAAGGTTGTGGGTTCAAATCCCACTCTAGTGACTTGAGCACAAAATCTAGGCCGACACTCCTGTGAGGGAGTGCTGCACTAGCAGAGGTGCCGTCTTTTGGATGACAATTATGGTCCATTAATAGAAGACCAAGTGAACACACAATAAGAGGGTGGGGACATAGGTTCATATCGGGGCACAAGCCATGTAAATTGTCAGGGAGGAAAAAGCACAGACCAACAGCTGATGGGCATTAAAGAAGAGCAGGGGGGTTATCCCCGGTGTCCTAGGCCAATATTTATCCCTCAACCAACATCACTAAAACAGATTATCTGGTCATTTTCACACTGCTGTTTGTGGGAGCTTGCTGTGCACAAATTGGCTGCTGCATTTCCTACATTACAACAGGGACTACACTTCAAAAGTACTTCAGTGGCTGTAAAGCACTTTGGGACGTCCTGAGGCCGTGAAAGGCGCTATATAAATGCAAGTCTTTCTTTCTTGAGCACACTACCACCCTGCTTCTCGTGCATTTTAATAATCCCCATTAAAATAAAATACAATTAATTTAAGCACAAACAGCCCAGTGTCTAAATAGATGGGGAAACAGTGCACTAAATCAGTTTTGTTCACTTAAGAATTAATCAGCAGTCAATTATTAGGTCTTTCTCGTTCTTAAGGGATATATCCTACTGCTACTTAAAAGAACCTACATTTTTTGTCAAAATATTTTCAACTTCCATTAGAATTATTTTAGATAAACATGTCGGTTAAAACAACTATTTTCCTTTGAGGTTTAAGGTGTGTTGTCAGACAGTAGGTAGTCCGCTTATCGGTTTATTAAGCTTGAGCGCCTCAGATGGTTCAGTTGGTAGAGTCACTGTTTGGTGGGGTTGCACCTACGCAGACCAGTAAGGTCCTAGGTTTGACTCTTGGTTTGTACAGAGTTACCCGGTTTCAGCTGCAGTGGTAGTAAGCATGCTAGAATTAGTCGGGGCATCCCAGGGCCAGGCACTGAGGAAAATTATCCAGGATTGCCACTCGTAATTGTTCCCCGTTGGCCACTTCCTGGAAAGTGCACGCGAGTGTGAGGTGAGTGCAGGGTTTAGCTTGGCCGCGATATCACCGGGGTCCAATGGCTTGCTGACATGCACTTGTGAGGGCAAGGATCGGTCCTAGGACCCCAGCTGTTCACAATATATATTAATGATCTGGACGAGGGAATTGGATGTAAGGGGCTGGATTTTCCTAAGCCCCTGGAGTCGGGTTGGAGGCGTGCGGGCGATAAAAATCGGAGATCCGGGGGTCCCGACCCCATCCCACCTCCAACCCGCCTCCATGTCAATTTCATAGGAGTCGGGTTGCCGACAAGTGCTGGAACCCGACTCCCAGAGGCGGGAAGGGATTAAAGGCAATTAAACTGCCTGTTAACAGGTAGCTAACAGGTAGTTTTTTGCCTATTCGCGATTTTTATTGCTGGTTTGTGGGTTTCCCGACAGCTCCAAACCACGAAAAGTTTTCGAGGCGGGACGTGGGTCTGAGGTCTTGGAGGGGTCGAGATGCCCAGTGTTCAGGTGAGTGAGGGGTGCAGGAGTGCAAAGGTAAGTGTTTTGCAAGTGTTTAAAGTGTTTAAATAAGTTTAACTTACTTTTACTTACCTTTACAGGAGTCCTGCATTCCGGTGTCGGGAGTCGGCTGCAAGAACCACAGAAGCTCCGATTTTTAAAAAAAAAATCAGCTTCTTGGTTTCTGCAGCAAAATGATTTTAAAGTTATCCTGAGAAAGGACTGAGGCTGAATTAGCAGTTTTTCAGTGCTTGACAGCTTCAAACAGCTGCTAAACACTGATATTTCATCTGCCAAAAGCTTTCGACAGATGAAATGTCAATCTCTGACGTCACCTGTTGCCGGGTGGCCCTTAATTGGCCTGCTGAGCCCACAGGGCGGGCTCAACAAGGTCAATCAGAGGAAAATCCAGTGGGTTGGCCACATCTCCATGGAGGCGGGACAACAAGCCCGAATGTGGGTTTCCCACCTCCAACCCGCCCCCGTAGCAAAATCCAGCCCAATATCTCCAAATTTGCAGACGACACAAATCTGGGTGGGAGGGTAAGCTGTGAGGAGGATGTCGTGAAACTCCAGTACGATTTGGACAGGTTGGGTGATTGGGCAGAAACATGGCAAATGCACTATAAACATGGCAAATGCACTATAATGTGGATAAATGTGAGGTTATCCACTTTGGTGGCAAAAACAGGAAGGCAGATTATTATTTGAATGGCAATAGATTGGGAGAAGGGGAAGTGCAAAGAGACCTGGGTGTCCTTGTGCACCAGTCGCTGAAGGTAAGCATGCAGGTGCAGCAGGCGGTTAAGAAGGCAAATGGTATGTTGGCCTTCAGAGCGAGAGGGTTCGAGTACAGGAACAAGGATGTCTTGCTACAGTTGTACAGGGCCTTGGTGAGGCCGCACCTTGAGTATTGTGTGCAGTTTTGGTCGCCTTATCTGAGGAAGGACGTTCTTGCCATGGAGGGAGTGCAGCGAAGATTCACCAGGCTGATACCTGGGATGGCAGGAACGACGTATGAGGAGAGATTGTGTCGATTGGGCTTATACTCGCTGGAGTTTAGAAGATTGAGAGGGGATCTCATCGAAACCTATAAAATTCTGTCAGGCCTGGACAGACTAGATGCAGGAAGGATGTTTCTGATGGCCGGGGAGTCCAGAACCAGGGGTCATAGTCTAAGGATAAGGGGTAAGCCATTTAGGACTGAAATGAGGAGAAATTTCTTCACCCAGAGAGTGGTGAACCTGTAGAATTCTCTACCAGAGGGCGGTGGAGGCCAGTTCATTCAATATATTCAAGAAAGAGTTGGATATATTTCTTGAGGCTAAAGGGATCAAGGGATATGGGGAGAAGGCAAGGACAGGGTACTGAATTTGGATGATCAGCCATGATCTCATTGAATGGCAGAGCAGGCTCTAAGGGCCGAATGGCCTACTCCTGCTCCTATCTTCTTTGTTTCTATGTTAAGAACGTTAACTTGGCATAACTACTGGAGGCTGGTCGGCTCCTGTGGAACCACACACCTCAGCACAAATTAAGTCCGTCCAGGAGAAACCCAAATATAAATTAGAGGAAAAATGTGTTTATCTCTGCAGTTTAAGACCTGTACAGTTTATTATTTATTTTAATTTGCTGCTCTACTTCCCTCCTGCTTTTCCTAAAGGCACTCACTCCTTGCTGGAGTACAGTCCCATCTGCATTAGTTGCCCTCTGGTACCTCATTCAGGTGGCCATCCTTCATACGCGAAGCTAGACAGTGTGTGTCAGCAGGCTATTCAACCAAGGAGAGGGGCATCAGCGCTGAACTAGGTCCAGTCCTCACCAGTGAGCCACTGGATAGCAAAGAGGAACTGGGAAAAGAAAAGAAAAATGCATTTGTACAGTGCCTGATCCCACCTCTCAAAGATCCCAAAGCACTTTGCATGAGTTACCTTTAACTGTTGCGTGGGTAAATGCAGCAGTCGTGTTGCACATAGCAAGTTCCTACAAATGGCTATGAGCTGAAGTACTGAAGAATCTTTTGATGGCGTTGATTAAGAAAAGAATGGACATTGGGAGAACTCCCTGCTATTTTCTGAAATAATGCCACAGGGTCTTCAATGTCCATCTCGGCAAGCTCAAGTCTCTGGAGTGGAACCCATGGCCTTCGAACACGGAGGCGAGAGTGCTACCACTGAGCCACAGCTAACACCAGTTGTAACAGCCCAATTGAGATCAACTCAGCAGCGACCAGGGATCTACGTTCCTGGCCTGGACAACACACCTACTCATTTGCTACTTTACTCAAAACCATGCACAAAATGTAATCATTCTTCACAAATGGGAGAAGAAACAAAAACTGACAACAAAAAATATTCTACTCAAGTGGAATCACTCAAAATGAAAGCGGGAGGGAGGGATGGAGCGAGAGGGGAAGGAGGGGGTGAGAGGGGAGGGAGGGGAGAGGAGAGGGAGGGAGCATGAGAAAGAGGAGCGAGAGAAAGAGCGGGAGCAAACTGGCATCTATATAGTACCTTTCACAACCTCAGGATGTCCCAAAGCGCTTTACAGGCAATGAAGTACGTTTGAAGTGGAGTCACTGTTGTAATGTAGGAAACTATGTAGAAATTTAGAAAATAGGACCATGTCTATATATAAACACAATTTAACATTCCAGTAAAAAAAAAGTTTTCCTGGGAAAAGAAATAAACTTGTACATGTTAGACTTGCATTATTTTAAATTTCCAGTTCACGTGAATCCCAAAACTCTACCCGCACCTCCCTAGACTCCCGCTACTGTATACAGAGTGGGGGAGCGACTGAACAGTGCGAGCAGGACACGACAGTGACAAGTGCAAAACAACTGTTTCCATAACAGAACACCTCTTTCATTTAAGGCCATCTGTGGTCATTTCAAACCCAGCTTTTTGTAACGGCAACACTCCAACACGAGCATCTGAAGCTCAGCATTTATCCAGCAGTTGTCTTTTTTAAGTGACTTGGGTTAAAAACTATGAATAATCTGTGCGCAACAGTAATCCAAATGGAATGCACTTTTAGCTGATAAAGGGCGAGGACGTTTTTTTCCATTCATATATTTGACGTGATGACACTATTATGAAAGCAGCTGCAGAAGCTAATAGCTAAAATTGCAAGGCCACCAACCTATATTAAGATACAAAGGAAAATACTCCCTTGACAGAAGGTGCAGGCTACACCACTGAAAAAAGCAACACCATCGACAATAAAAAGTGCTAAAAAGAATGATTCTTATTTTATAATTTCCTCCCTCCCCAACAACAGTATCTTACTCTCCTGAACGGGCTGGCTTCAGTGATACACAGAGGGAATGCTGCACTGTCAGAGGTGCATCTTTCAGATGAGCTGCTAATCTCAGTTGGAGGCAAGATCACACGGCACTATTTCAAGTAAGAGCAGGGGGGAGTTCTTCCTAGTGTCGTGGCCAATATTTATCCCTCAACAAACATCACTGAAAACCGATTATCTGGTCATTTATCACATTGCTGTTTGTGGGGGCTTGCTGTGCACAAATTGGCTGCCGCTTTTCCGATATTACAACAGTGGCCACACTTCAAAAAGTGCTTCATTGGCTGTGAAGCGCTTTGGGATGTCCTGAGCCCGTGAAAGGCGCTATATAAATGCAAGTTCTCTCTTTATGGTCGAGTATGGTTCCATGTGAGCTGGCAGCCCTCTAGCACGCCAACCAAGGAGCCATTTTTCAGTTGAGGGACAATACAGTAAGCATTGGCAGGTTATTCAACACTGGAATGAATCACTGCTGAGCTCATCTTGACGTCCCCACATGTACACGTGCATGCTTTGTAACAGGAGTCACTGGGCAGCAATCAGGAGCAGGAACCTTGGCTGATTTTTCATCCCTATAGCCCAGAGTTGCTGAGGCCAATTGTAGAGCCCCTACTGTTGTCCCAGGTATCGCACCCTGGAACTATCCTGTTCTGTATGCCTCAGCTCCACTCCAGGTGATGCACTCACCCACTATGCCATTAAAGAAATTTTTGAAAACAAAAAAAAGTATCACTTGAACAGTAAGTGATGAGAATGTCATTGAGTATTCGCTTGTGGTCATTGAATCAGCATCAGCAAAGGTACAATAATTAGCCCCGGGTACTTCAAACATTGTGTGGGAAGTTAATTCATGTCCTTGAACTGCTAGAGAGACTCCCTCTTTCAGAACCGGTTTAATCAATGTCCAACTTTACTGAAGAATCGCCGTGCTGGGAGTTGGGGGAAGAAATGCAAGGTTTGATCCCATGCTGCTGAGTTACCAATCTCAGCCACACAGCAGAGAGAATGACCATTGCGTGTCCCGTAGGGTCATATTTGGCTCAATCGGTTACACTCTCACCTGAGCCAGAAGGTTGGAGGTTCAAGGTCCACTCCAGCACTTGAGCACATAACCCAGGTTGATACTTCAGTGCATTGTCGCAGGTGCCATCTTTCAGATGAGGCATCAAACCATCTGCCTGTTCAGGTGGAAATAAAAGTTTCCATGGCACTAATGAAAGAGGAGCTCTCCTAGTGTTCTGGCCAATCTAACTGCCTCAACCAACACCACCAAAAACAGCTTACCAAGTCATTCTTCCATTTGTTGTTTGTGGGATCTTGCTGTGTGCAAACTGACTACTGCCTTTGCCTACAATAGCAACAGATACTACCCTTTAAAAAGTATCCATTGCTTATGAAGCGCATTGGGACATCCTGTGAACTTGAAAGTCGCAATATAAATACAAGTTCTTCCATTTTCTTTCATAAGACTTGCATTTATATAGCGCCTTTCATGACCTCAGGACATCGTTGGCTGTAAAGCGCTTTGCGAAGTATTTCTGAAGTTTAGTCACTGTTGTAATGTCGGGCATATTGGCCAACTCGCGGTACACTGACAGAGCTCAGGAACCAAGTTGCCAGCCTTTCTTGACTGTTAGGAATTGTACAGCCCAGGAGAGACCAAGGGAACTAGGGAGAAAACAGAGGGATTTACACCAACAGAAAATGACCTTTTTAAAAGACTATTTGTTCTTACGTGTGTGTGTCTCAGCTGCTCAGTAATTAAAGAGTTTCAGTACCATGTCCTGGACTAGCAATCACTCTTTAGTAGGTAATCTAATTGAACCGAGAAGTCAAGTTGGCAAAAGACCACCCATTACTAACATGGTAAACCTGTTTTTGAAATCCCTATTGTTTCCACAGAAAAGGCATGCAGGTAATCTGTAGGACACATCAAAAATGTGCATACCTGCCCTGTAGCATGTTGTGTGGGAGGAAAAATAACACCTGCAGCTTGCTGACAATATTTTCTTCAGAAATTACTGTCTCAGTCTGGAGTGCACAAGTTTCTAAATTTACAGAATACAAATAATACCAATAATAAACTCACATAACCCAGCAGAAACCACTCAAATACACACCTATCCAGGCACCAAGGTGCACTATCATATTAATTTCATTGTAATATGCTTTCTTGCTGAAAAAAAGGCAAGAAACCAGTATTGAAATATGTATTCTGGAACCTCCATAGAAAGCCCTACAATAAATGGCCATGAAACTTCTACAGCATAAAAAGAAAGTCTTGCATTTATATAGTGTCTTTCACAATCACAGGATGTCCCAACGCGCTTTACAGCCAGTTAAGTACTTTTGAAGTACTATTGTAATGTAGGAAACGCAGCAGCCAATTTGCGCACAGCAAGGTCCCACAGTGTGATAATGACCAGATAATCCGTTTTAGTGATGTTGGTTGAGGGATAAATGTTGGCCAGGACACCAGGGAGAACTCCCCTGCTCATCTTCAAAATAGTGCCACAGGATCTTTTACGTCCACCTGAGAGGGTAGACAGGGCCTCGGTTTAACAATTCATTGGAAAAATGGCACCTCTGACAGTGCAGCACTCCCTCAGCACGGCACTGGAGTGTCATCCTAGGTTATCTGCTCAAGTCTCTGGAGTGGGACTTGAACCCACAACCTTTTGAATGAGAGGCAAGAGTGTTACCCACTGAGCCAAGGCTGACACGTGTAAGTATAAGGAACACGAGATAGTTTGATGCACTCAGGCTGCCACCTGCCATGCTTTTGGCCATCTTTTAACCCACCACCCCCCCACCAACCCCTCTCCCCACCACTGCTGAAGCTGCCCTGCACTGTAAAACTGGATAGATTTGCCCGCAGGAGGGCAACACTTCAAATTTACAGACCAGCTTCCAAAAGTGACATTGTAATACAGACCATTAGTCTACAAGGTGAGTAGAAGCTTATGGTCATCTCGTTTCCATAGCACAGCTTTGGATACTTGAATTTTGTCCAGTGAGATATTTATCTGTTAACAAGGTTACACTATTCTAAAAAAAATGGCTTCAGTGCCAATTGGCATCCATTTTGGGAACAATTATTGGAAGTAAAAAATCTAACTCTGGCTGTGTCATTTTTTACTTTTCTGAAATTTTCTATTTACAATGGAACCTCCATTATAATGGAAGAGGTCCCCTCCCGGTAGGTAAAGTACATCAGTAGATCATTTTGGTCTTATTCACTTGGTGCACTAGTACCATGAATGAAGGCTTGTACAATAGAAATAGATAAAATAAATATTATGCAGTTTAATTCAAGCGGAAAAAAAGAGATGAAATACAAAGGAAGCCAACTTGCACAAGACTTTGTGCCTGCTAAAATTCTGGTGGATAATCAAGACGGGTAATAGAGAGTCTGCTGTGCTCTGCAAGGACTATCCTAAGGAAAGGCCTCCCTCCTCAGTATTTTCCTGAATAATGCACCTCCTTAATAACAGATATTTCCTAAGAGGCAAAAAACTGTAAATCTCACTCCGAAGGAGGCTAGACATTGGACAGAATGGGAGACTGAGCAGAAAGACAGAGCAAAGGGGAATGGCAGACCAGGAATAGGGCACAAAAATCCTTCATAAAAACAAATCACGACGGACAATTTTAACAAAACGTATTAAAAAAATTTAAAGATTATTTCTGTCCGTTTTTCTTTGCGAGAGAGAATGAGAGTCAGAGATGCAGACAAGAGAAACTGAATGAAAGGGAGAGGTAGAAAGAGTGTAAAACAGAACACATTATATAGTGGGAGAGAAACAGAAATCTGGTTACAGGAAGAGATGATTCCTTTTAAACTTTTGTCAATGAGTTACACCACTGAGGAGGGGCAACATCTCTATATACATTAAAATCTTGCAGCGAGTGCACACTTCCCGTTATGATTTTGGATTATGCTTTTCTTTCAACATTAACCACTGTAAATTGCTTTATCAACATTCCCATTCAATTTTTCATGTCAACTGTCAGCCTGTAAATACCCCTAAGGGGCAAGAGCTCTACTTGTGTAATTCAACAATCTTGGTCAACAAAAGAGGCGAGAGATAGTATAAAACTAAAAGGGCTTACACAAATGCAGAGAATAGTGGAGATCCCACAGCCTGGGAGAGATATAAAGAGCATCAAAGGGAAACAATAAAAAATGTAGTAAGAGCTGCAAAAAGGGAACACGAGAAAAACCTTAACAGATATATCAAGGAGAACACTAAAAGGTTTTATAAATAAATTAAGAGAAAAAGGGTGGCCAAGGGTAATGTGGGCCCCTTAAAGATAGACGCGGGTGACACTGTAATGAAAATAAGGAAATGGCAGATTGGTAAATGATTACTTTATATTGGTCTTCACAGTAGGGGAAGAGTATACCAGAGATACGAGGAAAATTAACAATAAATCAAGGGGAGATTTAGTACAAGTAAAAGATGGTAATGGAGAAAATAATGAGACTGAAGATACGACAGATCCCCAGGGCCTGATAGTTTCCACCCCAGGAAATTAAAAGTAGGTGAGGAAATTGCAGATGCTTTAGTCATGATCTTCCAAAGATCTCTTGATTCAGGAACTGTTCCCTTGGATTGGAAAATTGCAATGTCAATTAGTTATTTAAAGAAGGGTAAGAGAGAGAAACCAGGAAATTATAGACCTATTATTCTAATGTCTGTTGTGGGGAAGTTATTTGAATGTCATTAGCGACTAAGCATTTGGACAAATATGAGTTGATCAGAGAGAGCCAGCATTGATTTGTAAATGGTAATGATATGTAACTAACTGAGTTGATTTTTTTGAGGAGGTCACTAACATGGTAGATATGGGAGTGTCTATGGATGTTATTTATATGGACTTCCAAAAGGCATTCAATAAGGTTCTGCACAAGAGACTGTCAGCAAAAACAAAAATGCATGGAATTGGAGGCAACCTATTGACATGGGTAGGGAATTGGTTAGGAAGCAGGAGACAGAGTAGGGATAATGGGTATGCACTCCAATTGGTGGGATGTGACAAGTGGTGTCCTCCAGGGATTTGTACTGGGGCCTCAGCTTTATTATATTTATCAATGGCTTGGATGAATGAAGAGAACCGTAGATCCAAGTTTGCTGACAACATTAAGTTAGGTGGCACAGTAAGTAGTGTAGAGGGGAGCAGAAAGTTGCAAAGGGACATGGATAGATTCCTATATTACAACAGTGACTAAACTTCAAAAGTACTTCATTGGCTGTAAAGCACTTGAAGATGTCCTGAGGTTGTGAAAGGCACTATATAAATGCAAGTCTTTCTTTCTTTGAGTGGGCAAAACTGTGGGAGATGGAGTTGAGTTTGGTGAACTGTGAGGGCAAAACTGTGGCAGATGAAGTTCAGTTTGAGGAACCGTGAGGTCATCCTAAGAAAGATAGATCAGAGTTTTTTGTAAATGGTGAGAAGCTACAAATTGTGGAGGAGCAGAGATTTAGGAGTCTATGTACAGAAATCACTAAAAGCTAGTGGACAGCTACAAAAAAAAAAATCAAAAAGGCTCTGGTCATGAGGTGGACTCTGTGGTGTATGTGCCTTTAAGAGCAATTGTGGTGTATGTGCCTTTAAGAGCCCCAGGTGTGCAGAATGCCGGTAATTGCCACTTGGGCTATATAAGCCTGTGTATTGTGTATATCCTTTAGAACCCCCCCCCAGACTTGCTTAGTAAATACCTATGAACCAACTCCTGTCTTCAGTGTCTTTATCTACACCCAGACACTACAGTGGCGACGAAGTGGAAACGGACTTACCTGCAATTCGGCAGCACCTCAAGGACATCGATTCCTCCAGCGTCCAGAAGACTCAAGGAAGTAAGAGAAACTGTGGTTTCACCAGCTGGCCAAGCTGGTGGCAGGTACTGCGCTAATCCTTCCTGGGCGTCAGACTGGAGCTCCAGCGGCGGGCTCTACAGCTGAGACAGGCAGCGAAATCGGAGGCAAGCAATAACGGACTGGGAGGGTGCACTCGGGAGACGGCCAGCACGGCAAGCAGGTCGGCGTTTAGACCTCCGTCGGGAACGAGTCTCCAACAGTGAATAAACAGAAACCACAGTAAAACAGCGTTGTTATCGGTAGCAGCGGCGGGAAAGCGCGGGAAGCGCCATATCATTGCTACAGAGAAGAAAAAAAAGCGCGGGAAGCGCCATATCTTTTCTGAAATGCCTAAATCTGGTAATATTGAGGCTTTTGATGGCGAAATAGAAGATTGGACCACATACGTGGAAAGAGTAGAGGTTTATTGCACTGCAAATGGAATAGCAGATGAAAAAAAAGCTTCAGTACTTCTGAACTTAATGGGCGCGAAGACATACGGGCTGTTACGAAACTTAATCACTCCAGCCAAACCAAAGGACAAGAATTTTAAAGAAATTGTTGATACCCTGCAGGAGCATTTAAACCCAACACCGCTGCTGATAGCGGAGCGATTCAAGTTCTTCAAGAGAAATCAACACAAGAACGAAAGTAACGCTGATTACCTAACCGAATTAAGGAAGCTATCAAAGTACTGCCAATTCGGAGCAGGACTATCGGATTATCTTCGAGACAAATTTGTTTGCGGTCTCTTAAGTGAAGGAACACAAAAAAGACTGCTTTCTGAAAAAGATTTAACATTGGACAAAGCTTTCAGTATGGCTGTATCATACGAAGCAGCAGCAAAAGGAGCTGCAGAGATACAACAAGAGACACAGGACTTCGGCACCCATGAAATGACACAGGAGTTCGGAAGATGTTATCGCTGCGGCAGATCCACCCATAACCAGAGGGACTGCTGGTTCAAGGGCAAAGCATGCAGGCAATGCGGTAAGATTGGACACATTGCACGGGTATGCCAATCTGGACAAAATAAATCCACTGACAGAAAACAAAAAATCAATAAAGAAAAGTACAGGAAGGTACAAATGATGACGGACAATAGCTCCGAAGACCAGAATAGCGATAGCGACTCCGGAAACAAGAGACTAAGCTGTCTCAAATTACATAATGTACTTGCCAAAGAGGATTACCAAACCATTTGGATTACCCTCACAATAGCAGGGTCCCCAGTTAAAATGGAGCTAGATACAGGATCAGCTCTAACCGTAATAAATCGACGAGATTACGAGAGGCTATTTTCGCATATGCCTCTAAAAGACACATCCATTATCTTAAAAACATATACGGGGCAGAAAGTCTACCCCAAAGGAAAAATAAGGGTGCCTGTGGTATACAACGGCAAAGAAATACAAAAATTGTATTTATACATTCTACAAGATGGTGGTCCACCGTTATTGGGACGTGAATGGATAAGGAAGATACGTTTAGACTGGCACTCCATTCAGGCACTGACGGTGACCAGTAAGGAAAAAAACAATGATGACATCATACCTGGACGATTAAAAGACATCTTGGCCAACGCCAAAGAAGTGTTTCAAGAGAAACTAGGAACCTTGAAAGGCATCACCGCCTCAATAAAAGTGGAAGATGCAGCAATGCCAAAAATTTTTAAGGCAAGACCGGTGCCATACGCAATACGTCCGGCAGTCGAGGCAGAGCTGGAGAATTTGGAAAAGGCAGGCGTATTATCCAAAATAGATTGGAGCGAATGGGCAACACCCATCGTTCCAGTCATGAAAAAAGCATTGAAAAATAACTCTGAGGAACAGAGAAAAATTCGCATCTATGGGGACTTTAAGGTGACTGTAAACCCGGTCCTTCACACGGTACAGAAGATATTTTCGCCTCACTATCCGGAGGGAAACGTTTCACAAAAATTGACTTGGCACAGGCATATCTACAGATGGAGGTTGAGGAGACCTCTAAAAAGTATCTCACAATAAACACACACAAAGGCCTGTACCAGTACAATCGACTGGTTTTTGGAGTAGCATCAGCTCCAGCTATCTGGCAAAGAGCTATGGAGCAAGTCCTGCAAGGGATTCCGGGGACTCAATGCTACCTGGACGACATCCTTATAACAGGAGAAAACGACAACGAGCACCTTGCCAATTTGGAGCCGGTGCTCACTAGGCTGAAAGAACGGGGCCTACGAGCAAATCGCCCCAAGTGCGAATTTTTCCAAAATCAGATATCATATTGTGGCCACATAATTAATAAGGAAGGGTTGCATAAGTCACCTGAAAAAATTGAAGCAGTTATAAAAGCCCCAGCACCTGAAAATGTTTCACAATTAAGGTCATTCCTGGGATTAATAAATTACTATCATAAATTTTTACCGAACTTATCAACTATTCTACACCCTCTTAATGATCTTCTACAGACAGGAGTGATTTGGAAATGGAACGAAGACTGTAAACGTGCCTTCCATAAATGTAAAGACTTAATCACATCCGAGAAAGTTTTGGCTCATTACAACCCATCACTACCAATCAGACTGGCGTGCGATGCATCCCCTTACGGCATAGGAGCGGTATTGTCCCATAGATTCCCTGATGGCTCGGAACGGCCGATAGCTTTTGCGTCACGCTCATTGAACTCAGCTGAGCGTAACTATGCCCAGATAGACAGGGAAGCACTCAGCCTGGTATGGGGAGTTAAGAAATTCAACCATTACCTACACGGACAAAAATTTACCTTGCTGATTGACCATCAACCCCTCATCTCCATATTCAACCCTAAAAAAGGTGTCCCCATTATGACGGCACAAAGACTACAGAGGTGGTCCCTTTTTCTAGGGGCACATCAATACAACATTGAATACAAAGGGTCAAAACAGCATGGGAATGCTGACGGTTTATCGCGCCTACCGTTGCCAACGATAGAAGAGGCACCTACAGTAGACCCAGTAGAGATATTCCACTCTACCATAGTGGAATGTCTACCGGTGACAAATTCTGCCATTGAAAGGGAGACAAGAAATGACCCGACTCTCTCACGGGTCTACGATTTAACAGTGAAGGGATGGCCAGCACATGGCGAACCACTGTTGCCAGCATTCTCGCAAAGAAGAGAACAGCTGTCAGTGTGCCGAGGAACCTTGATGTGTGGATCCAGAGTGGTGATTCCACCCAAACTCCAGGATAAAGTGCTAAAGGAGCTTCACGAGGGGCATCTGGGTGGAGTGAAAATGAAGAACCTAGCTAGGGCATTTGTATGGTGGCCAGGTATCGATGGAGACATCGAAGACATGACCAAGAGCTGCCTAGGATGCCAGAAGGTCCAAAATGCTCCGCCACAGGCCCCTCTACATCCATGGGAGTGGCCCTCATCTCCCTGGCAAAGGGTGCACATCGACTTTGCTGGTCCATTTATGGACTCAATGTTCTTAATCGCAGTTGATGCACACTCCAAGTGGCCGGAGGTAATAAAGATGTCCTCCACCACCACGGAAAAAACCATCACAGTATTAAGGACCATATTTGCCAGGAATGGGCTGCCGGAACAGATATGTTCTGATAATGGACCGCAATTTGTGTCCGAAGAATTCAGAAAGTTCTTAAAGAACAATGGGGTAAAGCACTACACGTCCGCCCCATACCATCCCGCCACCAATGGATTGGCTGAAAGGTTTGTCCAGACCTTCAAGGCGGCCATAAAGGCCATGGGTAATGAAGACATAAAACTTCAGCACAAGGTGGATAACTTCTTATTTGCATATAGGAATGCAACACATATGGTTACCAACCAAACTCCCGCCATGATGTTCTACAATAGAAACCTAAGATGCCGGCTGGATTTGGTCAAGCCCAACATCCGAAGGGACGTGGAGAACCGGCAGTTTCAGGGCATGAATGAAAGGCCAACTAGGGCCTTCCAGATAGGCCAACCGGTTTTGGCCCGGGACTACCGTACCGAGAAATGGCAGCCTGGAACTATCTGCACACGACTAGGACCACTGATGTATACCGTGGACATCGGAGAAAGCATAATAAGACGCCATGCTGACCAAATCATCAAGTCATCCGAAAAGGGACAACCTACACCACCACTCTATACATCTAACGATGAAGTAGAGATACCCATATCTACCTCCAATCCGGTGATACTGGAACCCGATGAACCCGACACTGGCCTTCAAGCCGAATCAGCCTTGCCAGAAGAACCTACTACACCACCAGAAACTACTACACCCCCGAGGCGTTATCCGGACCGAGTCAGGAAGCCTCCTGAGAGACTAACTTATAATTAATTAATACAGCAATGTATATTATTTTGCATATAACATGTAATTAATAATTACTTAAAATATGATGTACTAGTTAGCTAGAAGGGGAGGAATTGTGGTGTATGTGCCTTTAAGAGCCCCAGGTGTGCGGAATGCCGGTAATTGCCACTTGGGCTATATAAGCCTGTGTATTGTGTATATCCTTTAGAACCCCCCCCTAGACTTGCTTAGTAAATACCTATGAACCAACTCCTGTCTTCAGTGTCTTTATCTACACCCGGACACTACAGACTCTGCTGCCATCTTGTATATAAAAAATCACTATCCTCAACTGACAATGGGCAAAATATACTGGAACAGATAGTAGCCATGTGACAGAAACAGTAACAAGATCACAAGAGAAAACAGTGAGACAGACCAGAGCATAACAAGGCAGCACACACAAAACAGAAGATAACCAACAAAGAACACCAATACAACAGCACATGAAACAAAAGCATAATTTTTGTTATAAATATATTCTTGTTCCAACTCTGCATTGTGGTAGGGTAGCAGCAGGTTGTGTACCATTTCTCGCTCGAGTGGTTTGAGACTTATTGCACTGAGGTTAGCACAGTCATGCAGCCATCACCTTCTTCCCTCCCAGGCTGCCACAACAAAGTGCAGCGGCAATGCACTATGACCATGGAGCAATAGGCCACAGGCATCTAACAACACTTCACATGGTGTGTGTGTTTCAGTCTCTCAGCGCCGGGATTGTGGGAGGTGCCGAGTGCAGGCCAGACCCTTTCCCCCTGGGAGCGGAAAAACACGCAATATCAAAAGTCACCCATGCCGTTCTCAAGACACCTCCCGACAGCCAGTTGTAGAGCTGCATTGGAGGTGATCTCAGAGCAAGTCTTCTAGCCATCTTCTTTGCCAGCAGCTGCACTTCAAAGAAAAAGACAGCAAAGAAAACTAGAGGAGGAAACAAAAGCACTGATAACTCTGTTGGGTTTCCTTTCCACTTCTGTGGTAAGGAATACTAAAAGATTTGGAACAGATACAGACCACAAGAGGAACTGTGTGAATGAGAAAGAGTGAAAGGCATCTAGGTCACTCATGATGCACTGAAGCAGGTTACCTAGCTCAGCTTACTTATTCCATGGGTTTTTTGGTCCATGTTATTGGGATCTGGAACGCTCTACTTGAAAAGGTGGTGGAAGCCGATTCCATAAATAATTTTAAAAGGGAGTTGGGCAGGTACATGAGGATGAGGAACTTCCAGGGTTACGGACAAAAAAAGCACGACTACTCTTTCAAAGAGCCAGCACAGGCACGACAGGTCAAATGGCCTCCTTCTGTGCTGTAAATTTCTATGATGTTTGTTGCTACAGCAGCAACTACAAGCTCTTACATTTTGACTGTAGACTTCATATAGAGGAACATATCTCAGAGCATAGAAAAAAAAGCAGAGTATAAGCAGGAAGGCAACAAGAGGAAACTCAAATTTGGGGGCAGGGTGACAAAACAGAAGTGGGTTGGCAACTCTCCACTTGGGTAGGCCAATGGCCAAATGGGAAATGACGGAGGAATGGGAAGAGAAGAAATGTGCAACCAGAATTCCTGGCCTGTCTCGGAAAGGATCAACACCTTTCATGCCACCCACCTGTTAAAAAAAAAACCCACATTATTTATATATAGATTTCAATGTTAACAATTTCTACTACAACCAGATTACAGGAATCAAAGGTTAAAGCTGGTCATCTGAGCAGAATTAAAGATTTAAATTAAAAAACTGAATTAAAAAAAACTACATTATTAATCTTACTCCTAAAAGTTGATTATTTTTGCTTGGAACGAATTGCTCAAATATTCCGACTTGAAAATGAATACAAAATGCAACATACCAGATCAGGACTCTCCACACAAGTTACTGCAGGTTTCAAGGAGCCAGCAGATAATGACAATATTTGGCAACAAAAATGGTGGCCAAATTGAGGCCTCTTAGACAGAGATAGAGGATTCTCAAGAAATTGGTTAATAAACTCATTGGCCCAGATTTTGCTGGAGCGGGGCATCTCGCGTTGTGCCCCCTTTAGTCAGGCTTATTCCCTCACCCATCAGCTTGAAAATGTTTTGCCCTGCAAGTTGCTTTACATGCGAGCTGACAACAGCACGAGGGCAGCGGAGCATCTGGGACCTCGGTGAACCATGGGACCAATGATCTATCTCCTTAAATCAACAAGAGTTATGGATTGAGAAAGAAACAGAAGAACAGAGATAGAAATTGGGTGAAACTAGAGTCAAATTCTGAACGATTTACATGTTAATACCAGCAAGCGCCAGTAAACTCGCCATTATTTTGACAGCAAAATCTGGGCCACTGTTTAGTCAGGGAGAAGAGGCAGGCCTCAGCTTTCTCTTACTCCTAAAAGTTGATTATTTTTGCTTGGAACGAATTGCTCAAATATTCCCCCCCCCCCAAAAAGAAAATTTAAGCGTCCTTGTTGGGATGCTCTGTGAAATTTCCTGAACAATTCTACGAGGGAGATTTGGGCTGAGACCACAAACCACTTCACAAATTATGCCACAAACATATATATTTGTATGATGAATACATCTTCAATTAAGGATAGAGAACAAATGGGGAATGATAGTGCACAGAAGCAACAAAATAGCTTTCGTGCAATTGCTACAAATTTAATAACATTAATATATTTAAATAGGGAATTACACAAATGGCAACTAGATAACAAAAGCAGAACTTGGTGATAATATGCTTTCTGAAACTCAGGGTAGTTTTCCAAGATCAGAATGTTTCCCATCAGCAAACAATTACAGATCAGGAGCGCAATCCACTCAGTGAGTTACAATATGAACATCTGCTGTACAGCATGATTTCAAACATTATGAATAAACTAGCAGACACATCTGACGCAATACTGAATTTACATTTACCCACACAACACATGGGTGTATAGTGAGGTGTCATAAATTTGCCTAGAATTTGTTATGAGTAAGACTTGTACAACCCACTCAACCATTAAACTTAAGTCGGTGCCCCTCACTCAGACATAAATTAAGTTTTCCAGTTCTCCATGGAGACCTGTGTACACCGCACATCCAAATACACCCCATCACTCAGGTCATTTCTGCAGTAGTCTATTTGTTTCACGTAGTAAAGACTGAACTTCCTAATATTATGGCATACAAATTAGTGAAAATCTGAAAAACGTGCAGTGGAAATAATCAATGTTTTATGAATTTTCACATGTGCATTTGCATTGCTCCCCAATTACATTAATGAACTAAACATTAAGTGGAGCTCTGTGAACCTATCTCTTTTTTGTAGCTTAAAAGGACCAGGGACCTAGTGTTCTGGTTCTGTGCTCATTTTACCAGGAATCTCACCAACTACATAGCAATTTACTCCCAGAGGCCTGTTAAGGACAGCCCCACAGGAAACCACTCGTCATAAGCTCTCTAAAGAATCATATTCTCCCACATAAACACTGCATGGAAATGTTATGACCTGTGCATTAACGCACTTAAAATCACTGATAATCTCTTATCATACTTCCGATGCTGTACTAACGCTGCGTGCAAATCAAGACATTAACCATGATTTTTTTTGTCACAAATAAACCATTTTCCTTTTTTTTTACTCTGCCAGGAAACGATTTTGCAATTGCAGTTTAAAGGAATCACTTGGCGTTCGACTCAATCAGAACATTTTTCCCCCCACATATTTTAAAAGCATGATGAATACGTCTTGGATTGAGGAAAGAAGATGATGGAAGGATTTTACACAGAAGCGACAAAGTAGATCGTCCTCAATTGTTGCAAATGCATTTATAAAAGAAATCTCCTAAATAGTGGAACCACCTCAACCCCAGCTGCAAAAAAAGCAGCTTCCCAACATAGGACAAAGGAGTTAAAGATTTTTTTTTTTAATTAGTAAAAAGGACTCACCGTTCGCTGCTTTTAGTCTTTTGCAAAAAAAATAGAAGCAGGATGTTTGTATTGTGCTGTTTCGCAGAGGTTGCTGTCTGTGTGTGAGTGCAATATGTGTGTGTGTCCCGGGCTGCGTCTCGCTCGGTCTGAGGCTGGCTCGCGGCAACAGCGCCCGGCGGGCGGGAGACAAGCAGCAGACCTGAGCAACCGACAGCAGAGACACCAATCACAGGCGGGCGGGGGGAATGCCATGAAACCATGGAGACAAAAGCCAGAACTTACTGTACCCCGCAACCAAAATTAACGTGTGGCCCTTTTCAAATCTCAGCTACTTATTTATATATATATTTTTTAATCTTGGGAAATATTTTACAACACTTCATAATTTTTCCCCCCAAATCCTCGTTTTGGACCAACAGGGCATAAATTGGTCCTCTCTGTTTGACACTGCTTGCTTGCAAAAATACAGCAATACAGAAAAAAAAAGGCTGAAGACTCCAGTTAGTGGAGCGACACCAACCAAGGCAAAACACTCAGGCTAATTGCAGTATAAGTTCCTTCAAATGCAAGAACCCCTGGGAATTGTGATCCTTCAGTGCTATAATTATTTGGTTGAGAGAGATGGTTTGGCCATCGTAATTGCAATCTATTCTTCAAATGTGAACAATGGCATATATTTTTCAACTGGTTTGGACAAAATATATAACACAATTGCTTATTCCGGCAGGAGCTTTGCGTCAGCTGTCTTAGCTTCCAAGTCAGCAGGTGTCAAAGAGGCCTTGGACTTTGGGAACAGTGTTTACTAGAATGTAATGTGTTATATTGGATTCTTTAGCAGTGTAATATAGCAAAAGAAACAGTCCAAAATGCTCCGAACTTGTGCTGAAAGCAAGTCATTTGACAACAGAAATGTTGCAAAAAAAGTGTATTTGTTTAGAGACACTGCCAAAGTGATTGACATTTTGATTCCAATTCTGGACTCTTGTGCACCCTCAATTTCCTTCGCCCCTCCATTGTCTGCTGTGCCTTCAGCTGTCTAGGCCTTAAAACTCTGGAATTCCCTCCCTAAGCCTCTCCACCCCTCTTTCTTCCTATTAAGATGCTCCTTAAAACCTACCTCTTGTCCTACTATCTCCTTAAGTGGCTCGGTGTCAGATTTTGTCTGATAACGCTCCTGTGAAGAGCCTTGGGACGTTTCACTACATTAACAGTGCTGTATACATGCAAGTTGTTGTTGTGAAGATGTTACAAGAGAATGCATTACGATTCAGAAACTGTCCTACAGTTGGAAGAAAGCAGCTCTAGCCTGAAAAATATTTTTCTTGTGTTTTTTTTTTTAATTTTCAAATGGAAGAGATACACACCATATGCTTGCTATTAATCAAATTATCAAAACATTATGAACACATCAAGAAAGTGGGAGGAATCAAAACAAAAATGTATTGACCAGGGCTACAGCTCCTAAGTTTCTGCTGATAACAATGGCGGGATAACAGCTCAGCATCGCCACCACTAGCAACTTAGCAGTACTGCAGCTGTTCTGCAAACTATTAAAACCATAAGAATCCATTTATTTTAATTTACACAAGGTTAAATGTAACAGTTCTGGAAATTAAAGGCCTTACTATATTTCCCCTCCGTTTGCTTTTCAAAGTTTGAACCCTTGTTGTGCTCAGTAGCGACACTATTGGTCAGTCTGAGCATTGCTTCCTTCTCCAAGGGAATTCCTGTTTTTCACGTGACTTGCCATGTAACAATGGATACAGCCAAGGAAATGCTGAGATCATCCAGGAATTTCCAGTACTCATTAAACTATAAAAGTGCCCTCTAAAATTTCAAACAATATACGTATGTGAGGGCATGTTTTCTCTGAGACTCAGTCATTTTCTTGCAGCGTGGGCACATAGAATATACAGCACAGAACAGGACATTCGACTCAACTAGTCTGTGCTGGTGTTTATACCCCATACGAGTCTCCTCCCATTCCATCTGTCTCATCTTAGCCTTTCAGCATAGCTTTCGATTCCCTTGTCTCTCAGGTTTCTTTTGAAAGCATCTAAGCTATTTGCCTCAACCACTTCCTGTGGTAGCAAGTTCCACATTTTAACCACTCTCCAAGTAAAGGAATTTCTCCTTATTTCCCTATTAGATTTATTAGTAAATATCTTGCATTTATGGCCCCTAGTTTTGGATTCTCCCACAAGTGGAAACATTCTCTCCACATCTACCCTGTCCAACCCATTCATAATTTAAAGACCTCTTTCAGGTCACCTCTAACTCTTCTCTTTTCTAAAGAAAAAAGCTCCAACCTGTTCAATCTTTCCCAAAAGCTGTAATCTCTCAGTTCTGGTACCATTTTTGTATATATTTTTTGCACTTAATCCAGTGCTTCTATGTCCTTTTTATAGTATGGAGACCAGAAATATGCACAGTGATCCAAGTGCAGCCTGACCAGAGTCCTATACAAGTTTAACATAATTTCACAACTTTTGAATTCTATACTCCTAGAAATAAATCCCAGTGGTTTGTTATCATTTTTAATTGCTATGCTGACCTGTGGTGCTGCTTTTAATGATTTGTTCACCTGTATTCCTAGATCCCTTTGTTCTACTACCCCATTCAGTTTCTTATTTTCTAAGGTGTAGGTGATGTTTCTATTTTTCCTACCAAAGTGCGTAGCCTCACATTTATCTCTGTTAAAGTTCATTTGCCACTTAACTGCCCAGTCTGGAAGTTTTCTAATGTCTTTTTGTATTATGTTGCATTCTTCCGCAGTGTTAGCTATACACCCCCAGTTTGGTCTCATATGCAGAGTTACTTGTTCCTAAGTCCAAATCATTAATGTAAATTGTGAACAAGAGTGATCCCAGCATTGATCCTTGTGGAACACTGCTTTCTACTTTCCTCCAATCTGAATAACTACCCTTTACCCATACTCTCTGCTTTCTATTTTTTAGCCAATTTGCTATCCATTCAGCTATTTGTCCCTGGACTCCACGTGCCCTAACCTTTGTTGTGAGCCTACCGTGTGGTACCTTATAAAAACATAGAAACATAGAAGATAGGAGCAGGAGTCGGCCATTCGGCCCTTCGAGCCTGCTCCGCCATTCAAGGAGATCATGGCTGATCATCCAAATTCAGTACCCGGTCCCTGCCTTCTCCCCATATCCCTTGATCCCTTTAGCCTTAAGAAATACATCCAACTCTTTCTTGAATATACTTAATGACCTGGCCTCCACCGCCCTCTGTGGCAGAGAATTCCACAGGTTCACCACTCTCTGGGTGAAGAAATTCCTCCTCATTTCAGTCCGAAATGGCTTACCCCTTATCCTTAGACTATGACCCCTGGTTCTGGACTCCCCGGAACATCCTTCCTGCATCTAGTCTGTCCAGGCCTGACAGAATTTTATAGGTTTCGATGAGATCCCCGCTCAATCTTCTAAACTCCAGTGAGTAAAAGCCCAATCGACACAATCTCTCCTCATACGTCATTCCTGCCATCCCAGGTATCAGCCTGGTGAATCTTCGCTGCACTCCTTCCATGGCAAGAACGTCCTTCCTCAGGTAAGGCGACCAAAACTGCACACAATACTCAAGGTGTGGTCTCACCAAGGCCCTGTACAACTGCAGCAAGACATCCTTGTTCTTGTACTCGAACCCTCTTGCTACAAAGGCCAACATACCATTTGCCTTCTTAACCGCCTGCTGCACCTGCATGCTTACCTTCAGCGACTGGTGTACAAGAACACCCAGGTCTCTTTGCACTTCCCCTTCTCCCAATCTGTTGCCATTCAAATAATAATCTGCCTTCCTGTTTTTGCCACCAAAGTGGATAACCTCACATTTATCCACATTATAGTGCATTTGCCATGTTTCTGCCCAATCATCCAACCTGTCCAAATCGTGCTGGAGTTTCACGACATCCTCCTCACAGCATACCCTCCCACCCAGCTTTGTGTCGTCTGCAAATTTGGAGATATTACATCCAATTCCCTCGTCCAGATCATTAATATATATTGTGAACAGCTGGGGTCCTAGGACCGATCCTTGCGGTACCCCACTAGTCACTGCCTGCCACTCGGAAAACGACCCGTTTATTCACTGTATCGAAGGCCTTTAGAAAATACTTTTTTTTTCATACTTTCAATATTTGGGAAGACAGTTTAAAAAAGGTGAAGAATGGAGGGGAAGATACAGTGAAACAAGCAAAGAGTGAGAAAGGAAGAAATTAAAGAGAAACGACAGCACAGCAAGCCAAAAAACCCAGAACCAGAAGAGAGCCAAAAAAAAAGGGGAGGATAAGTGTCGAAAAAATAAAACTAACAATGGAGAAACAAAGATGGGAAAAGAAGTAACATGAGAGCCAACAGGAAGTTAGAAACATAGCAGAATCAATTTTTTTAATCCTGCATGTACATGAATGCAATCACAAATAAGAGTATAGAAAATTGTTCAATTGGCGCGGTACTTGATGCATTTATATAAATTTAAATTGCAAACAGAATGAAAATATAGGAAAGTGTGACATATCACCCAAGTTCCGCCATTCTTAGTAGAGTCTATGTTCTATCTATCCTACCGTTGCAGCCTTGCTTCCCTTTGAGAGGGCAAGAGGTACCTCACTCAAAGGGCCCTTCCAATGGCTCTCTACTTGGCTACTAGAAGATTCATTAGAATGGCACAAATCCTGATTACACTCTTCTGGTATTGTTTTATTCATTCATGGGAGGTGGGCATCACTGGCATCCATTACTCATTCCTAGTTGCCCTGGTTTGATACAACAGAGTGGCTTGCTAGGCCACTTCAGAGGGCAGTTAAGAGTCAACAACATTGGTGTGGAACTGAGTTCACATACAGAATTAAGATATCACGGACTGCATTAGTATTGTTTCTATATTGCTACATTCCTTGATCACCCATTCCCTTCAATCTGGATTTTCTATTCTTGATTACAGGAGCCTTATAGTGTGCCATTCCTGTTGCTAGGAATATATTATTACTTTTCTAAATGTAATTAGAATTAATTTTTTCATGTCTGTTTAACTGCCTTTTTCTGCAAAGAACTGTTCTGCTAATGAGAACAAGAGCAAAGGAAAGTGCAGAATTTCCATAATGATACAAGTTGTGTGTATTTTTAACACTGCTGGTCAGAATTTGGCACGTATACAAAAAGTTGTGATGGCAACATTAGCGAGGCAACAGGCTTTTTTTTAGAAAGAGGTAATCAGTATAAGTGTAATTCAAGAATAATTGGAATGAAACTATCAGTAATACAGCAGAAGAACAGGAGTAACACACAAGTTAATCAAAGAGCTAAGTACTTCAGATAATTGACAAAAGAACCAGATGGGAGATGAGGAGAATCTTTTTTACACAGTGAGTTGTGATCTGGAATGCACTGCCTGAAAGGGTGATGGAAGCAGATTCAACAGTAACTTTCAAAAAGAAATTGGATATATGCTTGAAAAGGAAACATTTGCAGGGCTATGAGGAAAAGAGCAGCGAGGGGGACTAATTGGATCGCTCTTTCAAAGAGCCGGCACAGACACGATGGGCCGAATGGCCGCCTTCTGTGCTGTATGACTCTATGGCCATGATTTTCTCGATCGATGGGGCTTGGGAGCAGGTCAGATGGCTTCCAGGTTCCAGTCCCGTCCCCAACTACATCCGGCCCACAGACATGATTTTACATCAATTGGCCTTAAGCCCGCCCTGCAAGCTTGCCGGCCAATTAAGACAAAGCCGGTCAGATGACATCATTTGATGACGCATCATCTGCCAGTTTTCTTAAAGGGACCATGCACAATTTTTTTTTTGACAGCTGACTTCTCAGTGTTTGACAGCATTGAGGTGCTGCAAACACTGACAATCACTGTACAAAGGTGAGCTCTTGCACACAGGCTCTCCAGTGACTCCCTCCTTAGGCTAGAACAGATGGCAGCTGCAGGTGAGGTTACAGAAGCAATCTGTCACTGGTGAGAGAGGTTCTCCCAAAGAGGTGGGACTAGGCATACAATTCAAAACTTGTTACCTACAGAAAAGTCTACATGCATTAAAAATTAATTTCCCAATATTTTCTTACCTCTGAAACTCACCAGTGCACCATTGGCTCCTTCACACCACTTCTGCAACTGTCATCAATGCAGAAACATTATAGCAGACTCCACAACATGCCACACTTACCTGGCGTGGTGTCCGGACATCGGGAAGCCTGAAGTAGAAGTGTCAAAATTGAAAAAGAGCCTGTTAACTGCCTGTTAACAACCTTTAACAGGCAGTTAAGTGACTATAATCCTCTTCCTGCCGCTAGGTGTCGGGTCCATGCGCAAATCGGGGACCCGACACTTGGGAAGATTGATTGGAGGCGGGTTGACTGCGGGTTTCCTGTCCGCTGTCAATCTTTGCGATTTTGCCGGATGTCCAGTCTCCAAACCCGCCCCCTGAGCGCCAGCAAAATTCCGGCCTATGAATCTATGAAGTAGACACAGAAACAGGTGAATAGGCAAAACAGTGGAGTGTCCAAGATGACACAATTTGTTAGGGGGAATAAAAAATGTAACATAACAAAGAAATTAAATGCCACTTACTGCATTTACTGCATTCTAATTCTGCCCTCTTGAGGATCCCTGATTATAATCACTCAGCTTTGGTGGCCGTGCCTTCTGTTGCCTAGGCCCTAAGCTCTGGAATTCCCTGCCTAAACCTGTCCGCCTCGCTACCTGTCTTTCCTCCTTTAAGACGCTCTTTAAACCTACCTCTTTGACCAAGCTTTTGGTCACCTGCCCTAATTTATCCTTATGTGGATCGGTATCAAATTTTTTAAAATCTTAAAATACTCCTGTGCAGTGCCTTGGGATGTTTTACTATGTTAAAGGTGCTATATAAATACAAGTTGTTGTTGTTGTACTGTGATTTTAAGGTAATTTCTACAGTTCAGAGTTACAACATTAAATTCTTAAACCTATAAAATATAGTTAATATTTTATTAAAGGCAAAAATTACTTGAAGAAACAAAAGGACTTGTTCATATCTATCATTTTTCTTCTACAGCATTGAAAACCCTGCAGTTGACCACAAAGGATCGAATACACTGTTAATCAAGTCTACTGTTACTGCATTAGCCCATTTTCGGAGACTGATTATGTGACATATCTACTATCGAAAGAATAGACAAAACCTAAATTCATTATTGGACTTTTCATTTTAAATCTGACTATCATGTCCTTTAGCGTTATGCTCTGAATCCAGTTCAATAAAGGTTGTTACTTTTATCCAGTTCCTTTCATGAATTTAAATAATTGCATTGTCTCCCCTCCCAAACCTTCTTTGTTATAATGAGAACAACTAAGCTCCTTCAATCTATCTTTGCAACTTATGAACTTTATCTCTGAAGTAATCATAATTACTCAACTCTGCATTCCCTAGAGCAAATATGTCCTTCTGTAAGTACAATGATAAAAATCACACGCAAGTGTAGTAATGTATATATTTAGGATTATTTTCTTTGTCTTATAATCAAGACTTCCTAAAATCTGTTTTTAATTGTGCATTGCACTGCTAGGAAGTGTTCGATGCTCTGTTAGCGATAACTTGTAGATCCTTTCCATATTGTACTTGCTGCAAGGGTTCAAAATTAGTATTACTGGATCAGTCATATAACCTTACATTTTTGAACATTAAAATAAAATACCAATCTCTGACTTTCCAGATCTCCCTGTAAAATAATGGATTCCTCATGAGAGTTAGCCTTCCTATATAATATATTATCTGCAAATATTTTAAATGATAAATCATCACCTCACCCAGATCAATAAAGATTAAGAATGGTAGGGAACTCAGTACTGGCTATGGGGAAAAGAGCAGGGGAGTGGGGATAATTGGATAGTTCTTTCAAAGAGCTGGCGCAGACATGATGCGCCGAGATGCCTCTTTTTTGCTGTATGATTCTATGATGCCCTGACTCCTGAGATCCTCCAACATCACCCTTCTCCAGCTGTAACCAATTTTTCACTTAGGCCTTTTGCATTTCAGCTTTAATCTTCTAAGCACTTTTGTATTGAATTGGCTACCGCATCCTAAATTTCACATTCCCTGTATTCTTGACAAATTTCCTGTGAAGTTTTTATCACCATTTTTTGGGGGAAATCAAAATGTACAACACACACAACATTTCTGTCTTGGGTTCATGTGATCTCCTCAAATCAATTCTATTTTAAAGTCATGACGTACCTTCTCCAGATCCCAGTGTCTGTCATTGAGTCTTTGAGTGCTCCAGCATTGATTTTCCCGCAGAGAGAATGGAGAGGTGCTCATCAAGGACAGAGAGACAGTCAGTGCCCGTTGGAAGGAGAACTTCGAAGATCTCCTTAACCGAGACTCTGTCTTCGACGCGAGTGTCCTCAACTCCATCCTGTAGCATGCTACTAGACACCGCCTCAGCACATCCCCAGCCCGGCATGAGGCTGAAAAGGCCATCCAACAACTGAAGAACATCAAGGCCTCAGGAGCAGATGGAATCCCCGCCGAGGCGCTTAAACATGGTGGAGAAGCACTATTGGTGTGAATACATGAACTCATTTCTCTTATTTGGAAGGAGGAGAGCATGCCAGGGATCTCAGAGATGCCGTAATCATGACCATCTTCAAGAAAGGTGACAAGACCGATTGCGGTAATTACAGAGGAGTCTCCCTGCTGTCTGCCACAGGGAAAGTCATCGCAAGAATCCTCCTCAATTGCTTTCTCCCAGTGGCTGAAGAGCTCCTCCCAGAGTCGCAATGCGGATTCCGCTCACTAAGGGGCACAATGGACATGATCTTCACTGTGCATCAACTACAAGAGAAATGCAGGGAACAGCACCAACCACTATACATGGACTTCTTTGACCACACAAAGGCCTTCGACACCGTCAACTGTGAAGGATTATGGAGTGTCCTCCTCAAATTCGGCTGCCTTCAAAAGTTTGTCACCATCCTCTGCCTGCTTCATGACGACATGCAAGCCGTGATCCTGACCACAGACCTAATTCACAAATGCACCGGGGTCAAGCAAGGCTGTGTCAATACACCAACATTCTTCACGATCTTCCTGGCTGCAATGCTCCATCTCACCCTCAGTAAGCTCCCCGCTGGAGTGGAGCTAATCTACAGAACAGATGGGAAACTGTTCAACCTCCTTCGCCTCCAGCCCAGACCCAAGGTCATCCCATCCTCTGTCATTGAATTACAGTATGCAGACGACACTTGCATCTGCGCACACTCAGAGGTCGAACTCCAAACCATCGTCAACACCTCCACCAAAGCGTACGAGAGCATGGGCCTTACACTAAACATCCGTAAGGCAAAGGTCCTCTGCCAACCTGCCCACGCCACACAGTACTGCGCCCCGATTGTCAAAATCCATGACGAGGCCTTGGACAACGTGGACCACTTTCCATGCCTCGGGAGCCTACTGTCAACAAGCGCAGATGTCAATGACCAAGTCCAACACCGCCTTCAGTGTGCCAGTGCAGCCTTCGGTTGCCTGAGGAAGAGAGTGTTTGAAGACCAGGACCTCAAACCCAGCACCAAGCTCATGGTCTACAGAGCAGTAGTGATACCCACCCTGCTGTATGCTTCAGAGACATGGACCATGTACAGCAGGCACCTCAAAGCACTGGAGAGGTACCACCAATGCTGCCTCCGCAAGATCCTGCAAATCCATTGGCAGGAGCTCCAACACGGCAAGAGAGCCCCAGGTGGGCAGAAGAAACGCTTCAAGGACACCCTCAAAGCCTCCTTGAAAAAGTGCAACTTCCCCATCGACACCTGGGAATCCCTGGCCCAAGACTGCGCAAAGTGGAGGAGAAGCATCCGGGAAGGCGCCAAACACCTCGAGTCTCTTCGCCGGTAGCAAGCGGAAGCCAAGCGCAAATAGTGGAAGGAGCGCACGTCAACCTAAGCACTCCACCTACCTGCCCCTTCAACCACCGTCTGCCCCACCTGTGACAGAGACTGTAGATCCCGCATTGGACTCATCAGTCACCTGAGAACTCATTTTTAGTGTGGAAGCAAGCCATCCTCGGTTCCGAGGGACTGCCTAAGAAGAAGAAGAAGGAGAACAGCACAGAAACAGGCCATTCAACCCAACTGGTCTATGCTGACATTTATGCTCCATATGAGCTTCCTCCCAACCCTCATCAACTAACACTATCAACATATTCTTCTAAAAATTCTTCTCTTAGTAGAATAAACTTAAAAATGAATCCTTACAGTAAAATAGTGCTGTAGTGCAGGGAACAGCAATTGTTGTTGCGTTGTCACAATAGGGGCAGGTACAATATTGTAACTGTGTTGGTGACTAGAGCCCAAGACAACATGGCTCTAGGATCCATCAGAACCAAGCCTTAGAGGAAGAATTGTGGGACCTGGAGAAAGGCAGCTTTAACGAGGTTTTAAAAGCCTATAGATTATAAGAGGTAAGGAAGACTGCGAGAGGTGAGAAGTTTCACAGTTTTGAGATCCTGTAAAACAATGAGTTAGAGAAAGAGGCAGTGTAGTGAATCTAAAAGCAACTGTGTTCCAAAATACTGCATACTAACTACATATATATTAACCAGTGAAATAACCTCCTGATTTACATACCTAATGCACAGAACAATGATACAAAAGCAAAATAATGTGGATGCTGGAAACCTGGAAAAAAAACCTGGAAATACTCAGCAGGTCAGGCAGCATCTGTGGAGAGAGTAACAGAGTTAACGTTTCGAAAGGTCATCGACCTGAAACGCTAATTCTGATTCTCTCTCCACCGATGCTGCCTGACACACAGAACAATGAGATGTTCTCCGCAGAATATTCTCCGTGCATGAAAAAAAATTATAGCATCTGGTGGTACAGAAGGATGTGGGCGTCAGGAGTAGCAGCTTTACATTGTATCACCTTTTATGGTTTCTCCTCTCACATACAATGTCATAAATGAGATAAATGATTTGCAAGTATACAAAATATAAAATACCTGATAAAGTCAAGAAGCATTTGTTATGGATATTCAAGTGTTTGTCTATAGTTTACTGATAATACAAAAAACCTGGGTTTTTTTGCGTTAAATATTTAATTTATCCAATGCTTTGAATTAAGCAATGTAAACAGCACAGCAAATATAATGATGTCTTTTTTACTTCAGATTTTCAGTAGAATAAAAATTCAAAATCATGAAGAGTTTTGATAGAGTAAATAAAGAGAGGGGCTGAATGGCCTCCTACTGTGCTGTAAGATTCTCTGATTCTATAATTCAACTAATTTTTGATCTGATTTTATGAAATTCATTGTTCATTCGTGCCATCTGCTTATCAATAATGTCCAGACAATTTTATGAAATGTTTCCATTTTTTTGGCACTTCGGGTTAATTTAGGATAGTCAGTATCAAGCAACATTTATAGTGATTAAATAGAAAAATCTCAAATACTGGAAATCCTGAATCGGAGCAGGGCGGACACATGGGATTAGAACAACTGTTCATATGGAGGGTCAACATCAACACAGACTGGTTGGGCCCAATAGCCTGCTTCGCCCTTTAATTTCTATGTAATTCTAGAATAGAAGATGCCAGCAAGTTTGAGCAGCATGTGAAAGAAAAAATATAGGTTAAAGCTATACAACAACTTCAAATTTGCACAGCACCTTTAACGAAGTAAAACGTCCCAAGGGGCTTCACAGGAGCATTATCAAACAACATTTGACACCAAGCCATATAAAGGAGATATTAATGGCCCCGAAATTCCGTTCCCTATGGGTGTGTACGCGTTGTGTACTCACCTGTAGGGCCAACGGAAATGCCGGTTTCATGCATGCACAGCGCATGCGCAGGAAACCGGAACTTCCGTTCTCTGAAGAAAGGGCTTCACAGGTCAAACGCCTCCGCCGGAGAGGCAGCGCGTACGCCTGGAACTTCCGTTTTTTTCGAGGTTGATGCAGCCCAGGTAAGTTGGCAGCAGCTGTGCCTGGAAAAACAGGCGCAAGGCCTGCTTTTAATAAGAGGTGATATCAGTAAAATAATTTTTTTTAACACTTATTTATCATTTTAAAATACTTTAAAGAAAGGTAAGTTTATTTTTAGCCCCGTTAAAAACTTTAATTATTTTTTCCAAAAATTTAAATTTTTGTTTAAAATAGTTAATTTATGTAATTTATAGTCATTTTAAAAATGTGATTTTTTAAAAATGTATTTGAAGTTTTACTTATGTTTTGAGGGTTATCTCTATCTTCCTGTCAAATCTATGAATGGAGATTCCCTGCTCCGATTGGCTCCCCATGGCCCACGTGATCTCAGGAACGCTGCGAACTAGCTGCGTCCCTGGGATACGCGTGCCCTGCACAACAGCAGTTTGAGGAGGCACATCAATGGAATTCTATGCCGGCCCAGAGCATTACGGTTGGCACGGTTCGTTTGTGCAGGTCGGGGGCTTACGCCCGCGGGAATTTCTGGGCAGGTAAGAGGCGGGTTTTGAGGAGTCTCTGGAAAGGAGGAGAAAGAAGTAGAGAGGCAGAGAGGTTTAGGGAGGGAATTCCAGAGCTTTGGGCCCACGCAGTTGAAGGTACGCCACCGAAGGTGGAGCGATTAAAATTGGGGTACTGCATTAGACGTGGTGTAAAATATTCTGTCATGTACAGCACTTCACACACCTTTCCAGCATTTTAAAATCTAATCACAGGCTAACCACAAAGTAGCTAGCATACTTCAGATCTGGACCTCCAGCCTGACTGGTGGAAAGGCCAACTCAAAACGTTAATCCATGTTACTCTTCAAATGATGACTGCCCTGCTATACATTTCCAGCAGTTTCTCTTTTTATTTTGGTTAAGCAACCATGGTTTGGGAGAATAGCGATTATCAAATCATGTTAATTAAAATGCTGGAAATACTCAGTAGATCAGGCAGCATCTGTGGAGCGAGAAAGAGTTAATGGCCGGAATTTTCTTTACCTGGGTGGGTTGGGTGTGGGGGGTAGGCCTGGCGAATCAGGACCCCGTTTTTCTTTCCACCCCGTTCCTCAGAGCGACTTTCCCTCAATGGCGCCTATTAATCAGGGGGGAAAATGCTCCGCTGGCTGGAGTCACACCTAGCACAAAGGAAGATGGTTGTGGTGATTGAAGGTCAATCATCACAGCCCCAGGACATTGCGGCAGGAGTTCCTCAGGGCAGTGTCCTTGGCCCAACCATCTTCAGCTGTTTCATCAATGACCTACCCTCCAACATAAGGTCAGAAATGGGGATGTTCGCTGATGACTGCACAGTGTTCAGCGCCATTCACAACTCCTCAGATAATGGAGCAGTCCATGCCCGCATGCAACAAGACCTGGACGACGTTCAGGCTTGGGCTGATAAGTGGCAGGTAACATTTGCGCCACAGAAGTGCCAGGCAATGACTATCTCCAACAAGCGAGAGTCTAACCACTGCCCCTTGACATTCAATGGCATTACCATCGCCGAATCCCCCACCATCAATATCCTGGGGGTCACCATTGACCAGAAACTTAACTGGACCAGTCACATAAATACTGTGGCAACAAGAGCAGGTCAGAGGCTAGGTATTCTGCGGCGAGTGTCTCACCTCCTGACTCCCCAAAGCCTTTCCACCATCTACAAGGAACAAGTAAGGAAGTAAGGTGTGTGATGGAATACTCTCCATTTGCCTGGATGAGTGCAGCTGCAACAACACTCAAGAAGCTCGACACCATCCAGGACAAAGCAGCCCGTTTGATTGGCACCAATCCACCACCTTAAACATACACTTCCTCCACCACCAGCGTACTGTGGCTGCAGTGTGTACCATCTACAAGATGCACCGCAGCAACTCGCCAAGGCTTCTTCGGCAGCATCTCCAAAACCCGCGACCTCTTCCACCTAGAAGGACAAGGGCAGCAGGCGCATGGGAACACCACCACCGCCAAGTTCCCCTCCAAGTCACACACTATCCTGACTTAGAAGTATATCGCCGATCCTTCATCGTCGCTGGATCAAAATCCTGGAACTCCCTACCTAACAGCACTGTGAGAGTACCTTCACCACACGGACTGCAGCGGTTCAAGAAAGCAGCTCACCACCACCTTCTCAAGGGCAACTAGGGATGGGCAATAAATGCTGGTCCTGCCAGCGACGCCAAGATCCCATAAGCGAATAAAAAAAATAATTAAGGCAGGCCTGCGCGTTTCCCGGCCCTATTAAATGGTGCAGTCTGATGGCATCGTCGATGACTCGTTTCCAGCCAGGATATTTAAAGGAACCATGGCCTCATTGCATTTGAAGGTTCATCTAGGAGTGTGCAGGCTGTACATTTCAGCATCTGCTTACTGCTCAGCCTTGCACACAGGGCTTCACAGAGGCAGAGGGCTGCACCCAGGTTTTCCGATGACTCCCTACATATTCTTGTGGAGGGAGTCAGAGCACAGAGGGAGGTCCTCTTCCCTTCTGATGGGTGCAAGAGCTCTCCCAGGTGACCAAAAAAGCCTGGCTGGCGATAGCAGAGGAGGTCAACAGCAGGGATGTGGTGAGGAGGACCTGGATGCAGTGCCAGAAGCACTTCAATGATCTCATGAGATCAGGGAAGGTGAGTGTGGCTTTGCATGTGTCTGTCACCACATCCCCATCACTCTGCCTTCCCAACCCTGCTCCTGCACATCATTACTCACACCAACATACCTTGCACATCCACCCATCCCTCTCTCTCTCTATCTACATACTCACATCCCCCTCTGACTAACCACCCCTCACAGTCACCCTCATCCTAATGCAATCATACCAACTGACAACATACAAGGAGGCCACTTAGCATTGGCACTTTCGCGTTGGCACCACACTCCCTCATAGTCACCCTCTAAAGATGTAACCTAAACATTCATTACACTCATGCCATCACTCTCACTTAAACATCTCTTCTTACCTTCCTTGCAGAAGAGAGCCCACAATAAGAGGGAGAGGGAGAGAACCAGAGGTGGCCCTCCATCATTCGCCACGTTGACTCCAGCAGAGGAGGTCACCCTGGAGGTCTCAGGAGATTCAGAGCAACTGGCAGTGGGAGTCAGAGAGAGGGGGACATGTCATCAACTTGGTGACAGAATTACATCTCATACAGCCACATGGCATACAGCAGTCACTCATATGGGGACTGATGTCAGCAGCCAGTGAATGTCCATGTGCATAATGGTATCTGTACCCATTCTTGATACGACATATTTGACTCATCTCTTTACTCTCTCACAGGTCCATCAAGAGCCACACCCACCCGCACCCCATTGTCCAGGAGGAAGAGGACAACTCCTCAGAGGAGCCTCCAGCCTCTGAGGGTGCACTGTCACCAGACCTAAGCGCACCCAGCAGATACGTGCACTTCAGTGGGTCCTACGCCAGATAGTGTAATGTTGTCACCTGGTGTCTCAAGTCACAAGTGAGCAAGAGGAGATGATGGAGACAGGGACAGCAGTGGAGAGTCTTCACCAGAGGGCGCAGGACGCTCCACCTCTGCTCAGCTGAATGCAAACGTTCAGCATCGGGGGCCATCAAGAAAGAGGGCGACCCTGGAGGTGCAGCAAGAAGTGCCGGGGGCTCTGACAGGTTTTGCGACCGCGATGTTTGCAAATGTGCGGAAAATGGAGGAGCCCATCTCCAACATGAGCACCACTGTGTCGCAGGCGATGGCATCTGTAGGCTGTTCCATGGGAAGGATGGCCACCTGCATGGAGCAGCTAATGCGCCACTCACATGAGCATATGTTATCTATGGAGAACAGATGGCAAAGGCTCATAGACCTCCTCTCTAGGAGAGATGTCAATGTAGACTTGGGTCCTTATGGTCCCACTGCTGTGCAGCAAGGTGCTCTCCAGCTCCTTGCTAGCAGCGAAGTGCGGGTGGCCCATGAGAGAGATGATGGTGAGAGGGGACATGGAAGTGAGGGCTCCTCTCAAAGAGCTCACACTTCTCCCCCGTTGCCTCCCCCTCAGTCAGAGCCCCACATGCCTCCTGGGATCGCGATGGCCAAGTCTGTCCCTGCACAGTTGCAAGAGGAGCAGACTTTGCCGGGGCCATCAGAGGCTCCAAAGCCCAGAGGATGTCCACCAAAAGTGTCTACACAGTCGCGGCAGGGAAGTGAGCAGGGTGCCTCTACCTCTGCTGAAGCCACAGGGGTTGCACCTCATAAAAGCACGCGTAAAAGGAAAATGACACACAAGCATGGTGGCATAGTGGTTAGCACTGTTGCCTCACAGCGCCAGAGACCCGGGTTCGAATCCGGCCTCGGGCGACTGTCTGTGTGGAGTTTGCACATTCTCCCCGTGTTTGCGTGGGTTTTCTCCGGGTGCTCTGGTTTCCTCCCACAGTCCAAAGATGTGTGGGTTAGGTTGATTGGCTATGATAAATTGACCCTTAGTGTTAGGGGGATTAAATACGTGGGGTTACAGGGATAGGGTGGGATATGTGTTGGTGTAGGGGTTACGGGGATCGGGTGGGATATGTGTTGGTGCAGGCTCGATGGACCGAAATGGCCTCTATCTGCACTGTGGGGTTTCTGTGATTCTGTGAAGTAGTCACAAGGGTAAGCACATGGGTGTTGAAAGAAGTATTTTTGTTAAGGTTCCATTACCGTTATGTCACAGGTAAAATTATTTATTTTCACCACTTTCCAGTCATGTCCATCTTTGTCTGCTACTTTGGAAGTGGCTTAGTGAGTTGGAATGAATGGTCAGACATAATGTTACCTACAGCAATGGGGGTCAGTATGAAAGGAATGATTTGGTCATTGCAGGGATGCTTTATGTTGTTGTTGGACTGGGGAGGGTCAAACCTGTCACACAGCATGTAGCAGCCATATGGGTGTATTGCAGGAAGTTAAGTAAATCTGGCCATGATGATGCCATCCCTGGCCTCCCAGGCAGCAATGTGCTTGTGTGCTGGTGGGATCTGAACCTCCTGCTCCTCCTCCTCATCTTCCAGTTGATGCTCATCCTCCTGCTGCTTCTCCTCATCTTCCAGTTGATACTCATCCTCCTGCTCCTCTACTCTGAAGAGGCAGTGCACTCAGCGCCTTGCTCCTCATGCAGCGCTAACCCTCATTGTTGTGCTATGTTGTGCAGCATACAGCAGACGACCACGATTCTGGACATCATGGCTGGTGCGTACTGAAGTGCTCCTCCAGATATGCGAAGGCATCTGAAACGCATTTTCAGCATGCCTATTGTTTGCTCTATGACACATCTGGTGGAGATGTGGCTCTCATTATAATGCTCCTCGGCCTCAGTACGTGGCCTCCTCAAGGATGTCATGAGCCATGTCTTCAGTGGATAGCCCTTGTCACCAAGCAGCCAGCCGGAAAGTCTGTTTGGAGGTGCTAAGAGCTGAGGGAGGGTGGACTGGCGATGGACAAAAGAGTCATAACAGCTGCTAGATAATTTGGTGCACACATGCATGATGATCTTCCTATGGTTGCAGACGAGCTGCACATTGAGGGAGTGGAAGCCCTTGCGGTTGACAAACACCCTTGGGTTATGATGGGTGCTTTCATGGCCACATGTGTGCAGTCGATGATGCCCTGCACCCATGGGAAGCCAGCCAGAGCAGCAAAGCCCAGCGCCCGCTCAGTAACACTGGCTTCATCAGTGCCAAAGTTGATATAATTGGCTGACTTGTCAAACATGGCATCAGTGACCTGTGTGATGCATCTGTGGGTGCCCGACTGGGAGATGCCATAAATGTCTGCTACAGATCCCTGGAAGGAGCCTGAGGCAAAGAAGTTGAGGGTGATGGTGACTTTGACAGCTACTGGTAAGGTGTGTCCACGTCTGGGCTGCAGGCCTTGTTCCAGCAAGCTGCAAATGTCTGCGACAACCTGAGCCTCCTTTGGCACTGCTGCTCAGTCATGTTGTGGAAGCTCATCCCCTGCCTGTATACCCTGTGTTGGGGGTATTGCCTACGGTGCAGTGCAGCCCTGTGCTGATGTGCTTTGTCCTGTGGAGCATCAGGTCATTGAGGAGAAGGTTGGTGTGTTGTTGTTGCTGCTGCTGGTGTGCCTGCTGCTGTTGGGGCTCATCGTGGTCTGATTCTGAAGACCAAGGTGAGACAGTATAAATGGCACCCATGCTGATGTAATAGATGGCAGGTCAAGTAGAGATCAGTGAAGCAATCTGTCAATGGTGTGATAGGTGGTAGCAATGAGGTGAGAGTGGTTTCCGACTTCGCAAAAAAGACTTGCAAACTCGAGACACCCAAATCTATGCTGAAAATGCACTCAGCAACAACATTTCCCTTAGGAAAGTAAGCAGGTGTCAGGTGGCAGTATTTATTGTGCTTTCCATGCTCTGCAGTAATGACCTCGATCAATGGCCACTGAACTTCCGCCACAACTTGACAAATATGGTTCCTGAGCTGCGTGATTCCCGTGGTCATGCAGTAAATTTCAAAAGTCTGGTTAAAAACACGGTTAAGGGTCTAACGACAAGGTAATAATGATTTAAATTAGGTCGCCCACCTCTGCCATTCGGGTCTGTGCCGTGCTGCCAAACACGCCCAAGTTAAAGGCGCGAGGAGGCGGGGTGACGGCGGGTTCCCGGGGCTCTCCACTTTTATTTATTTCCACTTTTATTCCCGACCCGCCTCCAATCCCGCACGCATGGCAGCATGAAAATTCCGGCCAACGTTTCAGGTCGATGACCTTTCATCAGAGCTGGAAAAAATTAGATATTTAACAGTTTTTAAGCAAGTACAGAGGCAAGGAAAAAGGGGGGAAAGGAAAGAACAAAGGGGAAGGTCTGTGATAGGGTGGAGAGCAGGAGTGAGTAAATGACAAAAGGGATGATGGTGCAAGGCAAAAGCGGGTGGTAACGGGACAATAAAGAAACAAAAGATGGGTCCAGGGAAGGTGTGAATAGTAACAGCAGAACCATTACCAGCAACTGCTGGCCGAGAAAATGGGAGCAGTGGTTATGATCTGAAGTTGTTGAACTCAATGTCGAGGTCGGAAAGTTGTAAAGTGTCTAATCAAAAGATGAGGTGCTGTTCCTCGAGTGGGGAGAGTAGTGGTTCAAGGAATGCAGAATATCATGGAGATAGCTGTAATCAAATTATATTGATTGATTTTGTTTTCTCTGTTCCATTTTTCATTTCTGTTCCTTTTTTTGCGAAGTGCATCTCTACTTAGGTGAATTGTAGGCTGCACCATTTGGGAAAGGGTTTGTAGGGATTAAAGGACAAACTATAGAAAAGAGGTACTGCAAATGAAGAGATAGTAGAGAACATGTGGGATTGAAGGAGTAACATTAATGTCAGCAGTGGGATGTGAGGGATGCTATTCTGCTGCACAAGCATTTTCAGCATTCAAATAAACCAAGCAAGTTATTGTTTGGTTTAGTAGGTCAGGTTATTCCAGATTAGAGAAAGAAAGAAAGAAAGAAAGAAATTCAGATTAGAGATCTACTGTTACTCCTCTCAGAAAAGGAACCATAAGGGCACTCACAATGGATTGTGACCTCCTAAACTGGAGGGTGAGGGGCACGTTAAATATAGATTTTTTCTTAGTTTTAAAAACTGTTGCAAGAAAACTCATCTTTTGAGTTGCTTTGCTTAGTTCTGAGTGGCTTTATTTATTATTTGTGCAGGGAACATAATTGTGGCTTATATCTGCCATGTCAAATTGTATATAATATTTGCTATTTGATAAGTTAAAAGTTTAGTTTTCTTACTGGGGTCTTTCAGTCTCTGACAAAGTTTTATTGCCATTGGACCCATTTAAAAAAAAATCTTGCCAATCAAGTGAAAAATTAAAATATTACCCATTTTGCTTGGAGCTCATCAATCCTCTACCCCTCCACGCCCCGCCCCTTGGTGTTACAACTGACTTTTACCGTACCCAACTGACTTGTACCGTACCGCTCACCCTCCCATTATAATGTGACACTTGTGACCAACATCCTTTCAGAAAAGTGATTGACTCACAAATCTCCTTGACGGCAACAAAATCTTATTCCGTCCCTACCCCACCATGATCTGCCTCCACATACCTTTGCGATTGTTACCTCACTGTAGACAACATGCAGTAATGTCATAAAGTGTCTTGGGTGATTAGTGGTTTCAAATTATTTAATTAATACAACACGCAATGTGCTTGTGGGACTCATTCACACTAGCACACACAAAATAAGCCCTATGGGCCGACTTCTGTTTATGTTTTCCTGTCATTAAATTGTCCACAATTTACTGTCAGGCAAAGGCAAACCCAATATGCTGATTTCTTAATGCTCCCAGATCCCATCATCCCTTTGCCCCTCCCACAGACCACCAGTGCCCTCCCAGAACTCCCATACCCATGACTAACCTCCCAACAATATCAAACCACATGATGGTTCTCAAGAAGACAGTTCACCACCACTTTCAAGGGCAACTAGGGATGGGTAATAAATGCTGGCCTTGCCAGCGACACCCTGATCCCACAAATGAATAAAAGAAAAGGCAGTCCCTCGGAACCGAGGATGACTCGCTTCCACACAAAAAATAAGTTCTCAGGTGACTGATGAGTCCAATGCGGGACCTACAGTCTCTGTCACAGGTGGGGCAGACGGCGGGTGGGTGGGGTGCTTGGGTTGACGTGCGCTCCTTGCACTGCCTGCGCTTGGCTTCCACTTGCTCCCGGCGAAGAGACTTGAGGTGTTCGGCACCTTTCCGGATGCTTTTCCTTCACTTTGTGCGGTCTTGGGCCAGGGATTCCCAGGTGTTGGTGGGGATGTTGCACTTTTTCAAGGAGGCTTTGAAGGTGTCCTTGAAGCATTTCCTCTGTCCACCTGGGGCTCTCTTGCCGTGTTGGAGCTCCGAGTAGAGCGCTTGTTTTGGGAGTCTCGTATCAGGCATGCGGACAATGTGGCCCGTCCATCGGAGCTGATAGCGCGTGATCAAAGCTTCAATGCTGGGGATGTTGGCCTGAGTGAGAACACTGATGTTGGTGTGCCTATCCTGCCACTGGATTTGCAGGATCTTGCAGAGGCAGTGTTGGTGGTACCTCTCCAGTGCTTTGAGGTGCCTGCTGTACATGGTCCATGTCTCTGAGGCATACAGCAGGGCAGGTATCACTGCTGCTCTGTAGACCATGAGCTTGGTGCCGGGTTTGAGCTCCTGGTCTTCAAACACTCTCTCCCTCAGGCAACCAAAGGCTGCACTGGTACACTGAAGGCGGTGTTGGACTTTGTCATCGACATCTGCCCTTGTTGACAGTAGGCTCCCAAGGTATGGAAAGTGGTCCACGTTGTCCAAGGCCTCGTCATGGATTTTGATAATCGGGGAGCAGTACTGTGTGGCGGGGGCTGGTTGGTAGAGCACCTTTGTTTTACGGATGTTTAGTGTAAGGCCCATGCTCTCATATGCTTCGGTGAAGGTGTTGACGATGGTTTGGAGTTCGACCTCAGAGTGTGCGCAGACGCAAGCGTCGTCTGCATACTGTAATTCGATGACAGAGGATGGGGTGACCTTCGTTCTGGACTGGAGGCGGCGGAGGTTGAACTGTTTCCCGTTTGTTCTGTAGATGAGCTCCACTCCAGTGGGGAGCTTACTGAGGGTGAGATGGAGCATTACAGCCAGGAAGATAGAGAAGAGCATTGGTGCGATGACACAGCCTTGCTTGACCCTGTCCATACGTGAATTGGGTCTGTGGTGGATCCATTGGTCAGGATCACGGCTTGCATGTCGTCGTGAAGCAGGTGGAGGGTGGTGACAAACTTTTGAGGGCAGCCGAATTTGAGGAGGGCACTCCATAATCCCTCATGGTTGACGGTGTCGAAGGCCTTTATGAGGTCAAAAAAGACCATGTACAGCGGTTGGTGCTGTTCCCTGCATTTCCTTTGTAGTTGACGCGTGGTAGTAAATATGTGAAACTTGACCCCATCCCACCGCAAACGCACCTACTTCCAGTTTAACCGTGGAAGGTTTGGGGCATCCAAATATATGGTTCTGGAGGGGTGCGTCTGCCATTATGATATGTTAATGAAGCTCTGTTCCTCAGATTTTGACAACCATTTAAATTAATGGCTGCAGGGTTGGGAAAACCTGGTAGCTAAAGGGTGGGGGAACTGCTGGATCCAGCAGATAAGTGCTTTTTAGAGCACTGCTTGTGGGCCATTAGGAGCAGGAGTGCTTCCACCGGCCCGTCGGGAAAATCTTTTGCCGTAATCTGCCAACCCCCCATGATCTGCCGCACCCCCCGCCCCCCACTATGACCTGATTTTTTCCAATTGCTGGGCAACTCTCTACCCCAGAGGGTTGTGGATGCTTAGTCATTGAGCATATTCAAAACTGATATCAGTAGATTTTTGGACACTAAGGGAATCAAGGGATATGGGGATACGGGCTGAGGGGCCGTATGGCCTACTGCTGTTCCTATTTCTTATGTTACTGTCCTCCTCATTGTTTACTACATTTCCTAGTTTTGTGTCAACAGCAAACTTTGAAATTATGCCCTGTGTACCCAAGTCCAGGTTATAAATATATACCAAAAAGAGCAGTGGTCCCAACACTGACCCCTGGGGGACACCACTGCACCCTTACTTCCAGTCTGAAAAACAATTGTTCATTACTACTCTCAGCTTTCTGTCCCTTAGCCAATTTCGTATCCATGCAGCCACTGTCCCTTTAATTTTGGTAACAAGTTTATTACTTGGTACTTAATCAAATGCCTTTTGAAAGTTCATATACACAACATCAACCACACTACCCTCATCAACCCTCTCCATTACACACCTGTTGTAGATATTTTATGTTCTATAAACATGTTATGCTGAAAAGAGAGAGAAAAGTTACATTTTGAAAGAAACTGTAAGATTCTATCACTTCTATTTTGTTGGCAGTTTGAAAATGTTAGCATTCTTATTACTGACATATATGAAACAAAGAGAGACACACACAGATTGAGCGAAAGGTCAGACAGACAAATTGTCTTTCCTCATCCTAATTTGAATTATTTTTAGAAAGCAAATAACGCCTCTTCGAAGGAAATAGATGGGTTTGTTGGGAGGAGGTAAACAGGATAAGATTGAGGGGGCTTCCGGCCTCTTGGCTATCCAAGAAAGAAAGAGTGAAACAGCAACACAAAAACAAAGGAGGCAAGTGAAAGACCATGAACTCTAACTTACCATGCGCAAATCCGTGGGCAATCCAATAGTATATTAAGAGTATGCATGTGTACACTCCCTGTTAGTGTTACATTCACAATTTTCACTCACCCTTCACTCATAATAAATTTGATGATAATTAAAATGATCCTCTAATTTATTCTAATGTATCCAAATTTCTTTTCAGTACTTCTGATTGGTTCGTACTAAGAAGATTGACACTCAGACTTTTCTTCCACTTTCTCTGCAGTTGCAGCAAGGCATGTGCAACTAACTCAAAACACAACTGAACTGCTCCACACTAGGCGTAAATGTAGGAAGTTTCAAATATTATTCTTATGATTAGGATAAATACACTTTCTGTCTTTTGCATTCAGCTTGCTTTCTCAGAAGTGTAAAGCAATCTTAAAATACTATTTTTCATCTCTCCCTCTCCAAGAAGATGCTGATTTCACATTTATCTTTAAATTATTAATTGACCCATCAGGCAAACAAACTCATCATTCTCATCTGTAACCTAATCTGTAAATTAGCTCACTCTTCAGTTCACGTAATTGCTTCAGGAATACAGAGTAATTACACACTCTAGCCTTAAAGTGACACAACGTACACCTTTCTTTACCTAGGACAATGCTCCTGCAATTGTAACACAACATATCTTCTTATCTACCATGAACAGGGCCATGGGCAATTCCCGAGTAACATTTGAAAAATGCTACAATAGTGTGCACTTCCTGTTAGTCGCATCACACTTCCTGTGTTGGGTTTCAACATCACACTTTTTGATTTATTTGCACTTGGACATCACACTTTGTGATTGCATCAAGTTTTAGAATCAACAGATCTTAACTGAATAGCTGAGAAATGCAGCCAAAATCTATCAATTAGGCAAAGCAGAACCGAAACCACTGAAACCACTCAAAAAAACAAAATTCCAAATCCGTTCAGCCTCCATCAATCAGAACTCAGTAACTGCAAGAGTGAGCACAATTCAACAATTAAAAAGCACTGAAATTGAAGCAACCAAAACACCCAAATTGCTTTTGTATTTTTTTCACCTCAGCCTGCTTACTGCTACACCAAGTAAAAAGAATACAACTTAGAATATAACAAATATGTAAAAGAAAAATTAAAAATGAGTTTAACAATAAGGTTTCCACACCTATCACTCAGGGTACAAACTCTGGTTGGAGCTATTCATGGCAGTTTGGTCGGCCACATGACATTCTGTGAAGGAATAAGCAGTATACCTATTCAAAAAAATACACCATTCTATGAAAAAATTCTGGCTTTATTAAAACATGACAAATTAGGTCTGGAAATCTGGAAGCCTCAACAATGGAAAAGCTGTGAACAGCATTCAGGCTATTGAGATAAGATAAGTTGTTGACACTGAATCAATAGCCTTGTTGAAACAGAAGGTTAAAGGTTGCTGACGTCTGAATCTTTGGAAAGAAGACAATGGTACACCCTGTTAAGGTGTTCTAAAGTACACTTTGTAAACAGGCACATAAAAGAAGAAGAAAAATATGCCTTCATAAAAATGACATTAAGTAAAAAAAACACCTGCTGTCAAATCGTTTTTATGTTAAACTTAGAATACCTACGGAGGGGAGACATGAGTCTGTGTTACAACAAGCTGAGATGATTAAGAATTGCATAGATCTTCCTAGTTAAGGTGTTCTAAATACAAAAGACACAAACAGAAGACCTTGGTAAAAATGACATCAAATAGATGCACCTGCTGTTACATTGTTTTTTATGGTGAGCTTAAGACACCTACACAGGAGACATGATTCTTAATGCTGAACTGACTGTAAGAATAGCAGGGGTCAGCAGAAAAATGACTAGAGATAATTAGCTTACATCAGCAGAAAACTTCAAAGGAAATACCACTAAAAAGGATATAAATATTGAACTTTCAAATGGGATGATAGACTCGCTGTAAAGGGGCAAAGTGATTTGCCGCTTCAGTGGCAGGCTCTGTAAGTCTACAACTCTTTGTATCTTGGGGATCAAAGGTATCAAAGGTATTTGATTTTGGTGGATATCCTGAAATAATACTAAGGCCTAGAAATTCGGTGGGCTGCACCACCAGTTAGCGCCTAAAGAGGGCACTCAGTGGCTTTAGCGCCATTGGCCACGCCTCCCGCGATATTTAGCTGGGGCGCTAATGGCAGCGTTAGCCTGTTGCGCTGCACCGCCACCGATGACGTCATCGGTGTGCGCAGCACCCCGCTACCGCCCCGATCTTGATATTCGGTAGCGCCTGCCTCTGTAGCGCCATTCGCAACTCGCGCCCGGTTCACAGGGCCTACCTGTGGCGGCAGTGGCGCAAATTAAGGTGGAGGTGCGGGGCGGCCGTTTTTTCAGCAGCCGCCTGCCAGCACCTCCGTCCCCGGCCCCCTGTTCTCCCCCCGCGGCAGTGCCGGCTGTTTTCCGAGAGCCCGGCACTTCTCCTCAGTGCCGGGCTCTTTTGCCGGCACTCGCGATCTCCGATCGTGCTAGTGCAGGCCCCTCCCCCTTAAGAATGGGAGGAAGGCCTGCAGTACCGCAGCGCACCGTGCCGCAGCGTGTGGCGCTGCGACACGTTGCGCTGCGATATTCAGTTTCAGCACCCTAAGAGGGACGCGGAGCGCCTCGAGCCTCGCCCCGTGTCCCTCTTGGGGCGTTCAAGCTGAATTTCTGGCGGTCGCAACTACTCCGATCGCTGCAATAATTCCGGCGCCCAGTCGAGCTTGCCGCCCCGTTTGCGGCTCCACCAAATTTCTCCCCCTAAGAACTGTAAAACTGTAGAGAAGTTAAGATCTCTAATAAGAATTGTAAAGCTTATTCTTTTTGGAACTGTTAATGTTGCGATTGAAACACCTACTGTAATTACATGTCGGTTCTTTAATAAATCTATATATTTTTAGAATTGTCTCACATAATACTTCTGCATCAAACTCGCAAACTCAATCTCTGTACGCTCCCTGGAGAGGAGTTGCAGAATTCTGAGGGAGTTTTCTGGACCCTCATAATATCCGGAACATTACACTCTAGCTAAACTTATTAAAAGTGCTATCTGGAGGATGGTAACATCGTTAGGCTATTCCTTTCCTTTAGGGAGAGATAATCTGGACCTTTAGACCCAATTAAGCGTCTTTAGGATTCGGCTACCTCAAACTTTAGTTGAAAGTGAACGTCTGGGGAATACGCCTGATCTGGGGTAGCCCTAAAGGGGCTAGGACTAGTAATTATCCCTTCAATTCAGTCACGTGACATTTGTTGCTTGATAGCTGTGCTTTGGTGAGGGCACCAATGACTGCCATTGAAGGCTATCATTTTAAAGGACTGACCTGTGTAAGCTGGTACTGAAATTGAGGTTCAAGTTTGGTAATGAACTATCTGTTACATTGGTACCCCAAGAATCTAATACTTATCTTGCAAATTCATTGTCGCTGGACTCGCCATCAGAGATGGAGACCGCGTGTCCTCCTGGTCACTCGGCTCCTCCACCAGGAACTGCTTCTGCCGGTTCCTGCTGATAAAACAATCGAGGCAGGCTGCAGCAGGCCCAGCAAGCTTCCTCGTGGCTGGTCCCACTCCTCCGCCATAACTTCATGGGAAGTGTGGTGCGCCGCCTCTCTGCAAACTTGGGGACAGAATCATCATTGGCCAGCCACGAGGGATATTCCAGTGGGGGGATCGCTCCAATCTGGCGATGGACAGAGTCTCCAGCTCCACCGAGGCAGGTAAGGATGGTGCGGGGAGGGGAATTGACAGATTGGGGTGGGGGTTGATGGTTCGGGCCGTCGGAGGCACACAGGAGCAAACTTGGAATCCGGAAGTACGTTTCTCATGGGTTGCGAGCAGCAGCACCCAGGAGATCGATCATCCATTCCGAAAGACTCTGTACAATCTGGGAGCATTGGCAATCCGACCTGTCACAAACACATCTACGTGTATTACGTTTTACATGCAGTCTACAAATGCAGCATTAGTGCGTATAGCTCTGGAAGCCATCTTTAAGTTGGCAATGGGTTGAAGGGTCAAGGAATAGGTTGGGGGGCTAGATAAATGCAGCATCAGGTTCAGCAGTGGCATTGAAGGGACAGGGTGGGGGGTGGGGGTAACGATTCTTGGCCTGCCTCTCCCAAGTGCTACCAGGGCCCAGCACCCGTCTCTACACCAAAAAACCCACCTCCCAGTCCTCCCAAACTCTGAGGTCTCTCACAGATCCTGAGATCCACTATCCAGCGCTCCACAATCCTAGGACCCCTCCTGTGCTTCCAGGATCTCATGTTACATTCACACCCCAGGAACAGTTCCCCATAAAGACCTCCCCAGTGCTCCAGACCAGATCATCTCCCAGTGCTGTCAAACCCCAGGACCCTCTGCCCCTACAACTGACAGACTTCAGTACTTCCCTCCAGTGTTCCTCATTGCTGCCATACCCTGGAAGCTACTGCTACCAGCCCTAACACATTCCCCAGTGGTGCCAGATTTTCAGATCATCCCATCCCGTTCTGAACCCTTCCAGTCCTGACACGCCTTAGAACTCCCTCAATGCTGCCAATTCTGGAACTATATCCAGCCCTGCAAACTCGTGGGACACTCTGTTCCGGGCACTGACAGCAACCTCCAATGCTCCCAAACCCCATTCAAAGAACAAAAATCAAGGCTGCCAATTTAGTGTGCATGGAAAACTTGACAGAATCACAGAATTTGATCCCAAAAATCAGCGTAAATCAGTGACCCTGTTAAAAACGTAATGTGTCACATCTCCATGGTGATGAAACTACATATCCTCTGACTCACCATGCCAGATCCATAGATCTATAAAGGCCCAGAAATTCGGGTCCCAACGTGTGAGTACGCACGGGGTACTCACACGTGGACCCAATGGAAGTGCCGGTTTCTTGCGTGCACTGCGCATGCGCGGGAAACCGGCACTTCCGTTCCTCTGAACGAAGGGGTTCAGAGGTCGAACGCGTGCGCGCGGGAGTCTGCGCGTGCGCTTTGAACTTATTTTTTTTTACAGGTTTTTCCGTGAGGGTAAGTCTTTAGATTTTAGAAATGTAAAAACCAGGCGTAAGGCCTGCATTTTAAAAGGTAAGTGGTCAATTAATTAAAATTAAAACATTTTTTCCCAGGTTTATTATTTTTAAATACTTTAAAGCAAGGTAAGTTTATTTTTAGCCCCGTTTTTTTATAAAATTATATTTTTCAAAAATTTAAATTATTGTTTTAAATAGTTATTTAATGTAATTTATAGTTTATTTAAAAAGTGTGATTTAAAAAAAAATTATTTGAAGGTTTACTGTTATTTTGGGGCCCGTATATTCATAAGTTTAGACAGGTCTTTCTGTCAATCTTATGAATGGGCTTTTCCCTCCTCTGATTGGAGCCCCTGGCTCACGTGATCCCAGGGGACGCATCGCACTAACTACGCCCCTGGGACACGCAAGCACAGCGCGCTGGGAGTTGGAGCAGGCCCCGGAGCGGAATTCCACGGGAGCCCAGATCTCAACTGCCGGCGCGCAAGGTAAGTGTAGGTCGGGGGCTTGCACCTGCGGGAAGCCCCTGACCCGAATTTCTGGGCCATTTTTTGAAATATTGATACAGTAATAATCTTGGCCCAGATATTCTGATCCCTATGGGTGAGTTCGCATTGTGTACCCACCCGTAGGGACATTGGAAATGCCGGTTTTAGGCATGCACTGCGCATGCGCTGGAAACCGGCATTTCCGATCTGTCAAGAATGCTCTTGACAGATCCTTCGGCTGCCCGGGAGAAGGGCCTCTGCGGGCGGATAGTTTCGCTTTTTGGAGACCCTCCGCCCGCAGAAAACGCTTACGATTCTTGTGCTTGGTAAAAGCAGGTGTAGGGCCTGCTTTTACCAGGATAAGAGTTGAAAAAAGTTTTTAAAAAAAATTTCCACTGATTTATCATTTAAAAATACTTTAAAGAAAGGTAAGTTTATTTTAGCCCCATTAAAAACTTTAATTATTTTTTTCAAAAATTTAAATTTTTGTTTAAAATAGTTAATTTATGTAATTTCAAGTCATTTTAAAAATGTGATTTTTTAAAAATGTATTTGAAGTTTTACTATGTTTTTGGGGTGATCTCCATTCATATAATTGACAGGTCTTCCTGTCAAATGTATGAAGGGAGATTCCCTTCTCTGATTGGCTCCCCATGGCCCACGTGATCCCAGGGACGCTGTGAACTACATGCACCTCTGGGATACGTGGGCCCTGCGTTTCGGCAGTTTGGAGAGGCCCAGCATTGGAATCGTGCACGTCCCGGGAGCCCTCAGGTAAGGGTGCAGATTTTTCCAGATCGCAGCCCTCCGCCCACGGGAGGCCTGCGATTGGAATATCTGGGCCCTTATGTCTGGTCTACCAAAACCTTCCTTCCATTTGTGGTCACTTTTTCCATTATAAAGTGTTACACCCACATTTACAGTGGAAACTGCCTGTGTAAACTTGTCACGCTGCAACTAGACTTCTTCCCCCACCAGTGGCGGCACTCTGATGCCTCAGTTTTGTGTCTCCCAGCTCCTTAGCCTTTACTCCTGTGTACAATCAATTCTACTTCTGCACTTCCCAAATTGCCTTAAAGTTTTGCTATTTGCCATAAATAATAAAATCAAATATATAAAAATAATGAATGTATGACTTTAAAATGGAGACAGAATCACATCTGTATGCCCTGGTTCAATTATCCCTCCTCTCATTAACCTTGCTTCACTTGTAGTTTACACTTTATCTTGCGCAATGCCACAAGAGATTGATTAATATATAAAATTCCTTTTAGAAGAAGTTAGACTTCTAACTGGGAGAAATCATGTGACTGGACAGAATTTAAAGTGTGCCATAATAAATGCTATTATCAAACTTAAAACAAATAAACATTGTATCAAATGGCCCTCTACTGAAATTATGGTGAGTAAATCTCTTTTATTACCAGGAACTTGAAACTGAATTGCACATTTGTGGTTTTAATAAAAACAAGTTTTATTGTTCACCACTGTATAGAGTTTGGATTTTGGTTCATAATCACACTGCATTTTTATTAAAAAATCTAGTTCCAGCTTGTTCTCTTCCACTTGAATGTACCTGTGACACATTTCACATTCCCCTTCCATTAGCGGGATATCTTGAAGTAGTTTCAAGAGAAAAGAGCTGATTAGGATCAGTGCAGTATCTGAGGTGCCACCGCCACTTATAAAAGTAATAAACAGTGCATTATCCTTGATCCCTCTGCTTCAGGTGATATCTACTCCACTATTTCAGAACCATACAGAAGCGGCAAGCTCGTACTGAAAACCACACCCCAACTCTGATGGATCAAGAATCGTGATCAGCGTTTTAATATTTTTCAGCTGTTATGATCTGCGTGTTATGATCTGGAATGCACTGCCTGAAAGGGTGGTGGAAGCAGATTCAATTGTAACTTTCAACAGGGAATTGGATAAATACTTGAAAAGGAAAAAAATTGCAGTGCTGTGGGAAAAGAGCAAGGGAGTGGGACTAAATTGGATAGCTCTTTCAAAGAGCCAGCACAGATACAATCAGCCAAATGGCCTCCTAAGATTCTATGGGGGAAAAATTCGGTGGCGCCCCCTTTGGAGCGCTAGCTTCGTCGGGGCGCTACTTGTAGTGCCCCAAAAAAGTTACCGCCCCGCACCGTAAATTCAGTGGTAGTGCCCAAGCAGGAGGTGGGGCGCTACTGGAAGCGCACCTCCTCCTTCCTGGGGTGCTACCATTGAATATCGCAGCGCTATGTGCAACAGCGCCATGCGTGTCGGCACATAGTGCTGCAATATTGCAAGCCTCCCTCCCCTGATTAAAGGTGAGGGGCCAAGCGCTGCATGCACCGGGGGCCTGCTGGCCCACCGGGGAGCGGGGTGCCGGGAAAATAGCCCGGCACGCGAGAGAAGTGCCGGGCTGACCGATCGCGGCCGGCACCCCGTATAAAAAAACCGAAGGAGGCAGGTGCTGGCAGGTGGCCAAAAGAAAAAATGGCCGCCCGGCACCTGCCCTTTAGTTAGCGCCGCCACGGCCGCAAAAACAACACCCTGACCCTGTCGGAAATAGCATCCGGCGATAGTTCAGGGGCGTGACTGAAGTTTGCGGCTGGGGCGCGAGTGGGGCGCTGCGCATGGCAACGACGTCATCGCTGGAGGTGCAGCGCCACGGGGCGCTACCGGCTATCGCCACCGCTAACCTCCTGCTACATTTCGCGGGAGGCGTTAGCAGCGCTGCGCCCAGGCACTAGGGGCTTTCCGCCTCATTAGTGCCCCCCAGGGGCGCTAACAGGAGGCGCAAAGCAACCCAATTTTTCTCCCTATGATTCTAACTACTGTACATTTTAAAATTGTTACCGGATACAAAATGCCTTTTTTGCTTTACCTCTGGAATATAAAACCCACTTCATCTCCCATGCACAGAAATCATTCTCGAAGGCCAGTGCAAACGCACTCTAGAAATTCATGCTAAATTATTAGGAGGCTGCTATCAGTTTACTGGAGGCGACACACAAAAGGTTTGCCACATAAATGGGGGTAATTTTCATCTTCACCGCTTGTGTGGCAAAATGGCGGAGCGGATCCCCGCCCTATGTGGAGCTGCCCGCTCTTCATTCTATTGATTTCAGTGGAAATTAAAATCGGGTGGGTTCTATAATGGCCGTGGGAAGCACTCTTGCCTTTAATATCAGAAGGTTGTGGATTCAAATCCCACTCCAGTGACTTGAAGAAAAAATCTAGGCTGACACTCTAGTGCAGTACTGAGGGAGGACTGCACTGTCAAAGGTGCCGTCTTTTGGATGAGACGTTAAACCAAGGCCCCATCTGCCCTCTCAGGGGGATGTAAAAGGTCCCATGGCACTGTTCGAAGAAGAGAAGGGGAGTTCTCCCTGGTGTCCTGGCCAATATTTTTCCCTCAGCCAACATCACTAAAACAGATTATGTGGTCGTCATCACATTGCTGGTTGTGGGACCTTGCTGTGTGTAAATTGGTTGCCGCATTTCCTACATTACAACAGCGACTACACTTCAAAAGTACTTCACTGGCTTTAAAACGCTTTGGAACATCCTGAGGTCATGAAAGGCGCTACATAAATACAAGTCTTTCTTTTACTGTAATTATGCTGATTACAAAGCTGGGTTGAACATTGACTTTACTACTTTCAGACCTCAGCTAGAAGAATCATAGAACCATAGAAATTTATGGCACCAAAGGAGGCCATTTGGTCCATCGTGTCTGTGCCGGCTAAAAAAGAGCTATCCAACCTAATTTCACTTTCCAGATCTTGGTCCGTAGCCTTGTAGGTTACAGCACTTCAAGTGCATATCCAAGTACTTTTTAAATACACCCTTTCAGGCCGTGAGTTCCAGACCCCCAATCATTCTACCAATCACTTTAAATCTACGCTCCCTGGTTATTGACCTCACTGCTAAGGGAAATAGGTCCTTCCTAGCCACTCTATCTAGGCCCTCATAATTTTATACACCTCAATCAAGTCTCCCCTCAGCCTCCTCTGTTACAAAGAAAACAGACCCAGCCTATCCAATCTTTCCTCATAGCTAAAATTCTCCAGTCCTGGCAACATCCTTGTAAATCTATCGGTTGGGGATCTGCACTCTAGGTTTGGTCTGTCTTTTTTCTCCTTGATCCAATGTGCAGAAGTAATTCTAGAATGTCTGTGTTAAAGCACTCCAGAAACTATTCTTGTATTATCAGGAGGCAGCGATCGAATAAAGCAGGCAGTTCTCTGGAGGCGACACACAAATGTGTGCCAAATAAATGGGGATAATTTTCACCTTCACAGGCTGTAAAATGGCAGAACGGATCACTTGTTCCTTTATAGAACCTACCCGAATTTCATTTCCATAGTTTGCGTTTCCAGCACTTTCTGTTTTTATTTCAGGTTTCTAGTTGCAGTTATTTTTAAGCCCTTTTGTTCTTTTAATGTCTCTTCATGGCCTCAATGAGACGCTCTCCACCAGCATGTACCTCTTCACAGCTTTTCAATAAAACCTGAAAGAACGCATACCTGAAACATTAGCGGGTCCTCTCTATTTTCAGGTGCTGATAGACTCACTGTGTATTTCCGTTTTTATTTCAATGTTGTTTGCCAGCAGACCATTGTGTTGTATTGGTCTTCAACAAGTTGTAACAGGGTTATATAAAGATGTAATAACAACAGAAAATGCTGGAAATACTCAGCAGGCCAGGCAGCATCCGTGGAGAGAAACAGAGTTAACGTTTCAGGTCTGGGACCCTTCATCAGAACTGGAAAAAGCTGGAGATGTAACAGATATTAAGCAGGTGCAGAGACAGGGGGTGGGGTTAGGGGGGGAGGAAGGAATAGAAAGAACTGATGTGCCTCAATAATTCCGAGATTCGATGTTAGCGAAACAAAACAAGGCTTTTATTAACTTAGAAGGTAACACACAGTGGAGAGAGGTATCTTCCATCCGGAGGTCTGCAGTACTGGATATGAGGCAGGCTGAGCTTGCTTAGATAGGGGCCAGGTATGGGCGGAGCCCTACACACAATACATTACAATATACAATACAATGGTGAGGAAACGGAACTGGGGTAAGGGAAATGAAACCGAAACTAAACCACAGTCACAGGCAGAGAAATGCTGATTGAGTGATGAATGGCATATTTCATCACATTCACCCTTTCTATAGATTTAGTCTGTTCGGGGGTTTGATAGTCCTTTGTGACCGACGTGGCTGTTGCGGTGCCGCGGGTGTCGGCTGGGTGTCCCCGGTGGCCTCCTGGGTCTCTGCCGGGGGTGCCGCCAGGGTTGTTGAAGGGGTAGTTGGTGGGGGTACCGTCGGTCGATGTTCTTCCGGGGGTGATGAAAGAGTAGTGGGTGGGTAAGAGTAGCCGTGATCGTTGTTGCTGCTGTTGTCGTGGCTGTTGTCGTTACCGGCTGGGGTGACATCTCTTATGGACACGGTGTCCTCCCTACCGTCGGCGTGCCGGACATACGCGTATTGGGGGTTGGCGTGGAGTAGGTGCACTGACTCCACGAGAGGGTCCGTCTTGTGGCCCCTCACATGCCTTCGCACGAATACCGGACCTGGGGTGGAGAGCCATGACGGCATGGATACGCCTGAGGTGGATTTCCGGGGAAAAACAAACATTCGTTCATGAGGCGTGGCATTAGTGGCAGTACACAACAGCAACCGTATCGAATGGAGCACATCTGGGAGGACTTCCTGCCAGCGGGAGATAGGGAGCCCTTTGGTCCTTAGAGCTAGAGTGACTGCTTCCCATACTGTCCCGTTCTCTCGCTCCACTTGACCGTTACCCCGGGGGTTGTAGCTGGTGGTACGGCTCGTGGCGATCCCCCTGGACAGCATGTACTGGCGTAGCTCTTCACTCATGAAGGACGCCCCCCTATCCGTATGGATGTAGCTCGGCATACCGAACAGGCAGAACAGGCTGTTGAGGCATTTAATGACCGTGGCGCTGGTCATGTCTGGGCAGGGGAAGGCGAATGGGAACCGGGAGTATTCGTCCACAATGTTCAGGAAGTAAACATTGCGGTCGACGGACGGGAGGGGGCCCTTGAAATCTAAGCTGAGCCGCTCAAAGGGCCGTGTAGCTTTGATTAAGTGGGCTCTATCTGGGCGGTAGAACCGAGGCTTGCACTCAGCGCAAGTGCGGCAGTTCCTGGTCAGAGACCGAACTTCCTCAATCGAGTAGGGTAAGTTGCGGGACTTTATGAAGTGGAACAGCCGTGTGACCCCTGGGTGGCAGAGGTAGTTGTGGAGGGTCTGTAGCCGATCCCCGGTGGCGCTGGCACACATCCCTCGTGAGAGGGCGTTGGGGCATTTGTTAAGGGCCCCTGGCCGGTAAATGATGTCATAATCGAAGGTGGAGAGTTCGATCCGCCACCTAAGAATCTTATCATTTTTAATCTTCCCCCTCTGTTTATTATTGAACATAAACGCTACCGACCACTGGTCGGTAAGTAGGGTGAAGCGTTTGCCGGCTAGGTAGTGGCGCCAGTGGCGCACTGCCTCCACGATGGCTTGGGCCTCCTTTTCCACGGAGGAGTGTCTGATCTCGGGCCCTTGGAGGGTCCTCGAGAAGAAAGCTACGGGCCGCCCCGCCTGGTTGAGGGTGGCCGCCAAGGCAAAGTCAGACGCATCACTTTCCACTTGAAATGGGGTGTTCTCGTCCACTGCCTGTAGCGTGGCCCGCTCAATATCCTGCTTAATGCTTTTGAAGGCGGCGTGGGCCTCAGCAGAGAGCGGAAAAGAGGATGCTTTCAAGAGGGGGCGGGCTTTGTCGGAGTAGTTGGGGACCCATTGGGAGTAATAAGAAAATAACCCCAGGCACCTTTTCAGGGCTTTGGGAGTGTTGGGCAGGGGCAGCTCCCGTAGGGGGCGCAATCGGTTGGGGTCTGGTCCGATTTCCCCATTCTCCACCACACTGCCTAGTATGCAGAGGCGCGTGGTGTTGAAAACGCACTTGTCCTCGTTGTAGGTGAGGTTGAGTTTTTGTGCGGTTTTGAGGAACCTCTCGAGGTTCGAGTCGTGTTCCTGCTGGTTGTGACCGCAGATGGTGACGTTGTCGAGGTAGGGGAAGGTTGCCTGCAAGTGGTGGTCATCGACCATGCGGTCCATCTCCCTCTGGAAGACCGAGACCCCATTCGTCACCCCAAAGGGGACTCTGAGGAATTGGTAGAGGCGTCCGTTCGCCTCGAAGGCGGTGTACGGGCGGTCCTCTGGTCTGATAGGGAGCTGGTGGTACGCTGACTTGAGGTCGATGGTGGAGAACACCCGGTATTGGGCGATTTGGTTCACCATTTCTGATATGCGGGGTAGCGGGTAGGCGTCTAGTTGGGTGTACCTGTTGATCGTTTGGCTATCGTCGATCACCATCCGTTTCTTCTCGCTACCCCTTACCACTACCACTTGGGCGCGCCACGGGCTGTTGCTGCGTTCAATAATGCGCTCTTTCAGGAGCCTGTCTACCTCGGTCGCGATAAACCGCCTGTCCTCCCAGCTGTACCTCCTGCTTTTGGTCGCTATTGGCCGGCAGTTAGGGGTAAGGTTCGCGAATAGCGAAGGCGGCTTTACCTTCAGGGTAGTCAGACCGCACACTGTGAGGGGTGGCTGGGACCCACCGTACTTGAGCGTGATGCTTTGGTGGTTGCACTGGAAATCTAGGCCCAAGATCACGCTCGCACATAGATTTTTCATGATTAATACTTTAAAATTATCGTATACAGTTCCGTTAACGGACAATTGTACCGTGTAGTAACCCATGATGGTCGATGTCTGGGTTTTATCAGCCATAGAGATGGTACCCCGAGTAGGGACCACCTTTAGGGAGAGTTGTTGTGCCAGTTCAGGGTGGATAAAACTCTTCATGCTTCCACTGTCAATTAAACATTTAACCCCGCACCCGTTTACCTCGATGTCCACCATTGATTTGGATAGCGGGTGCGGCCTGGTCTGGTCCACTGTGACCGATGCCACTGTAGGGCCCTGATCCAGACACGATGGCGTCCACGCTGTCTGCTCACAAGATGGCGGACCCCACGAGGTCGGGCAAGATGGCGTCCAAGATGGCCGCTCCCACGGCGCACACGCGGCGGTGGCGGGTTTTCCGGCGGGGTTCCCTCTGCACACCTTCCCGAAGTGCCCCTTCTTACCGCACTTAAAGCAGGTGGTGCCTTTCGCCGGGCACAGGTTTCTGGTGTGCTTCGGCTGCCCGCAGAAGTAGCAGTTGGGTCCCCGACGCGTCGCGGCTGTCGTAGGGCTTCTGGGGGGAGAGCGGGGCCCCAACGGTGTCGGGCTGCCGGGCGGGGAAGGTGCCTTCCAAGATGGCGGCGCCCTTGGTGCACACGTGGCGGCGTGGACGGCGCGGGCTGAAGAGTAGGCGTCCGAGTTTCTCTGGGCCACATCCAGGGATCGCGCTGTGTCCGCAGCCTGTTTCAGGTCCAATCCCGTTTCTTCCAGCAATCTCTGCCGGATGTAAGTGGAGCTGAGGCCTGTGATAAAGGCATCGCGAACAAGCTCGTCAGTGTACACTGCAGCTTTTACATCTCGGCACTTGCAGTCTTTGCCAAGCATTTTCAGGGTGCCTAGGAACTCCTCCACCGATTCCCCCGGTCGCTGTGCGCGAGTAGCGAGCAGATGCCTAGCATACACCTCATTCATAGGCTGCTGGTAATGCGCCTTTAAGATGTCGCAGGCGGCCAGGTACGTGTCGGCGTCTTGGATGAGGGGGTAAACCCGGTGGCTTACCCAATTCCGCAGAATTCCGAGTTTCATACTCGCAGCGTCCGTAGCGTCTTTGACGGCTGCGGAATTGTCCAGGAAGAATCCCATACACATAAACCAGTGTCCGAAGCGTGCTGATGCGTCTGGAGCATGCTGGTCCAAATCCAAACGTTCGGGTTTCAGGAGTTGATCCATTGTGTTGAAAATTAAGTTAATAAAATTGATGTGCCTCAATAATTCCGAGATTCGATGTTAGCGAAACAAAACAAGGCTTTTATTAACTTAGAAGGTAACACACAGTGGAGAGAGGTATCTTCCATCCGGAGGTCTGCAGTACTGGATATGAGGCAGGCTGAGCTTGCTTACATAGGGGCCAGGTATGGGCGGAGCCCTACACACAATACATTACAATATACAATACAATGGTGAGGAAACGGAACTGGGGTAAGGGAAATGAAACCAAAACTGAACCACAGTCACAGGCAGAGAAATACTGATTGAGTGATGAATGGCATATTTCATCACAAGAACACCCTGTGCTTTTGTAAGAGGGAGGAAAGATAAAATGTTGCAAATGGGAATGACAAAAATCATACTGCATGAAAAATGGGGGCAGGGATAATTATCTGAAATTGTTAAACTCAATGTTGAGTCCGGCAGGCTGTAAAGTGCCCAATCGAAAGAGGAGGTGCTGTTCCTCGAGCTTACATTGAGCTTCATTGGAACACTGTAAGAGGCCGAGGACAGAGAGATCAGAGTGGGAGTGAAGCGGTGAATTAAAGTGACAGGCGACCGGAAGCTCAGGGTCACCCTTACGGACTGAACGGAGGTGTTCCGCAAAGCGGTCACCCAATCTGCGTTTGGTCTCCCCAATGTAGAGGAGACCACATCGTGAGCAGCGAATACAGTATACTAGATTGCAAGAAGTACAAGTAAATCGCTGTTTCACCTGGAAGGGGTGTTTGGGGCCCTGGACAGTGGGAAGGAAGGAGGTAAAAGGGCATGTGTTGCATCTCCTGCGCTTGCACGGGAAGGTGCCAGGTGAAGGAGAAGGGCTGTTGGGGGTGATTGAGGAGTGGACCAGGGTGTCGGGGAGGGAGCGGTCCCTTCGGAATGCTGAAAGGGGAGGTGAGGGGAAGATGTGTTTGGTGGTGGGATCACGTTGGAGGTGGCGGAAACCGCGGAGGATGATCCGTGAGGACAAGGGGAACTCTATCGTGGTTCCGGGAGGGAGGGGCAGGGGTGAGGGCAGAAGTGTGGGAAATAGAACGGACACGGTCAAGGGCCATGTCAACCACGGTAGAGGGGAATCCTCGGTTGAGGAAAAAGGAAGACATGTCAGAAGCATTAGTATGGAAGGTGGCATCGTCAGAACAGACGCGGCGGAGACGGAGAAACTGGGACAATGGAATAGAGTCCTTACAGGAAGCGGGGTGGGAGGAAGTGTAGTCCAGGTAGCTGTGGGAGTCGGTGGGCTTGTAGTGGATGTTTGTTGAAAACCGATCGCCAGAAATGGAGACGGAGAAGTCAAGGAAGGGAAGGGAAGAGTCGGAGATGGACCATGTGAAGGTGAGGGAAGGGTGGAAATTGGAAGTAAAGTGAATGAACTTATCTAGTTCAGGGCGAGAGCAGGAAACAGCACCAATACAGTCAGCGATGTACCAGAAAAAGAGGTGAGGGAGGGGACCTGAGAAGGACTGGAACAAAGAATGTTCCACATATCCCATGAACAGGCAGGCATAGCTAGGGCCCATGCGGGTTCCCATAGCAACACCTTTAATTTGGAGGAAGTGAGTGGGGTCAAAGGAGAAGTTGTTCAATGTGAGAACAAGCTCAGCCAGACGGAGGAGGGTGGTGGTGGATGGTGACTGGTTGGGCCTCTGTTCAAGGAAGAAACGGAGCGCCCGAAGGCCATCCTGGTGGGGGATGGAGGTGTAGAGGGATTGGACGTCCATGGTGAAAAGGAGACGGTTGGGGCCAGGAAACTGGAAACTGTTAAAGTGACGGAGGGCATCGGAAGAGTCGCGAATGTAAGTGGGAAGAGACTGGACAAGGGGAGAAAAAATAGAGTCGAGATAGGAAGAGATAAGTTCCATGGGGCAAGAACAGGCTGAAACGATGGGTCTACCAGGGCAGTCCTGTTTGTGGATCTTGGGAAGGAGGTAGAAGCGGGCTGTGCAGGGTTGGGAGACTATGAGGTTAGCGGCCATGGAGGGAAGATCTCCAGAGGAGCTTCATCAACTCGTGGACACCAATGCCCCCCCAGAACCTTCTTCCCTGTTACATTCCTCTGATCCCATCCCTTCTTCCAATCTCACCCCCTGCCGTGTTTTCACTATCCCCCCTGATCTTCCCCTCTCTGACCCCGAACGATCAGTCCTCAGCAAAGGCCTCAGCTTCATCCCCTTACGCCCCCATCTTAATGAATTTCGAGCTTGGCACGATGCTGAGCTCTTCTTCCATCGCCTTTGTCTCCGTGCCCACTTCTCTGGCCAGGAGTCTTCCCCCTGCACGGCTGATCCTTTCTCCCACTTTCTAAATTCTCGTTCTACTTGGACCCCTCCCTCTGGCCTCTTACCCTCTCTAGATCTTTTCATTGCCAACTGCCGACGTGACATCGGCCATCTCCATTTCTCTGCTCCCCTCACTCACTCCAACCTACCTCCCTCTGAACTTGCAGCACTCCGTTCTCTCCGATCCAACCCTAACATTATCATTAAACCTGCTGATAAGGGTGGTGCTGTTGTTGTTTGGCAAACCGACCTCTACCGTGCGGAAGCTGAACGCCAACTCTCCAACACCTCCTCTTACCTCCGCCTGGACAATGACCCCACTAGCAAACATCAAGCCATTGTTTCCGAGTGTGTCACTGACCTCATCTCCTCTGGAGATCTTCCCTCCATGGCCGCCAACCTCATAGTCCTCCAACCCCGCACAGCCCGCTTCTACCTCCTTCCCAAGATCCACAAACAGGACTGCCCTGGTAGACCCATCGTTTCAGCCTGTTCTTGCCCCACGGAACTTATCTCTTCCTATCTTGACTCTATTTTTTCTCCCCTTGTCCAGTCTCTTCCCACCTACATTCGCGACTCTTCCGATGCCCTCCGTCACTTTAACAGTTTCCAGTTTCCTGGCCCCAACCGTCTCCTTTTCACCATGGACGTCCAATCCCTCTACACCTCCATCCCCCACCAGGACGGCCTTCGGGCGCTCCGTTTCTTCCTTGAACAGAGGCCCAACCAGTCCCCATCCACCACCACCCTCCTCCGCCTGGCTGAACTTGTTCTCACATTGAACAACTTCTCCTTTGACTCCACTCACTTCCTCCAAATTAAAGGTGTTGCTATGGGAACCCGCATGGGCCCTAGCTATGCCTGCCTGTTCATGGGATATGTGTAACATTCTTTGTTCCAGTTCTACTCAGGTCCCCTCCCTCACCTCTTTTTCCGGTACATCGATGACTGTATTGGTGCCGTTTCCTGCTCTCGCCCTGAGCTAGATAAGTTCATTCACTTTACTTCCAATTTCCACCCTTCCCTCACCTTCACATGGTCCATCTCCGACTCTTCCCTTCCCTTCCTTGACTTCTCCGTCTCCATTTCTGGCGATCGGCTTTCAACAAACATCCACTACAAGCCCACCGACTCCCACAGCTACCTGGACTACACTTCCTCCCACCCCGCTTCCTGTAAGGACTCTATTCCATTGTCCCAGTTTCTCCGTCTCCGCCGCGTCTGTTCTGACGATGCCACCTTCCATACTAGTGCTTCTGACATGTCTTCCTTTTTCCTCAGCCGAGGATTCCCCTCTACCGTGGTTGACACGGCCCTTGACCGTGTCCGTTCTATTTCCCACACTTCTGCCCTCACCCCTGCCCCTCCCTCCCGGAACCACGATAGAGTTCCCCTTGTCCTCACCTTTCACCCCACCAGCCTCCACATTCAACGGATCATCCGCCGCCATTTCCGCCACCTCCAACGTGATCCCACCACCAAACACATCTTCCCCTAACCTCCCCTTTCAGCATTCCGAAGGGACCGCTCCCTCCGCGACACCCTGGTCCACTCCTCAATCACCCCCAACAGCCCTTCTCCTTCACCTGGCACCTTCCCGTGCAAGCGCAGGAGATGCAACACATGCCCTTTTACCTCCTCCCTTCCCACTGTCCAGGGCCCCAAACACCCCTTCCAGGTGAAACAGCGATTTACTTGTACTTCTTGCAATTTAATATACTGTACTCGCTGCTCACGATGCAGTCTCCTCTACATTGGGGAGACCAAACGCAGATTGGGTGACCGCTTTGCGGAACACCTCCGTTCAGTCCGTAAGGGTGACCCTGAGCTTCCGGTCGCCTGTCACTTTAATTCACCGCTTCACTCCCACTCTGATCTCTCTGTCCTCGGGCTATTGCATTGCTGCAATGAAGCTCAACGTAAGCTCGAGGAACAGCACCTCATCTTTCGATTGGGCACTTTGCAGCCTGCCGGACTCAACATTGAGTTTAACAATTTCAGATAATTATCCCTGCCCCCATTTTTCATGCAGTATGATTTTTGTCATTCCCATTTGCAACATTTTATCTTTCCTGCCTCTTACAAAAGCACAGGGTGTTCTTTCTATTCCTTCCTCCCTCCCTAAACCCACCCTCCCCACTGTCTCTGCACCTGCTTAATATCTGTTACATCTCCAGCTTTTTCCAGTTCTGATGAAGGGTCCCAGACCTGAAACGTTAACTCTGTTTCTCTCTCCACGGATGCTGCCTGGCCTGCTGAGTATTTCCAGCATTTTCTGTTGTTATTTCAGATTTCCAGCATCCGCAGTATTTTGCTATTATATAAAGGTGTGCTCATTTCACTATATTGCCTGCAAGTCTGCTCGATCATTTGAAAGAATAATATTTGCCTTTTGTCACAAATGTAGTGTTTTACAGCCAAATACTTTTTTTTTCGTTCCTGGGATGTGGGTGTCGCTGGCAAGGCCAGCATTTATTGCCCATCCCTAATTGCCCTTGAGAAGGTGGTGTTGAGCCACCTTCTTGAGCCACTGCAGTCCATGTGGTGAATGTACTCCCACAGTGCTGTTAGGGAGGGAGTTCCAGGATTTTGACCGGCGAAGGATCAACGATATATTTCCAAGTCAGGATGGTGTGTGACTTGGAGGGGAACTTGGAGGTGGTGGTGTTCCCATGCACCTGCTGCTCTTGTCCTTCTAGGTGGTAGAGGTCGCGGGTTTGGGAGGTGCTGCCGAAAAAGCCTTGGCGAGTTGCTGCAGTGCATCTTGAAGATGGTACACACTGCACCGAATTGTGTTGCTGTCATGCAATATATTTTCTAAACATCTACATGTGCGCACAGTGGATTGCTAGAGTTATTCTTTAAGTCGTATATCAATGCTATTCTAAGCTGAGGATGAGTTCATAAATCTACATGTTCATGAAGCGCCTGGGGACGATTTACCACATTAGAGGCGCTATATAAATGCAAGTAGCTGTTGTGTATACATAATAATGTTTAAACTTGGTGGAAGTGATCTGTGATTGATTACAAAACCCTTCCTGAATCTGCTGCTGTTACCATTCAGATGCCAAATTAGTCTCCTAAAGTCAGTCACTCCCTGGTTAAGGATTCAGACCTGTGTTGTGGGCGTCCGTCAAAGCCTCTGTGTTACAGGTTTGGTAGGTAAAATAAAAAAAGTGGCTTTCAAAAAAAAAATTTGCAAATCATCAATTTAATTGTTACAAGATACAAGCTCACTGCTTCAAGGAGCTATTGCTCTAAATTATTTTAATCGCAAGCTAATATTCATTCAGGAGGTTCTTAAAGGGTTTGCTTCTGAAACAAATGTTGATGTTTTTGTACAGCACCTACCAGTGGAATCTGGGGTCAGTTAACATCTCACACTGGTTGAAATGATTGCGGAGGGCTGGGCAAGGCATAGACACACTGACCTAGATTCCCCTTCAGCCAGACTGATGAGATAAACATCTCCTCTCTGCCTGCCAGCTGTAAAGGTCCTTTATGAAGTTTGGCAGTCTCAGTCTAGTTCCGAGTGCACAAAACTGCTCCTGACTTGGCAGAAAATTGGCACAGGATGGCTGCTGTGGCATATGGGGAAATGTCACATTAATGAAGTGCGGGGCGCTCTTCTAAAATTGGGGAAGAATTAAGGGAGCCTTACTCTGCTTCAGACGTTGAGATACCTGCTTGATGTTGACATTGGGTGCCCAAAATGGAAAGTTTTCCATTCCCCAGCACTAACACCTCTTGCTTTGATGAGCACAGAATTTAAATGAATCATTCAGGTAATTAGAGATGAACAGCATTTCCTTTCCAGCTAAATCTAGGCAGCTAAGAGTGAAGTTCTGATTCTTCAATATGTGTATTTCTATCTCCACAATATTACTGTTGGGGCCTTTTGTTCTGATCAGCTAATTTTCTATCTCAGATCCTATTCTTTCTTTTAAAATTGAATATCATTTTGAGTTTGAGTATGTTACTAACTTGCTCATTAAACAAAAGCAATTTTCTATCAGTGTTATTACTTTTACCTTCAGTCTCATTAGTTCTGGAACTGATCCAAGTTAATCATTGTCTTGTTGGGATCTTGGATTGTTATTTTTATTATCCTCCGCTCCGCTCCCATGTACATCTGCTGCTTTTGATTCTGTTGTGCCACTTTTATATTTCTCGCTGCCTGTTAAATTGCATTCCACTTTGCTTCACATATCCTGTATTGGCTTTAGTACCTGAGCTCTTATGATTTTTAAACATTGCTGCAAATAATATCCAGTTTATCTACTCTTGGCCTTGGGTATTTATGAATTTTTCAATCTTTATAGTTTTTTTTGTGTATGTATGAATTTCCTTTCTGATTTATCTGTGCTGAGCATGTATTATTGTTCAGTTGGTTAACACGGTGCAATCAGTTCCAAGAATCACATTCTACAACAAACACTGAAAGCTTAAGTAAGTTCAAATAACACAGTGTGGGGGAAAAATTCAGTTGGTTTATGTTACGTCCGTGTAATAATAAGAAAAGGATTGCAGAGAACGGTACAACAGGTGTTTACTCAACGTGGTTCAAACTGCAACTGAAACAACAGATTACTACTCAGCGTTATATACAGGTGTGGTCACTGCCGGTACTACAGTATACATGAGCTGTAGAAAGTAATTCCCCCCTTAAAGGTACATACATTACAATTCCTCCCCTTTTACATTAACAGTACCATAACACTCATTTAACAATTAAATATCAAACTAATTACAATTAACACTTTTAACATGCAACATTAGCTGAAAATAGTCTATTTATAAATTCAGTCTTTGGGGAGGCTTCCTGATCCTTTCTGGATAGCGCCTTTCCCGAGTGTCTTGCTCTTGGTGCGGAGGCGATTCTGGCCCCCTGTCGTCGGTTGGTTCATCAGCTTCCGATGCTACTGTTTCTGGGGTAGATGCTACCTGTACGTCGGGTTCATCACCAGGTACGTATGGGCGAGGCATGGGGTTGACTCGTTCCTGTGACTCTAGGATCTGGTCAGCATGGTGTCTCACGATGCTCTCCCCAACGTCCACTGTGTACATTAGTGGCCCCTGCCGTGTGCATATCGTTCCTGGTTGCCATTTCTCTGTTCGGTAGTCGCGGGCCAAGACTGGTTGCCCTACATTGAAGCTCCTTGTCGGCTTCTCATTGATGTGCTGGAATTGCTTACTCTCAACATCTCTTCGTACATTTGGTCTGAGCAAATCCAGACGAGATCTCAACCTTCGGTTAAAGAACATCATGGCTGGGGCCTGGTTGGTGACTGCATGTGTCGCATTTCTGTAGGCTAACAGGAAATTGTCCACCTTAGGCTGCAGTGGAATGTCGTCATCGCACATGGCCTTTACTGCTTTTTTAAAGGTTTGTACGAACCTCTCAGCCAATCCATTTGTGGCTGGATGATACGGGGTGGATGTATAATGCCTTACCCCATTCCTTTTCATAAATCTTCGAAACTCTTCGGACACAAACTGTGGTCCGTTATCAGAGCAAATCTGCTCTGGCAAGCCGTTCCTGGCAAAAATGGTCCGTAAGACTGCAATACTTTTCTCTGTGGTGGTGGAGGACATTTTGATCACCTCAGGCCATTTCGAGTGCGCATCCACGGCTATTAAAAACATTGAGTCCATGAATGGACCAGCAAAGTCAATATGCACCCATTGCCATGGAGATGAGGGCCACTCCCATGGGTGTAGAGGGGCATGTGGTGGTGCATTTTGGACCTTCTGGCATCCTGAGCAGCTCTTTGTCAGGTCCTCGATTTGCTGATCGATCCCCAGCCACCACACATAAGCCCTAGCAAGGCTTTTCATTTTCACCCCTCCCAGATGACCTTCGTGAAGCTCATTGAGCACTCTTTCCCTTAACTTGGGTGGAATTACCACTCGGGATCCACACATCAAGGTCCCCTGGCATACTGACAGCTGTTCTCTTCTGGATGAGAATGCTGGCAACAGTGAGTCGCCATGTGCTGGCCATCCCTTCACCGTCAAATCATATACCCGAGACAGTGTCGGGTCATTTCGGGTCTCCTTCTCTATACCAGCGTTAGTTACTGGCAAGCATTCAATTATAGTCGAATGAAATATTTCGACAGGATCCACTGCTGGTGCTTCCTCCGCAGTAGGCAGTGGCAGGCGTGATAGCCCATCAGCGTTTCTATGCTGTTTCGTGCCCTTATACTCGATTTCATATTGGTGCGCCCCTAGAAAAACAGATCATCTTTGTAGTCGTTGTGCAGTCATCACCGGAACGCCCTTCTTTGGATTAAAGATGGAGACAAGTGGTTGGTGGTCAGTCAGCAAGGTGAACTTCTGCTCGTGCAGATAGTGATTGAATTTTTTCACTCCCCACACTTGGCTGAGGGCCTCCCTGTCAATCTGGGCGTAGTTACGCTCGGCTGAGGTTAGTGACTGAGACGCAAAGGTTACTGGCCTCTCCGAGCCGTCCGGGAATTTGTGCGACAGCACCGCTCCAATGCCATAGGGTGATGCATCACACGCCAACCGAATTGGTAGTGCTGGGTTGAAATGAGCCAACACCTCTTTTGATGTGATCAATGCTTTGCTCTTCTGGAAAGCTCGTTTACATTCGTCACTCCACTTCCATGATACCCCCGTTTGCAGTAGGGTGTTCAGTGGGTGTAGTACGGTAGACAAATTCGGCAAGAACTTATGGTAGTAGTTCACCAGCCCGAGGAACGACCTCAGTTGTGACACATTTTCCGGTGCTGGAGCCTTGACTACTGCCTCAATCTTTTCAGGGGACTTATGTAACCCCTCTTCATCAATAACGTGGCCACAATACGAGATCTGCTTCTGGAAAAACTCGCATTTGTGGCGATTAGCTCGGAGCCCATATTCCTTCAATCTAGTGAGCACCTGCTCCAGGTTGGCGAGGTGATCACTGTCATTTTCGCCCGTGACCAGGATGTCGTCCAAATAACACTGGGTCCCTAGAATCCCTTGCAGGACTTGTTCCATTGCCCTTTGCCAAATAGCCGGAGCTGATGCTACCCCGAACACAAGCCGGTTGTATTGGTAGAGACCTTTATGAGTGTTGATCGTGAGGTACTGTTTCGAGGCTTCTTCTACCTCCATTTGCAGGTACGCCTGGGCCAGATCAATTTTTGTGAAGCGTTTCCCTCCAGATAGCAAGGCGAAAATATCTTCAATCCGTGGAAGCGGATATTGTACAGTGTGAAGGACTGGGTTCACTGTCACCTTAAAGTCCCCACAGATGCAAACCTTCTTTGGTTCCCCAGGCGTATTACTCAACGACCTCTTCATTACAGGAACGATGGGTGTAGCCCACTCGCTCCAGTCCACTTTGGACAGTACTCCTGAACGTTCCAAACCTTCCGGCTCTGCTTCGACTGCTGGGCGGATCGCATAAGGTACTGGTCTGGCCTTAAAAAACTTTGGGCTTGCATTTTCCTCTATTTTGATCATCGCTGTTATGCCTTTTAGTGTTCTGAGTCCCTGCTGGAACACTTCTTGTGCATCAGTTAGCATTTTTGACAGTCGTCCAGGTGTGACGTCGTCATCCTTTTTGGCATCTACAGTCAGTGCTTGTATGGAATGCCAATCTAGCTGTATCTTCCGGATCCATTCACGTCCTAATAGTGGTGGTCCTCCATCTGGCAATACATATAGGTCCATTTTTGGTGTTTCCTTGCCGTTATATATAACGTTCACCCTTATTTTTCCTTTGGGGTAGACTTTTTGCCCCGTGTGCGTCTTCAAGACAATCTTTGTATCTCTCAAGGGTATATGTGAGAAGAGCCGCTTGTAGTCCCTTCGGTTTATGACTGTTAGGGCTGATCCTGTGTCCAATTCCATTTTCACTTGGACTCCTGCTATCTTGAGCGTGACCCAGATAGTTTGGTAATCCTCCGTTTTGATCACATTATGTAGTTTCAGACAACCCAGCTCCTTGCTTCCGGAGTCTGTATCACTCTTCTGTTCGTCTGAACTACTCTCTGTCACCTTATGTACCTTCTTGTACTTCTCCTGTGGAGATTTCTTGCTGCTGGTTTTCTTTCCCGACCTGCAGACTCTTGCTATGTGTCCTACTTTTCCACACTGTCTGCACACTTTGTCCTTGAACCAGCAATCATTATGTTCGTGTGTTGTTCTGCCGCAGCGATAGCACTTCACTGTTCCGTATGACATTTCATTTGTGCCATATTCTTGCGGTCTCCATTGTATCTCTGCAGCGCCCCTTGCTGCTGCTTCGTGTGATACTGCAATGCTGAAAGCCTTGTCCAGCGTAAGATCCTTTTCTGATAGAAGCCGTTTCTGAGTTCCTTCACTTTGAAGCCCACACACAAACTTGTCCCTTAAAGTATCTGCTAGTCCCGTTCCAAACTGGCAGTGTTTCGATAGCTTGCGCAGTTCCGTTAAATACTCAGCATTACTTTCATCTTTATGCTGGTTCCTTTTGTGAAACTTAAATCTTTCTGCTATCAGCAGCGGTGTTGGGCTTAAGTGGTCCTGTAGGATTGACACTATGTTTTCAAAATCCTTTTCTACTGGCTTCTCTGGGGTTACTAGGTTTCGTAGTAAGCCATACGTTTTTGCACCCATTGAATTCAACAAAACCAGCGCTTTCTTGTCATCTGGCACTTCATTCACCTTGCGGTATACTTCTATGCGTGCGACATATGTCGTCCAATCTTCGACTTCATTGTCGAACGCTGTGATACTGCCACTCTTCGGCATTTTTGGGTGTGGTTAGACTGGCTTAAAATGGCGTCTCCCGCGCTTTCCTTTCTTCCCCGCTGCGGCTTAAAATGGCGTCTCCCACGCTGCTGCCAACGCCGCTCTCGGCGGTCCTCGTGGCAAATGGCGACGCCCTGTGGGTTTCATGCGCTGCCCCTGCGCTGCTGCCAACGCCGCTCTCTGCGGTCCTCATGGCAATGGCAGCGCCTCGCGTTTTCCTGGGCACCTCTCTCCCCCGTTGACGCTGCTCGGCCCTTGACCACCGGCTGCGTTCTGCTCTCTCTCGCCTCTCTCCCCCGTTGACGCCGCTCGGTCCTGAACACCGGCTGCGCCCTGTGCGCTCTGCCCTCTCTCTCTCCCCCGTCGATGCTGCTCGGCCTTTTTCTGTGCCACTCGGTCGGGCTCTAGCCCGTCGCTGTCCGGGAAGGGTCTGCGCAGTATCTGTTGCCAGCCCGTTTCGCTGGACCACCGTGACTGGAAAGCCAAGCCTGGCTCTCGACAGCCTCCCACGATGCTCAAATCTCCGCTGGATGACTGGGCGGTTGCCCATGGTTGACGCCCGTGCTTCTGGACTCGACCTTCTTCCACTGTTCTCCAGGAGCAAATCCCTGGGAGGTGATGCAGAGTTGCAGGTAGGTTCGAACTTGCTCGTCGCCACTGTTACGTCCGTGTAATAATAAGAAAAGGACTGCAGAGAATGGTACAACAGGTGTTTACTCAACGTGGTTCAAACTGCAACTGAAACAACAGATTACTACTCAGCGTTATATACAGGTGTGGTCACTGCCGGTACTACAGTATACATGAGCTGTAGAAAGTAGTTCCCCCCTTAAAGGTACATACATTGCAGTTTGCGCCTCCCGTTAGCACCTTAAGAGGGCACTAATTGGGCGCAAAGCAACTAGCGCCCGTGCGCGGCGATGTTTGAGCTGCTCACAAAATTAACTGGACATTTTGCGGCGGCACTAAACACTATCGCCACGATCTCCTGCGCCAGCAGATCGTGACATCAGTCAAGTGCGCAATGCCCCGGTAGCGCCGCGGACCGGCTATTGAGTGGTGCCCCCTGCCTTACCGCCTGCCGCTAGCAACGACAGCTTGAGGGGAGCGTTTTGCAGTCAGAAAGGGACTGGGGGAGCGCTATTTAAAGGCGACTGCTTCCTGCCATTTTTTGTTGGTGACATTTTTGCACCACGCATTCTGAGAGAGAGAGAGAGAGAGACTTCTGGAGAGATTCAACGCTGTGTGAAGGAGTTTTGGGTACTGAGCAGCACTTTGCAGGTTCATTTTGAATTGCCCTTCCTTGTATCGATTTAGAAGAGACTGTGGGGGCTGCACTCTGAGCTCTTTCCCTGGGTCTATCCATTGTTCTTTCCAGCAGATTTGATGTACAGGTCTCTCCAGGCTGAGATTCACGCTGAGATTCAAGGCTGCAATGAGCAGAATGCAAGATCAATCCTCCCCTTTAAGATAAAAACAGAAAATGCTGGAGAAACTCAGCAGGTCAGGCAGCATCTGTGAAGCGAGAAACAGAGTTAATGTTTCAGGTCGATGACCTTTCGTCAGAACTCCCCTTTAAGAACTGGCCGGCGCCAGTGTGCCTGTGTTCCATTGCTGACTGACATCACATGAGCTTCGCCAGTGCTCTGAGGTAGCGCCTCACTCCTCGGCCTTTGCGCCTTAAGACAGCTGTGAAGCACCTGATTTAGCGCTCCAATCACCTCCAGGGGCGATAAAAGCCAAGTTTGCCGTCAGAGGCGATAATTAGCGCCATGCGCTAAACTTTGCGCACGGCCGATAATGGCAACCCAAACGGGGCGATACTGAATTTTTCCCCCTGTGTGTTTAAAAATTCACATCCGAACTGAAATTTTGAACTATGTTGAAGGCCTAGTACTTTGTTAACACTTGAGACCTCGGTCAACACTTGAGACCTTGGACAAGCCTTGGACTCAGTGAACTAGAAATTTGATGGCCACAAAAGGGGCACCTAAGCATCCAGTATGGTGGGTGGGACACTGCTCTCATTACGTGCCGGAGGAGTGCCTCCTGTCATATCGATAAAGGCAGAAAAAGTGGTGTTCAGGGCCTGTGCCTGAAACAGGCATTAGGCCCTTTGCCTATGAAAAGAGCCAGCCTAATAACTATTTGAGGCCCCTTTTTGTAGAATTGGGCTCCTCTGAATTCAGCCAGTGCCGGACTGGCTGCGTTCAGGAAACCGTGGTCTATTTGTGGCCGAACCTGTGGTCCTTAAAAAGACTGCTGCAGGCTGTTTCCAAACAGGTACATTGAAAAAAATACTTAACTGAATGTGGAGCCTGGAGATGCATGAGTGCTCCTCCCGCTCCACTGCAGTATCGAAGACCGTTACCGGCCCCCTCCCAATCATACCCTTCCCTCTACCGATCACTCCTTCTCCTTCTCCCTCTCCTGATCACGTCCCCTCCCTTACCTGATCACTTCCCCTCCCTCTCCCGATCACTTCCCCTCCCTTTCCCAATCACTTGCCCTCCCTCTCCAGATCACTTCACCCCCTTTTCCAATCACTCCCCCATCTCCTGATTGTTAAATCCGTGAATCTTAAGGTATGGTGTTCTTCAATAAATAGACGGAGACTGCAGATTAACAATCAACAGGTGTTTACTGGATGAGGGTAGTCTAAAAACTAACAGTACAGATCCCTGCTCAGGGCTTATATACAGGTGTGGTCACTGCCGGTACTACAGTATACAGGAGCTGTAAAAGTAGTTCTCTCTTAAAGGTACATACACTACAATTCCTCCCCTTTTAGATTAACAGTACCGTAACATTCAATTAACAGTTAACACTTTTAACATGCACATTAACTGAAATAGTCCATTTATAGATTCAGTCTTTGGGGCGGCTTCCTGATTCTTTCTGGATAGCGCCTTTCCTGAGTGTCTTGCTCTTGGTGCGAAGGCAATTCTGGCCCCCTGTCGTCGGTTAGTTCATCAGCTTCCGATGCTACTGTTTCTGGGGTAGATGCTACCGGTATGTTGGGTTCATCACCAGGTACACGAGACATGGGGTTGACTCGTTCTTGTGACGCTAGGATCTGGTCGACATGGCGTCTCACAATGTTCTCCCCAACATCCACTGTGTACATTAGTGGCCCCTGCCATGTGCATATCGTTCCGAGTTGCCATTTCTCTGTTCGGTAGTCGCGGGCCAAGACTGGTTGTCCTACATTGAAGCTCCTTGTCGGCTTTTCATTGATGTGCTGGAATTGCTTATTCTCAACATTTCTTCGTACGTTTGGTCTGAGCAAATCCAGACGAGATCTCAACCTTCGGTTAAAGAACATCATGGCCGGGGTCTGGTTGGTAACTGCATGTGTTGCATTTCTGTAGGCTAACAGGAAATTGTCCACCTTATGCTGCAGTGGAATGTCGTCATCGCACATGGCCCTTACTGCATTTTTAAAGGTTTGTACGAACCTCTCAGCCAATCCATTTGTGGCTGGATGATACGGGGCGGATGTGTAATGCCTTACCCCATTCCTTCTCATAAATTTCCGAAACCCTTCGGACACAAACTGTGGTCCGTTATCAGAGCAAATCTGTTCTGGCAAGCCGTTCCTGGCAAATATGGTCCGTAGGACTGCAATCGTTTTCTCCGTAGTGGTGGAGGACATTTTGATCACCTCAGGCCATTTCGAGTGTGCATCCACTGCTATTAAGAACATTGAGTCCATGAATGGACCAGCAAAATCAATATTCACCCGTTGCCATGGAGAGGAGGGCCACTCCCATGGGTGTAGAGGGGCATGTGGTGGTGCATTTTGGATCTTCTGGCATCCTGAGCAGCTCTTTGTTAGGTCCTCGATTTGTTGATCGATCCTCGGCCACCACACATAAGCCCTAGCAAGGCTTTTCATTTTCACCCCTCCCAGATGGCCTTCGTGAAGCTCATTGAGCACTCTCTCCCTTAACTTGGGTGGAATTACCACTCGGGATCCACTCATCAATGTCCCCTGGCATACTGACAGCTGTTCTCTTCTGGATGAGAATGCTGGCAACAGTGAGTCGCCATGTGTTGGCCATCCCTTCACCGTCAAATCATATACCTGAGACAGTGTCGGATCATTTCGGGTCTCCTTCTCTTTATCCGCGTTAGTTACTGGCAAGGGTTCAATTATAGTTGAATAAAATATTTCGACAGGGTCCACTGCTGGTACTTCCTCCGCAGTAGGCAGTGGCAGGCGTGATAGCCCATCAGCGTTTCCATGCTGTTTCGTGCCCTTATACTCTATTTCATATTGGTTCGCCCCTAGAAAAAGGGACCATCTTTGTAGCCGTTGCGCAGTCATCACCAGAATGCCCTTCTTTGGATTAAAGATGGAGACAAGTGGTTGGTGGTCAGTCAGCAAGGTGAACTTCTGCCCGTGCAGATAGTGGTTGAACTTTTTCACTCCCCATACTAGGCTGAGGGCCTCCCTGTCAATCTGGGCGTAGTTGCGCTCGGCTGAGGTTAGTGACTGAGACGCAAAGGCTACTGGCCTCTCCAACCCGTCTGGGAATTTGTGCGACAGCACCGCTCCAATACCATAGGGTGAGCATCACACGCCAACCGAATTGGTAGTGCTGGGTTGAAATGAGCCAACACCTCTTTTGATGTGATCAATTCTTTGCACTTCTGGAAAGCTCATTTACATTCGTCATTCCACTTCCATGGTACCCCCGTTTGCAGTAGTGTGTTCAGTGGGTGTAATACTGTAGACAAATTTGGTAAGAACTTATGGTAGTAGTTCACCAGCCCGAGGAACGACCTCAGTTGTGAAACATTTTCCGGTGCTGGAGCCTTGACCACTGCCTCAATCTTTTCAGGGGACTTATGTAACCCCTCTTCATCAATAACGTGGCCACAATACGAGATCTGCTTCTGGAAAAACTCGCATTTGTGGCGATTAGCTCGTAGCCCATATTCCTTCAATCTAGTGAGCACCTGCTCCAGGTTGGCGAGGTGATCACTGTCATTTTCGCCCGTGACCAGGATGTCGCCCAAATAACACTGGGTCCCCGGAATCCCTTGCAGGACTTGATCCATTGCCTTTTGCCAAATAGCCGGAGCTGATGCTACCCCGAACACCAGCCGGTTGTATTGGTAGAGACCTTTGTGAGTGTTGATCGTGAGGTATTGTTTCGAGGCTTCTTCCACCTCCATTTGCAGGTACGCCTGGGACAGATCAATCTTAGTGAAGCGTTTTCCTCCAGATAGCGAGGCAAAAATATCTTCAATCCGCGGAAGCGGATATTGTACCGTGTGAAGGACTGGGTTCACTGTCACCTTAAAGTGCCTCTTCTTTGGTTCCCCAGGCGTATTACTCAACGACCTCTTCATTACAGGAATGATGGGTGTAGCCTACTCGCTCCAGTCCACTTTGGACAGTACTCTTGAACGTTCCAAACCTTCCAGCTCTGCTTCGACGGCTGGGCGGATCGCATAAGGTACCGGTCTGGCCTTAAAAAACTTTGGGCTTGCATTTTCCTCTATTTTGATCATCGCTGTTATGTCTTTTAGTGTTCCGAGTCCCTCCTGGAACACTTCTTGTGCGTCAGTTAGCATTTTTGACAGTCGTCCAGGTGTGACGTCGTCATCCTTTTTGGCCTCTACCGTCAGTGCCTGTATGGAATGCCAATCTAACTGTATCTTCCGGATCCATTCACATCCTAGTAGTGGTGGTCCTCCATCTGGCAATACATATAGATCAATTTTTGGTGTTTCCTTGCCGTTGTATATCACGTTCACCCTTATTTTTCCTTTGGGGTAGACTTTTTGCCCCGTGTACGTCTTCAAGACAATCTCTGTATCTCTCAAGGGTATATGTGAGAATAGCCGCTTGTAGTCCCTTCGGTTTATGACTGTTAGGGCTGATTCTGTGTCCAATTCCATTTTCACTTGGACTCCGTCTATCTTGAGCGTGACCCAGATAGTTTGGTGATCCTCCATTTTGATTACATTATGTAGTTTCAGACAACCCAGCTCCTTGCTTTCGGAGTCTGTATCACTTTTCTGTTCGTCTGAACTACTCTCCGTCACCTTATGTACCTTTTTGTACTTCTCCTGTGGAGATTTCTGGCTGCTGGTTTTCTTTCCCGACCTGCAGACTCTTGCTATGTGTCCTGCTTTTCCACACTGTCTGCACACTTGGTCCTTGAACCAACAATCCTTCTGGTCGTGTGTTGTTCTGCCGCAGCGATAACACTTCACTGCTCCATATGACATTTCATTGGTGCCATATTCTTGCGGTCTCCGTTGTATCTCTGCAGCACCCCGTGCGGTTGCTTTGTGTGATACTGCCATGCTGAAAGCCTTGTCCAGCGCAAGACACTTTTCTGATAGAAACCGTTTCTGGGTTCCTTCACTTTGAAGCCCACACACAAACTTGTCCCTTAACGTATCTGCTAGTACCATTCCAAACTGGCAGTGTTTCGCTAGCTTGCGCAGTTCCGTTAAATACTCAGCATTACTTTCGTCTTTATGCTGGTTCCTTTTGTGAAACTTAAACCTTTCTGCTATCAGCAGCGGTGTGGGGTTTAAGTGGTCCCGTAGGATTGCCACTATGCTTTCGAAATCCTTATCCACTGGCTTCTCTGGGGTTACTAGGTTTCGCAGTAAGCCATACGTTTTTGCACCCATGGAATTCAACAAAACCAGTGCTTTCCTGGCATCTGGCACTTAATTCGCCTTGCAGTACACCTAAATGCATTCCACATATGTCGCCCAATCTTCGACTTCATTGTCGAACGCTGTGACACTGCCACTCTTCGGCATCCCTGGGTGTGGTTAGACTGGCTAAAATGGCGTCTCCCGCGCTTCCCTTTCTTCCCGCGCTCGCCCTTCCTCTCCGCGGCTCAAATGGCGTCTCCCACGCTTCCTTTCTTCCCCCGCGGACGCTGCTCAGCCCTTGAGCCCTGGCTGCGCTCTGCGCGTTCTCCTGTGCGCCTCTCTCATTGCCGCCACTCGGTCGTGAACCCCGGCTGTGCTTTACCCTCTCTCTCTTTTTGTTTTCCGTCGACGCCGCTCGGTCTTCAACCCCCGGCTGCGCCCTGTGTGCTTTACCCTCTCTCTTACCCCGTCGACGCTGCTCGGCCTTTTCTGTGCTGTCGGTCGGCTCCAGCCGCCGCTGTCCGGGAAGGGTCTGCGCTGTACCTGTTGCCAGCCTGTTGCTGGATCGTCGTGGCTGGAGAACCAAGCCCAGCTCTCAACAGCCTCCCCTGCGATGCTCACCCTCTGCCGGATGACTGGGCGGTTGCTCGTGGTCGACGCCCATGCTTCTGGCCTCAACTTTCTTCCACTGTCCTCCTGGAGCGAATCCCTGGGAGGAAATGCAGAGTTGCAGGTGGGTTCGAATCGACCTCGTCGCCACTGTTAAATCCGTGAATCTTAAGGTATGGTGTTCTTCAATAAATAGACGGAGACTGCAGATTAACAATCAACAGGTGTTTACTGGATGAGGGTAGTCTAAAAACTAACAGTACAGATCCCTGCTCAGGGCTTATATACAGGTGTGGTCACTGCCAGTACTACAGTATACAGGAGCTGTAAAAGTAGTTCTCTCTTAAAGGTACATACACTACAATTATCACTTCCCCTCTTTCTCCCGATCACGCCCCCATCTCCTGATCACTACCCCTCCCTCTCCCGATCACTTCCCCTCCTTCAACCGATCACTTCCCCTCCCGATCACTTGCCCTCCCTCTCCCGATCACTTCCCCTCCCTCTCCTGATCACTTCCCCTCCCTCTCCCATCACTTCTCCTCCCTCTCCCAGTCGCTTCTCCCTCTCCCACTCGCTCCCCCTCCCTCTTCTGATAGTTCCTCTTCCCTCTCTTGATTGCTCCCCCTCCCTCTCCTGATTGCCCTCACTCCTCTCCCGATCGCTCCATCTCCCGATCACCCCCTCCCTTTCCTGTTTGGCCCCACCCTCTCCCAATCGCCTCCTCCCTCTTCCGATCACTTTTCCCTCTCCCGATCGCTCCCCCTGCCTCTCCTAGGACCTACCTGTATGTTGCTGCCCACAGCACAATGGTCCAAAATTTAAACCCTCTTCGTGGCAAGCTGCTTGGGGACAGCTGGCAGGTGCCCGCAGCTCACCAGTCTCGTGTAAATGTGGCCCATCATCCAATATTGGGTGGGCATTGGACCTACCCATCCCCTGCACCAGTTCGTGTGGGGCAATTTGCCCAATTTCTAGACCTGTCTATCAGCAAGCACAGCCGGAGGTGCCAGCGCTGTAGAGTACTCAGCTGAAAAGCAAAGAAGTTTTAATTGATTTTCCGTGTGCAATGTTATTGGAGATCATTAGTAGTGCAGTACTCTTTTGGCTAAAGTTAGCATTAGGAATACCAATCCAAGGTGAGTGATATAACAGCTCTTTGGAGCACCAATGTGCACTGGGATGCGAGTTCATGCCTGCAGCCCCCTACAATCCTTCCTGGCCTCAGCCGCAAGGTGATAGGGGACAGTTTCAGAGCAACATTAATAGAGCTGGGAATAGGGTGGCCAACCCTCCTGAAATGCCCTGGTGCCTCCAGGAACTAAAGATTGATCTCCTGGACACTGCAGTGAGTAACCCGGGAGAAAAACGATAGAGGCAATAAAAATTGTGTGTTCTTTTCATTTTTGTTTGTTAGTTATAAATATACTTGAGATTGACAAAAAAGTCTGTTTGACTGGGTGGGGTGGTTGGAGGTCGGAGATCATGTGATGAATCCTCCAGGAATATGTCCAGCTACAGTTGGCAACACTGGCAGGGAATAGTATGTGATATGAAGAGGCCCAACTGGAGAAGGAATTTTTTTTTTATATAAAGACAGTAGCGTTGATTATGTTTGGAGAAGAGGTACCAAATGTCCTAGAGTAACCATCCTTGAAAATTGTATTTAGGCTCCATCTTCTCAAATATGTCACCCATTTCCTTAGATATTCTCTCCCAGAATGGGGCACCGATCAGGTTGTCTACTTCTTGCCTGAATTTCAACAGCGTCTGCTTCTTTTTTGCAACATCTTGGCCTGTGTCAAATTTAAATCTGATATCTATCCAATTACTCTAATGCGATCATCTAATTTCATTCACATAATCCCTCTTCCAGATCCTTTTGTGCATCTGTGTAATTGTGTGCGTGCAGACTGGGAATACAAATCAACTGAAATTAGTAGGAAGCAGAAACATAGAAATAAAAAAATATATATAGCTTCACAAATGCAAGTACAAGTAGATAAACTGAAACATAAATAAATATAGTCCCAGAAACTATTAGGAGAATATGTTGATGGGGTGAGATGAAGAGAGGAGGGAGGAGGCTCATGTGGAGCATAAACACCGGCACACACCAGTTGGGCCGAATGGCCTCTTTCTGTGCTGTAAATTCTGTGTAATTCTATGGTGCAAACTACATTCAATGATCCCCGGTGGATTTGAGCTAAGGGAGGAGGGAAAAAAAGAGAGATGCCCTATGTGGCAATCATGACAGTAATGCATTTTTATTATGGTTAATGAGAAAAACGCATATACTGGCTACTTTGCCGTTAGTTATTTTACCATCTGCCTGTATCAGGAGATCCTGCTGTAATGAGGAGAGGGTTCACATCAGTCATCCTTTGTTTACCTCTAGGTTTCTTTTTGTGCAGCAAATTGATGCTATGCGCCTTGAGTGATTAATCGCTGTAAAACTCACATCTGGGCCATGGGCTTCAGATACCTGATCTTAATCTTTCAGTTCTGACAAGTGCCATTTTCTATGTTGACCCAAACAAGGTTATCCCACCTCCAACCAATTTGTCACAGAGTTATATCGAAAAGCCAGATAGAAATAATATAAATTAGGCCCGTTACAATCTTCCTTTCGTGCAGTTTTCTATATCCTGTTCCCCTGTCCATATGTATTACAAATAATGTACGTACTGCTTCTCTTAAGGGTGCCCCTGGGGCGGGGAGGAAGATAGCACCATTAATGCGAACTTAGTTGAGACATTAAATTAATTCTTATGACATCTATACATCCCTAGAGGCAATGTCTACCCTCTGACTTATTAATAATGATGGGGATGGTCGATTTCACCACATTGTTTTCCTGGATCCATGTTACATTTTTGATGATTTCACACTAGATATTTTCTCAGTTTCTCACTACCACCCCTGGAATTGGACCTTGGGTCCTCTATGAACCAAAATATGCCTTTACTGCCCAATATCTCTATAAGTGTAGTGAAAATCAGGGATTGAACAGTGCACCCTTATCACTGTAATCCGGTTTAATAGAATATGACACATGCCGCCATATAATCTCCTTATCTTCAACAGTTGGAAGAGTATCTGACCTCAAACTTAAACTTGACTGGTGAGTGGAGGCAACCAAATATCAGGCTACCATCAGAAGCCCCTGGCTACACAGCTGTCCATCAAGGGATTTAGAGGGAAAAAAATCGTGACCTGCCCCTATCACCACCTTGGCTAGAGTCTTCAACCCCAATATAGTTGTTAATTAAACCTACCACTTTAAAAAGATCCCCCAAGGGTGTCACTCGCACAGGATGTTTGAATTGAATGGAATGGCTTAACTCCAACACCTGTGATTCCAGGAACTTAACTTTTGCTGAGCTAGATTATCATTATAGAATGACATAGTGTTTTACAGCCCAGAAACAGGCCATTCGGCCAACTGGTCTATGCCGGTGTTTATGCACCACACGAAGCTCCTCCCACCCAACTTCATCTCACCCTATCAGCATAGCCTTCTATTCCTTTCTCCCTCATGTACTTATCCAGCTTCCCCAGAAAGGCATATCAGAGTCGCTGCTGGAAACTATGGCTGCACTCGATAGACAATAGCCTATTATACGCCCTTTAGTTTCTCTAGATATGAACTACACGGGAATAATAGTGCCTTTGGTAACGCAAACCACATGATAAATCAACTAACCGTACTCCTGCACACACTCTGACCAGCAGAAAGAATCCAACTAATGATCCAGCACAGAGAAACATACTTTATTTTTGTCACAATCTGTTATAACCATTAAACTGCCAGCAGATCCAGGAAGGTTTCCATCGCAAGGGGCTAACTGGTTTTCAAAGTTTTCAGCACTGCAATGGGCAAATAATCACTATTATTAGAATAATAAAGCTAATCAAATATTAGAAAGATAGAAAGAATGAAAGTAAGAAAGAAAGAAGAAAGAAAACTTTAAATTATATAGCGCCTTTCACGACCTCAGGACGCCCCAATTAAGTACAGCCAATGTGTAGTCACTGTTGTAATGTAGGGAAACATGGCATCCATTTTGCGCACAGCAAGATCCAGCAAACAGCAAAATGATAAATTATCAGATAATGGGGGAAAAATTGAGTCGTTCCCCCTTTGGGGTGCTAACTTTGCTGGGTGCTTTTTTTAGTGCCCTGAACAAATTAGCACACCCACGGCTGAAATTCATCAGTAGCGCCCCAAGAGGGAAGCGGGGTGCTACTGGAAGCGCCCCGCCTCCCTCTTGGTGTGCTGCAAGTGAATATCGCGGCGCTACGTGCGGCAGCGCCACGCGCTGCGGCATGTCTCGCCGTGGTACTACAGGCCTTCCTCCCTTTATTAAAGGGGAGGGGGCTTGCGCAGCGTGACCCGGGGCCCAGCTGGGCCACCAGGGATCGGAGTGCCAGCAAAAGAGTCCGGCACTCAAGAGAAGTGCCAGGTTCACGGAGCGCAGCCGGCACTCCGCATGGGGGCTTCAGAGGAGGCCGGGGACGGCAGAGGGGGCAGGTTCTGGCAGGCGGCCAGCAACAAAAATGGCTGCCCAGCACCTTCCCTTTAATTAGCGCCGCCCTGGCTGCAGTTAGGCCCCCCTGACCCCATCGGACATAGCATCTGGCAGTAAGTCAGGGGGCGCTACCGAAGATCGCGACTGGGGCGTGAGCGGACGCTGCACACGGCGATGACGTTATCGCCGGCGGTGCGGCACTAATGGTTACCGCCACCGCTAACCTCCCACTGAATTTCGTGGGAGGCGTTGGCGGCGCCGCGCCCGGGCGCTAGTTGCTTTGCGCTTCGTTAGCTCCCTCTTAGGGTGCTAACGGGAGGCACAAAGCAACTGAATTTTTAGGACACATGTTTTAGTGGTGTTGATTGAGGGATAAATATTGGGGATATTGAGAGCTCCCCTGCTCCTCTTTGAATAGTGCCATGGGATTTCTTACTTCCAACTGAGAGGGCAGACGTCTCATCCAAAAGACAGCACTGCAGCACTCAGTGCAGTGCTCCCTCAGCACTGGACTGGAGTGTCAGCCTGGATCATGTGCTCAAGTCACTGGAGTGGGGCTTGAACCCACGACCATCTGACTCGGAGGCGAGAGTGCTACCCACTGAAATAAGACTGACAACTACCCAGGCTGACACCATCAAAATATCTTTCACGTTGCTTCAGCAAAAAAACTGCCTCTCTAAAAATTTTTGAATGTTGACTGAAGATTTGGTTCAAAGGCTTTGTGACTATGATAAAGACATTTCCCCCAATATCATTAAAATTCAAATCCAAACCTTTATCATCTTGTGGCTCAGCTTCTCTAATGATATCCTAGACAGCTGTCCCACTTCTACCATCCACAAACTGCAACTCATTCAGAACGCCGGTGCCCATGTACTTACATATTTAAATCTCCGGACTTCGATTACCCCAGTACTCCCTAGGTTCCATTTGCTGCCCATAGCCCTACGATTAACAATTAGGGCTAGAAATTTGCTTCCTTTGCACCTCCCATTAGCGCCCCTGGGGGGCGATAATGGGATGCTAACGACTTACCGCCCAGGCGTGGCGATAGTACCGCCACCCGCGAAATTCATCTGGAGGTTTGCAGCGGCGGTAACCCCTAGCGCCACGATCACCTGCGCCCGGAGATCATGACGTCATCCAGCTGTGCAGCGCCCCAGTAGCTCCCCGGACCCGAAATTCGGTTCTGCCCCTGCAGCATCGCCGTGCGATAACACCGACAGCAGGAGGCATTGTTTGGGAGGCCGGGCGCTTTGGGAGCGGTATTTAAAGGTAAGGCCGCTGGTCTGCAGAAAAAATTTGTTTCCATCCCTTAGGTTGTCGTTTGAAAATTTTTAACTACCGCGACGATCAGCCCTGCGCTCTGTTAGAGTGCCTGGGACTCCGCGATTGATCAGCCCTGCGCTCTGTTAGAGCGCCTGGGGCTCCGCGATTAATCAGCCCTGCGCTCTGTTAGAGCGCCTGGGGCTCCACGATTGATCAGCCCTGTGCTCTGTTAGAGTGCCTGGGGCTCCGCGATTGATCAGCCCTGCGCTCTGTTAGAGCACCTGGGGCTCCGCGATTGATCAGCCCTGCGCTCTGTTAGAGCGCCTGGGGCTCCGCGATTGATCAGCCCTGCGCTCTGTTAGAGCGCCTGGGGCTCCGCGATTGATCAGCCCTGCGCTCTGTTAGAGCGCCTGGGGCTCCGCGATTGATCAGCCCTGCGCTCTGTTAGAGCGCCTGGGGCTCCGCGATTGATCAGCCCTGCGCTCTGTTAGAGCGCCTGGGGCTCCGCGATTGATCAGCCCTGCGCTCTGTTAGAGCGCCTGGGGCTCCGCGATTGATCAGCCCTGCGCTCTGTTAGAGCGCCTGGGGCTCCGCGATTGATCAGCCCTGCGCTCTGTTAGAGCGCCTGGGGCTCCGCGATTGATCAGCCCTGCGCTCTGTTAGAGCGCCTGGGGCTCCGCGATTGATCAGCCCTGCGCTCTGTTAGAGCGCCTGGGGCTCCGCGATTGATCAGCCCTGCGCTCTATTAGAGCGCCTGGGGCTCCACGACTGATCAGCCCTGCGCTCTGTTAGAGCACCTGGGGCTCCACGATTGATCAGCCCTGCGCTCTGTTAGAGCGCCTGGGGCTCCACGACTGATCAGCCCTGCGCTCTGTTAGAATGCCTGGGGCTCTGCGATTGATCAGCCCTGCGCTCTGTTAGAGTGCCTGGGGCTCCGCGATTGATCAGCCCTGCGCTCTGTTAGAGTGCCTGGGGCTCTGCAATTGGTCAGCCCTGCGCTCTGTGAGAATGCCTGGGGCTCCGCGATTGATCAGCCCTGCGCTCTGTTCGAGTGCCTGGGGCTCCGCGATTGATCAGCCCTGCGCTCTGTTAGAGTGCCTGGGGCTCCGCGATTGATCAGCCCTGCGCTCTGTTAGAGTGCCTGGGGCTCCGCGATTGATCAGCCCTGCGCTCTGTTAGAGTGCCTGGGGCTCTGCAATTGATCAGCCCTGCGCTCTGTGAGAATGCCTGGGGCTCCGCGATTGATCAGCCCTGCGCTCTGTTCGAGTGCCTGGGGCTCCGCGATTGATCAGCCCTGCGTTCTGTTCGAGTGCCTGGGGCTCCGCGATTGATCAGCCCTGCGCTCTGTTAGAGTACCTGGGGCTCCGCGATTGATCAGCCCTGCGCTCTGTTAGAGTGCCTGGGGCTCCGCGATTGATCAGCCCTGCGCTCTGTTAGAGTGCCTGGGGCTCCGCGATTGATCAGCCCTGCGTTCTGTTAGAGTGCTTGGGGCTGATCGTCGCGGACCCCGGCTGCCCTCGGAGACGAGGGACATCGTTGAAATGCGGAGCCTGCAGCGATGGCCCGTCCCTTTAAGGGAGAGAAGGAGCCTCAGATCCCGGCAATGCTGCACGGGACATTGTGCAGCGCTGCACCTCTACCGTCCCTCCTGTGTGATTTAGCGCTCCAGAAGGGAAGTGGTAGCGCTTGATTTTGCGCTCCACTTCCTTCCTGGAGCGCTAACACTCAATTTAGAGAAAGCTGAGAATCATTAGCACCTGGTGTTAATTTTTCCAGCTTTCAAAATTTAGCGCCCCAGATGGGGTGATACCGAATTTCTCGCCCTAAGATTCTTATCTCCACCCAGGGATCGGCGCTGGGTCCTTTGCTGTTTGTAGTGTACATTAATGATTTAGATATGAATGTAGGAGGTATGATCAGTAAGTTCGCAGATGACACGAAAATTGGTGGAGTGGTAAATAGCGAGGAGGGAAGCCTCAGGCTATAGGACGATATAGACAGGTTGGTCAGATGGGCAGAACAGTGGCAAATGGAATTTAACCCTGAAAAGTGTGAGGTGACGTATTTTGGGAAGACTAACAAGGCAAGGGAATACACAATGAATGGTAGGACCCTAGGAAGGACAGAGGATCAGAGGAACCTTGGTGTGCATGTGCATAGATCCCTGAAGGCAGCAGGACAGGTAGATAAGGTGTTTAAGAAGGCATATGGGATACTTGCCTTCATTAGCCGAGGCATAGAATATAAGAGCAGGGAGGTTATGATGGAACTGTACAAAACGCTAGTTAGGCCACATCTGGAATACTGTGTGCAGTTCTGGTTGCCACACTATAGAAAGGATGTGATTGCATTGGAGAGGGTGCAAAGGAGATTCACCAAGATGTTACCTGGGCTGGAGCGTTTCAGCTATGAAGAGAGACTGGGCAGGCTGGGGTTGTTTTCCTTAGAGCAGAGAAGGCTGAGGGAGGACCTGATTGAGGTGTACAAAATTATGAGGGGCATAGATAGGGTAGATAGAAAGGACATTTTCCCCTTAGTAGAGGGGTCAACAACCAGGGGGCATAGTTTCATGGTAAGGGGCAGGAGGTTTAATGGGGATTTGAGGAAAAACTTTTTCACCCAGAGGGTGGTTGGAATCTGGAACTCACTGCCTGAAAGGGTGATAGAGGCAGGAATCCTCACAACATTCAAGAAGCATTTGGATGAGCACTTGAAATGCCATAGCATACAAGGCTACGGACCAAGTGCTGGAAAATGGGATTAGAATAGATAGGGCTTGATGGCTGGCGCAGACACGATGGGCCGAAGGGCCTTGTTCTGTGCTGTATAACTCTATGACTCTGTGACCTTTAAACACTTCCACACTGATCTCCTTCCTCCTGATGTCACGGCTTTTATCCTTCACTTCTCTGTCACTGGTCTACAGTTCCCCAGCCTGTTCTGTCCACCATTGGCTGCTGTTCTTTCAACCACCATGCCCCTGTCCTCCCAGAATTCCTCTACCTCCCCTACTTTGAAAAGCCTCCTTTACAAATGATCTTTCAGCTTGAGCCTTAACTCCATTCTATCTGTCCTTTTCCCTCCTGCTCCGAATCCATTTTATTCTCTGTTCTAGAACCTGCAACGCATTCTGGGACCTCCTTCTGACATGAGTAGAGCTATATAAATGCAAGATGTTGTCATGTTCCCCTGCCTGGTTTAAATTGAGCTAACCATAGCCTAACAGTTGAGATTAATTCAGTTGGGGTACTATATATGGTTTTAATTCACTGTATGAAATTATATCCTAGGTTTTGGATATCCAATGCACAGATGGTTCCAAGCTGTCAAAGTTCCCTTCTGAATCCAAGGAATGACCGTAACTAATTTCCTCAATGTCTTTCTAATATAACAAATGAAGTGGTGTTATTTTCTTCAGTAATTTACAAAACCAGCCCAGTCCATTCCATTGTACCCCCAAGCATTTCCCACAATTATTTGTCTATAACCTTTGCCATCATTTTGAAACTGATACTGTCGAGGGATGGAAGTCTGTGCCCTGATTGAGCGTAATGCTCTATTTTTACTTCCTTCATAGACTTTTAGTAGCTAAGAGTTTTGCTTTGTTTTGTTCAGGGGGGGTGACCAGCCCCTTTGCCTTCCTTTATGCCACTTTTGGCACCGGGCACTAAAACGAATGCTGGAACACCCTGCATTGACTAATCCTGTCGTTTCCCTTTAGCTTCCTGAAGGAATTTTAAAAGATTAATTCTCGGGATTTGGGCGTCGCTGGCAAGGCCGGCATTTATTACGCATCCCTAGTTGCCCTCAGAAGGCGGTGGGCTGCCTTCTTGAACCGCTGGTGACGGTGCGAGTGGCTTGCTGGGCCACAGCAGAGGGCAGCTAAGAATCAACCATGATGGTGTGCGACTGGTGTCACACAATAGGCCAGGCCAGGTAAGGACGGCTGGCTCCCTTTTCTAAACGGCGTTCGTGAACCAGTTGGGTTTTTATGACAATCTGACAGCTTCATGGTCGCTCTAAAGGAATGCCTGTTACCTCCATTTACTGCTGTCTCTTCCTCCCACCCCCACCCCCCTATCTCAAATGCCCTATCTGGCACTAGGAACTCAGTGCACGGAGAACTACAGGCACAAGACAATGCCCCGCTATTTCAGTGAAGAACGTCAGTGCATCAGCACCCTGTGCTATGCTAACATTCATATTGACACTCAACTCCTGAAATATGATAAAACTGATCTAAATGGTCATGGATTTTTTTTTTTAAAACCTGAATTGCTGTTCAATATGGTGGAGGGAGTAAACAAGAATCTAACCAAAAATCTGTTGACCTCTCCAAAAATGGCAAGCGAAAAAAACCACAGTCCAGAAGGTCAAAGCCTTCCAGATGCTTCAGCTGTGCAAGTATTTTCCAATTCATCTGGCAGGGTTTCCCATTTCAAACAAAATCTATTACAGCTTGATTGAACTAAAAATAGAAATGAAGATTAGTGACAGATTTGAAGCATAATTAAACTCCAGAGCTGCCATCACTTGAAGTATATTAATGCTGAGCCATAAACTGGGAGTTAGCACTTTCAACTCGGCAAAGCAGTCTTAGCACTGTTAATGACTCTGCTCAAATTCGTTTTAAAAGTTGCTCATAAATCTGACTGATATTGAATACCGAAATGTTTATTATCACCTGTCATCAGTCTACAAGGAAGTCTGATGTGCTATTTCAGTACAAGCTGAGTTCAACACCAATACATTGACAAGCGCTAGTTTAATCCTGTACAACATGCACTAAACATAGGCTTTTCAAGAAATCAAACTTCAAAATATGTATTGACAGCCATGTACAGATAGCATCACAGTTATTGATACTCTTATGGAAGTGCCATCATGAGTCATAGGGGGGAAAATGTAGTTGCTTTGCACAAAGCAACTAGCACCCGGGCGCGGTGCCGCCAACACCTCCTGTGAAATTCAGCGAGCAGTTAGCGGTGGCAGTAACCGTTAGTGACCCACGGCGCTGCGCCACTGGCGATGATGTCATCACCATGCGCAGCAACCCGCTCGCGCCCCGGCTGCGATCTTCGGTAGCACCCGCTGACTTACCGCCGGACGCTATGTCCGACCGGGTCAGGGGGGTCTACCTGCGGCTGGGGCGGCGCTATTTAAAGGTGAGGTGCCGGGCAGCCATTTTTGTTGCTGGCCCCGGCCTCCTGAAATGCTCCCCCCCCCGCGGAGTGCCGACTGCGCTCCATGAGCCCGGCACTTCACTTGAGTGCCGGGCTCTTTTGTTGCCACTCCGATTCCGGTGGCCCAGCTGGGCCCCAGGTCGTGCTGTGCAAGGCCCCTCCCCTTTAAAAAGGGAAGATAGATTATGAAAGTAAACTAGCAAAAAATATAAAAACAGATAGCAAGAGTTTCTACAGTTATATAAAAAGAAAAAGGGTGGCTAAAGTGAATGTTGGTCCCTTAGAGGACGAGACCGGGAAATTAGTAATGGGGAACATGGAGATGGCAAAAACGCTGAACAAATATTTTGTATCAGTCTTTATAGTAGAGGACACTAAAAATATCCCAACACTGGACAAACAGGGGGCTATGGGGGGGAGGAGCTAAACACGATTAAAATCACTAAGGAGGTGGTACTCGGTAAGATAATGGGACTAAAGGCGGATAAATCCCCTGGACCTGATGGCTTACATCCTAGGGTCTTGAGAGAAGTAGTGGTAGGGATTGCGGCTGCATTGGTGGTAATTTTCCAAAACTCCCTGGATTCAGGAAAGGTCCCAGCAGATTGGAAAACTGCTAATGTAACGCCCTTATTTAAAAAGGGAGGTAGACAAAAGGATGGAAACTATAGACCAGTTAGCCTAACATCTGTGGTTGGTAAAATGTTGGAATCCATTATTAAGGAAGCAGTAACAGGACATTTGGATAAGAATAATTTAATCGGACAGAGTCAGCATGGTTTTATGAAGGGGAAGTCATGTTTGACAAATTTGCTCGAATTCTTTGAGGATGTAACAAACAGGGTGGATAAAGGGGAACCAGTGGATGTGGTGTATTTGGACTTCCAAAAGGCATTTGACAAGGTGCCACACAAAAGATTACTGCACAAGATAAAAAATCATGGGTTTGGGGGTAATATACTGGCATGGGTGGAAGATTGGCTATCTAACAGAAAACAGAGAGTTGGGATAAATGGTTCATTCTCGGGTTGGCAATCAGTAACTAGTGGTGTTCCACAGGGGTCAGTGCTGGGACCCCAACTCTTTACAATCTATATTAACGATTTGGAGGAGGGGACCAAGTGCAACATATCCAAGTTTGCTGATGATACAAAGATGGGAGGGAAAGCAGTGAGTGAGGAGGACATGAAAAACCTGCAAAAGGACATAGACAGGCTAAGTGAGTGGGCAGAAATTTGGCAGATGGAATATAATGTTGGAAAGTGTGAGGTTATGCACTTTGGCAGAGAAAATCAAAGAGCAAGTTATTATCTAAATGGAGAGAAACTGCAAAGTGCTGCAGTACAAAGGGATCTGGGGGTCCTGGTGCATGAAACTCAGAAGGTTAGTGTGCAGGTACAGCAGGTGATCAGGAAGGCCAATGGAATCTTGGCTTTTATTGCAAGGGGGATGGAGTATAAAAGCAGGGAAGTCTTGCTTCAGTTATACAGGGTACTGGTGAGGCCACACCTGGAATACTGCGTACAGTTTTGGTTTCCATATTTAAGAAAAGATATACTTGCTCTCGAGGCAGCTCAGAGAAGGTTCACTCGGTTGATTCCGGAGATGAGGGGGTTGACTTATGAGGAAAGGTTGAGTCGGTTGGGCCTCTACTCATTGGAATTCAGAAGAATGAGAGGCGATCTTATCGAAACATATAAGATTGTGAGGGGGCTTGATCGGGTAGATGCGGGGAGGATGTTTTCACTGATGGGTGAGACTAGAACTAGGGGACATAATCTTAGAATAAGGGGCTGCCGTTTCAAAACTGAGATGAGGAGAAACTTCTTCACTCAGAGGGTAGTAATTTTATGGAATTTGCTACCTCAGAGAGCTGTGGAAGCTGCGACATTAAATAAATTTAAAACGGAGATAGACAGTTTCCTAGCTGAGAAGGGAATTAGGGGTTACAGGGAGCGGGCAGGGAAGTGGACGTGAGTCTAGGTTTGGATCAGCCATGATCCTATTGAATGGCGGAGCAGGCCCGAGGGGCCGTATGGCCTAATCCTGCTCCTACTTCTTATATTCTTATGTTCTTATACCACGGCACGTAGCGCCGCGATATTCCCTTGCAGCACCCCAAGAGGGAGGTGGGGCGTTCACAGTAGCACCCCGCTTCCCTCTTGGGGCGCCCCGCTTCCCTCTTGGGGCGCTACCACTCAATTTCAGCCGCGGGGGCGGTAATTTTCTCAGGGCGCTAAAAGTAGCGCCCCAGCGAAGTTAGCGCCCCGAAGGGGGCACGACTCAATTTTTCCACCATAGGGTCATAACGGCACAGAAGGAGACCATTCGACCCATCCAGTCCGTGCCGGCTCTCTGTAGAGGAATCCAGTCAGTCCCATTCCCCCGTAGCCCTGCAAGTTTATTGCCCTCAAGTGCCTATCCAGTCTCCCCTTGGGGTCATGTAATCCGCATTTCGTGTTATCCACACGAATCTAAATTGATGTGGGAGGTTGATGCGAATTTAACTTAATTGGCCAATTGAGTTCCAGCATGTGGCAACCCATGGCAAATGAGTTTTTCCAGTCTGAAAGTAGCCTCCGATGACGTCATCATTGCTGCTGCATTTAAAGTCTGCAACGAGCCTTGCTTCTTCTGCAGACTGCCAACCTTTTGGCCTTTCATGCTACAGGGATCTGGAGGCAGAATGGCCAGTGAAAGACCTAGGTCTACTCCAAGGTTTGACGACGTTACTCTGCAGGTTTTAGATGGGGGAGCAAGGGCTCATAAAGAGGTGCTCTTCCCTTCTTCAGGGAGGAAGAAGCCTCCCCAGCAGACCAAGGCTGTGTGGGTCCAGGTGGCAGAGGAGGTCAACTCATTATCAGTGACCCGAAGAACATGGATTCAGTGCAGGAAGAGATTTCATGACCTTCTGCGCACTGGAAAAGTGAGTATGAATTTCCCATCACCCTCAATCTGATCCTCATTGTCTTTCCTCACCAGTACTCAGCTTTAGCAATCTCTTCCTCCACATCCCACTTGACACTGACATCTATGCACCCTTACCCATTCCCTTTCTCTCTATGGTCACATTCACCTAACTATTCGACTATGCAGCCCTCACACTGCCTATCACTGTGATGCTATGAAAACAACTGACAACACACATGGCGGGCCCTTGGTCTTGCCACCTCACTCCATCTTTGTCTCCTTCTAAGTAGCTATGCTATGGAATCTCTACACTCACTCTTTCATTCTCACTCAACCTCCACTTATCTCCCTCATTGCAGGAAAAGAGAGCTCACAATAAAAGAGAAAGAGCGAGGACAGGAGGAGGGACACCCTCACTAGCCCACCTCACCCCCTGGGAGGAGGCGGTCCTGGAGATCGTAGGAGTGGAGGAAGATGCGCAAGTGGGGGATGGACAAATGGGTGCATCACAGCAAGCTGGTGACAGAATAGTTTTCCATCTCTCTCATTGACATTGCCTGAGTCGCTGATAATGATTCTGAAGCTCTAACAGATGGACTTACGATCATCTGCAATATGCAATGTGCATGTAACCTTGGCATCACATCTCTGACTCTTTCCTTTACTCCCCCACAGGACCATCGACAGCACCCGTCCCCACTGGCCAGGAGGAACAGCATGAGCCTCAAGACTCCTCAGAGGAAGCTGCAACCTCTGAGGGCGCAGCGTCAGCAGAATTCAGCGCACCCAGCACCAGTGCAGACACTCACACCTCGGTGGGATCTTCGGGACATAGAGTAGTGTTATCACCTGGTGTATCACAGCTCACAGGTGAGCATCAGCAGATTGTGGAGACAGGGACAGCAGTGGAGAGTCCTAGTCAGAGGGCGAAGGGCTCTGCCAGCTTGGCTCAGCTGCATGTCGACCCTCTGCCTTTGGGTCCATCCATAAGATCAGCGGTGCTGGAACTCCAGGAACAGATGCAGGAGTCTCTGGCAGGTTTTGTTTCCAGGGTCGCTGCGAGTGTGGAGCGAATGGAGGAGTCCATTGCGAACATGAGCAGAGCCTTTGTGGAGTCATTGGCGCATGAACGCATCACCATGGAAAGGTTGGCAACCTCCATGGAGGTGATAAGTCACCAGAGTGCAGAAAACATGGTGAGTGTGCAAAATAGAATGACATCTCTGGAGGAGCGATGGTCATCTATTGAACAGAGAAACCAGACTTTCATGGAAGTCCTTCTGAGTAGGACTGCCAGTGCAGATACGGATCCTCATGGCCCCCCTGATGTGCAGCAAGGTGCTCTCAACCCACTTGCAAGCGCTGAGGGGGACCTGACCCATGAGAGGGAAGTTGGTGGCAGACATCAAGGAAGTGGGGGCTCCTCTCCAAGCGCTCACACGACCATGCCACTGCAAAGAACCTCGATCAAAGCCCCACCAGAGTCCCCACCCAACTGAGATCAGCATCTCAACCCTTGCACAGGCGCAGGAGCAGCAGACTGTTGATGAGCCCTCATAGGTTCGCAACCCCAGAGGACACCCGCCAAAGGTGTCGAGACAGGGGCAGCAGGAAAGAGAGCAATCGGCCTCCACATCTGCTGAAGCCACAGGGGAAGCACCACGTAGGAGCATGCGTAAGAGAAAGAGACTGCACAAATAGCCACAAGGGTAGTCGCTTGGGTGAAATTTGATGTTTTCTGTGAAAAAGCCATCAGATGAATAATGTAAATAAAAAATCTGTTGGCTACTGCAGTAGTTGTGGCGTGTGCCATTTCGCGAATGGGACTTTCACATTGAGGGTTTAGGATTACTTGCAATTGTCAGTATGGTGGTCAAATTGCTAGGAATCCGCTAGTTCTTGGCCATTGCCGATGCTCAGGTAAGAAGCTGCGAGGCATAAGTGCTTGATTGGCTAGGCTAAGCAAATCTGGCCAAGATGAATGCGTTCCTTGCATCCCGGGCAGCAATGTTCTCGCGTACTGCTGCCGCTGGTTGATGGGCCTCTGCAAGATGTTTGTTTTCGCTCTCCTCCTCCTCCTCCTCCTCATCTGAGGACGATATGTGAGGCGCCACATGGTCCTCAGGAATCTGCAAGCCACGACGCTGTGCCATGTTGTGAAGTGCACAGCAAACCACGACGATTCTGGAGACCCTGACTGCTGAGTACTGCAGGGCTCCACCTGATCTATCCAGGCATCTGAAGCGCATCTTCAGCAAACCGATGGTTTGCTCGATTATGGCTCTGGTGGCTATGAGGCTGGAGTTGTAGCTCTCCTCAGCTTCATTGGATGGTCTCCTCAACGGCGTCATTAGCCACGTCTTTAGGGGATAGCCCTTGTCTCCAAGTAACCATCCATTAAGTTGGTCTGGCAGACTGAATAGCAGAGGCACACTAGACTGGTGCAGTATGAAGGAGTCATGGCAACTGCCAGGGTACTTGGCACAAACATGCAAGATTTCCTTCTTGTGGTCACACACCAGCTGAACGTTAAGGGAGTGGAAGCCCTTGCGGTTGACAAAAATACCTGGATTGTGATGGGGTGCCTTAAGGGCCACATGTGTGCAGTCAACGACGCCCTGCACCCTTGGAAAGCCTGCCAGATTAGCTAATCTAAACGCATGTGCCATGACACTTGCTTGATCCTTGGTGAAATGGATGTGATTGTGCGCGATGGCAAAGAGGGCATCGGTTACCAGTGTGATGCAATTGTGTGCGGCCGCCTGGGAGATGCCGCTGATGTCTGATGCTGATCCCTGGAATGAGCCTGAGGCAAAAAAGTTGAGTGCGGTGGTGACTTTGACAGCCACTGGTAAGGGTTGTCCACCTGGTCCTCTGGGCTGTAGGTCTTGTTGCAGTGTTGCGCAGATGTCACCCACTACCTCTCGTGAAAGTCGGAGCCGCTTTTGGCACTGCTGCTCAGACATGTTGAGGTAGCTGACCCTGTGTCTATAGACCCTGTTTGGGAGGTATCTCCTGTGCCAACGGGCTTCCATGCGTTGGCCCCTTCTGGCCTGTGCAGCTTCAGGTGGGTGAGCTGCAGCTTGGCGCTCCTGTTGTTGCTGCTGCTGTTGGTGCTGCTGCTGTTGGTGCTGCTGTTGTTCCTGGTTCTGCTGGTGCTGCGGCTGGTCTTCGTCCTCATCTAATGTCCAGAAGGAAAGGAAATAAATGGCTCCCATGCTTCTGGTATATGCCTCAGTTGAGGAAGCGAGAGGGGTTTCCCAGGAGGTCACACTGGAGATGGGTGTCAGGCTCCAAACTTGCACAGCTGTGGTTATGCCTTCTAAAAGTTCCCCCAGACCTGAGACTACAAAGTCCTGCCACCTGCAAATGGCTGATCAAATCTCCTATTTAATGGTTGAACTGCAGCTGATAGTCAGCAATCCCATTGTGCTCCCACCAGGTTTCACCGTCGTGTTTCAGAACAGGCGTGTTTCACGTGGGAAAAGGGTTAAAATCGCTTAGGCCTTTCAAAATGGCATTATAGAGGCCATTTACTGCTTGTTAAGGGTCTTAACGGCCTATCCCGCCTCTTGGAGGCTGGACGGAGACGGGACCATTAGGCATGAATGACTGAAAATTGCTTAGAGGTGGGATGGAGGCAGGGTTGGGCCCGCCCGCCGCCCACCCGCCAGTTTTTGCAATTTTAACCCCCCACATGCCCCCAATCCTGCCTCCATGGCCTAATGAAAATTCTGCCCTGATTGTCTCCACTTCCATCACCAGCGAGTTCCAGGTCCTCACCACTCGCGGTGTAAAAAGTTTTTCCTCACATCCCCCCTGTATCTCTTGCCCAAAACCTTAAATCTGTGTCCCCTAGTCCTTGTACCATCATCTAATGGGAACAGCCTTTCCCCGTCTAGCCTATCCAAACCTGTCATAACCTTGTACATCTCTATCAAATCACCCCTCAACCTCCTTTGCTCTAATGAAAATAAATCCAGCTTCTCCAACCTGTCCTTGTAGCTAAGATCCCCCCATCCACGGAACCATTCTGGAAAATCTCTTCTGCACCCTCTCAAGGGCTTTCACATATTTCCTAAAGTGTGGTGACCAGAACTGGATGCAATACTCCAGTGGTGGCCTAACCAGTGCTTTATAAAGGTTCAGCATAACTTCGCTACTTTTGTACTCAATACATCTATTTATGAAGCCCAAGATCCCATATGCTTTGCTAACCACTCTCTCAATATGTCCTGCCACCTTAAGGGAACTATGCACATTAACTCCCAGGTCCCTCTTTAATATTGTGCCATTAAGTGTATATTGCCTCTCCCTGTCCCTTCTGCCAAAATGCATCACCTCACACTTCTCTGTATTAAATTCCATCTGCCACTTGTCTACCCATTCTGCTAGCCTTTCTATGTCCTGTTGCAGCCGATTGGTATCATCCTCACTGTTCGCCACACTCCCAAGTTTGGTGTCATCAGCAAATTTAGAAATTCTACTCTGTATGCCAATATCCAGGTCATTTATATATATCAAAAAAAACAATGTCCCCAGCACTGACCCTTGGGATCCTTCAGTCTGAAAAACAGCCATTTACCACAACTCGCTGTTTTCTGTCCTTAAGCCAATTCCTTATCCAAGCTGCCACTGGCCCACCTATTCCATGAGCCTCAATTTTGTTAAGCAGCCTTCTATGTGGTACTTTGTCAAACGCCTTCCTAAAATCCATATAGACAGCATCCATTGCATTCCCTTCATCAATCCTCCCTGTTACTTTGTCAAAAAATTCAATTAGATTAGTCAAACATGATCTGCCTTTTACAATGAATCTAGGATAAGGGATACAAAAGCAAAATACTGCAGATGCTGAATATCTGAAATAAAAACAGAAAATGCTGGAAATACTCAGCAGATCAGGCAGCATCTGTAGAGAAACAAAGTTAATGTTTCAGGTCGATGGCCCTTCGTCAGAACTGGAAAAATTTGGAGATGTAAAAGGTTTTTAAGCAAATGTAGGGGGAGGGAGAGGGGGAGGGGAGAAATGAACAAAAGGTCTGTGATAGGATGGAAGGCAGGAGAGATTAAGACACAAAGGTGCAAGGCAAAAGCAGATGGTAATGGGACAAGTTAAGAAGCAAAAGATGAGTCTAGATGATGTGTAAATGGCTATGGCAGAATCATCAACAGCTGCCATGTGAAAAAAAAAAGGGGCCGAGGTTTTGGTCTGAAATTGTTGAACTCGATGTTGAGTCCAGAAGGCTGTAAAGTGCCTCATCGAAAGGTGGGGTGCTGTTCCTCGAGCTTACATTGAGCTTCATTGGAACAGTGTAAGAGGCCGAGGACGGAGAGGTCAAAGTGGGAGTGCCGCGGAGAATTAAAGTGACGGGCGACCGGAAGCTCGGGGCCATCCTTACGGTCTGAATGGAGGTGTTCCGCAAAGCGGTCACCCAATCTGCGTTTGCTCTCCCCAGTTTAGAGGAGACTGCATCATGAGCAGTGAATACAGTATACTAAAGTGCAAGAAGTACAAGTAAATCACTGTTTCACCTGGAAGGAGTATTTGGGGCCCTGGACAGTGGGAAGGTTGGAGGTAAAAGAGCAGGTATTGCATCTCCTGCGCTTGCACGGGAAGGTGCCGGGCAAAGGGGAAGGGATGTTGGGGGTGATAGAGGAGTGGACCAGGGTGACACGGAGGGAGTCATCCCTTTGGAATGCTGAAAGGGGAGGTGAGGGGAAGATGTGTTTGGTGGTGGGATCACGCTGGAGGTGGCGGAAATGGCTGAGGATGATCCGTTGAATGTGGAGGCTGGTGGGGTGAAAGGTGAGGACAAGGGGAGGGGAAGGGGTGAGAGCAGAAGTGCGGGAAATAGAATGGTTGAGGAAAAGGAAGACATGTCGGAAGCACTAGTATGGAAGGTGGCATCGTCAAAGCAGATGCAGCGGAGACAGAGAAACTGGGAGGATGGAATAGAGTCCTTACAGGAGGCAGGGTGGGAGGAAGTGTAGTCCAGGTAACTGTGGGAGTCAGTGGGTTTATAGTGGATATTGCCTCCAGGATTGTTTTAGTGTAACTTGCGGTACTCTGGCACCAAATCGTGCAGCACTCAAGGTCACTATAGAAATTCACAGGATTTGTATTTGGATGTTATGCTATAGGATAAGGGATAGTTGGTGTTCACATGAACAGCTGCTTCCAACACAAAAGTGGATCAAAACAGAATAAAACTCCCCCACATAAATTGAAACACTATGCATTGCAAATGGGGCAAATGGTTCGGAACAGCATAACATCCAAATACAAATCCTGTGAATTTCTATAGTGACCCTGAGTGCTGCGCAATTTGGTGCCAGAGTACCGCAAGTTGCAAGTTGCATTAAAACAATCCTGGAGGCAACAAAAATGACAGGGAGTTAAATTGGATAACCCCAGATAACGGGCACAGTGATCACAATGTGTTATTAACCCACACCCATTGATTGCAATGCAGGCAGGATGCAAACTTTGTGCTGCCTGCTCATTTCCATGATTTCTGCATGCAGCCAGCGCTCCCCGAGCTGCTCATTGGCTACACCCATCAGCAGGAGACCCAATAAAGCTAGCCTGCACCTCTTTGCATTGTGGCTGGTGGCAGTGGCATCTCCGAAACCCGTGACCTCTACCACCTAGAAGGACAATTGCAGCAGGTGCGTGGGAACATCATCACCTGCAAGTTCCCCTCCAAGTCACACTCCATCCTGACTTGGAAGTATATCACCATTCCTTCATTGTCGCTGGGTCAAAATCCTGGAACTCCCTTCCTAACAGCCCCATGGGAGTAACTTCACCACACGGACTACAACGGTTCAAGGAGGCGATTCACCACCACCTTCTCAAGGGCAATTAGGGATGGGTAATAAATGCTGGCCTTGCCAGTGACGCCCACATCCTGGAGTGAATAAGAAAAAGACATCATTCTGAATAGTGTGCTGTTGAAGAATCAGCAATGGCGAGATCATGCACCAAGGCATTCGGATTCTGCACTGGAGTTATTGATGGAAGAGGTGGTAAGAAGGAGAGATGTTGTGTATCCTCAGGGGGGCCATTGGCCCTCCAGACACATGCTCAGAAGGCAAGAGATAGCGGCAAAGCACAATGCCAGGAGTGCAGCCCCAAGGACCTGGATGCAGTGCAGGAAGAAGTTTAATGATCTCACATGAGTTGTTAAGGTCAGGGAGTGCATCTTGAAATGTCATATCCTACCAACTGCACCACTAGCCTCAGTCACAGCTCAATTCACTGCACCCCCATCACTCACCTACCAATAATCTCTATCAATCAGGACTCATATTTAACGTTCATATGCTTCACCTCACCCTCACACCTTTAGCACTATTGCAAGCCTCGCACCCACATCTCAAAGCTTGCACTCACTGGCAGCTATTCAACCATGACAGCCACATCACCCAAACATATTACACGACACTCACTGACACACTTCCCTCTTTCTTGCAGGAGAAGGTGCACACAATAGGAGGCAGCAGGAATTAACGGGAGGGGGAGAGGCGCGCCTGCATGTTTTAACCTCGGTGGAGGAGACAGTGCTGGTCATTATGGGAAGGGGCATTACTGAGGCCGTGGCCACTGGCGGGGCTGAAGCGATTGAAGATGAGAGTATACACATACCTAATCCTTCTTCTCTCAACCCACTTCCCTCTCATTCCACAATCTCTTTTCACTTACAAGCTCCAGATGGTGTAAGCATACACTTTATACTTTCTCCTCTCCCCTCACTGTAATGATCAGTAACCTGTCATTCTAGAATGGTACACTAGGTGGAGCTGTAGAGCTGTATGTATATAAGAGTAGGCTACCCACAAGGCAGTAGTCAAGATGGATGCCTGCATGGATGCTGTCCATAGTCCACATAGCTGAATAAATGACTAGCTCCAAGCTAGCTGTTCATAATGAAAATGACTAGTTATTAATGAACATAACATGGTACAAGGATTGGTAAAATCTGCTGAATATTGTGAAAAGCGACATGGAGCATTTGAAGTCACCGGAGGGTTTGAAACTCACGGGGAATGTCGACTGCAATTGGCGGACTTTCAAACAACAATTCGAACTCTACATTGCTGCCATCGGATTTGGTACGAAGCCAGATGCAAGGAAAATAGCGTTGCTGCTTATGGTTGCAGGCCCGCAGGCGATAGAGGTATTTAATACATTTGTATTTGATCCTGAGGAGAACAAAAAAAAATTGGACGATGTGCTAAAGAAATTTGATACACATTGTTCTCCCAAAAAGAACAAAACCTATGAAAAGTACGTGTTCCGTTCACGGACACAGCAGCAAAATGAGACTTTTGATAGCTTTGTGACCGATCTGAAACTGAAAGCACAGACATGTAATTTCTCTGAGCTGAAATCATCCATGATTCGTGACCAGATTGTGCTTGGTATTCATGATAAAAAGGCCAGGGAACGTCTGTTGAGAGAAACCGAAATAACATTGGAAAATGCTGTGAAAATATGCCAAGCCAGTGAGCTAGCTCAAAAGCACACGAAGACTTTCAGTGAAATTAATAATAATGCGATTGTAGTAAGTGATAGTGCTGCTGTCAGTGCTGTGTCCTACAAAGGGAAGAAACGTGGGCAGAACAGAAATGCAAAGCAATCGGAGGATGGAATTTTTAATTGTAAATGCTGTGGTTACAAACACCAGTTAAAACAATGCCCAGTGTTTGGGGAAATGTGCACAAAATGTCATGGAAAGAATCACTTTGCCAAACAATGCTTTTCAAAAGTAAAAACAAAGAAAGGGCAACAAGTCCAAGTCAATGTGATTGAGGACACTGATTTAAGTGAGACATTTTCTGTAGGAATGGTGTCATGTGACAATATCAAAAAGGATACAGAAAATGTGCAGCCCTCATGAATGGACAATGCTGAACATAAAGTTAATGCAGTAAAAGAGGACAAATGGATGATCCCACTGCAGGTAAATGGAGCATTAGTTACATTGAAACTAGACACTGGGGCAAAAGCAAACTTAATCAGTATGAGTGACATTAAAAATATGAAAGAAAAGCCCAAAATACAGAAAAAGTCAGTACTACTGAAGAACTATAATGGACAGAAAATAGATAGCTTAGGTGTATGCAGACTTAAAGTGACAGTCAAAGACAAAGTGCATCATCTCATGTTTTCTGTTGTGGCTGAAGGACTTGATTCACTACTAGGTGACAAAGCTTGTGAGGACTTAGAACTGGTCAAGAGAGTCTACCGTATAAACTGTGCCATAAGCAGACCAGATAACTCGGTGGATTCTGTAGTGAGTAATTTCCAGGATGTGTTCAAAGGATTTGGAGTTCTACCATTCACTTACAAGATCCAGCTAAAGGAGGATGCTCAGCCAGTGGTACATGCTCCACAGAGAGTTCCAGCACCCTTGCGTGACCGGCTCAAGAAAGAACTGGACAGAATGACCACACTAGGAGTCATCAGGAAAGTCGAAGAGCCAACAGACTGGGTTAACTCCATGGTATGTGTAAAGAAAAAGAACAATGATCTAAGAATATGCATGGATCCAAAGGACTTAAATGCAAACATAAAATGTGAACACTACCAGATTCCCAAGTGAGAAGAAATCACCAGTGAAATGTCAGGTGCCAGATACTTCACAAAGCTCAATGCCTCACAAGGATTTTGGCAACTAAAACTGGATGAAGAAAGCACCAAATACTATACCTTCAACACACCATTTGGCAGGTATTGTTTCCTCAGAATGCCTTTCGGGATAATATCTGCATCTGAAATCTTTCATAGAGCGATGGAACACATAATTGAAGGTCTGGAAGGAGTTCGGGTCTATGTTGATGACATCATCATCTGGGGCTCCACACTGAAAGAACACAATGAGAGACTGACTAATGTGCTACAGAGCATACGATGGAATGAACTGAAGCTCAACAAAGCCAAGTGTCAGTTTGGCATCCAGGAAGTCACTTTCCTAGGAGATAATCTATCTGGTAAAGGAATAGAGCCAGATATGGAAAAAGTAAACGCCATACTCAACATGCCCCGACCCACTGACAAAAAAGGAGTGCTACGCATCATGGGGATGATAAACTTCATTGGAAAGTTCATTCCTAACTTGTCAGCCAAGACAGCCTGTCTGCGAGACCTGCTACTTAAAACAAATGAGTTCGCATGGATAGAAGGACATGAACAAGAGTGGATGAACCTCAAAACAGTGCTGACAACCACACCTGTACTCACCTTCTTTGACCCAACAAAGAGAATCAAAGTGTCAACGGATGCATCAAAAGATGGCCTAGGCGTGGTCTTGCTACAAGCAGAGGGTGAAGATTGGAAGCCTGTTGCCTATGCCTCCAGGTCTATGACTGATTCTGAGTGTCGATACGCCCAGATTGAAAAGGAATGTCTAGGCTTGGTAGTTGGACTAGAAAAGTTCCATGGCTACATATATGGACTTCCCACCTTCACAGTTGAGACAGACCACTGCCCACTGGTTGCCATCATAAAAAAAATCTGAATGAGATGTCTCCAAGGATTCAACGACTCATGATGGCTGCAAAGATATGACTTTGAACTGATCTACACACCAGGCAAACACATAGTGTTAGCAGATGCACTATCCCAAGCACCCACAATGAGTCATGTGAGCTCTACTGAGGAAGACGTGGATGTTCATGTGAGTATGGTCACTGCTGCGCTGCCTGTGTCAGACACAAAATCAAAGCAAATAGCAGAAGAAACAGTAAAAGATACAGTGTTACAAACAGTAATAGAGAACATTCATCATGGTTGGCCAAAAGGTTCCTGTTCAAAGTACTATCACATCAGGTCAGAATTGAGTGTCGCAAGTGGACTATTACTAAAACAGAACAGAATAGTCATTCCACAGGCTCTACGTCAAGACATGCTGAAAAGGATTCATGAGGGACACCTCGGAATTGAAAAATGCAAAAGGAGAGCAAGAGACACTGTTTATTGGCCTGGCATAAATAAGGACATTGAGAACATGATAGGCGAATGTGAGACATGTCAGAAACACCAAAACGAACAAACAAAGGAACCAATGATAGTAGCTGACATACCAACAGCACCATGGCAAAAGGTTGGTATCGACCTTTTTCATTTGAATGGTAAAGAATATCTAATAGTGATTGACTACTATTCTAACTATCCTGAGATGGTGCTGCTCTCAAGCACCACAGCAAGCAGTGTCATAATGCATGCTAAATCCATCTTTGCCAGACATGGAATTCTCAGGATTGCCGTTAGCGACAATGGTCCGTGCTTCAACTGTAAGGAGTGGCAACAGTTTGTAGCACAGTATGACTTTCAACACATCACATCCAGTCCTTTGTATGCTCATTCGAATGGTAAGGCAGAGAAAGGTGTTCAAGTTCTCAAGCAGCTACTGAAGAAAGCTACAGTTCTTGAGAAAGTAGGACCAAGGTCATACACTGTTAGAACTAAGGAAGGACAGATTCTCAGGAGGAACCGCCGTTCCCTCCTAAAATCACAAAAGACTATCCAAGAGCAAATCGATGGCAATGCTGCAACTGAATCTTGTCACTCACCACCAGAACAATCTAACACAAACACACATACAGGTTCTCATGAAAACACATCAGACTTACCTGTGCTGAGAAGATCCACACGTGAAGTAAAAAAGCCTGATGGCTTAATCTTTGAGTACAAAGTAAAGCTTTGAAAATGTGTTGACTGTTGTGAAAATGTTTATGTTTATAGAGCACTAACAAAAGTGTTACTGATATCATCTTTATCGTTTTTCTTGAAAGTTGATTGATGTTGATTTTGTTTAACCTCAAAGAAAGGGGAATGTAATGATCAGAAACCTGTCATTCTAGAATGGTACACTAGGTGGAACTGTAGAGCTGTATGTATATAAGAGTAGGCTACCCACAAGGCAGTAGTCAAGATGGATGCCTACATGGATGCTGTACACAGTCCACATAGCTGAATAAATGACTAGCTCCAAGCTAGCTGTTCATAATGAAAACGACTAGTTATTAATGAACATAACACTCACCACAACCCAACCCTTGTCCCTCTTTCATTTCAGATATTCAAGAAATGGAACCTTCCCAGGCAGTGGTGGAAGAGCAAGAAGACAGTGATAATGAAGACACACCGTCACTCGATTTCATAGTCGCAGCCACCAGCTCAGATACTGACACTGTGCATAATTTAGATGATAGCATCGAGGCGGGATCTGCACATAGTGAGACACTGGGCACAAGTGTGCTGGAGCCAGGGTTGCGAGAAAGGATAACGCGGGTGTCTGCTCGCCGGAGGGTGAGGTTGCACACTAGTTCTGCTGCAGAGGACTCAGTTGAGGACTTTGATGGGCCAGGCTACAGAAGAAGGCTGATGGGTGTACACACCCAAATGCTTGGTGTATTGGGAAGCCTGCCAGAAATCCTGCGTTCAATGTCAAGGAGCATGGAGGAGTCTGGCACCAACTTGGTACAGGTCTTTGCGCAGAGCTTGGAGCCCATCCTTTCCAACATGAATTGGGTGACCACCTTCATCAACACACCTGTGAAGCCAACCATGATATAGCATCTGACAAATGTTAATTGACCTGAAACGTTAACTTTGTTCTCGCTCCACAGATGCTGCCTGACCTGCTGAGTATTTCCAACATTTTCTGTTTTTATTTCAGATTTCCAACATCTGCAGTATTTTGCTTTTGTATGATGTAGCATCTGATGGACAATTTTTCAGCTTCCATTGCAGCACAAGCAGCATCCACCAAATGTCTGAGTGCTGCAATGGAAGCTCAGACAGCTGACAGGCAATCTCAGCTTGCTGCCATCAGACTGCTGCCATCATGGCTCTGGAAACTAGTGTTCAAAGGGGTTTGCCGAGCATCACAGCACTCCAGCAATCTTTTCTCCAACAGATCTGCTTCCTACTGAAAGTCCTTCTCCCCCTCCTCCCTCTTCTAGCAGCTTATCCTGCTCTGCGTGGCCTCTGCTCATTCTCCCAGTCATGCTCAATGCCACGAGGAAGCCATACGAGGTCACCCATTTCTGGAAGCAACTGGTGTGTGCACAGGCTTTAAGTCACCAAAAAAATACTTCAGCACCAGCCAGGCCACTCCCTGTAGACTATTGAAATTTTAAATGAGGATGGAAAATCACCCAAAACACGTATAATTGCAGCAAAAACCAGAAGAAATAATCCAGCAACTAACCTGTAAGTAGTTGATGATCCCGCAGGTGCGAGGGTCGGGGGGGGGTGGGGGTTGGTTCCTTCATGCCATTGAACACGTGTTCAGCTGTGGGAGGTTAAGAGAGAGTGTAGGTTGGAGCGTGGAGCTCCAAAATGGCAGCGCTGGCTTCAAATCAGTGTTGCACGCTGATTGGCGTCATGATCTGCCTGTTCTGCATGCTGCCGGCGGTCGTTAGGTGCATGCGCGTAAACCCCTTTACATCGGAAATGTGTGCACGCGTCATGGACCCCATTTTCTAGTTTAAGTGGACTCGTAGCGTCCAAAAAAAGCAGGCACTACAGAGCCCCATTTCGCTCCTACAGCTTCTGAGTAGATTATTTGGCATGGTTTATCAATTGCACTAATTACCTATAATAACAGATTTCAGAGGTATCAGACAATCTTGCGGTTCAGATGTATGTTACACCTCCATTACATCTCTCAATCATCCCAGCCTTCTCCAATCTGCAGATTTTTATTATCTGACCTTGGCATTAAGTAACATGTATTTCTTGATCAATCTCATCTGAACCTGTTGAACCCTGCTTTACACACTCACACACTTACTCAAACACACACACAGCATTTGTCTACTCTTTTTAATCATTGTGGTGTTCTGCAATCTGGGCCTTAGCCCTTTGTGGAGGTTTCTCAATTTAAAAAGAAACACTAGTTTTACTTATGTGATTAACAATATAAGAACATAAGAAATAGGAGTAGGAGTAGGCTATTTGGCCCTTCAAGCTTGCTCTGCCATTCAATAAGATCATGGCTGATCTTCTACCTCAACTTCCCTATCCTGCACTATCCCCATATCCCTTGATTCCCTTAATATGCAAAAATCTATCAATCTCTGTCTTGAATATACTCAAAGACTGAGCCTCCACAGCCCTCTGGGGTACAGAATTCCAAAGGTTCACCACCCTCTGAGTGAAGAAAGTTCTCCTCATCTCAGTCCTAAATGGCCGACCCCTTATTCTGAGATTGTGACACCTGGCTCTAGACTCCCCAGCCAGGGAATACATCCTCCTTGCATCTACCCTGTCAAGCCCTGTAAGCATTTTGTATGTTTCAATGAGATCACCTCTCATTCTTCTAAACTCTAGAGAATATAGGCCTAGTCTACTCAATCTCTCCTCATAGGACAATCTCCCCATCCCAGGAATCAATCTGGTGAACCTTTGTTGCACTCCCTCTATGTCAAGTATATCCTTCCTTAGGTAAGGGGACCAAAACTGTACACAATACTCCAGGTGTGGTCTCACCAGGGCCCTATATAATTGCAGTAAGACGTCTTTACTCTTATACTCAAATCCTCTTGTAATAAAGGCCAACATACCATTTGTGTTGGATCCGTGGTTCAGTGGATATGCTATTATTAAATAATCACACGGATGCTGTACATTAACAAATAACAGGTCTTTACTGGAGGAGGGTAATCTCTAGACTGGGGGTACAGAGGCATGCGCAAAGCTTATATACCGGTGTGGTCACTGCCGGTACTACAGTATACAGGAGCTGTAAAAGTAGTTCTGACTTAAAGGCACATACACTACAATTCCTCCCCTTTTAGATTAGTAATACCCTTAATATTCAAATAACAATTAACATTTCAACATGTACTTTAAACAACAAAAGTCCATTTATAGATTCAGTCTTTGGGGCGGCTTCCTGACCCTTTCGGGATAGCGCCTTTCCAGAGGTTCTTGTTCTTGGTGCAGAGGCGACTCTGACCCCGTTTCATCAGGTAGTTCATCGGGTTCCACTGCTACTGGGTCTGAAGTAGATGCTACCGGTATGTCGGGTTCATCCCCAGGTACTCGAGACATGGGGTTGACGCGTTCCTGTGACGCTAAGATCTGATCGACGTGGCATCTCACAATGTTCTCCCCGACATCCACTGTGTACATTAATGGCCCCTGCCTTGTACGTATCGTTCCGGGTTGCCACTTCTCTGTTCGATAGTCACGGGCCAAGACTGGTTGCCTTACATTGAAGCTCCTTGTCAGCTTCTCATTGATGTGCTGGAATTGTTTGTCCTCAACATTTCTTTGCACATTTGGTCTGAGCAAGTCCAGACGAGATCTCAGCCTTCGGTTAAAGAACATCATGGCCGGGGTCTGGTTGGTAACTGCATGTGTCGCGTTTCGGTAGGCTAATAAGAAATTGTCCATCTTATGCTGTAATGGAATTTCATCGTCGCACATGGCCTTTATCGCCTTCTTAAAGGTTTGTACGAACCTCTCAGCCAATCCATTTGTGGCTGGATGATACGGGGCGGATGTGTAATGCCTTACCCCATTCCTTTTCATGAATTTTTGGAACTCGTCGGACACAAACTGTGGTCCATTATCAGAGCAAATCTGCTCTGGCAAACCGTTTCTGGCAAATATGGTCCGTAGGACTGCAATCGTTTTCTCTGTAGTGGTTGAAGACATTTTTATCACCTCAGGCCACTTTGAATGAGCATCCACTGCTATTAAGAACATTGAGTCCATGAATGGACCAGCGAAATCAATATGCACCCGTTGCCATGGAGAGGAGGGTCACTCCCATGGGTGTAGAGGGGCATGTGGTGGTACATTTTGGACCTTCTGGCATCCTAAGCAGCTCTTAGTTGGGCCTTCGATTTGTTGATCGATTCCTGGCCACCACACATAAGCCCTAGCAAGGCTTTTCATTTTCACTCCCCCCAGATGACCTTCATGTAGCTCATTTAGCACTCTCTCCCTTAACTTGGGTGGAATCACCACTCTGGATCCACACACCACTGTCCCCTGGCATACTGACAGCTGCTCTCTTCTGGATGAGAATGCTGGCAACAGTGAGTCACCATGTGTTGGCCATCCCCTCACCGTCAATTCATATACCCGTGACAGCGTCGGATCATTGCGGGTCTCCTTCTCTATATCCGCGTTAGTTACTGGCAATCGCTCAATTATTGACGAATAAAATATCTTGATAGGGTCCACTGCTGGTGCTTCCTCCACAGTAGGCAGTGGCAGGCATGATAGCCCATCAGCATTCCCATGCTGTTTCGTGCCTTTATATTCTATTTCATATTGATTCGCCCCTAGAAACAGGGACCATCTTTGTAACCGCTGAGCAGTCATCACTGGGACGCCCTTCTTAGGATTAACGATGGAGACAAGTGGTTGGTGATCAGTCAGCAAGGTGAACTGCTGCCCATGCAGATAGTGGTTGAATTTTTTTACTCCCCATACTAGGCTGAGGGCCTCCCTGTCAATCTGGGCGTAGTTGCGCTCAGCTGAGGTTAGTGACCGAGATGCAAAGGCTACTGGCCTCTCCAACCCGTCTGGGAATTTGTGCGACAGCACCGCTCCAATACCGTAGGGTGATGCATCACATGACAAACGAATTGGTAGTGCTTGGTTGAAATGGGCCAACACCTCTTTTGATGTGATCAATTCCTTACACTTCTGGAAAGCTCGTCTACGTTCGTCATCCCACTTCCACGGTACCCCTGTTTACAGTAGGGTGTTCAGCGGGTGTAATACCGTAGACAAATTTGGTAAGAACTTGTGGTAGTAGTTTACCAGCCTGAGGAACGACCTCAGTTGTGACAAATTTTCCGGTGCTGGAGCCTTGACTACTGCCTCAATCTTGTCAGGGGACTTATGTAACCCCTTTCATTGATGACGTGGCCACAATACGAGATCTGCTTCTAGAAAAACTCATACTTGTGGCGATTAGCTCGTAGCCCATACTCCTTTAATCTGGTGAGCACCTTCTCCAAGTTGGCGAGGTGATCACCATCATTTTCGCCCGTGACCAAGATGTCGTCCAAATAACACTGGGTCCCTGGAATCCCTTGCAGGACCTGATCCATCGCCCTTTGCCAGATAGCCGGAGCTGAGGCTACTCCAAACACCAGCCGGTTGTATTGATAGAGACCTTTATGAGTGTTGATCGTAAGGTAATGTTTCGAAGCTTCTTCTACCTCCATTTGCAAGTACGCCTGGGCTAGATCAATTTTGGTGAAGCGTTTACCTCCAGATAGCGAGGCGAAAATATCCTCAATTCGTGGAAGCGGATATTGCTCCGTGTGAAGGACTGGGTTCACTGTCCCCTTAAAATCCCCACAGATGCGGACCTTCTTTGGTTCCCCAGGCGTATTACTCAATGACCTCTTCATTACAGGAACGATGGGTGTAGCCCACTCGCTCCAGTCCACTTTGGACAGTACTCCTGAATGTTCCAACCCTTCCAGCTCTGCTTCAACAGCTGGTCTGATCGCATAAGGCACTGGTCTGGCCTTCAGAAACTTTGGGCTTGCATTTTCCTCTATTTTAATTGTTGCTGTTATTCCTTTTAGTGTTCCTAGTCCCTCCTGGAACACTTCTTTTGCGTCAGTTAGCATTTTTGACAGTCGTCCAGGTGTGACGTCGTCATCCTTTTTGGCCTCAACCTTCAGTGCCTGTATGGAATGCCAATCTAATTGTATCTTCCGGATCCATTCACGTCCTAGCAGCGGTGGTCCTCCATTTGGCAATACATATATATCCATTTTAGGTATTTCCTGGCCTTTATATGTCACTTTCACCCTTATTTTTCCTTTGGGGTAGACTTTTTGCCTCGTATACGTATTCAAGACAATCTCTGTAGCTTTCAAGGGTATGTGTGAAAATAGCCGCTTGTAGTCTCTTTGATTTATGACTGTTAGAGCTGACCCTGTGTCCAATTCCATTTCCACTTGGACTCCGTCTATCTTGAGTGTAACCCAGATAGTCTGGTGATCCTCCATTTCGGTTACCTTATGTAGTTTCAGACAACCTAGCTCCTTGCTTCCGGAGTCTGTGTCACTTTTCTGTTCATCTGAACCACTGTCCATCACCTGGTGTACCTTTTTGTGCTTCTCCTGTGGAGATTTCTTACTGTTGGTTTTCTTCCCAGACCTGCAGACTCTTGCTATGTGTCCTGCTTTCCCACACTGTCTGCACACTTGGTCCTTGAACCAACAATCTTTCTGGTCATGTGTTGTTCTGCCGCAGCGATAGCACTTCCCTGTTCCATAGGACATTTCATTGGTGCCATATTCTTGCGGTCTCCGTTGTATCTCTGCAGCGCCCCTTGTGGCTGCTTCGTGTGATACTGCCATACTGAAAGCTTTGTCCAGCATAAGGTCCTTTTCTGACAGAAGCCGTTTCTAGGTTCCTTCACTTTGTAGCCCACACACAAACTTGTCCCTTAACGTGTCTGCTAGTCCCGCTCCAAACTGGCAGTGTTTCGATAGCTTGCGCAGTTCCGTTAGCTACTCAGCATTGCTTTCGTCTTTGTGTTGGTTCCTTTTATGGAACTTAACTCGTTCTGCTATCAGCAGCGGTGTGGGGTTTAAGTGGTCCTGTAGGATTTCTACTATGCTTTCAAAATTCTTGTTTACCGGCTTCTCTGGGGTTATTAGATTTCACAGTAACCCATAAGTTTTTGCACCCATGGAATTTAACAGAACCAGTGCTTTATTAGCATCTGGCACTTCATTCGCCCTGCAGTACACCTCCATACGTTCCACATATGTCGCCCAATCTTCGACTTCATTGTCGAACGTAGAGATACTGCCACTCTTCGGCATCCTTGGGTGTGCGTTAACTATCACAAATGGCGCCTCCCGCGCTTCCCCTTCTTCTCCGCTGGCACAAAATGGCGTCTCCCGCGCTTTCCTTCCTTCCCGCGCTCACTCTTCTTCTCCGCTGCGGCTTCTAAAAATGGCGTCTCCCGCGTTCTTCCTTCTTCTCCGCGGCTCAATGGCGTCTCCCCTTTCTTCGCCCCGCGGACCCTGTTCAGCCCGTGAGCACTGGCTGTGCTCTGCGTGTTCTGCTTTTTATTTTTTTTCGACGCCGCTCAGTCTAGAACCCGGCTGTTTCTTACCCTCTCTCTCTCCGGTTTGTTTTATTTTCCTCGACGCCGCTCGGTGTTCAACCCCCGGCTGCGCCCTGCGCTCTTCACCCCTGTCTTACCCCGTCGATGCTGCTCGGCTCTCTCTCCGCCATCGGTCGGCTCCAGCCGCCGCTGCTCGGGAAGGGTCTGCACTGGACCTGTTGTCTGTCTCTTACTGTTCGTTGTGGCTGGGGAACCAAGCCCGGCTCTCCACAGCCTCCCCTGCGAAGTTGGATCTCTGCCTGACTGCTGGGCGGTTGCTCGTGGTCGACGCCCGTGTTCCTGGCCTCAACTATTTTTTTTTTTATGTTGCAGGTAGATTCGAATCGACACTCATCGCCACTGTTGGATCCGTGGTTCAGTGGATATGCTATTATTAAATAATCACACGGATGCTGTACATTAACAAATAACAGGTCTTTACTGGAGGAGGGTAATCTCTAGACTGGGGGTACAGAGGCATGCGCAAAGCTTATATACCGGTGTGGTCACTGCCAGTACTACAGTATACAGGAGCTGTAAAAGTAGTTCTGACTTAAAGGCACATACACTACAATTTGCTTTCCTAATTGCTTGCTGTACCTGCATGTTAACTTTCTGTGATTCGTGTACAAGGACACCCAGGTCCCTCTGAACACCAACATTTCCCAATCTCTCACCATTTAAAAAATACTCTGCATTTCTATTTTTCTTACCAAAGTGGATAACTTTACATTTCTCCACATTATATTCCATTTGCCATGTTCTTAGCCATTCACTTAGCCTGTCTATATCCCCTTGAAGTCTCTTTGCATCCTCCTCACAACTTACATTCCCACCCAGATTTGTATCATCAGCAAACTTGGATATATTACTTTTGGTCCCCTCATCCAAATCATTGATATAGATTGTGAAAAGCTGAGACCCAAGCACTGATCCTTGCGGTACCACACTAGTTACAGCCTGCCAACCCGAAAATGACCCGTTTATTCCTACTCTCTGTTTTCTGTCCATTAACCAATCCTCAATCCATGCTAGTATATTACCCCCAATCCCATGAGCCCTAATTTTGTTTAATAACCTTTTGTGTGGCACCTTATCGAATGCCTTCTGAAAATCCAAATACACCACATCCACTGGTTCCCTCTTATCTATTCAGCTAGTTACAAGCTCAAGAAACTCTATAACAGATTTGTCAAACACGATTTCCCTTTCATAAATCCATGTTGACCATGCCCAATCCTATTATTATTTTCTATGTGCCATGTTACCATGTCCTTAATAATAGATTCTAGCATTTTCCCTACTACTGATGTCAGGCTAACTGGTCTGTAGTTCCCCGTTTTCTCTCTCCTTCCTTTCTTAAATAGTGGGGTTACATTTGCCACCTTCCAGTCTGCGGGAACTGTTCTAGAATCAATGGAATTTTGGAAAATGACAACCAATGCATCTATCTTTATAGCCACCTCGTTCAAAATCCTAGGATGTAGGCCATCAGGTCCAGGGGATTTATTGGCTTTTAGTCCCATTAATTTCTCTAGTACTATTTTTTTACTAATTTCTTCAATATGGTCTGGTGATTGGTTATGTTGCTGCCTCTTAATTATTTTCAGATATCTATTGTTCTATAGATCCCACAATTGCTGAAAAAAGAATTACTGTAACTATGTTCAGAAGTACAAATACAACAACTCGTAGTTTTTCAATGTTATGTTACTGGACTAGTAATCCAGAGAATGTGAGTTCAAATCCCACCTTGCTAGTACGAAAATTTCAATTCAGTTTTAAAAATCTGGAAATTAAATATGAAGCTGGTATCAGTGAAAAGTGGCCATGAAGCTGTTGGATTGTCATAAAAACCCAACTGGTTCACTGATGTCCTTTGGGGAAGGCAACCTGCTGTCCTTACCTGTTCTGGCCTATATGTGGCTCTAGTCCCACACCAACATAGTTAACTCTTAACTGCCCTCTGAAATGGACTAGCTGGCCACTCAGTTGTATTAAAAACAGGGCAACTCGGGACGGGCAATCAATGCTGGACTTTCCAGCGATGCCCACATCCAAAAAGTAAATAATAAAAAAAATCAGTAAAAGAATATTCTGCGGGGACAACTGTTGTCCACATGGTTCCTGGGCTAGGCTGGGAAAGTCAGCTAGGGCTTCTGCTCTTGATCATTAGCCGGTGATGACTGTTGGAAAGTGGGCACGAGGATCGAATCAGGCTTGGCTTTGATGCCTCCAGCTCCCCGGTCGAACTGTTTGCTACGGCTCACTGCCCAGGTTCATATATGAAGAATGAACAGTTGGACAAGGAGGTGAAGAGCTGTAACACAGCAAGAAGTGCCACATTCAGGGAGGAGAGGAAAACAGGAATGTAAAAGAAAAAGCTTGTGTAGTCCACTATCAGGAGTCTCTCTACATTTTCATAGGCATTAGTATTGTAGTGTCCGTGAGGGAGACATAAATAAACACAGAAAGTGAAGGTTGTGGACTGATGCCTCTATTTAACTAAAGTAATCACAAGAACATGGTGTTAACATTAATCTGAACAAGGCATATACTGATATAGCTGCTGAGAACTTTTTCATAATAAGGCTCACCTGATCAGGATGGATTAATCGTTTAAAATTTTCTTTAGTTGCTCACATTTTGGCAATCTCTACAATTAACCCTGAGGAGGGAGGCTGGGCATGGATAAGAATATTCCACACTACATTCTATTTAGGTTTGTGTCAATACATATGACACCCTGCATTAGTCTCTATGTCAATGATGGTTCATTTTGCATATTCTATTCCCTAATTCCATATTATTTTCACATTTTTTCACATCCAATCATGTTTAACTGAAGCACAAATTACATCATAGTCTATTCAAATTAGCTACTTGGACTGATGAAGGCAGCCTTGAGACTGGGGCCTAGGAAATATGAAGCTGAACAGAGATAGCAAAGGACAGTGAGAGTGAGATTGAACCCACAGGCACGAAAAAAAGCTCATTTTATGAAGATAGACAGTGAGTTTCTCATAAATTAAAGGTGAACAAAACCAGAGTATGGTAGTGTAGTGTTACTGAACCAATGATCCAGAGAACACAGGATCAAATCCCACCATGGTTTCTTGAGAATTTGAATTCATTTTTTTAAAGATGGTGTTCCCCAGGTGTTGGTACTAGGACCACAGCTTTTCTTGGTATATATTAATGACTTGGATGTGGGTGTACAGGGCACAATTTCAAAATTTGCAGATGACACAAAACTTGGAAGTATAGTGAACAGTGAGGAGGATAGTGATAGATTTCAAGAGGACATAGACAGGCTGGTGGAATGGGCGGACACATGGCAGATTAAATATAATGCAGAAAAGTGCGAAGTGATATGTTTTGGTAGAAAGAATGAAGAGAGAAAATATAAACTAAATGGTACAATCCTAAAGGGGGTGCATGAACAGAGAGACCAGGAGTATATGTGGACAAATCGTTGAAGGTGGCAGGGCAGGTTGAGAAAGCGGTTAAAAAAGTTTACGGGATCTTGGTCATCATGAATAGAGGTATAGAGTACAAAAGCGTGGAAATTATGATGAACCTGTATAAAACATTGGTTTGGCCTCAACTGGAATATTGTGTCCGATTCTGGGCACCGCACTTTAGGAAGGATGTGAAGGCCTTAGAGAGGGTGCAGAAAAGATTTACGAAAATTATTCCAGGGATTTGGGACTTCAGTTACGTGGATAGACTGGAGAAGCTGGGGTTGTTCTCCTTAGAGCAGAGAAGATTGAGAGGAGACTTGATAGAGGTGTTCAAAATCATGAGGGGACTGCACAGAGTAGATAGAGAGAAACTGTTCCCATTGGCAGAGGGTCAAGAACCAGAGGGCACAGATTTAAGGTGATTGGCAGAAGAACCAAAGGCGACATGAGGAAAAACTTTTTTACTCAGAGAGTGGTTAGGATCTGGAATGCACTGCCTGAAAGGGTGGTGGAGACAGACTCAATCATGGCTTTAAAAAGGCAGTTGGGTAAGTACCTGATATACCTATCAATTCAGTTCATGAAAAGCGACGAGTTAAGTTAGTAACTATAGGTTTTTATTGGCTAAATAACAGAGCCCACCCTCGTGGGTGATTGGATCCAACAAGGAGGAATACCAGCCGGTCGACCACCTTTATACCTGGGCAAGCAGGCGGAGCCATGGGGCGGAGTCAGCTGTGGTCAGCCCAGGTATAACAGCATGACAAGAGGTGACCTTGTGTAGTGATACAACAGTGTAAACAGTGATAACCACAGTGTAACGATATAAACAGTGATAACCATAGTGTAACGATAAAAGTGGTTTACCACATTCACCCCTTGTTTAAATTTGAGTCCGACGGGGTGAAGTGTACTACCAGTTCGGGTATGTCAGTCTGTCCGGAGGCCTCGTAAGCCTTTCTGATCGGCGCAGCAGCGGTGGCGGTGATGCAGTATCCGATGTTAATGCTGGTGTCTGCGTGGTCGGCGAAGGCTCGTGGGGTTCCGGCATGCCGTCTACCTGGGCTGGATTTGGGGTGGTGGTGGGGGGGTAACGGTGGTGTCTCAGGGATGCCCGAGGGTGCGAGGTCTCGTAAGGAGACTGTGTCCTCCCGCCCGTCTGGGTATGCCACATAAGCGTACTGGGGGTTGGCGTGCAGGAGGTCCACCCTCTCGACCAGGGGGTCCATTTTATGGGCCCTCACGTGCTTTCGCAGCAAGATGGGCCCCGGAGAAGTCAGCCATGTTGGTAGCGAGGTTCCCGTAGTCGACTTCCTGGGGAAAACAAACATTCGTTCATGGGGGGTGGCGTTAATGGCAGTGCAAAGCAGTGACCGGATGGAATGCAGTGCTGCCGGGAGGACTTCCTGCCAGCGAGAGGTTGGGAGGCCCTTAGACTTTAGGGCTAAGAGAACGGCCTTCCAGACAGTCGCGTTCTCTCTTTCCACCTGGCCGTTCCCTCGGGGGTTGTAGCTGGTGGTCCTGCTTGCAGCAATACCTCTCGCTAGTAGGAACTGGCGAAGTTCCTCGCTCATGAAGGATGAGCCCCGGTCGCTATGTATATAGTTCGGGAACCCGAACAAGGCGAAGAGGTCGTTCAGGCATTTGATGGCCGTGGTACTGGTCATGTCTGGGCAGGGGAAGGCAAAGGGGAAACGGGAGTACTCATCAACAATGTTGAGGAAGTACACATTACGGTCGGAGGATGGGAGGGGCCCCATAAAATCGATGCTCAAGCGCTCGAAGGGGCGGGTGGCCTTGATCAGGCTTGCTCTGTCCGGCCTAAAGAAATGCGGTTTGCATGCGGCACAGGTTTGGCAGTTCCTGGTCATGGTCCTGACCTCCTCGATGGAGTAGGGCAGGTTGCGGGCCTTAATGAAGTGGTAAAGTCTGGTGACCCCGGGGTGGCAGAGGTCGTTGTGGAGGGTCTGCAGTCTATCAATTTGCGCGTTGGCGCATGTGCTTCGTGATAGAGCATCTGGGGGTTCGTTCAGTTTACCAGGCCGGTACAAGATATCATAATCATAGGTGGAGAGCTCGATTCTCCACCTCAAGATCTTGTCATTCTTGATTTTGCCCCTCAGCTTGTTATTAAACATAAAAGCGACCGAACGCTGGTCGGTGAGGAGGGTAAATCGTTTGCCTGCCAGGTAATGCCTCCAGCATCGTACTGCCTCCACGATCGCCTGGGCCTCCTTCTCGACCGAAGAGTGTCGGATCTCAGGGCCCTGGAGGGTCCTTGAGAAGAAGGCCACCGGTCTCCCCTCCTGGTTAAGGGTTGCAGCTAGGGCGAAGTCGGATGCATCGCTCTCCACTTGGAAAGGGATAGACTCATCCACCGCGCGCATTGTGGCCTTAGCAATGTCTCCCTTTATGAGGGAGAAGGCTGCGCATGCTTCTGCCGTCAGGGGGAAGGAGGTGGACTTCATGAGGGGTCTGGCTTTGTCCGCATAATTGGGCATCCATTGGGCATAGTAGGTGAAGAGCCCCAGGGTTCTCTTCAGCGCCTTTGGACAGTGGGGGAGGGGAAGCTCCATGAGGGGGCGCATTCTTTCGGGGTCGGGCCGATGACTCCGTTCTCTACTACGCAGCCGAGGATGGCAAGACGCGAGCCAATAAAATTGATATACCTATCAATTCAGTTCATGAAAAGCGACGAGTTAAGTTAGTAACTATAGGTTTTTATTGGCTAAATAACAGAGCCCACCCTCGTGGGTGATCGGATCCAACAAGGAGGAATACCAGCCGGTCGACCACCTTTATACCTGGGCAAGCAGGCGGAGCCATGGGGCGGAGTCAGCTGTGGTCAGCCCAGGTATAACAGCGTGACAAGAGGTGACCTTGTGTAGTGATACAACAGTGTAAACAGTGATAACCATAGTGTAACGATATAAACAGTGATAACCATAGTGTAACGATAGTGAACGATAAAAGTGGTTTACCACAGTACCTGAAGGAAAGAATTTTGCAGGGCTACGGGGAAAGGGTGGGGAAGTGGGACAAGCTGAAGTGCTCTTGCAGAGAGCTGGCATGGGCTGGACGGGCTGAATGGCCTCCTTCCGTGCTGTAACCATTCTATGATTGAAAACTGGTATCACAAAAAGTAACCATGAAGCTGTCGGATTGTCATAAAAACCCCAACTGGTTCACTGGAAGTAAACCTACTGTCCTTATACAGCCTGGCCTATATGTGACTCCAGTCGCACATCAATATGGTTAACTCTTAACTGGCTTCTGAAGTGGTCCAGCAAGCCAATCAGTTATATTAAACAGCTACATAGCGGTTCAAGAAGAAGGCCCTCCGCACCTTCTTAGGGCAAGTAGACTTGGGCAATAAATGCCAGCCTTGCCACATCTCGAGAATTAATTAAAAAAAGAGCCAAAATCTGACACAGGCACTCCATGTTCTCAAAATGTGCTCTCAGTGACATGTGATGAGATAACTCTGAGTTAGAAAGAGAACCAATTGCACTTTGTATATACGGGAACAACCTGAAGTGAACAATCTAGAGAATATTGCTTGAAATAAGCGCAGGCTGACAAGCTTTGTGGAGCAGTACAATTTACAACACTCAGGCCCAACACAACTTGCAGTGGTACCTCCTGTAAGCCAATAAAAATTATTCACCCTACCCCTTAGGCCTCTGAAATTCTAGAAAAGTCCCCAAAACACAGCAGTACTCTCTGCACCATATTTATTATTTTAACCACAAAAAGCTACAAAGCTCATGGAAGTGAGATCTGGGCTGTTGGGTGATGAGATGGGAATGGACTGCAGTGGGAAGACTCTCCACATAGAACAACTTGAGAGGAAGCCAACTCCAAAGAATGCATTGAACATCACTCGCTCTACAAATTCTACTCTTTTCTTATGCTCAAGGGGCTGGATACATTGCAGTCATGTCCCCATCTCCAGTTCAGTGCTCCTGGACAGAGGCCCAAGATCACAAGGACCGTGGCTAGCCTTCCCAACACTGCTAGACTCAGCCCAGACTCCTGCCAGAGGTCATCTGCAGGCCAACATTGTACTTATGGTGAGGAATGAGGGAACCCACCCAATTCTAACAGAGCACATTGTACAATGTATTAAAGTGGACTGTCTCTCCTCTTCCTGACCCCATCTTCCTGAGCCCTGTTCCTGGGACTAGGGACAGGGTCACTGGCTAAGGCTTGGAAGCTAAACAGAGCCAGGCCTGGTTAGTACCTGGAGGGGTGACCATCAGGGAAGACCAAGTACAGAAAGAGCCCCGAGGAGGGGCGGTTGGTGAGAAGGTCACAGAAGGAGCCCCGGGAGGGGCGGCTGGTGAGCAGGCCCGGGCCATTGGGCTGAAGATTGTCGGACTGGAGGAATGGTGGAAATGGAATGGCGGCACGCACAGACGCAGTGGCTTTGTTTCTCCCAGGACGGTGCTATTTACATTTAATGTTAATGTTATTTGTACTGGACTCATGGGAGCTTGCAAGATCACATTTTGTTGTTCATGTACTTGTGCAATGACAATAAAGTTGAATTATTATTATTATCAAAGTGAAGTCTTTGCTTCCTCTTACTGTAAAATCACCAAATGACACATCTATGATGATGTAACAAAGTTGCATAGGTAGCCCATCTACCATAGGTTCTTTGCTCACTGTCCTTATGAAAATAACTGGCTTTAGTTCCTCATTAAGGATGTACTCTTTTAAGCTGATACTTCCTTCTCCTGATAATTTAGTAAAAGAAATAACTTGTATTTATATAGCGCCTTTCACAAGCGCAAGACGTTGAAAAGTGCTTCGCAGCCAATGAAGTACTTCTGAAGTGTAGTCACTGTTGTAATGTAGTGAAACACGGCAGTTAATTTGCACACAGCAAGGTCCCACAGACAGGAATGAAATCATGACCAGATCAACTGTTTTAGTGATGTTGATTGAGGGATAAATATTGGCCAGGACACTGGGGAGAACTCCCCAGCTCTTGTTCGAACTAGTGCCTTAGGATCTTTTACATCCACCTGAGAGGGCAAATGGGGCCTCAGTTTAATATGTCATCCGAAAGACAGCACCTCTGACAATGAAGCACTCTCTCAGTACCTGGAGTGAGACATGAACCCACAACCTTCTGGCTCAGAGGCGAGAGTGCTACCACTCATTTACATGTAGAAATGGAATGTTTCCAGATCTAGCTCCAGTGGGTTATTCTCTGAATTATAAAGCTGTGTCAAATTATAAAAAAATCTTCTAAATATGGAGTGGCGAGAACCCCATTTACATTTCTGGTGGCTGTCTTCAATTCACGTCTTTCCTTAAATTGTTGTCAAATAATCCCTGTTCTATTACTGTCTTGCAAACCTGCCATAGGGCATGAAGAGGGCAAGTTCAGTCTGGCAGCTCCCAATTGAATTATATTAATACTTACGGGGGGGAAAAAAATCTGGTTATATTTTATTGAATTTTTAGGAGCTTTGTGGAGATCCTCTAAATTTTTAATGTTTTTTTTAATGCAATCTTTCAGTTTATCCTTTTTTTCCCTTTATCATAAGCAAAGCTGATTATATTGCCTTCAATTAACTGGCTTCAGGACATTCCACAGCCTTTCATTGAAGGGATAATTACTAGTCCTAGTCCCTTTAGGGCTACCCCGAATCAAGTGTATTCCTCAGACGTTCACTTTCAACTAAAGTTTGAGGTAGCCAAATCCTAAAGATGCTTAATTGGGTCTAAAGGTCCGGACTATCTCTCCCTAAAGGAAAGGAACAACCTGAAAATGTTATCATCCTCCAGATAGCACTTTTAATAAGTTTAGCTAGACTGTAGTGTCCTGGATATTATGAAGGTCTGGTAAACTCCCCCAGAATTCTGCAACTCCTCACCAAAGAGTGTACAGAGATTGAGTTTGTGCATTTGATACAGAAGTATTATGTGAGACAGTTCTAAAAATATATAGATTTATTAAAGAACCGACATATAACTTACAGTTGGTGAGTCAATCGCAACATTAATAGTTCCAAAAAGAGAAAGCTTTACAATCTTATCAGAGATCCTTACTCTCAAATCTTAACTTCGCTACATTTTTACAGTTCTTAGAGTTTATTCAGGATATCCACCAAAATCAAATACAGTACCTTGATCCCCGAGGTACAAAGAGTTGTAGACTTACAGAGCTAGCTCTGAAGCCGAGAATCGCTTTGCCCCTTTAAGCAAGTCTATAATCCCATTTGAGAGTTCAATATTTATACCCTTTTCCAGTAATATTTTCTTTAAGATTTTCTGCTGATGTAAGCTAATTATCTCTAGTCATTTTTCTGCTGACCCCTGCAGTGCTCAGTCACCTCAGCTGGTAGCCATAGGGGGAAAATTCAGTTGGTTTGCGCCTCCCATTAGCACCTTAAGAGAGTGCTAATGGGGCACAAAGCAACTAGCACCCGTGCGAGGCGATGTTTTCGCTGCTCACGAAATTAACTAGACATTTAGCGGCAGTGCTAAACACTACCACCACGATCTCCTGCGCCGGCAGATCGTGACATCAGTTGAGTGTGCAACGTCCCGGTGGTGCCCCGGACTGGATATTGAGTGGCGCCCCCTGCCTTACCACCTGCCGCTAGCAGCGACAGGTTGAGGGGAGAGTTTTGCAGTCAGGAAGGGACTGCGGGGGTGCTATTTAAAGGCAAACGCTTCCTGCCTTTTTTTGTTGGTGACATTTTTGCACCACGCATTCTGAGAGGGAAAGACTTCTGGAGAGATTCAATGCTGTGTGAAGGAGTTTTGGGTACTGAGCAGCACTTTGCAGGTTCATTTTGATTTGCCCTTCCTTGTATCAATTTAGAAGAGACTGTGGGGGCTGCACTCTGAACTCTTTCCCTGGTCTCTCGATTGTTCTTTCCAGCAGATTTGATGTACAGGTCTCTCCAGGCCGAGATTCAAGGCTGCAATGAGCAGGATGTGGATGGAGAGCAAGATCGACCATCCCCTTTAAGAACTGGCCGGCACCATTGTGTCTGTGTTCCATTGCTGACTGACATCACATGAGCTTCGCCAGCGCTCTGAGGTAATGCTGCGCTCTTCGGCTTTTGCACCTTAAGACAGGTGTGAAGTGCCTGATTTAGCGCTCCAATCACCTCCAGGGGTGATAAAAGCCATGTTTGCAGTCGGAGGCGATAATTAGCACCAGGCGCTAAACTTTGTGCACGACCAATAATTGCGCCCCAAACGGGGCGATACTGAATTCTTCCCCCCATGTCTCTCCTCTAGGTGTGCTAAGGTTATCATAAAAACCGGCGTAACAGCAGGAGCGCTTTACTTGGTATCATTTTTATGAAGGCAGATGTTTGTTACTTTTATGTGCTCCTTTACGAGATGTAAATTAGAACACCTTGTACCGGGTAACTATTGTCTTGTTCCCAAAGGTTCAGACTTCAGGAGCCTTTAACCTTCTGTTTCAATAAGGTTATTGATTCAGTGTCAACAACTATCTGATCTCTAGCCAGAATACTTTCACAGATTTTTCATCGTTCGGTTTCTAGATTTCCAGACCCAGTTTGTCATGTTTTAATAAGGCCAGAGTTCTTTCCTAGAATGGTGTCTTTTTCTGAATGGGTTATGTGGCTGATTCCTTCACACCATCATGCTTAACTTTGCATCGGCTATCATCTGAATAACCCCCAAATCGTCATCATTTGAAAAAACATGACATTTTTGAGCTTGTTGCAATCTGGTATTTAATCCCTCTCTTGGTTTAATTTTATGCAGTCTATGTTCATTTGATCTTCATTTCCATTCAGGAGTGATTAGGATAGTTGCCTCCCCACCCTGTCATTAGATACCTGTGGCTGCTTATTCCTGTCACTGAAACCATCCAGTCTAGGTTGGATGTATGATGGAATTAGTGGTTCGTGTGAATGAAACTATCAAGTGATCAGACAACTCATGAATGTTGAGGTGTATTTTATTTATTTAACACGTGAGAGGGGAAGAGGGGAAGCAGAAATTAGGAACTCACTCCCTCAAAAGGCTATGGATGCTGGAGCTTTCAAGACTGAGATAGATAGATTTTTGTTAGTTATGGGTATCAAGAGATATGGAGCTAAGGCAGGAAAATGGAGTTGAGATGCAGATCAGCCATCATCTAATTGAATGGCAGAGCAAGCCCGAGGGGATGAATGGCCTACTCCTGTTCCTTATGTTCCTATGTTCTCTCTGTGCTACCTGTCACAAAACCGCTAATGCATGATTTACAAGCTTGCAATGAGGAAATCTTTCCCCCCAGTATTAGTAAAAATGTTGCAGGAGATTTCTACTTAGCTTTTTTCATTGGTTGTTGGTTGCTTTTACTGTTTTGGATTAAGTGAGAAGCCTGCTGAGTGAGACACATGGTGACATTCTATGAAATGACCTGAAAATTGTCAGTCAAATGATTAAAAGATATATAGGCCAGAATTTTCCCGTTGCCGAGCGTATGGGTTTGGGGGTGGGTCGGCAGTAAAAATCCCTGAAATTGCCAGTGCATTGGGAATGCACCATCATTCCGCTGACACGTGCATTTAACTCGGACGCCTCTGAAGGCGCGCCACAGAGTCGATCGGCAGAGGCGGGTGACCTCATTCAAGTAATTAACTGCTTGTTGAGAGACACTTAAAAGGGTTTTTAACACCAACTTTTGACTTTAACTGCAGGAGCACGGGATTCATACAGCTCGGGAACCTCGCCTGTGAAGGGCAGGCAGAGGCTCAGTGGCCATTGTGTGAGTTCATTCATTGAGAGCTGGGAAAATCACATAAATACTCGCACAGTACACCTCATTACTTACCTCATCGAAAGGCTCTTGCTGACTCCATTTTGTCCACAGATTTAGGTGCCAGCAGTTTGCAGGTCATTTCTGAAACCTCGGAAGCCACTCTCACCACATTGCTACTCAGTATCAGAACATTGAGGGATTAGCCCTCTGATCTCCACTTGACCTGCCATCTTCTATATCAGCATGGGTGCCACTTATGCTGTCTCACTTTGGTCCTCAGAATCGGACCAAGATGAGCCCCACCACCAGCAGCAGCAGCAACCACAACAGCAGCCTTCTTCTCAACAACCTGAAGCTCCACAGGAGAGAGGGGGGGGGCACCACAGGGCTGCAGTGCTCCGGAGGCGATACCCCCAGCACAGGGTATAGAGGCAGAGGATGAGCTTCCTCAACATGACTGAGCAGCAGTCCTTCTGGAGGCTCAGGCTATCGCGCCAGGTCATTGCAGACATTTGTAGCTTACTAGAACAAGACCTGCTGCCCAGAGGACCGGGTGGACACACCTTACTAGCGGCTGTCAAAGACACCAGCACCCTCAACGTCTTCGCCTCAGGCTCCTTCCAGGGATCTGCAGCAGACATTTGTGGGATCTCGCAGTCAGCCGCCCACAGATGCATCACCCAGGTGACCGATGCCATGTTTCACAAGTCAGCCAATTATGCCAACTTTGCCACTGATGAAGCCAGTGTTACTAAGCGGGTACTCACCTTTGCGGCTCTGGCTGGCTTTCCACTGGTGTAGGGCATCATCGACTGCACATATGTGGCCAACAAGGCACCCCCACATCGCCCAGGAGTGTTAGTGAACTGCAAAGGCTTCCACTCCCTCAATGTGCAGCTCGTCTGATAATCATGCATGTGTGCTTCAGATTCCCTGGCAGCTGTCATGACTCTTTCATGCTGCGCTAGTCCACCCTCCCTCAGCTCTTCATAGCTCCAAACAGACTTACTGGCTGGTTGCTTGGAGACAAGGGCTGTCCAATGAGGACGTGGCTCAAGACATCCTTGAGCATGCCAAGTACTGAGGCCGAGGAGCGTTATAATGAGAGCCACATGTCCACCAGATGTGTCATGAAGCAAGCAATAGGCATGCTGAAGATGAGCTTCAGATGCCTTGACAGGTCTTGAGGACAGTACACACCAGCCAGGGTCTCCAGAATCATTGTTGTTTGCTGTGCGCTGCACAACATATCGCAGCAGTGAGGATTGGAGCTGCATGAGGAGCAAAGCACAAAGCACAGCCTCTTCAGAAGAGGAGAAGCAGGAGCAGGTGAAAGACAAGGAGAAGAATGAGGAACCTGAGGTGGAGATGGCACCAGCAGTGGCGCACATTGCTGCCCGGGAGGCCCAGGATGGCCTCATCATGGCCAGATTTACTTAACTTGTTCCAATGCACCACATGCTGTTCTAAGATCCTCCCTCCCCCCAACAACACCATAAAGCATCCTTACAATGGCCAAGCCATTCCTCTCACCCAAACCCCCAGTGCTCAAGGTTAAGTAATATCTCACCATTGACTCCAAGTGACAAAGCCACTTCCAAGTTAGTAGGCAAAAATGGACAAGACTGGAAAGTGGTGCAAAGAAAAACATTGATCTGTCATCAAAATAACTGAAACTTAACACTAACATTTACTTTTGTATAATTTTTCTTTTCCATGTGTTTCTACGTGGTGCTACCCCTGTGGCTTCAGCAGAGGTAGAGGCAGGCTGCTCACTTCCCTGCTGCGACTGCTTAGACACTTTTGGCGGGCGTCCTCTGGGTTTTGGAGCTTGTGAGGGCCCCACCAAAGACTGCTCCTCCTGCCATTAGGATCCGAGGAAGCATGTGGGACTCTGACTGAGGGGGAGGCAACGGGGGAGAAGTGGGAGCACTTTGAGAGGAGCCCCCACTTCCATGTCCCCTCTCAACCATCATCACTCTCATGGGCCACCCGCACTTCCTGGCTAGCAAGGAGCTGGAGAGCACCTTGCTGCACATCAGTGAGGCGATGAAGGTCCAAGTCTACGGCCGGAGTTTTCCGTGGTCCGTGCGGGCGGGATCGGAGGCGAGGCAGGTGGGAAAGTTGAAACATCTTGGAGCATGTTGGGAACCCGCCGTCATCCCGCCTCCATGCGCCTTTCCCTCGGGCACGTCTGTCAGTGCGGCAGCAACCCGACTGGCAGAGGTGGGCGACTCCATTTAAAGGATTATTAGCTTGTTGTCAGACACTTAAGAGTCTTTTTAACTTTACCATTGCAACTTCACTGGCTGCTCACGGGACTCAAGCTGCTCGGGGACCATGTCTGTCAACCTGAGGTGGGAATTGAGTGGCCATTGCTCCAGCTGATTAGTTGACAACATCAAATGTAGTATAAAAGCTGCCACCTGACAGCTGATCACTTTCCTCAGACAGAAGATGTTGCTGACTGCATTCCCAGCACAGATTGAGCTTTCTGCAGTCTTCAAGTCTTTCCAGCAAAGTCTCCATCCAATGTCACCTCATTGGAAGAACCTCTCTTACCATTGACAGATCGCTTCTGTCATCTCGACTTCACCTGCCATCTATTTCATCAGCACGGGTGCCGTTTATACTCTCACCTTGGTCCTCAGAATCTAACCATGATGAGCCCCAACACCAGCAGCATCAGGCACTCCAGCAGCACCAAAAACAACAACACCAACCTTCTCCGCAATCACCTGATGCTGCACAGGACAGAGGGCATCAGCACCCAAGCACATTGCTGCCCGGGAGGCCAGGGATGGCTTCATCTTGGCCAGAATTATTTAACCTTACAAAAGCAAAATACTGCAGATGCTGGAAATCTGAAATAAAATATCTTGGTTCCCGACGTGCTCCAAGATATTTCAACTTTCTGTTTTTATTACTCAATTTTACGCTGTACACCCATATGGCTGCCACATAATGCGCCAGGTTAGCACCACCCCGCACCAGCACCATAAAGCATCCCTACAATGATCAAGCCATTCCTTTCACACTCACCACCATTGCTAGAGATACTGTTATGTATCACCATTCACTGAAACTCACTAAGCCACTTCCAAATCTGTCCAAGACCGGAAAGTGTTGAAAATAAAGATTTCTATGTTTGACAGCACATTAACAGAAACTTTACATAAACATTGCATAAAACACCCAAGTGGCTACCCTTGTGAATCTACTTGCATGTCATCTTTCTCTTACGCTTGCTTCTACGAGGTGCTACCCCTGTGGCTTCAGCAGAGGTTGAGGCAGTCTGCTCACTTCTCTGCTGCCAAGGAGCTGGAGAGCACCTTGCTGCACATCAGTGGGACCATGAGGACCCATGTCTATGCTGACATTCCTCCTAGAGAGGACGTCTATGAGCCTCTGCCATCTATTCTCCACAGATAGCCATCTAGTCTCCATAGAGACCATGTGCTCCTCTGAGGGGCACATTAGCTGCTCCATGCAGGTGGCCATCCTTTCCATGGAGGTGCCTGCAGTCACTATCGCCTGTGACACGGTGGTGCTCATGTTGGAGATGGACTCCTCCATTCTCTGAACATTTGCAGACATCACGCTCGCAAAACCTGTCAGAACCCCCTGCACTTCTTCCTGCACCTCCAGGATCGTCCTCTTTCTGGATGGCCCCCAATGTTCAGTGTCTGCATGCAGCTGAGCAGAGCTGGGAACGTCCTGCGCCCTCCAGCGAGGAGTCTCCACTGCTGTCCCTGTCTCCACCGCTGTCCCTGTCTCCACCATCTGCTCTTGCTCACTTGTGACTTGTGAGACACCAGGTGACAACACTACTCTATCTCGTGTGGGATCCACCCAGGAGTGCGTATCTGCGCTGGTGCTGGGTGCACTTATGCCTGGTGACGGTGCGCTCTCAGAGGCTGGAGGCTCCTCTGAGGAGTCATCTTCCTCTTCCTCATGGACAGTGGGCCGGTGGGGTGGGGGGGTGCTCTCGATGGACCTGTGGGAGAGTAAGGAGATGAGTTATAAATATGTCATATGAAGAATGGGTACAGATACCATTATGCACATGATGACCATTCAATGGCCGCTGACATCAGTCCCCATATGAGTGACTGATGTATGCGATGTAGCTGTATGATATGTAACTCTGTCACCAGGTTTCTGAGATATCCCCCTCTCTCTGTCTCCCACCTCCAGCAGCTCGGTGACTTCAGATATTTCTAAAGCAGCCTCCTCTGCTGTTGTAAAGTTTGCAAATGATGAAGGCCCACCGCTGGTTCTCTCCCTCTCCCTCTTATTTTGGGCTCTCTTTTCCTGCAAGGAAGGAAAGAAGAGAAGGTTGAATGAGAGTTTTGGAATGAGTGTGAGGAATGGATGGGTTAGATCTTTAGAGAGAGACTATGATGGAGTGGGGTGCCAAAGCCAAGTGGCCTCCTTGTGTGCTATTAGTTGGTATGATTGCATTTGGATGAGGGTGAGTGTGAGGGGTGGTTAGTCAGATATGGATGTGATATTGTAGATAGAGAGAGAGGGATGGGTGGATGTACAATGTATGTTGGTGTGAGTAATGATGTGCAGGAGTAGGGTTGGGAAGGCAGTGTGATGGGGATGTGATGAGAGGCACAGCAAGATGAAGGTGAGTGCGGCTTTGTACTAACATTTCCTGATCTAATGAAATCATTGAAACATTTGCGGCACTGGACCCAGGTCCTCCTGACCACACCCTGCGATTGACCTCACCTGCAATCTCCAAACAGGCTGTTTCGGTCTCCTGGGGAGGTCTCTTCCGCCCATTGGAAGGGAAGAGGACCTCCCTGTGTGCTCTGACTCCCTCCACAAGCATATGGAGGGAGTCACCGGAGAACCTGGTTGCAGCCCTCTGCCTCTGTGCAGCCATTTCCAAAGTTTTTACAGCACTCCAATGCTGTAGTGCACTAACTGCACTATTTTAGATTAACCTTCAAATGTAATGTGGCCATGACCCCTTTAAATATCCTGGCTGAAAACGCGTCATGGATGACGTCAGCAGACCCGCACCATTTAATTGGGCCAGGTAACGCGCAGGGTGGGCTTAATAGGCCCTATTGACATAAAGTTTTGTGTAGTGGGGTGGAGCCAGCAACAGGGTCGCGATCCGCCATGGCCACCACCCGCACCGGACATGCCCAGGTAGGGAAAATTCCGGCCTATGTTTATATCCCTCCTGGAGATGAGGTCTCTGAACATCTGCCCTCTGTTGTCCACAGCAAGCATGTGCTCATGTGACTGTTGCATCTACTTCTCCTTGCAGGTGGCCATCCTTCCCATGGAACAGCACATCGCCTCCATCGCCTGTGAGATGGTGGTGCTCATTTTGGAGATGGACTCCTCCATTCTCTGCACATTTGCAGACATCACGGCTGCAAAAGCTGCCAGAGCCTCATGCAATTGTTGCTGCCCATCCAAGATCACCCTCTTTCTCGACAGCCCCGAGGTTCAGCGTCTGCATGCAGCTCAGCAGAGCATGAAGTGTTCTGCGCTCTCCGGCGAGGAGTCTTCACTGCTGTCCCTGTCAACACCATCTGTTTTTGATCACTTGTGATGTGTGAGACACCAGGTGACAACTCTACTCTATGGCGCAAAGGACCCACCGAGGTGTATATATCTGCGCGGGTGCTGGCTGTGCTTGGGTCTGCTGATGGTGCACCCTCAGAGGCTGGAACTTCCTCTGAGGAGTTGTCTTCCTCCTGCGGCTGGATAGTGGGGGTTGGGGGCACTTGATGGACCTGTGGGAGAGTAAAGAGATGATTTAGAAATGTTCTAATAAGAATGGTTAACGATGCAATCATGCACATGATGAACATTCACTGGCTGCTGACATCACTCATCATATGAATGATTGCTGAATATCATGTGTCTGTATGAGATGTAATTCTGTCACCAGGTTGCTGGGAGGTCCCCCTCTCTCCCTCTCCCACTGCCAGCAGCTCTGCAATGTGCGATATCTCCAGGGCCCTCTCCTCTGCTGGAGTCAGTTGCTTCAATGCTGGAGGGCCACCTCCGGTTCTCTGCCTCTCCCTGTTGTTCTGGGCTCTCTTCTCCTGCAAGGAGGGAAAGAAGAGAACTTTGAGTGAGAGTGATGGAATGAGTGCAAGGAATGGATGGGCTACATCTGTAGAGGGTGACTATGAGGGAGTGGGATGTCATTGCCAAATGGCCTCCTTCTGTGGTGTTACTTTCTATAAGAACATAAGAACATAAGAAATAGGAGCAGGAGTAGGCCAATCGGCCCCTCGAGCCTGCTCCGCCATTCAATAAGATCATGGCTGATTGCAATAGGGTGAGGGTGAGTGTCAGTGGTGGTCAGTCAGATGGGGGATGTGAGTAGGTACATAGACAGAGAGAGATGGGTGGACCTGCAATGTAGGTTGGTCTGAGGAATGTGCAGGAGTAGGCTTGGGAAGGCAGAGTGATGAAGATGTGGTGACAGGCACATCAGGATGAAGGTGAGTGTGGCTTTGCACTCACCTTTCCTGATCTCATGAGATCATTAAATTGTTTCCTGCACTGGATCCAGGTCCTCCTGACCACATCCCTGCTGCTGACCTCCTCTGCTATCTCCAACCTGGCCCTTTTGGTGTCTTTGTGAGGTCTCTTGTGCCTATCTGCAGGGAACAGGACCTCCCTGCGTGCTCTCACTGCCTCCACCAGAATATGCAGGGATGCATCGCTAAATCTAGGTGCAGCCCTCTGCCTTTGTGTATCCATCTTTTAGCGTTGGGACAGTACTCAGATGTTTATAATTGACCTTGCACACTCCTTTAGCAACTTTCAAATGAGTCGTGTGCAAGGTTGCTTTAAATTTCGGTACTGGAGATAAGTCATTGATGACGTCATCAGTCCCGCTCCATTTAATTGGGCCAGTAAATGTGCATGACTACTTTAAGTTAAAGTCGCACTGAACAACGCGCTGAGAAATACATCGCGTTCCCAGCCCGCTACGCGGCCCGCACTCACCCGACCCCAAGGGAAAAATTCCGGCCATAAAATAAAAGACATTTTTTTAAAATTAGAAAACGTTAAAATAAACATGATGACATTCGTTAAATCAGTGTGGCCAACAATTCGAACAAAGAATTCTGGCAGTGACTCAGTAGAGGTATAAATCACCAAAAACATGTACAAAGAAGAAATAACCCCACTCCGTATGGCTTAGCATCTGGTAAATATAAATATGCAGATCTGCACATCCATTGAAAAAAAAATCAAAACTGCTCAAAGCCTTCAACAGGGCTGCTCAAATCCTGGAAGCAAAATTTTACATGTCACCTGTATCTGGTTTATAAAGCACCAAGGTCATAGATATCCTCCATAAGCAGCGTTTGCATCTTTCAGTGTCTGGAGATTAATCTTCAATTGCTGGAGACTCCAGGAGAACCCTGGAGGGTTGTTGGCAACTATACCTCGGCAGTGTGAGGCCCCGGGAGATTTGAACTCTTAGGCCTCACCTGGCCAGGGAAAAAAATATATAAAATAAAACATTACAACTAATTGCCACCATGACTGTTGGCAATGCAACTTTGTTTAGCGTGCAGCAATTTCTTCGGATTGTTACACCTGAAAATGCAAGTGGAGAATTGTTTAGACCGCAGTCATGTAAGAAAAAGAAAAAGGAAGAGTCTGTTCTGTGCAAAAAAAAACAGTTTAATATCTAAAGGTGCTGCCAGCCACGAGGGAGCTGCCAGCATTTCATTTCCTTTGATGTTGACCCAGCAAAATCCACATTTTCTATCAATTCAAACAGATAGCTAATGTATTCAAGGCTATTGTGCATGCTGGCTGGTATTCACTACAGTGTGGGTTATGTTCCAAGCAACTCGTCTGACTTTATTTAAAAAAAAATTACGTTAATCGTGTCAAATGTCTGGAACCAATGGAACTTTAAAGAAAATTGTAATAGCACAATAACATTATAAATTGTAGCAAGGCTTACAGACTACCTTAATAGTCGAAACAGTTAGTGAAACATAGGGCTGGATTTTACCAGCCCTGAGGAGGTGGGACTGCTGGCAAAATCAAATAGAATGGGAGTGGATCTCGAACCCGCCTCCAAACAATCTTCCCAGGAGTCGGGTCCCCGATTTGTGCAGGGACCCGACTCCTAGCGGCAGGAAGAGTATTATAGCCACTTAACTGCCTATTAACAGGTAGTTAACAGGCAGTTAAAAGGCTTTTTCCCATTTTGAGACTTCTGCTGCAGGCTTGCCGATGTCGGGGAACCCCGCCAGGGTAAGTGAGGCGTGCTGTGGGTCTGTTGTAATGTTTGTGTATAGATGACAGCTGCAGGAGTGGTGTGAAGGATCCAATGGGACACTGGTGAGTATCAGAGGTAAGGAAATGTTGGGAAAGTCATTTTTAATGTGTTTAGAATTTTCGGTAGGTGACAAGCTTTGAAGTGTTTGTGTGGCCTCACCTCATTGAGAGAAGTGACAGATCGCTTCTGTAACCTCACCTGTAGCTGCCATCTGTTTTATCCTAAGGAGAGAGTCATTGGAGAGTCTGGGTGCAAGGGCTCACTTTTGTACAGTGATTGTCAGTGTTTGACAGCACCTCAATGCTGTCAAACACTGACAAATTATCTGTCAAAAATAAATGCCACTTGTCCCTTTACGAAAACCGGCAGATGAAGCATCATCAACTGACATCATCTGACACCGGCTTTCCCTTAATTGGCCGGCAAGCCTGCAGGGCGGGCTTAACAAGGCTAATCAGGGGAAAATAGCGTCTGTGCGTCGGACGTCACTGGGGGCGGGACTAGAACCCGGAAGGCTGCAGTCCCGCCCCCAAATTGTCTCGGCAGGTAAATTCCAGCCCAAAGTGTAAATAACAGGAAACTAAATTAGCAATTTGAAATACTGCGCTCCATTCAGAGCAAGGAATGGATTCCACTGGAGAATGAAATTTAACATCCCATTAATGTCACATATCTTAGAGGCATCACTGATAAAACTAATATCAAAATACCAAAATTATGCTGCAAGTTAATTTTGTTTTTCTAATTTGTTAACAATTGAGTCCATAGGGAGAATCTTAACTCTCCCCTCCTGGCAGAAACCGGGTGGAACGGGAATTAAAATTCAAAGCGGTACACCCTCCGTACTCCTTAATGTCATGGTTTTCTTAGGCGGTTGAGGCGCCTCCTGACTCAGGACGTCTCAAAACGCTTTACAGTCCATGAAATACTTTTCGAAGTGTGGTCACTGTTGTAGTGTAGGAAATGCGGCAGCCAATTTGCGCACAGCAAACTCCCACAAACAACAATATGCTAATGATCAGATAATCTCACCAAATCATCTCGTTTTAGTGATGTTTATTGAGGATTAAAAATTGGCCAGACACTGGGGGAGAACTCCCCTGCTCTCACCATTACCTTTAAGTCTCGAGGTCCAGCGTAGCCGGTGAGCCGGCTTCCCAATGCAAAAAATCCCACATGCGCAGAAGTTTGAATGGGCCGCGCAGCTCATTAAAGGGGCCGCGTGGCCCCCCCAAAAAAATTTAGGGGGAACATTGCCTGCTCTTCTTCGAAATAGTGCCAGGGGATCTTTTACATCCTGAGAGGGCAGACAGGGCCTCGGTTTAGCATCTCATCCCAAAGACAGCACCTCTGACAATGCAGCACTCCCTCAGTACTCCACTTGAGTTTCAGGATAAATCTTGCATTCAAGTCCCTAGAGTGGGGCTGGAACCCATGACTTTCTGACTCAGAGGTGGGAGTGCTACACATTGAGCTGCAACTGACACCAAAGAAGCCAAATGCATATCAAGACTAAGCACATTGCTTTCAGGAATGTCAAAAGTGTCAATTACAGATGACAACATAAACCATGATGACTGTGTTCATCATGACCATAGGCTGTTCCGACTGCAGCATCAGTCCAAGTTACAACAATGATGGCTGGAATTAAAAAGCACCACTGCAGTGCAATATATGACTAGAATCATAGAATCATAGAGTGATACAGCACAGAAGACGGCCATTCGGCCCATCGTGCCTGTGTCGGCCCTTTGAAAGAGCTATCCAATTAGTCCCACTCCCCTGCTCTTTCCCCATAGCCTTGGAATTTTTTTCTTTTCAAGTATTTATGCAAGTCCCTTTTGAAAGTTATTATTGAATCTGCTTCCACCACCCTTTCAGGCAGTGCATTTCAGATCATAACAACTCGCTGTGTAAAAATAATTATCCTCATCTCGCCTCTGGTTCTTTTGACAACTACCTTAAACCTGTGACCTCTAGTTACCGACCCTTCTACCACTGGAAACAGTTGCTCCTTATTTACTCTATCAAAACCCTACCTGATTTTGAATACCTATATTAAATCTCCCCTTAACCTTCTCTGCTCTAAGGAGAACAATCCCAGCATCTCCAATCCCTCCACATAACTGAAGTCCCTCATCCTTGGTACCATTCTTTGGAACTCTCTTCCCCAGAGAGCAGTGGAGGCTGGGTCATTGAATATATTTAAGGTGGAGATAGACAGATTTTTGAAAGGTAAGGGAGTTAAGGGTTATGGGGAGTGGGCAGGGAAGTGAAGTTGAGGCCACGATCAGATCAGCCATGATCTTATTGAATGGCGGAGCAGGCTCGAGGGGCCAAATTACCTACTCCTGCTCTTACGTCTTATGTTCTTATTCTAGTAAATCTAGTGACCTGGTGAATAAAGAAGACAAAAGATACTCCTGTTTAAAAACAACTCAAATATATTGTGCATGCTGTTCATTACACCTCCTTCTTCAGCCATATGCCCCAAGCTCACGTAACTTTCTGAAGGCCTCCTGTGTTAATCACCTACCTGACTGCGCCTGTCTGAAAGCGTGGAATCGGTTCATTGCAAAATGTGAAATGGAAGTTTGTAATCCAACTGAGTGGTTGCATAAAGGCAAGGAATGGTCAGCATTGTCATCTCATTACTGATCTAATCAACCTTTATAACTGGTCCAATTTATGAATATCTGATTCTACATAGTAAGAGCCTGGAACCAGTATCATAAATGTAATGGCGGGATTCGAATGACAATTAATGAAATCAGCAGCATTCACCTGGAGTGCACACTTTAGATTCTAAAGTCAGTGTAGTAGGAGCTCTACAGAGGTGTGATAACTAATTATAATACTGTGAATATAATCTTCTGATTTATGCAGGCAGAGAGCAGGAAAATCAGAGTACAAGTGGGAGTGATGTCTGATGCAATTACAGGTTGCTTAAACTCCATAATCTTTGGGTAAATTACAATCAAACTTGTTGATGACAAACCCTGCTCCCTCCTATCCACAATCAGACTGACTGCCACCCCTCCTCACCCTTGAAAGGAGAATGATAGTGCTGTAGGTTTTCAAGCACAGGCATAGTCAGTGGCACATTGATGATTATCACCAACCACTGCACTGAAGCCTCCTGTTTACTTCATAAAGTGACTTTCCAGTTACTTTACTTTAAGGAGCATTAGCTGGGCCTTGGGAGGAAAATCTGTGCCCACTGCACATTCGGCCATTCCTAAGTGAAAGTCAGTTGAACTTATATCTTCCCCCATCTTTTTCTACTCCTTTTATCATTTCCCCGGAGAATGTAAAAATCAAGTCCACTTTCACCATTCCGGGCTGTTTTCTGTTAAGAAATGTAACTGTTGTATGGGTACAGTAATGTAGTGGTTATGTTACTGATGTGGTCATTAGCCCATTGATGTACTTCATTGGCTGTAAAGCGCTTTGGGATGTCCTGAGATCATGAAAGTGTACGGATAACCGTAGCTGTCGTAAAGACAGTGGGATTTGATTGACAGCTGGTTGACGGCTGACGTCATATCCGGGGGTGGGATCCGACGCCATCTTGGCCATGCTTGAAGTACTGTATTACGAGACACAGAGTCAGGACTGAATAAATGGCACTCCACTACAACTGCTTGGGAGACTCGTAATTACATTATTAAGATAACATTACATGGTACCAGGATTTATAGAACTCATGATAAGGACATACTACAATAATGGAAGGAATAAAACCTCCGGCTAGCCTGCAACTAGAAGGAAATGTGGATGAAAATTGGCGTGTCTTCAAGCAACGCTTTCTTCTCTACCTCACAGCAATTGGCGCTTCAACTAGCTCTGGAACACGTAAAGTAGCTTTGTTGCTAACAGTGGCTGGCTCGCAGGCAATCGAGCTGTTTAATACATTTACGTTTGCAGCCAAAGATGATAAAAATGATCTGGACAAGGTGATAGAACGGTTCGATGAATACTGCACTCCAAAAAAGAATGAAACTTATGAGAGATTCGTGTTTCGCTCCCATGTGCAAAAGCAAGGAGAATCCTTTGGTGTTTTTTTGATGGACTTGAAAATAAAAGCACAAACATGCAACTTTAGGGACCTGAAGGAATCGATGATACGCGATCAAGTCATTTTTGTAATACTCGACAAGAAGGTGAGGGAGAGAATGCTTAGAGACAATGACCTAAATTTGGATGCAGCAGTGAAAATATGTCATGCTAGTGAACTCTCAGCCATGCACACGAAAACTTTCGAAGGGAGCAGCACAGCAGCGGGCGGGAGCGCCCTGGGGCTGAAAAACCTGCCGGTGGATGTGGTACACCAAAGGGACACAAGAGGGCCCACAGAGTTCAAGATGATGATGCCTTACAAATGCAGACGGTGTGGTAATAAACACGTAGCCAGACAGTGTCCTGCTTATGGGAAGAACTGTGCAACATGTAAAGGCAGGAATCACTTTGCCAAGATGTGTTTTTGGGAAGAGAAAACTGAAGGTAAAAAGACAGTGCATGCTATTGAGTCTGAAGAGACAGGAGCAGAGACTTTGTTTGTTGGAATGGTGCAAAATGAGTCAAAACAGGGCAAAAATGCTAATGAAGTGCACTCTGTAGGACCAAAGACTGAAGTTTGGATAGCTCCCTTGCTGGTAAATGGCACCATTCTTCCCTTTAAGCTAGATACAGGTGCTAAGGCAAACCTCATAAGTTGGCGTGATGCACGGAATCTCAAAGTGGGACCTAAAACACTGAACAAAACAGTGTCTTTGAAGGCATACAATGAACAAAGCATTGAAACAAAAGGAACGTGTAGGCTGAATGTTAAGGTAAAAAGTCACATTCACCCTTTGACCTTTGTTATAGTGCCTGAAGGACATGAGTCACTGTTGGGGGATAAGGCCTGTGTGGATTTGGGCTTGGTAAAATGAGTCTATACTATCAATGAACTGAACTGTGTGCAGAGTACCCCCCAAGATAGTACAAATCTGACTCATGAGACTATAGCACACAAATATGCAGATGTATTTCAGGGTTTCGGAGCACTGCCCTTTACATACTCCATCAAACTGAGAGAGGATGCACATCCTGTGATTCACGCACACAGGAGAGTTCCAGTGGCTCTCCGTGAAAAACTGAGGAAAGAGCTAGACCGCATGGAGGGACTAGCTGTCATAAAGAAGATTGAGGAACCGACTGACTGGGTAAATTCCATGGTCTGCGTCAATTCAAAGAAAACTGTTAAATTGCATGTCTGCATGGATCCCAAGGACCTTACCGCCAATATCAAAAGAGAGCACTACCAAATTCCAAAGAGAGAGGAAATAGTCAGCAAAATGACAGAAGCGAAAGTCTTCTCCAAGATGGACGCCTCGCATGGTTTCTGGCAGTTGAAACTTGAAGAAAATGCTAAGCTGTGCACTTTTAACACCCCGTTTGGTCGATACTCCTACCAGCGTCTGCCCTTTGGTATTAGCTCCACCCCAGAAATCTTTCACAGAGCAATGGAGCAAATCATCGAGGGCCTGGAGGGAGTGCGGGTGTACATGGATGATCTGGTAGTATGGGGCTCCACTCAGCGGGAGCACGACACCAGACTGGAGAAAACACTTCAGAGAATACAGCAGTATGGACTCAAACTAAATAAAGACAAATGTCAGTTCAGTGTCAATGAAATCACATTCCTCGGAGACAAGATCTCTACAGAGGGGATTCAGCCAGACAAGTCAAAGGTAAAGGCTATACATGACATGGAGAAACCAAAGGACAAGAAAGGGGTTCAGTGGGCCCTTGGCATGGTTAACTACCTAGGAAAATTCATTCCAAATCTAGCAGTGAAAACTGTTCATCTGAGAAAACTGCTGCACCAAGAGACAGAGTTCCAATGGGGACATGAACATGAGAGAGAATGGAAGGGGCTGCTACACATTCTAGCAAGTGAACCCCTACTGAAGTTCTTCTGCCCTAAAAAGAGGACAAAAGAGTCCACAGATGCCTCTAAGAATGGATTAGGGACTGTCCTTCTACAGGAAGATGAAGGAGAATGGCGACCAGTGGCGTATGCGTCATGCTCCATGACGGCTACAGAGTGCCAGTACGCGCAAATCGAGAAGGAGTGCCTTGGCTTGGCATTTGGGTGTGAAAAATTTCAGACCTACATCTATGGTCTTTCCAAGGTTATCCTAGAAATGGACCATAAGCCACTGCTAGGGATCGCAAAGAAGAATCTGTGTGACATGGAACCACGGATACAATGCCTAATGATGAGACTTCAACGTTACGATTTTGAGCTAACATATGTGCCAGGGACACAAATGTTCATTGCAGACACACTATCCATGGCTGTGCCTTACGCCACACAAAACAGTGAATCAGAAGAGGATGTGGCTCTTCATGTGGATATGGTCTACGCAGCATTGCCCGCCACACAGGAACAACTATCAGTGATAGTCACAGAGACATCAAAGGACCCAGTCCTGAGTAAAGTAATGAGAAATCTTCAAGAGGGCTGGAAGAAAGGGTCATGTAAACAATATTATCACATTCAGTCTGAGCTCTCTGTGGTCAATGGACTACTGCTTAAGTGTGACAGGATAGTTGTGCCCACCTCTATGCGACGAGAAATGCCCAACGGGATACATGAAGGGCACCTGGGTGCAGAAAAGTCAAAAAGGAGAGCACGTGAGGCACTCTACTGACCAAACATGAACTCTGATATTGACCAGTTGATCAGCGAGTGTGCTACATGTCAGGAGTATCACTACAAGCAAACAAAAGAGCCCCTCATTACCACAGAGCTCCCATCACAACCTTGGGAAAAGGTCGGAACTGATATATTTCACTATGAAGGAAAAGACTATTTGTTAGTTATTGATTATTATTCCAATTATCCGGAGATGGCTCTCTTGTCCAGTACCACATCAAGAGCTGTGATAACTCACCTGAAGTCAATCTTTGCCAGGCAGGGCATCCCTCTAACCCTGGTCTCTGATAATGGCCCTCCCTATGCCAGTCAGGAGTTTCAGTCATTTGCTTCAGAGTATGAATTTAATCATGTAACCTCCAGTCCGCTCTATCCTCAGGCTAATGGAAAAGCGGAGAAGGGGGTACAGATTGTGAAAAGACTATTAAAGAAAGCAGCACACAGCAACCCTGACCCATATCTGGCCCTGATGTCATACAGGGCGGGCCCACTAGCAAGTGGCAAGTCTCCAGCTGAGCTCTTACTGGGTCGGAAAATCCATACACGGCTTCTCAGTTATGTCACACCTGACCACAGAGATGAGGTGTGGGCAGGCAAGACTCGGAAACTACAACAGAAACAAAAAACACTTCATGACTACACAGCCACTACACTAGTGCCTCTACAGGAGAAAGATATAGTTCGCATCGAAGGGCCTGAGTCATGGCCTAAAAGAGCCACTGTTCTACAACAGGTCGCCCCCAGGTCATACAGTGCCATGACAGAGAACGGCAATGTGTTTCGCAGAAACAGGAGGCACCTACTGAAAACCACAGATACCTTTCAGCCTCAGGAGGACGGAGAGGATGACGAGATGAGAGAAATGCCACAAAGAGATGAGATGAGGGAAATGCCACAAAGTGACGAAGGACACAGTAGTGATAATGTGACAAGGGACCTGTGTGGTACAGATATGAACTTAAGGGATACAACTGGGGTGGTTCAGCAAACACCCGTTCAGCCACGCAGGGCACAGCGCACCAGAAAGCCTGTAGTTAAACTTGACCTGTAGACAGGGATTGATAAGACTGTAAACAGTTAATGGACTCCTGGGTGTGGGTAAGGTTTATACCTACCTACAATTAGTTCAACGGTGTAGTTACACTGACTGTTTCTATATGATGTTAACAAGTGTTCTATGTGTATTGTTATGTTATGTTGTTACTGTGTTATGTCTTCATTGAAGGGGGAAGATGTACGGATAACCGTAGCTGTCGTAAAGACAGCGGGGTTTGATTGACAGCTTGTTGACGGCTGACGTCATATCCGGGGGCGGGATCCGACGCCATCTTGGCCATGCTTGAAGTACTGTACTACGAGACACAGAGTCATGACTGAATAAATGGCACTCCACTACAACTGCTTGGGAGACTCGTAATTACGTTATTAAGATAACATTACAGAAAGGCGCTATATAAATGTAAGTTCTTTCTTTCTCGTTAGTAATCCAGAGATTTAGACTAAAAGTCCAGAGAAGAGGGGCTCGATTTTGTCAATGGGGAGCTGTTGGAGGCGGGACTCCCACTTTTTGGGTTGTAGTCCCACCTCCATCGACTTGTGGCCAACCCACACTATTTTTCCTTGATTGACCTTGTTAAGCCCGCCCAGCGGGCTCAGCAGGCCAATTAACCCGCGACCTCTACCACTTAGAAGGACAAGGGCAACAGACACATGGGAACATCACCACCTACAAGTTCCCCTCCAAGCCACACACCATCCTGACTTGGACCTGTATCGCCGTTCCTTCACTGTCACTGGGCCAAAATCCTGGAACTCCCTTCCTAACAGCATTGTGGGTGTACCTACACCATATGGACTGCAGCGGTTCAAGAAGGCAGCTCACCACCATCTTCTCCAGGGCAATTAGGGATGGGCACTAAATGCAGGCCTAGCCAGCGACGCCCACATCCCATCAATGAATTTTTTAAAAAGGGACACCTGGTTACTGGTGACATCAGCGATTGACATTTCATCTGTCAAGAGCTTTTGACAGATGAAAAATGAGCATTTGACAGCTCTGTGAAGCTGTCAAACACTGACAATCTGTCTTCTAACTTAAGTCCTTCTACTCAGACTCAGTTAGAGATCTCTCCAGACCAGGAAGCAGAGGCTGCAGCTTTTGACAGTTCAGCGGCCATTCTGCTTTCTGTGCTAGTAAGCTGAGGGACTCCCGAGAACTGAAGGAAGGAAGCCTGCAGGAGAAAGTAAAGGTAAGTAAAACATATTAAAACACTTTACACTTACCTCACACACTTACCTCTGCACACATGCACCCATCACTCACCTGCACAGCGGACATCTCGACCCCTCCAACCCCTGCAGACCGACGGTCCATCTCGCTAACCTGGCATGGTTTGGAGCTGTCAGACAGCCCACACTTCAGGGCTAAAAATAGGGATTAGGCAAAAAACTGCCTGTTAACTACCTGTTAACAGGCAGTTAATTGGCGCTAATCCCCTTCCTGCCTCGGGGAGGCGGCTCCCAGCACAGGTTGGGTATCCGCCTCCTGGGACATTGGCAGGGAGGTGATTTGGGGGCGGGATGGGTTCCTGCCCCCCGATTCTGCAATTTTCCCACCACTCCCGCCTCCAAAACCGCCTCCTCGGGGCTTGGAAAATCGAGCCTGATGAGTTCAAATCCCACCATGGGAGTTTGAGAAGTTGAATTCAGTTAAAAAAAAATCTGGAATTAAAAACCTGGTATCAGAAAAACTGTGGGGTAATTGTAAAAATCCAACTGGTTCACTAATGTCCTTTACGGAAGGAAGCCTGCTGTCCTTACCTGGTCTGGCCTACATGTGACTCCAGACCCACAGCAATGTGGTCAACTCTTAGCTGCCCTCTGGAGTGGCCAAGCAAGTCACCCAGTTGTAAATAGGCAATAAATGCCGGCCTTGCCAACGATGCCTGCATCCTGAGAATGAGTTAAAACTAACAGCGAATGAGTTTCCACACCATTCATTCCAGCTTCCCTTTAAAATACACAGCACAGGATAACTACCATGGAGATATATGTTCAACTTCCTCTCCTGCAGCATCGGTTCTATTACTCACTCTCAATAATTACTAAAACATATCCTGAACAGTGCATATGTTATTCACTAATCCCGCCGAATCATTAATATTCAATAATTTATATGTAATTATCCTCATCTCCCACATATTGCTTGTGAATTCCTACATAATTGGTTCGAGTTTCAGCAATTAGGGCTGTTTTAGATTTAAAGAGCATAAACAAGTGTATGCCGCAACTCTTCTCTCTCACAGCGCAGATGCCACATGTTTCCGTTTATTACATAAAAGAAGATTTGTGTCACTGTGCATCATTTGTTGGCCTTATTAACTCCCGCAGCATTTTCAGCAATTATGGTTTGTGTGAAGATTTTTTTTTTAATTAGTGGATAATGATTCACTGCTCTGAGAGGAATTAAGTGCTCCAGAATGGCTATTTGTGTTTTCAGAGAATTTTTGGGCGGGTATGGAGGCAGGACTGCTGGGAAAATGGCAGAATCTGGGGGCAGGTCCCAAACCCGCCCCCAACCCGCCTCCGTGCCATCTTGCCAAGAGGCAGGTAGCCGACCCGTGCCGGGTCCCAGCTCCTTGGAGGCAGGAAGGGGATTAGTGCCACTTAACTGCCTGTTAACAGGTAGTTTACAGGCAGATAAGAGGATTATCCCCATTTTACCCACACAAGTGCGGGCATCCCGAAGGCTCCGCCAGGGTCACCAAGGCGAGTAGTGGGTCTGCGGGGGTCGGAGGAGTGCAAAAGTGCACTGTGAAGGTAAGTGATGGGTGTAAGTATGGAGAGGTGAGTATGTGAGGTGAGTAGAAAGTGTTAGTAAAAGTTTACTTACCTTTGTTTCTTCCTGCAGGCTTCAATCAGTGGGTATGCGGAGAGTCTCGCACCTCTGCGACAGAGATGACAGATGGCCGTTGCATTCTCCAATGCAACAACCATCTAATTTCTGCTAAATAAAGGGGTTTGATGAGTCTTGAATTTAAGAACTCATCAAACTACAGAGAATGTCAGTGTTTGACAGCTTCACAGAACTGTCAAACGATGACAATTGACAGATGAAACGTCATACGTTGACATTCTCTGTAACCGGCTTTCCCTTAATTGGCCTGCTAAGCCCGCTGGGCGGGCTTAACAAGGTCAATCAAGGGACAATAGCGTGGGTTGGCCAGAAGTTGATGGAGGCGGGACTGAAACCGCACAAGTGGGAGTCCCGCCTCCAAAAGCTCCCCATTGGCAAAATCCAGCCCATAGATTCGATGAATTGCATTGAAAAATTGTAAAACCCAAATAGTCATTCTGGAGTATCTGAATGTCATTCGTGAGCTGCTTTTTGGATTTAAAACAAAAGAGGGAGCAGATTTATTCCAAAACTCCTTCTTCAATCCTTCTCTGAATAAGATTTAATTGTCACAGTTTGCTCAGAAAAATAAGCAATCGAGGGCGATTAAAAATAAAACCCGATTAAATGCCCTCCTCGACCCCGCGACCTCAGTAGTGGGCAGGAAGCGGCAGCGAGGGGGTGGGGGTGGGAATTCGGGTGACAGATGCTGGCGGAGTACATTTTCCACATAAAATGGTTATTTAAGCCTGTTCACTGTTAGCAGTTGAAATCCTGTAATAGCCATTCTGCCGCCCAAAGGCAGCCCCTTCAGAGAAGTAATGAATTTAAATTTGATTGTATTTTCTTTGCCCAGGCAAAACTAAAAATCCCCTGTGGATGGGCATAGTTGTTACCTTGCTCACAGATATCTTAAGAATAGTTTTGTAATCTCCCCCAATAAATCTGTGGGTAAATATACCGCCATGTGTGATACTGAGCCACACAAATGAAGGAGGTGAATCCTGGTGGGCATTAAGATGGCTGCTGTCAGCTGGTGCCGCAGTGAGGTACCACAATGGCCTCTTTTCTCTCAGCACCTTTGAACCAGGCAAGCTGCCACTCCTGACTGCTGGCCAATGACTCATGCTGGAAAATGCGAATGCCGGTAAGATCATAATCAGACTCAGTGGTGATGCCCTGCCAGAAACTGAAATAGCCTCTGAACACTCACTGTCTAGGCTAGCATAGAAAGAAACCCATTGAACAGAACCCGTTGAATTATATCCCAGCCCAGGTCAGTGAAGTGGGATGAAGGAATATTATGGGGGCGGGGGGGGGGGGGACGTTTTTAAAAATAATTTGTATTTATCATTAAAACGAGCTCATCCTCACGATTTGTTGATAGCTTTTCATATTGAGTTACTCACAATAATTTATGAAATTTGTATGTAGGTCATTTCAAAGTAGACCAATAATACTGTCAAATTGCACGAAGAATAAAGAAGAGAAAAATGCTTAGCAGCACTGAAATTCTGTTATAGGTGGCAGTTTGCGAAAGGTTTTGAAGTGGTGTACTTGTATCTGCAATTAGGAACAACCAGTCTGAGCAAGTAACAACAGAAAATGCTGGAAAAACTCAGCAGGCCAGGCAACATCCGTGGAGAGAAAATAGAGTCAACGTTTCGGGTCAAAACCCTTTGTCAAGACTGAAAAAGCACAGGAAATGAAATAGATTAAAAGGCCAGGCTGGGAGAGAACAAAAGAGAAGTGAAGAGACATTAAGAGGTATTCAAAATGAGACGAGATGGTGATAGGACTAGTGGAGACAAAAGACAGCTCTAGATTAGGTGTGAAATGCACTGGCAGAATGGGAGACAGCTGCCATGTGGGAGAGAAAAAAAGGGGGGGAAAAGGGCCAAAACAAAGGGTGGATAAAAAATATAAGTAAAAATGTAATGGGGGCCGAGGTTATGATCTAAAATTGTTGAACTCGATATTGAGTCCGGAAGGCTGTAATGTGCCTAATCGGAAGATGAGGTGCTGTTCCTCGAGTTTACACTGAGCTTCTGTGGAACAATGCAAGAGGCCAAGGACGGTGAGGTCTGAGTGGGAATGGGGCGGTTAGTTAAAATGACAGGCGACCGGAAGCTCGGGGTCATCCTTACAGACTCAATGGAGATGTTCCGCAAAGTGGTCACCCAATCTGCGTTTGGTCTCCCCAATGTAGAGGAGACCACATCGTGAGCAGAGAATACAGTATACTAGATTGCAAGAAGTATAAGTAAATCGCTGTTTCACCTGGAAGGGGTGTTTGGGGCCCTGGAAAGGGGGTAGGTATAAGGGCAGGTTTTGCATCTCCTGCGCTTGCACGGGAAGGTGCCGGGTGAAGGGGAAGGGGTGCTGGGGGTGATAGAGGAGTGGACTAGGGTGTCTCGGAGGGAGCAGTCCCTATGGAATGCTGAAAGGGGAGGGGAGGGGAAGATGCATTTGGTGGGATTACTTTGGAGGTGGCGGAAATGGCAGAGGATGATTCGTTGAATGTGGAGGCTGGTGGGGTGAAAGGTGAGAACAAGGGGAACCCTATCGTGGTTCCGGGAGGGAGGGGCAGGGGTGAGGGCAGAAGTGCGGGAGATAGAACGGACACGGTCGAGGGCCGTGTCAACCACGGTAGAGGGGAATCCTCGGTTGAGGAAAAAGGAAGACATGTCAGAAGCACTGGTGTGGAAGGTGGCAACGTCGGAGCAGATGCGGCAGAGATGGAGAAACTGGGAGAATGGAATAGAGTCCTTACAGGAGGCGAGGTGGGAGGAAGTGTAGTCCAGGTAGCTGTGGGAGTCAGTGGGCTTGTAGTGAATGTTGGTCAATAACCTATCCCCAGAGATGGAGACGGAGAAGTCGAGGATGGGAAGGGAAGAGTCGGAGATGGACCATGTGAAGTGAGGGAAGGGTAGAAATTGTAGGCAAAGTGAATGAAATTGTCTAGTTCAGGGCGAGAGCAGGAAACTCTCCTGGAAGGTGAGCAGTCTGAGCAAAGCCTTCCTTACATGGAAAAAAACAGTTTAAGTTCACTTTATCCAGTCTCCAAAACAACTTTTAACTAGTCCAGTTCAGGTAGTTGATGGCCAACACCTGTCTCATTCTGTTATGGAATGCCTTCTGAAACCTAGCTGACCTCTCATGTGATGCATGCAGAGTGCATTCAATCTCTGTTGTCATCTTAAAGGGGAACAACTCACAACTGAAGACAAAGCCCTGATAATTAAGGATGGCATAAGGACAGTAGTCAGAAAGGATCTTGGTTCAGAAGATCAGGAAGTAGAATCAGTATGGGTGGTGATAAGAAATAACAAGGGGCAGAAAACAGTGGTGGGGGTAGTTTATAGGCCCATTAACAGTAGCTATACCATTGGACAGAGTATTAATCAAGAAATAATAGGAGCTTGTAACAAAGGTAATACAGTAATTGTGGGGGACGTTAATCTGCATATAGATTGGGCAAATCAAATTGGCAAGGGTAGTCTGGAGGACGAGTTCATGGAATGTATTTGAGACAGTTTCCTAGAACAATACATCATGGAACTAATCAGGGAACCGGCTATTTTAGATCTTGTTTAGTGTAATGAGACAGGGTTGATTAGTAATAATCTCATAGTAAAGGATCCTCTAGGAAAGAGTGATCAGAATATGATAACATTTCACATTGAGTTTGAAAGTGACATTCTTAAGTCCGACACTTGAGTCTTAAACTTAAACAAAGCCAATTATATAGGTATGAGGGGCGGGTTGGCTAAGATAGATTGGGAAATTAGATTAAAAGGTATGACAGTAGATAAGCAGTGGCAATCATTTAAAGAAATATTCCAAAATTCTCCACAGTATACATTCCATTGAGAAATAAAAACTCCACGGGAAAAGTGATCCATCCGTGGCTAACTAAAGAAGTTAAGGATAGTATTAGGTTAAAAGAAGAGGCTTATAATGTTGCAAAGAATAGTAATAAGCCTGAGGTTTGGGAAAGTTTTAGAAACCAGCAAAGGATGACCAACAAAATTTGATAAAAAAGGGAGAAAATTGAATATGAGAGTAAATTAGCAAGAAATATAACTACAGGCCAGTTAGCCTGACGTCAGTTGTCAGAAAAATGCTGGAATCCAGTATTAAGGAAGTGGTAACAGGGTATTTAGAAAAGCGTAATATGATTAGGCAGAGTCAACATGGTTTTATGAAAGGTAAATTGTGTTTGACAAATTTATTAGAGTTTTTTGAGGATGTAACTAGCAGGGTAGACAAAGGGGAACCCGTGGATGTAGTATATTTCCAAAGGCATTCGATAAGATGCCACATGAAAGGTTGTTAAGCAAGATAAGGGCACATGGGGTTGGGGGTAAGGTATTAGCATGGATAAAGGACTGGTTAACGGACAGAAAACAGAGAATAAGGATAAACGGGTCATTTTCCGGTTGGCAGGCTGTAACTAGTGGGGTGTCGCAAGGATCAGTGCTTGGGCCTCAGCTATTTACAATCTATATTAATGATTAGATGAAGTGCAATGTATCCAAGTTTGCTGATGATACACACTCATCTCACACGATACAAAGCTAGGTATAAAAGTAAGATGTGAGGAGGACGAAGAGCCTGCAAAGGGATATAGCCAGGTTAAGTGAATGGGCAATAAGCTGGCAGTTGGAGAATAATGTGGGGAAATGTGAGGTTATTCATTTTGGTAGGAAGAATAGAAAAACAGAATATTTTTTAAATGGTGAGAAACTATTAAATGTTGGTGTTCAGAGAGATTTAGGTGTCCTAGTACAAGAAACACAGAGAGTTAGCATGCAGCTACAGCAAGCAATTAGGAAGGCAAATGGCATGTTGGCCTTTATTGCAAGGGGGTTGGAGTACAAGAGTAAGGAAGTCTTGCTACAACTGTACAGGGCTCTGGTGAGACCACATCTGGATTACTGTGCACAGTTTTGGTCTCCTTATTTAAGGAAAGATATACAGGTAGACTATCCTTTATCCGAAAACCTCGGGACCAGCCATGTTTCGGTTTTCGGAAAATTTCGGATTTCAGAAGGTATTTTATAAGACTGGGAAATTTGTCGGGGGTGGGGGTCGGCGGGGGTCGGGGTCGGCGGGGGGTCGGGGGTGGGGGTCGGCGGGGGTCGGCGTCGGGGTCGGCGGGGGGTCGGGTGTGGGGGTCGGCGGGGGGTCGGCGGGGGGGTCGGCGGGGGGTCGGGTGTGGGGGTCGGCGGGGGGTCGGGGTGGGGGTCGGCGGGGGGTCGGGGGTGGGGGTCGGCGGGGGGGTCGGGGTCATGCGCACGACTTACGCTGAACGAAAAAACTTTCGGTTTTCAGAGGATTTCGGTTTTCGGAAGTGCGGATAAAGGATACACTATCCCTTATCCGAAAGGGTGGGGGTCGGGGGTCGGGGGGGGGGGAGAAAAGAATATCGGACAGGCCGCTGCAGCTATCGGACGGGCCACTGTATTGTTGGGTTCACTCTCCCGGTATACCTCCTTCACACTGCCCGGCTCGGCCTGCAATCTCCTACCCAGGAGGGAACTCAGTGACCCTCTGCCCTGCTCAGCGTAAGTCGTGCGCCACTCTGGTCATGTCGTGCGCACGACTTACGCTGAACGAAAAAACTTTCGGTTTTTAGAGGGTTTCGGTTTTCGGAAGTTCGGATAAAGGATAGTCTACCTGTACTTGCCTTAGAGGCGGTGCAATGAAGGTTCACTAGATTGATCCCTGGGATGAGAGGGTTGTTCTATGAGGAGAGATTGAGTAGATTGGCCCTGTACACTCTGGAGTTTAGAAGAATGAGAGGTGATCTCATTGGAACATATAATATTCTGAGGGGGATTGGCAGAGTAGATACTGAAAGATTGTTTCCCCTGGCTGGGGAGTCTAGAACTAGGGGGCAGAGTCTCAGGATAAGGGGTCAGCCATTTAAGACTGAGATGAGGAGGAATTTCTTCACTCATAAGGTTGTAAATATTTGGAATTCTCTATCCCAAATGCTGTGGATTCTCAGTCGTTGAGTATATTCAAGGCTGAGATCGATAGATTTTTGGACTCCAGATGAATTAAGGGATATAGGGATAGGGCAGGAAAGTGGAGTTGAGGTCGAAGATCAGCCATGATCTTATTGAATGGTGAAGCAGGCTCGAGGGGCTGTATGGCCTACTCCTGCTCCTAATTCTTATGTTCTTATCTTCTTAAGATTGAAAAGGCACACAGCAGTAAGCACAGAAGAGAGCTGTGATGGTATTAAACAGTAGGAAGGTTGGCCGATTTGTGTTCAGTGAGATGCTTATATATCTGACTGAATTTGGGGTAAGGTGGGGGAATGCAGGCTGAAGAAGTAGCAGAATGATCTTCAAAATGGAGCCTTGGTAGCTGTGTCAACTACATGTCAGCAAATGATTTGAGTTTGTTGCCATCTGGCTGTGGGTTCAGATCTCAATCTCAATCAGCCGAAGGTCGGTTGGTACAACTCAGTTATTGCTTTGTGAGGGAAGTACAGCCTTCATCAGGCTCATGATGAAGTAGATCTGCCTGGATCTGCAGACGGGTAGTCATGGGTAAGGCTGGAGACCACCTAGAGTGGCCTGTTCAGCCTGACAGTTCTGCGCTGGTCGCCCTGATACTCCTCTTCCTCCTCGGCAAAGTCAGAGGATGCCGGGAAGTCTGAGGGGAGATGCAAATTGGTTCCCAAAGCTCAGTCCACTTTTAAAAAAACTTTGAAATACTTTAAAAATACTAATTGATCTCCTGTGGCACTGCACGGGGGAAGTGAAGACCAAGTGAAGCAAGGTTAGCAAGAGGGAACTAACAGTCTCTGCTGTTTTCGTTGACAGCACCCGAATAACTTGCACTGTGACATGTAAATGCTATGCTCTAAACCTGCACTGCCACCAGAACCTTCCTGCACACTGCATTGGAATGCACTCACCCAGAGAGGAATGGGCAGTGAACATACGGGTGGTGGTCTGGGTGGCCTACCAATTTCTAACATCTTGATGTTCTGGTGTGTGGTTTCAGGAAATACCTGGCCGCAACCATCATGAGCACATGTATGGCGATGGGGGAATCGTGCCGATTTGAAGGAGCTGTCCAGGCTTGAGGAGGTGGTCATTGGCATCTTTGGCCTGGACTCTGTGAGAGGAGATGCGGACGGAAGTTTTAGAGGTGTCCATTTATTTGCCTCATTGTTACCTTTACTTTCCCAATCAGTAACATCTTACTCCATCAGGAGGCATTCCATCCTGAAACCACTGGAACAGAGCTTCCCCTTTTTACTCTTAAAGGCTTTTCCCAAGGTACGGTGAAAACAGTTGGCAGCAGTCAGGAGCTGAGCATCTCATGGCATGTCACGTTCTGCAATTCACCTGCTGCAAGCACCATCACAAATCCAAGTGTCCTAGAACATTTACATTAGCAGTTTGAAGAGGAGGGATCATGGGTGAAGAACAGATCACAAGTGGACAAAGTGGAGGTGGCAACAGAGGAAATCAATAAGCACAAGGTGTTCCTGAGCTGCATGAGCAAGGGATTGATATTCCACCGAGCCTGCCTTTGGAAGGCAGTTGCCATTGTTTCCCATCCTAACTCGCACCAACTCACGCTCACCCATCACCCCTGTGCTCATGATTTACATTGGCTCCCGGTCTGGCAATGCTTATTTTCAAACCTCTCCATGGCCTCGCACCTCCCTATCTTTGTAACCTCCCTCAGCCCTACAAACCTCCAAGGTCGCTGCACTCCTCCAATTTTGGCCTCTTGCGCATCCCTTCTTTTCATCGCTCAACCATTGGCGGCCGTGCCTTCAACTGCCTCAGCCCTAAAGCTCTGAAATTCCCTCCCTGCACCTCTCCAGCTCCCTATCTCTCTCCTCTCCTTTGAGACATTCCTTCAAACCTACCTCTTTGACCAAGCTTTTGATCACCTGTCCTAATATCTCCTTATGTGGCTCGGTGTCAAACTTTATCTGATTACTCTCCTGTGATGTGCCTTGGAACGTTTTACTACATTAAAGATGCTATATAAATGCATAAATATTGTTGTTGATTGATGACCAAAAGGCCTTCATGACATTCTTTGGGAAAGTCCTGAACACCCTGCGAGGGTTGTCAGCCAATGTGCTCCAAACTCTGCAGAAATGTGTGTGAAGCATTTTTACTTTTGCAGTGCATTGTGGAGAGAGTGGACATCTGCAGAGGAGGCCCCGAGCACAGAGACCAAATGTCGACACAGGTTCTCTTATAACTCAGGCAATTTAGACATTGGGCTCTAGCTCACAGCCAGACTTGCTAGGCTTGGTTGAAAGAGCCACGAAAATGGGTCAAGTGATATCCTATTTCCGGTTCTCGTGCAGATCGCCAATGATTCAGCAGCTGAGTCACGGCAGGAGAAGGGACTGGTGAAGCTGTTTCCTCTCAGGACAACTATTCTTCTGTCGTCACGAGACAGTCCCCTCGAAACATTGATGTAGCGTCAGTCAATGAGCAGACGCTGTAGCTACTGCCTATTTGGATGTGGCTCCAGCCTTAGCAAGGCCACTTCTTGACCCTTCACCCAGAGGTACAACTCCACCTCCAGCCATTGAACCTTGCACTGAAAAGCAACAGCCTGCCACTTCACTTCCTCCTCACTCAGGGATCATTGAGCATTGGGTTAGAGACTTAAAGAAAAGCACCCTGTAGGGTCACTAAAGGGAAGCACGGTAGTACGGTATAGATTGAAGGCCAATATCATGCAATAAATTTGCAGCACTTCAGTTTAATTACGGACAATTTCTAAGTGCAGGCTGCTTTTGTTGGGATGATTCCAACTGTTAGTGGGATGGGTTCACTATGCATTTTGCTTGCATATGTTTTAACCATTCTTGCCTGTTGGTTCAGATTTTGAATGCCGTTACTGTTTCGCTACCAAACTCCGTGGGCTAGATTTTTATCTTCACTGCCTGGGGTGGGGATAATTTGGTGGAACGGATTGCTCGACCATTGCACAACCTGCCTGATATTCATTCCATTGATATAAAAGGGTCAGCAATCTACTCCGCCAGATTAACCCCAAGACGGTGAAGCCAAAAATCTACCCCAGCTTGTCTCTGTCACACCCCTTAGCTGTCACAGTTTGTGTCTCTGTGTCACACCTGTTTGTCATGTTCTCTCTCTCTACCTCTCTCTGTCACGTTTCCTCTCACACTCTCTGTGTGACAATCGCCTTGTCCCTGTTATGCTTCATTCTCACTCAAATTTGTGAATTACTTTAGGACATTAATAATTTAGTTTGAACCCCGTTGAGGTGTACTTTGTGTTAGAGGGTTTCTTCTCTTATGCTAATACTAGCACAAAAGTACATCTGCTTTGGAATCCGCCCCCTCTATACCCACACTTTGTTTCCTAAGGACAGCAGGTGTACTGCTACTACAACATAGGAACAGGAGGAGGCCATTCGACCCCTCGAGCCTGTTCCGCCCTTCAATTAGATCATGGCTGATCTGTATCTCAACTCCATTTACCCGCATTTGCTCCATATCCCTCGATACCCTTACCTAACAACAATCTATCGATCTCAGTCTTGAAAGTTTCAATTGACCCAACACCCACAGTGCTTTGGGGGAGAGAGTTCCACATTTCCACTGCCCTTAGTGTGAAGAAGTGCTTCCTGATTTCGCTCCTAAATGGCCTAGCTCTAATTTTAAGGGCTCGATTTTCCAAGCCCCGAGGAGGCGGGCATGGAGGCGGGACAGCACGTGAAATCAGAGAAATTGGAGGCGGGTGGCAAACCTGCCCCCATCCTGCCTCCGTGCCCTTTTGCCAGGAGGCGGGAGGATGTGCAGCTTCGGGTCCCGTCTCGTGGAGGCGGGAAAGGCTTTTAATCCTTTTAACTGCCTGTTACCAGGTAGTTAACAGGCAGAAAAAGGGATTAGTGCCACTTTACCTTCACAGCTGAAGGCTTCCCGACCTCGGAGAACCCCGCCGGGTTGGAGGAGGTCTGCGGTGGTCGGAGGCACCTGGGAGTAAGGTGTAGAGGTGAGTGATGGGTGCAAGTGTGGAGTGGTAAGTATGCAAGGTGAGTGATAAGTTTAAAAAAGTGTTCACTTACCTTTTTTACTTCTATAGTCTTTAGCTGTGCTGGATCGGGAGAGCGGGCATCCACCTTGTCAGTTTCAGGTAATGGCTAATGGACCCTCCCATCCATCAGACATCTGAAATTTACTTTTTTACAATTTTTTTTCAGTCCTCACCACAAAAACTAATCAAACTAAAGAGAATGTCAGTGTTTGACAGCTTCACAGAGCTGTCAAACGCTGTCATTTCTTCTTTCAAGAAGTCTTGACAGATAGCACGTCTGACGTTGACATGATCTGTCAGTGACTTCTTCCCTAATTGGCTTGCTGAGCCCGCAGGGCGGGCTTAACAAGCTCAATTAGGAGAAAATCCCTCTGAATGGTCAGGCGAGGGTGGAGGCGGGATATTGACACGACAAGCAGCAGTCCCGCCTCCAAGTCGCCTCCATTGACAAAATGCAGCCATAAGACTCTACCTTCTTATTGTGGATTCCCCTCCAGTTTCTCGGTAGCTTTATCATTTTAAACACCTCGATTAAATCACTCCTCAGTCTTCTATACCCAAGGAAATACAAACCAAGTTTACACAACCTGTCCTGATAATTTAACTCTTTAACCCCTGGTATACTGGTGAAACTGTGCTGTACTCCCTCCAAGGCCAACGTATCCTTCCTGAAGTGTGGTGCCCAGAACGTAATGCCGTGCTCCAGATGGGAGTCTGACGCAACGCAAATTGCACCTCCGCAGGACTTAAGTGTCCTCATTCTTCCTGGGTTGTTGAAAATCAATTGCGAAAATATTTTCTCAAATGCATTTCCAGAATCTCAGCCCAGACAAGTGTTTAAAATTGGACCTATGACATTCTGGAATTCAAACAATTTCCTGTTTTGCTCAATCTGCATAAGCCATGCAAAAAGGACTGACACAGGCCTCTGCAAGTCTGTACCAGACATATGGACGGACCTTAAAGGTAATTTTCCTGCACTCCAGAATGTACTGAGTACTTGTTGGTGAAACAGTGCCAATGTTAAATAGACATAATTCAAACAGATTTATTTTCCCAGGCATCAGGGAGTTTATTCCAGGATTTGTGGTGATGCTATTTTTGCCTTAAATCCCACAGCAGCTGCAGCTAGGGTTGCCAACTCTTGTTGGACCTATTCCTGGAGGTTTCATCACATGACCTTCAGCCTCCAACTGCCCCGCCCCCACACTCTCTCCATTGGTCACTCAACACATCCATCCTGGTGACTCACTGCCTTCCCAGGCCAATTAGGATGATTCCGGACTGTCAGTCAAACAGCCTTTTTTCCCCAATCTCCAATATTTTTATAACTAATAATCAGAAGTGTTCAAAGAAAATGAAAAAAACACCATTTTTTTTAATGCCTGTATGATTTATGAATGCTCGCAGTAGTGTCCTGGAGATTGATCTTCATTTCCAGGAGACTCCAGGCCATTCCTGGAGGGTTGGCAACCCTAGCTGCAGCACTGGTGCAATGGCCCTCAAGTTCTTTGAAGGAATCTCCTGGTCTTTCTGCCGCAATGTCAAACAGGAGACCAGTGGAAACCCAGAGAACGTGAATGGCTGTTTCTTGAGGAGGTTCTGCTGTTCTCCCGCTGAAGTCATGGCAGGAGGACTAGGAGAATCCCACAGAATTTCAGGGCTTTGGGTGTTGCAGTTGAGCAGGAAGGAAGGGGTGGTCAACAGAGTTAGCAAAGTGGCGATGAGGTAGAAGATCAGCCATAATCCTATTGAATGGCTGAGCAGGCTCGAGGGGCCAAATGGCCCAAGCGGCTCCTATTTCTTATGTTCTTATGCTCTTAATAAGTTCTTATAAAGGGATGTTGGATATCCTGGCGAGTTAAGGAGTAACAGTCGAACTTCTTCGTGGAGCAATAGGCTTTCCAGTATAAACAAGATGACTTTGAAGTGTCGTGAGAGGAATGCATAGCTTGTCTAATGAAAAGTAAAGTGTTTGTGCAAAGTAATACATGACAGTAATGACGTCAGCCATGAGTGAATAAAGTGTAACTTTAGGGGCTAGGGCAATAAACATTGGTTGAGATATCCATTACCTACAGCTGATAAAGCCTGTTCTTCAAAGTTGTTGGAAACTGTTAGGTCAGGAAGTCTTGTTTAGGGGAAGTAGGTTTGGAGTAAACAACTACAACTGTTTACATGAATAGATTGTCATCAAAGGATTTGAGAATAGATACTTCATGAGGTCTTATCTATGACATGTACCTTCGATGTAGGCAAAATATGTGCCCACAATTTGCGATTGGAGGCTTCCCGCGGGCGGATGCCTTTGACCTGCAAAAAATCTACGAATTTACCTAGTTGTCCAGAAGGTATGGAGATTCGCGTTCCTGGGCCTCTCCGGGTACCCGCGGGTAGAGGCCCACATATCCCAGGGGCGCATGCGGTTTGCAAGCACCCCTGGGATCACATGGGCCGGCCCAACCAATGAAAGAAGGGGAATCCTCATTCATACTTATGGGGATTCCGTATGTACGGAACTCCCATAAATATGAATGGGGATCACTTAAAAAATACATGAACACATGAAATTTAAAAAAAATTACTGGGCAAAAATTCGGTATCGTTCATTTTTGAGCGCTAACATCACCTGAGCGCTAACTTTAGCGCCCGGTGCTAACTAGTGCCGGCAACCACGTAATTCAGTTTTAGTGCCCCAAGAGGGAGGTGGACCACTTCCTTCTTAGAGCGCTAACCACGAATATCGGAGTGGTGCCTTCTGCAGTGCTACGCACTGGGCCACATAACGGTGCCGCATGGAAGGGCTCTTCCTCTTATTAAAGGGGAGGGCCCAAGCCCACAACTCTGTGGGACCCTACCTGGACCACTGGGGAGAGGGATGCTGTGCCAGCAGACCAGCACTCAAGAGGAGTGCTGGGCTGCCAGATCGCGGCATGGACCCCATGTTCAAAGACGCAATGGGCCGCGACAAGTAAGTCGGCCAATTCTTTTTTCCCTGTCTGCCACCTCCTCTTTACGTAGTGCCGCTCCGTTCCCACCCCCTGAATCAGTCACTGTCATCGCCTGGAGCAGATTCAGGGGGCGCGGGCCAATTTTGCAGGTGGGACGAATACGGGGGCGCTGTGCTCGGTGATGACATCGTCATCACCTGCACAGCGGAGTGGGGTTCTACCAGTTACCGCCACCGCTAAACACCCGCTGAATTTAGCAGGAGTCGTTAGTGGCGCCGTGCCTGACCGAAAAGCTGTTTGCGCCCTGTTAGCGCCCCCCGGAAGCACTAACAGGAGGCACTAAGATACCCAATTTCTTGAATGAAAATGCCTTTCAATTAAATATTTTAAACAAAAAATTTTATTTTTTGAAAAAATATTTCTATGTTTTAACAGGGCTAAAAATAAACTTACCTTATTGGACAGGGTTTTTAATGTATAAATGAGTGATAACATTTTATTTTTCTATTTTATAAAACTCTTATGCTGGTAAAAGCAAGCCTTACATCTGCTTTTACCAGGCGTAAGAATTTCAAGGGCATTTGCTGGGCAGAGGTTGGGCAAAAAGCGCAACTCTCCGCCCGCAGAGGCCCTTCTCCCGGGGATGCGGATGATCTGTTAAGAGTTTGCAAGTTCCGGGTTTTCGCACATGCGCTTCACATGCCTAAACCCAGAACTTACGTGGCCCCTATGGGCACGTGCCCACATCATACACACCTGTAGGGGTCACAAATTACGGCCCATGATGTATAAAGTAACATGGTTTTCAATAGGCTTTCAGAGGACTCGAAAATACAGAAACCAAAAAGCCACTTGCTGATCCGATTTGGGTTGAACGCTCAACCTATATATCAATAAAGTCTGTTCCATATACTACGCTACAAAGTGTCTCATATTTACTTGAAACGTGTTGTTGTGACCCAGCGAAGGAAGGAGGTTGACTGCTAACAAGGAGGTGGGGGCAGTGGGTGGTGGGAGTCCCAATCTTTCCTGAAGACTGAATAGGACTAAAATTATTGTTAGGTCTGGTGAAAACAACAGGAACCGACAGTTGCAGTGCAAACTGAAAGAAAGACTTGCATTTCTATAGCACCTTTCATGACCTCAGAATGTCCCAAAGCACTTTGCAGCCAATGAAGAATTTTTCAAGTTTAGTCACTTCAAGTGTAGGAAACACGGCAATCAATTTGCAAAGAGCAAGGTCCCACAAACAACAATGAGATGAATGACCACATAATTTTTTTAGTGATGTTGGTTGAAGAATAAATGTTGGCCTGGACACCAGGGAGAACTCTCTTGCTCTTCTTTGAAATAGCACCATGTGATCTTTTATGTCCACCTGAGAGGATTATAATTTTTATGTCATTATTGTGAAATATCAGCTTGTATAAATTGTACTTGAATAAAAGCAGATACAAGTTGTGCTATTAAACTCCAGAATTGAAGCATTAAGTATTGCTACAGTTGATTGGAGTATAATTTGAAAGTGAAAACATAGCATTTTCTAGCTCTCCCTAAGGACTCTAATAACTCTACACATTAATGGATATGAAATGGTTGACTGGCAGCCAATAATTAAACTTTTGTTGGTTGGTGCAAAACTTGCAAAACTCTGCTGCCATTGGTGTGAACTTTCCGAAATAGTGACTGATGACATACGCATCAGCGGAACAAGAGAAAAACACTCAGTATGAAGGGACAATATACTGGAGTTATTCCATACAGGCCGAAACGGCAACTGTTTTTCAGCTATTAGTTGAAGTAACACACATTGAAAATGATGTAACATTTGCAAGGCCCCGATTTTAACTCTGGGCGGGATTTGGACCAGTCGATGATGGAGGTAAGTTAGAGACTCACCCACTGCAGCAGAAAACAAGCCAGGGCTCTTTTAACCCCTGGGCCTCATTAAAATGGCACCACATCCCACTTGGAAGCAGCTGCCTGCCTGGCAGTGAGTGGGTTGCGTATGATTACACAAAAAGCCAAACACCCGCTTTAACACTCACACAAAGGGGGTGATTTTCACTCAGAAGTTGGGAAGGAGGCGGGACTGCAACTTTCGGGGTTGTAGTCCCGCCTCCATCGAGGTGTGGCCAATCCACACGATTTTAACTTGATTGACCTTGTTGAGCCCGCCCAGCGGGCTCAGCAGGCCAATTAAGGGCCACCCGGCAACAGGTGACGTCACAGACTGAAATTTCATCTGTCAAGACGTTTTGACAGATGAAATATCAATGTTTCACAGCTGTTTGAAGCTGTCAAACACTGACAGTCCAACTTCTAACCTGAGTCCTTCTACACAGACTGAGTTAGAAATCTCTCCGGCACAGAAAGCTGCAGGCTGTCACTTTTGACAGTTTGCAGCCGTTCTGCTTTCTGTGCCGGTTAGATGATGGACTCCCGAAACCTAGAGGAAGGAAGGCTAAAAAAGTAAGTACAGGTAATTTAAACTTCTTTACACACTTTAGACACACCAAACACACTTACCTTTGCACTCATGCACCCATCACTCACCTGAACACCGACATCTCGACCCCTCCAAGTCCTTCAACCCGACGGCCCGACTCCTCTAACTTGGCGTGGCTTGGAGCTGTCGGGAATCCCACAGTTCAAGATTAAAAATAGGGATTAGGCTAAAAACTGCCTGTTAACTACCTGTAAACAGGCAGTTAATTGTCACTAATCCCTTCTCGCCTCGGGTAGGCGGGTCCCAGTGTGGGGCGGGTACCCGCCTCCTTTGAAACTTACATGGAGGCGGGTTGGGGGCGGGATGGTGTCAGGACCCATGAATTCGGGACTTTAACCCCCCGCACGGCTCCAATCCTGACTCTATGGTTCAGTTAAAATCGAGGCCAAAATGTCCAAGCTCCTGCCATAAACACAGAAATATCCAAGCCTGCCACACACAACTTGTTCAAGACCCCCTCCAGACACCAAAAGTTCAGGCACTGCCCCCCCCACCCCCCCTCCACTGCCCTCCCAAACCCCCTCCTCCACTGCCCCACCACCACCCGCCCCTCCTCCACTGCCCCCACCACCACCCGCCCCACCACCCGCCCCTCCTCCACTGCCTCCCCCCCCCTCCTCCACTGGCCCCCACCCCCCTCCGCCTCTGCCCCCCCCACCCCCTCCTCCACTGCCCCCCCACCCCCCTCCTCCACTGCCCCCCCACCCCCCTCCTCCACTGCCCCCCATCCCCCTCATTCCCCCCACCCCCCTTCCACTGCCCCCCCACCCTCCCTCCTCCACTGCCCCCCACCCCCTCTCCTCCACTGCCCCCACCCCCCTCCTCCACTGCCCCCCTCATCCACTGACCCCACCCCCCTCCTCCACTGCCCCCCCCTCATTCACTGCCCCCCCACCCTCCCTCCTCCACTGCCCCCCACCCCCCTCCTCCATGGCCCCCCCACCCCCCTCATCCACTGCCCCCCACTCCTCGACTGCCCCCCACCCCCTCCTCCACTGCCCCCCACCCCCCCTCCACTGCCCCCCCACCCCCCTCCGCCACCACCTCCCACCCCCCCTCATCCACCGCCCCCCTCATCCACTGCTGCCCCACCCCCCTCATCCACTGCCCCCTCCTCCATTGCCCCCCTCATCCACTGCCCCCCCGCTCCCCCTCCTCCACTGCCCCCCCGCTCCCCCTCCTCCACTGCCCCCCCGCTCCCCCTCCTCCACTGCCCCCCACCCCCCTCCTCCACTGCCCCCCTCATCCACTGCCCCCACCACCCCCCTCATCCACTGCCCCCCACTCCTCCACTGCCCCCCCACCCCCTCCTCCACTGCCCCCCCACCCTCTCCTCCACTGCCCCCACCCCCCTCCTCCACTGCCCCCCACCCCCCTCCTCCACTGCCCCCCACCCCCTCCTCCTCCTCCACTGCCCCCCCTCCTCCACTGCCCCCCCACCCCCCTCCTCCATTGCCCCCCCACCCCCCTCCTCCACTGCCCCCTCCTCTACTGCCCCCCCACCCCGCTCCTCCACTGCCCCCCACCCCCTCCTCCACTGCCCCCTGTAGTGTATGTAACTGTTCTACCTTTAAGAGAACTATTGTATGTAACCGTCTACCTTTAAGAGAACTATTTTGGGTATGGCACTACTTTGTCTTGGCTGCTGTATACTGTAATACCGACGGTGACCACACCGGTATATAAGTGCTGTGCCAGGATTTATTGGGCAGATTCGCCCTGACCTTCGAATAGTAAAGTCCTGTTTATTGTTACTCTTGTAGTCTGTGTATTAATTTACTATACAACCCACAGACTTTACAGTGGCGACGAGTCCAATCGTACCCTGCGGCAACAATACTTTCAAAACAGTTAACGAGCGTCGAGAAGAGGCACCCGCCCTCGTCGTTCTGCTGAAAGAAAACTCGAGTCTGCAGAGCAAGAAAGGAGGAAGACTTCAAACACAAAGCCTTCCATCAGCAACAGGCACTGATTGTCCCTTCTGCCACGGGAACTGTGAGTAAAGGGAAAATAGAAAAAGAAATAAACGGAGGATAAGGGCAGTGAACTCGACCACGGTCGAGGGGGAAGGAGCCAGACAGAAGTCGGGTCCAGAGGCGCTGAGACTGGGGCAGCGTGGAGCGAGGAAGCCGCGGTACAAATGGGCTGGGAGACGCAACGGCGTCGGGAGGCAGCTAGACCGCGACCGGCGGAAAAGGGCCGGGCAGCAACCGAGGCCATGAAGCGCTGCGACCGGGATTGGAAGGCGCGGGAAGATATATAATTTTTTTTTTTAAATCGTGGAGAACCCAGCCGCAGCCGGGGAGGGAAGCACCGGACTGCGAGAGGGCAGGGAGGGCGATTGGAAACCGCGAGCGGGAGAGACAGAGCCCGAGCAAGCGGGAGAGACAGAGCCGAGTAAGGAAGGCTGAGCGAGATCCAGCCCCGCGGCTGAAACTGTTCGCCGTAAACGGGTTGTACCCAGCGCCGGTTGCCCTGCCGAGAAAAGGGAACGCACTGAAGCCGACGCGCAGGCTGCAAACCCGAAAGCAGCGGCCATCGCCCGAGGGGGAAGCTACCCCTCCCGCCAGGGGAAGAAACGCGGGAAGCCGCCAGTAAGCGGGAAACCGCCATTTTGAAAGTGGGCGGGGAAAGAAGATAAGCGCGGGAAACCGCCACCTTGAAAAAAAAAAGTTAAAGAAATATTTCGTGTTGTTTCTCAGGAAGAGGTGAAGATGTCTAAGCGTAGCAATATAAACGGTTTCGATTCAGAGGTGGAAGATTGGATCACGTATGTAGAACGCATCGAGATACATTGTAAGGTCAATAAGATAGCAAATTATGAAAAAGCTATAACCTTACTAAACTCAATGGGTGCGAGGACATACGGGTTATTGAAGCATCTTTTATCACCAGCTAAACCGGCGGATCAGTCTTTCGACAATATTGTTGCTGTCCTGAAGGATCATTTTAACCCCGCACCGCTGATGTTCGCGGAACGATCTAAATTTTACGTGAGAATGCAACGAAAAGAGGAAAGCAACGAGGAGTACCTGGTTGAACTGCGTAGGCTAGCAAAACACTGCCAGTTTGGGGTAAATCTGACAGAGGCACTGAGAGACAAGTTCGTGTGCGGAATGTCGAAGGAAGGAACGCAAAAACGACTGCTCGAAGAGAATGATCTTACACTTGATAAGGCTGTCCTTATTGCAGCATTGCACGAAGCCGCAGCGAGAGGCACGGCAGAAATGCAGCGGAAGACAGCGGTACTCAGTGTGGATCGAATGACTTCGGAAACAACGAAATGTTATTGTTGTGGGAAGACAACACACAACCAGAACCAATGCTGGGTTAAAAACCAGGAATGTAGGAAATGTGGCAAGCTCGGTCACATCGCTAAGGTATGCCGGTCAGGAAAGAAGACCAGCAATAATACGTCACCACAGAAGAAATACAGGAAGGTACATGAGGTGACTGGGAAGAGTCCAGAGGAACAGAATTCAGACTCAGACGCCAACATCAAGGAACTGGGTAGTCTGAGAATTCACAATGTGAGTAAAGAAGCTGACCGACAAACTATCTGGATCACACTACAGATTGCAAAAGTCCAAGTGAAAATGGAAGTGGACACGGGATCGGCGTTGACGGTCATGAATAAGCATGATTACAAAAAGTTATTCAAACATATTCCCCTACGGGATACGGAGATAGTATTGCAGACATACACGGGGCACAAAGTACACCCCATCGGAAAGATAGAAGTCAAGGTGAGATACAAGGACAAAGATCACCAAAGGATGGACATGTATGTGCTGCCCGAGGGAGGTTCACCACTTCTGGAACGAGAGTGGATCAGGAAAATAAAGATAGACTGGCATTCACTAAACACAATGACAGTAGATTCCGGGAAGGAAGATGTCAAACCTGAACGGTTGTCCAGAATATTGGACGAAGCTAAAGAAGTATTCCAGAAAGGACTGGGGACACTGCGAGGAATTAAAGCAAAAATTAAGATTGCAGAACATGCAAGCCCAAAATTTTTCAAAGCCAGATCGGTACCTTACGCGATACGACCTGCTGTGGAGGCAGAATTGGAAGAACTTGAATGATCAGGGGTGCTGTCGAAGGTGGACTGGAGTGAGTGGGCCACGCCCATTGTTCCCGTCATGAAGTCTTCACCAAATAACAAGCCAGGGGGACCGGGAAAGGTCCGCATCTGCGGAGACTTCAAGATAACAGTTAATCCGGTGCTTCACACGGTACAATACCCGCTTCCGCGGATTGAGGATATCTTTGCTTCATTGGCTGGAGGGAAACACTTCACCAAGATAGACCTAGCACAAGCATACTTACAAATGGAAGTCGATGAAGAGTCGCGCCAGTATCTCACAATCAACACGCACAGAGGCTTGTATCATTATAATAGACTGGTTTCTGGAGTAGCTTCAGCTCCAGCAATTTGGCAGAGGGCTATGGAGCAGGTCTTACAGGGTATTCCAAGCACGCAGTGTTACTTGGACGATATCCTGATTACGGGAGAAGACGAAGAGGAACACCTCACAAATTTGAAACTGGTGCTCACCAGGTTGAAGGAATATGGCCTTCGAATTAATCGACAGAAATGTGAGTTCTTCCAGAAAAAGATCTCGTACTGTGGTCATGTCATTGACCAAGAGGGGCTGCACAAGTCGCCTGACAAGATAGAAGCTGTCGTGAAGGCCCCCGCTCCAGAAAACGTATCACAGTTAAGATCGTTTTTGGGGTTGATTAATTATTATCACAAGTTCCTGCCAAATTTATCGACGGTGCTGCATCCGCTGAATGATCTGTTGCGGAAAGAAGTACCATGGAAGTGGAGCGAGGACTGTAAGAAGGCCTTTCGTAGAAGCAAGGCGTTGATTACCTCGGAGGAAGTGTTGGCTCATTTCAACCCAACGTTACCTCTTCGTCTAGCTTGTGATGCTTCCCCTTATGGAATTGGAGCAGTCCTTTCTCACAAGTTACCAAATGGCTCGGAAAGGCCAGTCGCATTTGCGTCCCGATCATTGACCTCCGCTGAGCGAAACTATGCTCAAATAGATAGGGAGGCCCTTAGCCTTGTGTGGGGAGTAAAGAAATTCAATCATTACCTGCAGGGCAAGAAGTTCACATTACTGACAGACCACCAGCCGTTGGTGTCCATATTCAACCCTAACAAAGCCATTTCCACCATGACAGCGCAAAGGTTACAGAGGTGGTCCGTGTTACTTGGGGCACACCAATATGACATTGAATACAAAAGGTCCAAACAGCATGGAAATGCCGATGGGTTATCGCGCCTACCGTTGCCGGTAGTAGAAGAGGCGGCTACAGTGGACCCGGTAGAGCTGTTCCACTCATCCATAGTGGAATGTCTACCAGTGACAAATTCGATGATCGAAAACGAAACAAGAAATGACCCGACTCTCTCACGAGTCTACGATTTAACAGTGGAGGGATGGCCAACACATGGAGAACCAACGCTGCCAGCATTTTCACAGAGAAAAGAACAGCTGTCAGTGTGTCGAGGAACCTTGTTGTGTGGATCTGGAGTGGTGATTCCACCCAAACTGCAGAGTAAGGTGCTAAAGGAGCTGCGCGAGGGGCATCTGGGTGGAGTGAAAATGAAAAACCTAGCAAGAGCGTTTGTATGGTGGCCAGGTATTGATGGAGACATCGAAGAAATAACTAAAAGCTGTCTAGGATGCCGGAAATTACTACACCACTGAGGCGTAATCCGGACAGAGTCAGAAAACCTCCAGAGAGACTGAATCTGTGAACTGTTTGCATAAAGTTGTATATATGTTATAATGTTATGTTAATGGGAAATAAGCATGTTGTAAGCTAAAAAGGGAGGATTGTAGTGTATGTAACTGTTCTACCTTTAAGAGAACTATTGTATGTAACCGTCTACCTTTAAGAGAACTATTTTGGGTATGGCACTACTTTGTCTTGGCTGCTGTATACTGTAATACCGACGGTGACCACACCGGTATATAAGTGCTGTGCCAGGATTTATTGGGCAGATTCGCCCTGACCTTCGAATAGTAAAGTCCTGTTTATTGTTACTCTTGTAGTCTGTGTATTAATTTACTATACAACCCACAGACTTTACACCCCCCCTCCTCCACTGCCCCCCACCCCCCCTCATCCACTGCCCCCCCACTCCTCCACTGCCCCCCCCCCACACTTCTCCACTCTCCCAATACCTGGAAGCTTTAACCTCAGCTGTTTAAATATTTCTGGGCCAGGAGGACTGGTAACGGCTGCTTCTAATTGATCTCAGTTCCATCAATCAGGGATCGGCATTCTCCTGTCCATCAGGCACCCAGAAGTTTAAGGAGCTGAGACTGAGTAGAAATCAAACTCGGCTTTGTGCGAAGATAAAAGGAAGCAGCAGGGGTTTTGCGGGTTGGGTGAAAGGAGCCGTTAGACCTCACTGGGCCCACTGACCACATCATGGACACCCCTGCTCTACTCTCATTTTGCCACATAAAATTGACAATCAGAAGTTGTTTGACGTGTGAGGGAGAAAAATGCAAAAAACAGCAAAAACTGAGAATTTACTGGACACCATTTGATGGTCATTGTTTCACACATAATGCTCACTGCATTAATCTTCACTCTGTGATTTGCGTTCCATCAAGCTGCCAGTGAAACATTTTTTTTTCCACAAACCATTAGCAATCGACTGATCTAATTTTCATGAATTCCACACGCCCAATGTGTGCCCTGTTTATCTTTGTAAATTTGTGCAGAGGGGCGGGGGAGGAGTGTTATGATCTTCTGAGAGTTTAAGTAAACTTGCAACTATTTTTCAACCAATTTCATCACAGTTTTCACCCTTCAGAGCCAAATATTGAAGACTACTGTTTGAAGAATTCAAATAGAGGAGCTCCCTTAATGGTTCAGTGGGAAGTGCATCACATGGTACAGTACTGAGCAGTATAGACCGGGAGGGCCCCAGATTCAATTCCTAGTCAGTGCTGCATTAGCAAACCTCAGCCCATGGCTGAGGTGCTGGAATTGGCCTCAGAATCTCTAAGCAAAGGAATGAAAAATAAAAGTAGGCTTTTGCTTTAGGTGCTGAATGAGTGCAGGTTTGGGCTCCTCTGTGTTGCTGCCTTGCTTGAATAGACTACTAATACTCACTGTCTAGGCTCCTAGATAAAGAATTGCCAGCATCCATGGAACTGCACCTGAGCAGAAGAAGGGAGAACGATTTCAAACAGAATACATCAGGGACCAGAGGGTCACACAAAGCCATGCCATGGTTTTATCACTCACTGATGTGTTTTGAGTCAATGGCTAGTCCCCGTGATGTACTCTGCAGCAGGAATACTGAAATTACAGTGCTGATTTCATCAATACTGAATTAGGTAATGTTTAGAAATCCTACCATCTGTATGGAGTTAAAAAAGAATGTCGTTAATGTAAAGCTGAATGCTCTCACTATAATCCAACAGTTAACTGCCTAATAAATGGGTCTGCTGGAGGATATGGAGACAGATATATCTCGATTCCTCTGGTACAACATTCACAGACCACAAGTTGAGGTCGTACAAATAGAGTAATGGGGTGCCAAGGTAAGCAAGTTTCTAACTGAAGGACTTCAAGGGGTGCCAGCATGTGATTATCAGTGGCAGAAATGTGCTGGCTGTAACAAAGACAAAAAGAAGGAAATGGAAAGGATTGTATTACTTTCGAAGGACTAGTAAGGCTCTAACCTGTACTAGGCAGTTGTTAAATGAGCAACTGTGGATGATCCTCCTTCGAGAGAGGTGCTAAACAGCGTCTTGTTGCAGTCGACTCGGCTGCAAGATGATGCCTGGCAGTAGAAGAGGAGAACAGAGACAAACCTCTGTGACAGACTCAGTAATCCGATGCCTGAGTCAGGTGGATCCACGATGTTCCAGGGGACTGCTGATGAGAAGCCAGCCAGCCTGGCTCATTAATGGGCTCATTAATCAATAATGAGGAGTGGACCTGCTCTCACTGCTCTCACTGGTATAGTAGTCTCAGCTGGATAAGCAGCGGAAAGCTTACTAGTGGGGAGATGAAGAGAACTTTTTTTTTAATGCAGCGAGTTATTATGGTTTGGAATGCAGATTCAATGGTAACTTTTAAAAGGGAATTAGATAATTACCTTAAAAGGAAAAATTTGCAGAGTTATAGGGAAAGAGCAGGGGAGCGGGATTAATTGGATAACTCTTTCAAAGAGCCGGCACAGGCACGATGGGCCGATTGGCCTCCTTCTGTGCTGCATGATTCTATGGTTCTAGTGCCTGATGCTGGCAAGCTGAGCTGTTTCAGTTGATAAAACTCCAGCACTACCCACAAGCAGACTAAGCCTTGGCTGTTGTAAACCTGCATCTAGATTCTCTGGACTTCAGCAAGTCCATATGGCGAGAGAGTGCACGCTCCATGTCACGAACCTGAAACTTTGTGGATTTCTCAGTAGCTTAGTTTGAATGCTGTTCTGCGTACTGACGGATTCCCACACACGTCAGACACTTGGCTGATCAAAAAAGGTACTTTAATTAGATTTTAGAAAAGGATGAACGCACTTGTTAATTGTGGAGCCAGATGGCCTTGTATCTGCATTCGTTATCAAACCACAAGGTGGACAAGTGAACACACACAAAAAATCAGAGTACTGGGTGTTCTGCACTGGTGCGGAGGCAACCAAGTTTAACAATGCCCTTTGACCCGTACTACAACAACAACAACAACATCTTGCATTTATATAGCATCTTTAACATAGTAAACTGTCCCAAGGCGCTTCACAGGAGTGCTATCAAACAACATTTAACACCGAGCCACATAATAGATATTAGGAGAGAAAGAGGTGGGTTTTACGGAGCCTCTTAAAGGAGGAGAGAGAGGCGGAGAGGCAGAGAGGTTTAGGGAGGGAATTCCAGAGCATAGAGCCTAGACAGCTAAAGGCACGGCCGCTAATGGTAGAGCAATTAAAATTGGGGATGCACAAGAGGCCAGAATGGGAGGAGCACAGAGATCTCGGAGGGTTGTAGGGCTGGAGGAGGTTACAGAGATAGGGAGGGGCAAGAACATGAAGGGATTTAAAAACAAGGATGAGAATTTTAAAATTGAGGCGTTGCTTAACCGGGAGCCAATGTAGGTCAGCAAGCACAGGGATGGTGGGTAAATGGGTCTTGGTGCGAGTTAGGATACAGGCAGCAGAGTTTTCGATGAGCACAAGTTTACGGAGGGTGGAAGATGGGAGGCTGGCCAGGAGTGTGTTGGAATAGTCAAGTCTAGAGGTAACAAAGGCATGGTTCAGGGTTTCAGCAGCAAGTGAGCTGAGGCAGGGGCGGAGTCGGGCGATGTAACAGAGGTGGAAATAGGCGGTCTTGGTGATGGAGCGGATATATGGTTGGAAGCACATCTCGGGGTCAAATACGACAACAAGTTTGCAAACGCCCTGGTTCAGCCTCAGATAGTTGCCAGCGAGTAGGATGGAGTCAGTGGCTAGGGAACAGAATTTGTGATGGGGACCAAAGACAATGGCTGGGATTTTTCCATTTCCCACCCACATGGTGCAGGGGAAGCCGGTAGATGGCGGGAAGCCCGGGTTCCCCGCCCGGAAGTCAGCCTGATTGACAGGCTGGCTTCCAGTCAGGCAACAGGTAAGTGCTGGGTCCAGGTGAGGTGGGGAAGTTCCAAGCCCGGGAGACTGCCTCCCCCCCCCCGCCGTCCCACCTGAGTAAAAGGTGAAAGTGTGCGGGTTGGAGGCGGGTTGTGGTCGGGTTTTTGATTTTTCCAACTTTCACTTCCCCCACCCCCGCCTCCAACCCACCCATTTTGTCCTGTGAAAATTCCCCCCAATGGCTTCAGTCTTCCCAATTGTTAATTGGAGGAAGTTTCTGCTTGTCCTGTACTGGATGTTGGGCAAGCAGTGTGACAATTTAGATACAGTGGGTGGGGGGGTGCATCGAGAGAAGTGGTGGCGAGGTAGAGCTGGGTGCCGTCAGTGTACATGTGGAAACTGACGCTGTGTTTTCGGATGATGTTGCCAAGGGACAGCATGTAGCTGAGAAATAGGAGGGGGCCAAGGATAGATCCTTGGGGGACACCAGAGGTAACGGTGCAGGAGTGGGAAGAGAAGCCATTGCAGGTGATGACTGGTTAGATAAGAATGGAAGCCAATAGCTCTGGGTAGTGGGGAGAAAAAAATTAACTAAGGATCCCATCCCTATTGTTATCTTAGAAACATCGAAACATAGAAGATAGGAGCAGGAGTCGGCCATTCGGCCCCTCGAGCCGGCTCCGTCATTCAATGCGATCATGGATGATCATCCAAATTCAGCATCCAAATATATCCAACTCCTTCTTGAATATATTTAATGAATTGGCCTCTACTGCCTTCTGTGGTAGAGAATTCCACAGGTTCACCACTCTCTGGGTGAAGAAATTCCTCCTCATTTCTGTCCTAAATGGCTTACCCCTTATCCTTAGACTGTGACCCCTTGTAGGATTTTGCAATAATTTCAAAATTTCCTACAGCTCCAAAGATTAATTTTGATTAAAGAATCCCTGGGTGATCTGCTTTTAAAATTCCAGGATCAAAATGGCCGTCAGACCGCATGGCCGAAGACAAAAGGACTTGGAAAGAGCAGCTTGTGTCTGTGAGAAAAGGACAATGGAGCAGTCAAAACTGCCAATCAAAGGGGAGTTTCCCCCCCTCCCTGCAGAGACAATCAATGTGTTTACAGAAACTGCTACTTTGTGTACACAAGGGAGTAACCACTTGAGACTGCAGTTTCAGTTGACCACAGGACAATGACTTTCTGTTTACAATACCTTCAAGGCTATTTACTCAAGCAATCAAGGAAATAGCTTTATTCGATGGCCCATCACAGACAATGAAGACACATTCAAACCATTGCAGCTTTATTCAATAGCCATCACAGACAATGGACACATTTAAACTGCAACTTTATTCAAACCCACCCTAGACAATGGGATGCTTGGATCCCTTTTGTTTTAGCCCAGATACATCCGGATTTGGGCGGGCCCCAAATTGGGGTATAAAAGATAGCTTCTCAGAAGCCATCTCTCTCTCTCTGACCTCGCCTCCATGCTCTCTACAACGTGGGAGCCTGCCTGAAGAAGTGGAACACCAGCAGTTTACTTTTAAAATACTGGGGTGTTTTTACTTCGGGGCAGTGAAGATCAAAGATCGCAGAGCACGGAGCAGGCATTTTTTTATTGGTGAGCATATATTTTTCTGGCCCTTTTCAAGGCAACTTAGAATAGGTATAGGGGTAGGAATTAAGTGGGAATTTTGTCAGAACTGTGATTTTAGTCAATCTTCCCTCATTGTGTCCGTTTCTCCCTATTTAAGTAAGACAGTGTTGTACTAGCAGAAAAGTGCTTCAGTGGACACCGAAAGTAGCTGTATTAAAGTCAGATACGGGGGAATATATAATGGGAAATAAGGAAATGGCAGATCAACTAAATGCATACTTTGGGTCAGTCTTTACGAAGGAAGACACAAAAAACCTCCCTGGGATATCGGGAAAAATAGGGACATTGGCAAAGGAGGAACTGACGCAAATCAATATCTCTAAGGATATGGTGTTAAGGAAGCTAAAGGGATTGAAGGTGGACAAATCCCCTGGGCCTGATAACATGCATCCTAGGGTACTGAAGGAGGTGGCCCTAGAGATAGCGGATGCACTAAGGATGATTTTTCAGAATTCATTAGACTCGGGAACAGTACCGATGGATTGGAGGGTAGCTAACGTTACCCCACTATTCAAAAAGGGGGGTAGGGAAAAAACAGGTAATTACAGACCTGTAAGCCTTACATCAGTTGTGGGCAAAATGCTGGAGTCCATCATTAAGGATGAAATAGCGGAGCACTTAGCAAATGGGGACAGGATAGGACAGAGTCAACATGGATTTACAAAGGGTAAATCGTGCTTGACTAATCTATTGGAATTTTTTGAGGGAGTAACTGGTAGAATAGATGGGGGAGAGCCAGTAGATGTGGTGTACCTGGACTTCCAAAAGGCCTTCGATAAGGTCCCACATAAAAGATTAGCATGGAAAATTGAGGCTCATGGGATAAAGGGGAAAGTTTTGGCGTGGATAGGGAACTGGCTGTCAGATAGAAAACAGAGAGTTGGAATAAACGGCTCATTTTCTGAATGGCAGGCAGTAACAAGTGGGGTACCACAGGGATCTGTCCTGGGCCCCCAGCTGTTCACAATTTACATTAATGACCTGGATCAGGGAGTCGGATGCAGCATTTCCAAATTTGCAGACGACACTAAACTAGGAGGGGGGGTGGGCTCAGAGGAAGAGACCAGGAAGCTCCAGAGCGATTTGGACAGACTGGGCGATTGGGCGGATAAATGGCAGATGCACTATAATGTGGACAAGTGCGAAGTTATCCACCTTGGGTGCAGGAACGGGAGGGCAAATTATTATTTAAATGGCAATAGATTGGGAGAGGGGGAAGTACAGAGAGACCTGGGTGTTCTTGTACACCAGTCACTGAAGGCGAGCATGCAGGTGCAACAGGCGGTCAAGAAGGCAAACGGTATGCTGGCCTTCATAGCAAAAGGGTTAGAATACAGGAACAGGGATACCTTGCTGCAGCTGTACAGGGCACTGGTGAGACCACACCTCGAGTACTGTGTACAGTTTTGGTCGCCTCATCTGAGGAAGGATGTTCTTGCCATGGAGGGGGTGCAGCGGCGATTCACCAGGCTGATACCAGGAATGGCGGGAATGACCTATGAGGAGAGACTATGTAGTTTAGGGATGTACACACTGGAGTTTAGAAGATTGAGAGGGGACCTCATAGAAGTGTATAAAATTCTGACAGGTCTAGACAGACTGGATGCAGAAGGAATGTTTCCCTTGGCGGGTGAGAACAGAACTAGAGGACATAATTTAAGGATAAGGGCTAAACCATTTAGGACAGAGATGAGGGGGAATTTCTTCACTCAGAGAGTGGTGAACCTGTGGAACTCATTGCCACAGAGGGCAGTGTACGCCAGCTCATTAAATATATTTAAGAGGGAATTAGATATATTTCTACGGGCAAAAGGGGTTAAGGGTTACGGAGAGAAGGCGGGGACGGGATACTGAATTAAAGGATCAGCCATGATCTCATCGAATGGCGGAGCAGGCACGAAGGGCCGAATGGCCTACTCCTGCTCCTATCTTCTATGTATCTATGTATCTATGTAAAGTGCTGTTTTAAGTAAAAGCCACTAAGCAAAGGTGCTGTAGTGAGCAAGGTGTTTCTATATTTAAACTGTATTAATAAAGGAGTGCTGCACTGAGTAGAGAAGTGCTCCAGTGGATACTGAGTGGCTGTATTTTAAAAGTGCTGTATATTTTAATAAAGGAGTGTTGTACCTAGCAGAGAAGTGCTGTGGTAAACACTGTGTAGCTGTTTTTAAAGTGCTGTATTTAAAGGAGTGTTGCACTGAGCAAGGAGCACTCTAGTGGACACTGAGTGTATTGCGTGAAGCAGAAGTGCTGTACCAGGCACAAGCTGTGCTGTATTGATTTTTAAGTTGTTTCTTTCTCTTTGTTTCAATAAATACTGATCTGTTTTGCACCCAAACCACGAGTCACATTTTTCTGTTTACATCGCTACCGAATATGTCCGGCGGTCAGAACCAGGAGGAATAGGGGAGCGCTTCGAAACCACAAGGGGGTCCCTGGAGCAGCTCAGAGGCTTCTGACTGGCCAGAGACAAATAACCCCAACCCCGCTAGCATGTGCTAATTCCTTACAACCTGGTTCTGGACTCCCTGACCATCAGGAACATCCTTCCTGCATCTAGTCTGTCTAGTCCTGTCAGAATTTTATAAGTTTCAATTAGATCCCCTCTCATTCTTCTAAACTCCAGCGAGTATAAGCCCAATTGATGCAATCTCTCCTCATACGTCATTCCTGCCATCCCAGGTATCAGCCTGGTGAATCTTCGCTGCACTCTTTCCATGGCAAGAACGTCCTTCCTCAGGTAAGGCGACCAAAACTGCACACAATGCTCAAGATGTGGTCTCACCAAGGCCCTGTACAACTGCAGCAAGACATCCTTGTTCCTGTACTCAAACCCTCTCGCTACGAAGGCCAACATACCATTTGCCAATTCCTCCTCATTTCTGTCCTAAATGGCCTACCCCTTATCCTTAGACTGTGACCCTTGGTTCTGGACTCCCCGACCATCGGGAACATCCTTTCTGCATGTAGTCTGTCCAGTCCTGTCAGAATTTTATAAGTTTCAATGAGATCCCCTCTCATTCTTCTAAACTCCAGCGAGTACAAGCCCAATCGTCCCAATCTCTCCTCATACGTCATTCCTGCCATCCCAGGTATCAACCTGGTGAATCTACACTGAACTCCTTCCATGGCAAGAACATCCTTCCTCAGATAAGGCGACCAAAACTGCACACAATACTCCAGATGTGGTCTCACCAAGGCCCTGTACAACTGCAGCAAGACATCCTTGTTCCTGTACTCAAACCCTCTCGCTACAAAGGCCAACATACCATTTGCCTTCTTAACCGCCTGCTGCACCTGCATGCTAACCTTCAGCGACTGGTGCACAAGGACACCCAGGTCTTGTTGCACTTCCCCTTTTCCCAATCTATTGCCATTCAGATAATAATCTGCCTTCCTGTTTTTGACACCAAAGTGGATAACTTCGCATTTATCCACGTTATATTGCATCTGCCATGCTTCTGCCCAATCACCCAACCTGTCCAAATCATACTGGAGTTTCTCGGCATACTCCTCACAGCACACACGCCCACCCAGCTTTGTGTCATCTGCAAACTTGGAGATATTACATTTAGTTCCCTTGTCTAGATCATTAATATATATTGTGAATAGCTGGGGTTCAAGGACCGATCCCTGCGGTACCCCACTAGTCACTGCCTGCCACTCGGAAAAAGACCCGTTTATTCCAACTCTTTGCTTTCTGTCTGCCAAACAGTTCTCTATCCAAGTCAATACCTTGCCCGCAATCCCATGTGCCTTAACTTTACACGATAAACTCTTATGCGGGACCTTATCGAAAGCCTTTTGAAAGTCCAAATACACCATATCCACTGGTTCTCCCTTATCTATTTTACCAGTTACATCCTCAAAAAATTCCAGTAGATTAGTCAAGCACGATTTACCTTTTGTAAATCCATGTTGACTTTGTCTGATCCTGTCACTGTTTTCTAAGTGCTCTGCTATTACATCTTTTATAATGGACTTTAGCATTTTCCCCACTACCGATGTCAGGCTTACCGGTCTGTAATTCCCCGTTTTCTCTCTACCACCTTTTTTGAATAGTGGGGTAACATTAGCTACCCTCCAATCTATGGGTACTGTTCCAGATTCCATCGAATGTTGGAAGATGATCAGCAATGCATCTACTATTTCTAGGGCCACTTCCTTAAGTACCCTAGGATGTAAATTATCAGGCCCTGGGGATTTATCGGCCTTCAATCCCATCAATTTCTCTAACACCATTTCCCTACAAATACTGATTTATTTCAGTTCCTCCCTTTCATCAGACCCTATGTTCCCCGACATCTCTGGGAGGTTATTTGTGTCCTCCTTTGTGAAGACAGAACCAAAGTATGTATTTAATTGGTCAGCCATTTCTTTGTTCCCCATTATAAATTCCCCTGATTCTGACTGCAAGGGACCTACGCTTGACTTCACCAATCTTTTTCTCTTCACATATCTATAAAAGCTTTTACAGTCAGTTTTTATGTTCCCTGCAAGCTTACTCTCATATTGTATTTTCCCCTTCTTAATTAATCCCTTTGTCCTCCTTTGTTGAATCCTAAACTGTTCCCAATCCTCAGGTTTACTGCTTTTTCTGGCCAATTTATATGTGCTCTCCTTGGATCTTATGCTATCCCTAATTTCCCTTGTTAGACACGGTTGAGTCACCTTTTTTGTTTTATTTTTATGCCAAACTGGGATGAACAGATTCTGTAGTTCATCCATGCGGTCTTTGAAAGTTTGCCATTGCCTATCCACCGTCAACCCTTTGAGTGACATTCCCCAATCAATCCTACCCAACTCACGCCTCATATCATTGTAGTTTCCTTTATTTAAATTCAGGACCCTAGTCTCTGTGTCAATTACTTCACTCTCCATCTTAATGAAGATTTCTATCATATTATGATCGCTCCGACCCAAGGGGCCTCATACAACAAGATTGCTAATTAATCCTTTCTCATTACATAATACCCAGTCTAAGATGGCCTGATCTCTAGTTGGTTCCTTGACATATTGGTCCAGGAAACCATCCCATAAACACTCCAGGAATTCCTCCTCCACAGTATTGTTACTAATTTGGTTAGCCCAATCTATATGTAAATTAAAGTCACCCATGATGACTGCTGTGCCCTTATTGCACGCTTCTCTAATTTCCCTTTTAATGCCATCCCCAACCTCTGCATTACTGTTTGGAGGTCTATATACTACTCCCACTAATGTTTTCTGCCCCTTGGTATTTCTCAGTTCTACCCATACAGATTCCACATCATCAGAGCTATTATCCTTCCTTACAATTGTGTTAATCCCCTCTATAACCACAATGCTACCCCACCTCCCTTTCCTTTTTGCCTATCTTTCCTGAATATTGAATACCCCTGGGTGTTGAGTTCCCAGCCTTGGCCACCCTGGAGCCATGTTTCCGTAATCCCAATCAAATCATATTCATTTACCTCTATTTGCGCAGCTAATTCATCCACCTTATTATGAATGCTCCTCGCATTAAGACACAAAGCCTTCAGGCTTGTTTTTTTAACGCTCTTAGACCTATTAGAATTATTATTTACTGTGGCCATGTTTGATTTAAACTGTTGATTTCTCTGACTGCCACTTTTGTTTTTCTCCTTCCTATCTTTTGCTTTTATCCTTGTTTCCCTTTCCTCTGTCTCCCTGCTCAGGTTCCCAAACCCCTGCTATTTTAGTTTAAACCCTCCCCCAGGGCACTAGCAAACACTCCCCCATGGACATCGGTCCTGGCCCTGCCCGGGTGCAAACCGTCCGGTTTGTACTGGTACCACCTCCCCGAGAACTGGTTCCATTGTCCCAGGAATTTGAATCCCTTCCCCTTGCACCATTCCTCTAGCCACATATTCATCTGAAATATCCTTCTATTTCTACTCTGACTAGCACGTGGCACTGGTAGCAATCCTGAGATTACTACCTTTGAGGTCCTATTTTTTAATTTACCTCCTAACTCCCTATATTCAGCTTTTAGGACCTCATCCCTTTTTTACCTATATCATTGGTACTTGTATGCACCACGACAACTGGCTGTTCACCCTCCCCTTCCAAAATGTTCTTAGTGGCCATAGCAAGAAAATGTGCACATGTGGATGTCAGGTAAGAACAGGATAGTGCCCTGTTGTGATGCCTTCTGTTGTTGAATAGCCTGCTGCCCCTCACGGTACAGGAACACACATAAAGAACGGATACTTGGGTGAATTGCCGGAGGCCCCAGAATCATTCCCCGGTATGAATTGGTACTTTTAGGATTGGAAGTAAAATGCACTGGGGAATAAAAAAGCTAGCTTCAATTAGCAGTGTACAACAGATTACATCGTGTCCTAGATATCACTCAACTAAGCTATGGGTAAACTGGTAATTCATATCAGGGCTCCAATGTACTTACAATAACTGGAGGAGGTTATGTTCCTTTTGAATCAGTTATATGTAAGGGCAACTAAAGCGGCAAAAGTTCAATTTCAGCATTGTATAAATCGTTCTTGACTAATTCCAAGGCAACTTTCTCACAATCCTTGCTGTGAAATGAATCACATAATATGATTGACATGTCTTTTCCCCATGACACTGCTAATAATATAACAACTAATTATCTTATTAAATAGTTTTTATCTTTTGTATTGAAGCCTTTATAAAATTAATAAACTTCTCATATCAAATGACACTACATCTTTTTTGTTAGGAGATTATTCATAAAAATGTTTATTTAATAGGCATTGCAATATTGCTGAACACTGGAGCCCTGATATACTTTGAGTTGCAGTGGTAGGAGGTGGGTCCATGTTCATAATCGCTCACACACAGAGTTCTTGACCTTGGTCTTCTTATCAGGGTGTGGAGATGCCGGTGTTGGACTGTGGTGGACAAATGTAGGAAGTCACACAACACCAGGTTATAGTCCAACAGTTATATTGGAAATCACAAGCTTTCCGAAAGCTTGTGATTTCAAATAAAACTGTTGGACTATAACCTGGTGTTGTGTGACTTCCTACATTCTTATCAGGGGAGCTGGTCAATTATCCAAAGGTAGGTAGGTTGAACTCAGAAGCCAAGCCATCTCAGTGGACACTCTCCTCCACCTCCTATGAGCAAGTTACAAGAATAACAACCTGCATTTATATAGCGCCTTTAATGTAGTAAAACGTCCCAAGGGGCTTCACAAGAGCATTATCAGACAAAATTTGACACCAAGCCACCTAAGGAGATATTATGACAGTTGACAAAGAGGTAGGTTTTAAGGAGTATCTTAAAGAAGGAGAGAGTGGTAGAGAGGTGGAGACATTTAGGGAGGGAATTCCAGAGCTTAGGGCCTAGACAGCTGAAGGCAAAGCCGGCAATGGTGTGGGGAAGGAAATCGAGGATGTACAAGAGGCCAGAATTGGAGGAATGCAGAGATCTCGGAGGGTTGTAGGGCTAGAGGTGATTACAGAGAGGGGTGAGGCCATGGGGGGATTTGAACACAAGGATGAGAATTTTGAAACTGAGACATTGACAGACTAGGAGCCAATGTAGTTCAACGAGCACAGGGAAAATGGGAGAACGGGATTTGGTGCGAGTTAGGATATGGACAGCAGTTTTGGATGAGCTCAAGTTCACAGAGCATGGAAGATAGAAGGCCAGCCAGGAGATCATTCGAATAGTCAAGTTTAGAGATAACAAAACCATGGGCTGTAATTTGCAACCCCTACGGGTGTGTACAAGGTGTGTACGCGCCCGTCGGGGTCGCGCAAGTTCTGGGTTTAGGCATGATCCTCCGCATCCCTGAGAGAAGGACATCCGCGGGCAGAGAGTTGAGCTATTTGCCCAACTTCTACCCAGCGAATGCCCGTGAAATTCTTACGCTTGGGCGTAAGAGTTTTAAAAAACAGAAAAATAATTTTTTTTCAATAATTTAATATAGTAATCTGGGATGTTATGATTAAGGTTATCCACCAGGTGGTGCTGTAGCTAGTGCTGCCACTAGTTAAGGTCAGGGGGTTGCTTCCTGTCAAGGTCGGCAAAAGGTGGAATGCCAGGATGCAGGATGCAGGCCTGTATGTTTGCTACGCAGTTGTTAATAAAGTATACAGACTAATTCTAATATCTCGCCTCTTCGAGTTCTTGTTTCACTACATGGATTTATCACATTTGGTGATGAGGTAAAAGGACACTGCATGAAAAAGTGAAGTCTGCTGGGACTTTTAAAGAACAAACTCACGAGCTAAAGTTAGCTGCAAATTGGATGGAAGCATGGCTGCCATGGTAGGAACGGTCTCCGCTTTTGATATTCGAGCACAAACCTGGGAGGAATACTGTGAAGTGTTGGGTTATTTCTTCGAAGCAAATGAAATAAATGATGCCGGAAAAAGGAAAGCCATTCTGCTTAGTTTGGTGGGAAGCCAAACCTACAGTTTGATGAAGAATCTGCTCAGTCCTGAAAAGCATGGAGACAAATCAATTGTTGAATTAGTGGCCTTGCTCAAAGAACATTTAAACCCCAAGCCCAGTGCGATTGTACAGCAGGTCAAGTTTAATTCAAGGAACAGAAAAGAGGAAGAGAGTGTAATGGACTATGTAGCGGTGTTGCGTAAATTGGCAGAAGATTGCAATTATGGGAACAACCTGAAGGAAATGCTGAGAGATAGGCTAGTTTGCGGAATAATGGATGACCGACTGCAGCGTAGATTATTATCCGAGACTGGGCTTACTTTTGAAAAAGCTTTGGAATTTGCTCAAGCCATAGAGACAGTGAACCGAGATGTAAAAGAAATACAGGGTTCAGACAGGGCTAATGCTAAGCAAGTTGCAGGTCAGGTTATTGTGCACAAGTTAAACGTGCATCAGAAACCACAACGTGAGCATGTGAAGGCATGTTATAAATGCAAGGGCGATCACCTGGTGAGTGAATGCCGGTTTCTGGAGGAAAAGTGCCACAAGTGTGGGAAACAAGGACACATTAAATTAGCATGCAGGGCAAAATCACCTGTGGAGGAATCCAAACCAAAAGGTGGAGGAAAGCAAAACCAAGGAAGAGAAGTGAAAAAACATGGAGCACACCACATCAGCAGGGGAGCTGAGGAAGAAGAGGACATGTTCATAATGTATAGCATGTTAGAGAACATTCCAAAAGTGGCTCCTATCATATTGCAACTGACAGTAAATGACTCTAAGGTGAACTTTGAAGTCGATACAGGGTGTGGTATAACCATAATGAACAAGGCAGAGTACTCAAAATTGTGGAACCGTGCAAAAGTTCCAGAGTTAAAGTCTTGCTCTCTGCATCTTAAAACATATACAGGTGAACGAGTAGTGACATTAGGTGCAGCTAATGTGACTGTGCAGCACAGGGACACAGTGAAACAGCTACCTGTAGTTATAGTATCGGGTACCAGACCAAACCTGTTAGGTTGGGGCTGGATAAATGAACTTAAATTAGGCTGGGGAGCAGTAAATCAAATAGATGAGGGCAAACAGTTGACTTTGCAAGAAGTGTTGAGTGAACATGAGAATGTGTTCAAGGAGGAACTTGGCACATTTAATGGCCCCCCAGCTAAGATTTATGTAGACAAGGAGGCACCGCCAAGGTTTTTTAAACAATGACCTGTGCCTTATGCCATGAAACCAAAGGTAGAGGTTGAGCTTGACCGTCTATTGAGAGAGAACATACTGGAGCCAGTGAAATGTTCAGAATGGGCAGCTCCCATAGTACCTGTTCTAAAACCGAACAATTCGGAAAGACTCTGTGGAGATTATAAATTGACGGTCAATCGGGTGTCCAAATTAGAGCAGTATCCTATTCCCAAAACAGAGGATCTCTTTGCAAACCTGGCTGAAGGAAAGAAATTCACAAAGTTAGATATGAGTCATGCATACTTGCAGATTACACTGGATGATGAATCAAAGAAGTATGTCACCATAAATACACACAAGGGCTTGTTTACATATAACCGCTTACCATTTGGTGTCTCATCTAGTCCAGCTATCTTCCAGAGGACAATCGAAGGTGTACTGCAAGGGATTCCGCATGTTTCCATCTATCTGGATGACATTCTGGTGACGGGAAGAACCAACCAGGAGCATCTGAGAACACTGAGAGAGATACTACAGAGATTGGAAAGGGCAGGGTTACAGCTCAAGAGGAGTAAATGCACTTTCCTGGGGAATGAGGCAGTGTTCCTGGGACACAGGGTTGACACCACCGGGCTCCATCCAATCAAGGAGAAGGTACAAGCACTGCAGGATGCCCCTGCTCCTACCAATGTGGCTGAGTTTAAAGCTTACCTGGGACTGCTGAACTATTATAACAGGTTTTTACCAAACTTGTCAACAGTGTTAGCACCACTTCACAAACTACTGCGCAAGGAGACACAGTGGCAGTGGGGAGAGGAGCAGGGAGTTTCATTTGAACAGTCCAAGAAACTGATGCTGTCGTCGGATGCGCTGGTTCACTACAATGCAGAGAAAGACATCATTCTCTCTTGTGATGCTTCACCTTACGGGGTGGGGGCAGTTCTTTCACACCGCATGGAAGATGGAACTGAGAGACCAATAGGGTTTATGTCCCGAACTCTAACACCAGCGGAAAAAACTATTCCTAGTTAGATAAAGAGGGGTTAGCCGTAATGTTTGGGTTACAGAGGTTCCACAAGTACATATATGGCAGGAAGTTCACCATATGCACCGATCATAAACCTCTTATCTCTCTTTTCAATGAAATGAAAGCAGTTCCACAGATGGTGTCATCCCGGATCCAGAGGTGGGCAGTGACGTTGAGGGCATATGAGTATGTCATCGTCTACAAAGCGGGCAAGTACCATGGGAACGCAGATGGCTTGAGCAGTCTTCCACTGCCAGGCACACCTAACCTTGCAGCTCCAGAGGACAGAGTTTTGATGTTGGAGGACACTGACACGGCACTTGTGACTGCAGAGCAAGTAAGAACATGGACAGGTAAAGATCTAGTACTGTCTAGAGTTCGAGAATATGTGGTGAGGGGATGGCCACAGCATCCGGAAGGGACTGACTTCACACCCTACAGTGTCAGGAAAGCAGAGCTGAGTGTGCAGGATGGTTGCGTGTTGTGGGGAGCACAAGTGATTATTCCACAGCCAGCATGACAGTCGATCCTAGAGCAACTACATCAGTGTCATCCTGGGGTCTCGTGTATGAAAGCCTTGGCTAGGAGTTACTTGTGGTGGCCAAAGCTAGATGAGGAGATAGAAAATCTAGTCAAGACATGCAGCACTTGTCAGGTACACAGGAAGGCACCAGCAGCGGCTCCTCTCCACCCCTGGGAGTGGCCGGATAAACCATGGAGAAGATTGCACTTAGATTATGCGGGTCCATTCATGGGGAAGATGTTCCTCATAATCATTGATGCACATTCCAAATGGATGGATGTTTATCCTGTTAATTCTGCTTCCTCCACTACTACTATAGACTGCCTGCGTCAGAGCTTCAGTAATTAAGGGCTACTGGAGATCGTGGTAAGTGACAATGCCACTTGTTTTGTGAGTACAGAGACAAAAGAGTTCATGGGAAAAAATGGCATAGTGCAGGTGACCTCGGCTCCATATCATCTGTCCTCAAATGGACTTGCGGAGAGAGCCGTACAAACATTTAAAGAGATGATGAAAAAAAGTGCAGAAGGGGGTTTAGCAGCCAAAGTGTCACGGGTTCTGTTCAGCTACAGAATAACCTCAATCCACCACAGGGCTCTCTCCTGCTGAGATGTTATTAGGTCATAGACTACGCTCCACTCTTGACCTTATCCACCCAGACCTAAAAAGGAAAATGGAAAACAGACAAAACAAACAAAAAGAGAACCATGACAAAAGAACAAAGAGCCGAAGTTTTGGAGAAGGAGATGCGGTCCTTACCAGGAATTTCAGTTATGGACCAAAGTGGATTCCTGGCTTCATAGACTCAATGACAGGTCCAGTATCATACAAGGTCATGTTGGGAGATGGTAGGGTAGTACGCAGACATGTAGATCAGATACTTACCAGACAAGGGGAAATTGAAATTGAGGTTCCAGATGCAATGGCTGAGGACAGGGTTAACCCCAGTTATCCAAGTGCATCTGTGGTGCCACCACCATGGACAGAGACAATTCCACAGGAATCTATTCATCAAGAGGAAACCATCGTTGCAGAGTCAGGTACTCTGAGCACTGCTCAGGAGCAGCTGATGGCTTCACCACAAACCAGCAGGGACTTTACTGTTAGACATTCACAAAGGACTCGCAAGCCACCAGAGAGATTGATACTGACCTGTTAGATTCGTCAAGTATGGAACATAGTGAATGGAGACTTCTTATGTGACCCTTAGGAATGGTTGGTTGTTAAGAAATTCATACTGAAATCTTAAGGGGGGAGGAATATACTAATCTGGGATGTTATGATTAAGGTTATCCAGCAGGTGGTGCTGTAGCTAGTGCTGCCACTTGTCAAGGTCAGCAAAAGGTGGAATGCCAGGATGCAGGATGCAGGCCTGTATGTTTGCTACGCAGTTGTTAATAAAGTATTCAGACTAATTCTAATATCTCGCCTCTTCGAGTTCTTGTTTCACTACATGGATTTATCACATTTATACATTTAAAAACCTGTGAAATAAGGTAAGTTTATTTTTAGCCCCTTTAAAACATGTAAAAAAAATTTTAGTTAAATTTTTGTTTTGTTTTAAATGCCATTTTAATTAATTTATTTATTTGAAGTTTATGTGTATTTTTTGGGCTATTCCCATTCATACTTATGGGATTTTTGTACATATGGAACCTCCATAATCATGAATGGGGATTCCTTTCTGTCATTGGTTGGGCCGGCCCACGTGATCCCAGGGGTGCTCGCGAACCGCCTGCGCCCCTCGGGTACGTGGGCCTCTGCGCATGTCTATGCCTAGAGGCCCAGGAGCGCGAGTCTCCATGGATCCCGAGGCAGAAGGTAAGTTCGTCGATTTTTTGCCCGTCAGAGGCATCCGCCCCCTGGAAGCCTCCGCCCACAAACTCAAGTCCAATATATGAGGGTTTCATCAGCAGATGGGTGTGGGGTTATATATTAGTAGTGTCAGAGGCTGGTATCAAGTTGGCCACATGCCCTGGTACATAAACTTGGGGGGGGGGGAGGGGCGAAGGAAATTATATTTAAAAAGAATCATTTCATGGCATAAGCTTTAGTTCTAAAAGAACATTAACGTCCGGATCACATTCAATGCCAATCTGAATGTTAAATAGGAAGATACTTTGCTTTTCATAAACTAAAATTAGTGCCCTCAGATTGAAGGTCTGTTAAATATGCACATGCAGGAAAGTGTCCCCCTCAACATCACCTCCACTTATTGTAATTGTGATCAACCCCACTAAAATAATAACCAGCTACAAATTAAAATGTTAATCAAAGCTCAGCAGCATGCAATGTGATTGTGACTGTAATTCAAATATAATTGACACCATGCAACCTATTAATAATCAAAGAAATTGGAAATGGACTACGTCTGTCAACAGGAACAAATCCAAGAATGGGGTGGAACCCTGAGTCATCCTTAGCTCAAGGGGGTCATGGCTGTAAGAAATCTGTAAAAGGAGAATTATTCCCCTTCACTCCCCAGAAGGTCAGTGCTGGGGAGACCCATTTAGGAACCCTCGCCAACAGTGAGAAAAGTCACGAGTCCAGTTGTTGCCAGAAACTGAACTAACAGTCTGTCACTACAGTTGTGTACAGTTTTGGTCTCCTTATCTAAGGAAGGATATACTTGCCAGAGAGGGAGTGCAATGAAGGTTCACCAGACTGGTTACTGGGATGGGGGGATTGTCCTATGAGGAGTCATTGAGTAGACTAGGCCTATATTCTCTGGAGTTTAAAAGAATGAGAGGTGATCTCATTGAAATATACAAAATTCTTGCAGGGCTTGACACAGTAGATGCAGGGAGGATGTTTCCCCTGGCTGGGGAGTCTAGAATCAGGGATCACAGTCTCAGAATAAGGGGTCGGCCATTTAGGACTGAGATGAGGAGAAATTTCTTCACTCAGAGGGTGGTGAATCTTTGGAATTCTCTACCCCAGAGGGCTGTGAAGGCTCAGTCGTTGAGTATATTCAAGACAGAGCTCAATAGATTTTTGGATATTAAGGGAATCGAGGGATATGGGGATAGTGCAGGAAAGTGGAGATGAGGTAGAAGATCATCCATGATCCCATTGAATGGCGGAGCAGGCTCGAAGGGCCAAATAGCCTACTCCTGCTCCTATTTCTTATGTTCTTATGTTCTAACGTTCTTTCAGCTCTTTAGATTCTTTTGAAAGCATATTAAAAACAAAAAAGGCATTCAACGAACTTTAAGGCCTGGAACTAGGCTTTCCTGACTGTGTACCTGGGACCTCTGCTCTCGAGGCTTTAGATCAGGAGCGAATGGCAGTGGGGTGGGGTGGGATGGTAGGTCAGTGGTTGTTGTATGGGACAGCAGCCGTAGGAAAGTTATAGTAGGAAGTGACAGGCAGTATGATCTGAAAGCATGATGTACTGTGATTGGGTGCTTCCAAAGAGCCATCCGGAAGTTTAAATCTATCCTTCAGACTCTTATGAGAGCCTTTGTGCCGTTGGTCTTGATTATTACTTTTTTGTCCCTGGTACATTACCAGCAGCAATGGGAATCCTTTACATGGACATGTTGGGAACGAGGAGGCACAGAGGGATGCTAGGCAGGTCGGGTGCCCAAGAAGTGTTCATGCCATCCTGCTGGCACCCACACAGCTGCATCGTGCAGACAGAGGTGAAGTTACCTTACTTTGGCAGACATTGTGGTGGTTGAGCCTCCTCATTCTAACAGAAGCTGCAAACCTTCTGATAGTGTCACTTAGAAGTGTCAATGCCTGATTACACTCAAATAGTAATCCAAAGGCTTTGAAGGGATGTCTTGAGTATGAGTTAAAGCACCACATAAATGCAAGTTCTTTCTTTCATTCAATTTATTGCTGTTTATAGCAGCATTGTAGAAATAGAAATTGCTGACTAGCCACTTATGTGACTATAGTGACACTGTTTTAGCCAGGTGCACTCATTTTAGTAGAGAACACCTTACATACGCTCTCACAATACAGATAAATGTACTTCATGTGTAATTTTAACTGAACAAACATCTACCACCATTCAGTAGAGAAGGAAGTAACATTCTCACAATGGTCAAAAAACACTGGCACACTCTGCTTTTCATCTTACCATTTTACCAACAAGCACATAAAAAGGTTAAAGTTCACATGCATATGCCATGCGAATATGAGTATTGAGATCACATGCCCAGTGACGGTGTCAATTACTTATTTTTTATTTAGTATTCAGAAATTCAATTAGCCACATCTGGATTCCCAATTAGTCACATGTGGCTAGTGTCTAATGTACTAGACAACCCTGGGTTATCGGACCCTGTTGAGTGCAAATCAGCTGCCGTGTTAGTTTGCACAGTAACAGTGATTATACTTCCAAAGTAATTCATTAGCGACGAGGCACTCTGAGACATCTGAAGATGTAACTGTCACGATTTTCCTCTTCCATCACTCATGTGCTCTCTGGACTCATCCAAGTGTGCATTTGGTGCTGTGCATAATTATTCAAATGCGTTTACCCAGGAGTTGGAGTGCTATTAGCAGGTGAGCATTCTGGCTGGATCTGCATTTAGAACTGGCTTACACCTGTGGATGAAAATCTACCTCCATTGTGTTTCCCATTCCTCCTCCCCCAATTGTAGATCAATCCAGTTCACAGCACGGTTACACACCATTTGGAATGTAGTCTGTGAAAACTTGAAATTTAAAATAAAATCAAAAAACAATAAAGTTTCAACTGAAAGAAATGTATAATTTGTAGTCCTAAGGGGGAAAGAGCTCAATATTCTGTGAGAGGTCTAAATCACTTACTTTGCAAATTAAAGTCAAGTGACACGTGAATTTACGATTGCTTGATCAATGTTTTAGTCACTGACAGAGCAAATTGCTGCTAACCAGTCTGATTTTAACCAGAAAACCCTCGAAAGGACTAGGAAGAAACAATCGCATTGCTTTTGCCAGATTAGAGGAATTTCGGATCAATTCTTATTATCTTTATTGTAAAAACTGACAAACAGTTTCCTTTCTTGTTTCAAAAATGGCACACCTTGCTCGGATATACTGGAGTGCTTCATTCCCAGTTGGAAATACTGCACTTCAGGTACAACACAATGAAGAGGAATTTGTGACCAGGCACTCTAAGGTAGATAGAAATGGAATTGTTGGTGGCAGCCCTTAGGTTAATTGAATTTCTGTGAAAGGAACTGTAACCAAGATCAGAACAACCTGTAACCCAAGGTGAATTGGTCATTGTCACCTCCATATCGTGCTATGTCCAATTTGTAACCAGACAAATTGCTTTGGTCAACCTATAACTAATTAAAAAAATACTGTTGACAGCCACAGCTCTTCAAGAGCTGAATTACTTTACTATTTGTCAGACTTCATCAGGAACACAAGCAAAGATCTTATGGCTTATTTATGAAGGAACAGTACCTTTTCATACTTATTGCGCCCCATTTGACAGCCGCAGTCTTAGCAGCATTTTGGAGATAATGGCCTAGAAATTGGGTATAGCCCCGCCAGCTCGTTTGCGCCGAAAATTTTGCGCCCGCCGCGGAGCCAGTTGTGCCCGCCCCATATTCAGTTTTAGCACCCCAAAGCAGAACCGGGCGCTGCTCCAGGGTGTGCCCGCCCCGCTTGGGGCACTGAAAGTGAATTTCAGCGCTCCCGGTCCCGCTGCGCTACCCGATGCGGTGCGGCAGGCTGCTGAACTGCAGGCCTCCCCCTTCTCTTAAGGGGGAGGTGCCTGCAAAGGCCGGAGCCCCGATTGCGAGTGCCGGCAAAAGAGCCCGGCACAACGGAGAAGTGCCGGGCTCCACGGAAACCAGCCGGCAATGCCGCGGGGGGGGGTGGAGGAGGCCGGGGAAGGAGGTGCGGGCAGGCGGCCGCCGAAAAAGCGGCCGGCCGCACCTCCACCTTAAAGCGCCACGCTACGGCTGCAGTAAGGACCCGGTCTCCCGATGTTGTTAGCGGCAGCCACAGAAGAGGCGGCCGCTACTGAAGATGGGGATCGGCGTGGTTTCGGGCGGTACCGGGGCACTGCGCACACCGATGACGTCATCGGTGCCGGCGCAGTGCTACCGGCTAACGCCGATGTTAGGGCCCACCTAATTTTGGGCGCAACGATACTTCCGGCGCAACCCACTCTTACGCCCCTAAGTGGCCGCAAACGCAACTGAATTTCTAGGCCAATAAGTTAAGGCTCGAAAATGTGGACCGTAACCAGTAGCTATGCAACTTTAAATGTGGGAAAAAAGCATTTGTTTTACTTCAAAGAAGAAACTATCACTCAGCAAAATGACTGATTTTAAATTCAAATGGAAGCAGGTTCCAATTCTCTGAAATAATGAGGCCCCTCGGTGACTTTACCTGAGATGTACAGCATTGTCTGAGTCACTGGAGACTGAGGGAACTGTGAAACCTTTGTAATACTCTACATTACCAACAGGGAATGTGTCTGTCAAAGAAGCACCAACAAGACGTTTGCTCATTCTTATGGGGTTCAGCACAAAACACAGAGGGCCCCTCAGGGCAACAATTTGGCCATTTTTGAAGTTTTCGTTTTCATGAATCATAGTAATTATTTTTGGCAGATTTTTTTTGCTCTTTCTCGTTCCGTGTTTATTCAGTTAATGGTTTCGTTTATTTCTGGAGTCATTACTTTTCTGCTGGTGCCCTGAAGAAATTAATTAATTCTACCAGTGAAATAACACTGAAGAAAAAAATGCATAGCAAAATTGATGAGTTGCCTTTAGGTGATTTTTACACTGAAGTTTTGCATACACTGCAGTCAGCTGTTTAAGTACTATTCACAAAAGTGTAGCACTACTGTTGTGTATGTAATATGTGTGCTACTTTGAACCTATGGACAGGACTGCACTACTTGTAGGGCGTAGTGATACGCAGTACCACTCCTGGCCATAGGGGTATAAATAGTACTGTGGGTACTGATCTCCCCTCAGTTCCCGCCTGTGGGCATGAAGTAAAGACCTACGTATAGTCCCTACCTCCAACCAGTAAAGACCTGTTTTATTGTTACTGATTAAGTCTGAGTATTAATTACTTGAACAACTCACAGATTTAACACTGGCGACGAGTCTGATTCGGACCCTGCGGCAGTCACTCCACGGCAGCTTCGTCCACAGCCAGGACGTTGCAGAGAGGTTTCCACCCTCTCCACCCCACTGGAAGACATCCTGACCTCGGAGCCTCCATCGGCGACCGTCAGCTTCTTCTCCAGCTTGGTGGTGGGTAAGCCGTTGTCTGAGCCGGGCAGCGACGCGACAGGCAGTCGACCGCGTTGGCCGCACGAACGGGGCTGGGGGAGCTGGAGGAATAGGGCGCGAGAGCCGCTTTGAGCGGGAGGCGTTTCAACAGAGCGATCGCATCTCCTGATAAGAGCCGAGAGCCGCTTCGCGATCCAGCGATCGCATCCGCTGATAAGGGCAGCACTCGGGCGATCGCGGCGAAGATAAGGGCCGCACTCGGGGGCTGAAGGGAGACGGCGTTGGGGGACGGGTGAAGACCGCCAAGCGCGGGAAAACCGCCATTTTGTGGGCGGAGGACGACGGCAAGAGCGGGAAGCCGCCATCTTGGATAGCAGTAAAAAAAAACAATCTGAGAAATTGCAAATCTACAATGCCTAAACACGGGAATATTAGCACCTTTGATAGTGACCTCGAAGATTGGGCCATATATGTTGAAAGAGTAAAAAATTATTGTAAGGCCAATAAAATTCGTGACCAAGATAAAGCTCTAACATTATTAAATTTAATGGGTGCGAAGACATACGGGCAATTGAAACACCTGTTATCACCAGATGAACCGGCGGATAAGACGTTCGATGAGATTGTTACTGTCCTGAAAGATCATCTAAACCCCACGCCGCTGATGCTAGCGGAACGATTTAAATTTTACGACAGAAGGCAGCTACAGCATGGAAGCAATGCTGATTATTTGCTGGAATTGCGTAAATTAGCGAAATATTGCCAGTTTGGAACGGGACTGACAGAGGCACTTCGAGACAAATTTGTGTGTGGTTTATTTAAACAGGATACACAAAAGCGACTGCTCGAGGAGAATGAGCTGACGCTTGAGAAGGCGGTCACTATGGCAGCAGCATACGAAGCCGCAGCGAGAGGCACGGCAGTAATGCAGCTACGGTCACCGGAGCTCAGTGCACACAAATTGGGTGTGAGTTCTGGCAAATGTTATCGTTGTGGAAAGACAACGCATGATCAGAACCAGTGTTGGTTTAAAAACCAAGAATGTAGAACTTGTGGTAGGCTTGGACATATAGCTAGAGTATGCAGGTCAGGGAAGAAGACCAGCAACAAGAAGTCACCGCAAGGAAAATACGCAAAGGTACACAAGGTGACCGAACAGGAGTCCGATTCAGACGCTAGCAGTAATGAACTGGCTAGCTTAAGCTGTAATGAACTGGCTAGCTTAAGAGTACTCAACGCTGGTAAGGGTGCAGACCTCCAGACAATTTGGGTCACTCTTCAGATAGAAGGAGTCCAAGTAAAACTGGAATTGGACACTGGATCGGCATTGACGGTCATAAATAAGAAAGATTACGGAAAGGTATTCCAACATATTCCCCTACAGGATACGGGGATTATATTGAAAACATACACGGGGCAAAGAGTGTACCCCATCGGGAAAATAGAGGTTGCAGTGGTCCACAAGGGCGAAGACAGTCAAATAATGGACTTATATGTGATATCTGAAGGAGGTTCTCCACTACTAGGACGGGAGTGGATTAGGAAAATGAATATGGACTGGCATTTCCTACAAACAATAACGAGTGAGAACTCGGTGAAGATAGTCGGCCCAGACTCTGGAACGGATGATGGTAAGCCCAACTCAGGTGCAAAAGACAAAGTTTCAGCACAGAATTCCACTGAGCAACAACAACATAGTTTAACTGTGGATTCTGAGTCTGGCAAGTCTACTGATGTGCCCATTTCTGAGGGACACCGGGCTCGAACTCAACTCCATTTCAAACTACAACAGCAATTAGAACAAATGCTTCGCCGTTGTGAGCAAGAGTTGAATGCAACGAAAGAGTTCTTTGATATAGAGTTGGAGAATCTGGAAAGACAACAGAAGCAGCTGATGGAGAAAATGGAGCAGGAGCACACAAAACGTCTGATGTCAGAGGAGTTAACGGTCAGCCAACTCCTGCATATGCTGAAGGACAGGACTCTGAAATGGGAAAAACTTGAACACGAACTTCAATATTCAAACGAAAGGGGTTCGGAGCTCTCAAAGGTTATTGGAAGAGCTGAGGTGGCAACACAGACTGAGATGACTGCAACAGAGCAGCCCTTGGATGCCAAAAGTACGCTGACTCACGTCAATGTAGAACAACAGACCGCTGAAACAGCTGCTCCGGTAGAGGGATTGAATAGTCCGATCAATCAATCTCCAAAAGAAGTTGAAGTAGTAAAATCTCAAATGAGGTCATTAGTAAACGACTTGCTGAAAGCCCAGAAAAAGCTGGATGAAGAGGTACGCATGAAGAAGTCTCTTCAGGAAAGATGTCTGGACTTGGAACAAAAGCTGGCTAACGCCCAGCTGTGTATGGAGGAAATAGAAGACCCTCTCGCTGGCCTAGATCAGGACGACACCGAATATTACTATGTCCTGTCCTGCCCAACTTGTAACTTCGACTCCCACCATACAGAAATCATGGAGGAGCACCGAAAGTCTACGGAACATCGGGAGAAGGTGGCTCTACTACGGAAAAAGGAGGAAGAGAAGGAGGAACTGCGCATGCAGCTGGCAGCTGACAGTGGAGCCCAGAGAGTCTCCAAGAAGCAGAAAAGGAAAAGTCGAAACAGAAGATGACCCATCTGAACCATTATTACCTCTACCAGATCACACACGTGGTCCCTCCGAACGGAGCCAATTCAGTTCGGAAGTTCAAACTGTTAAATCCATGGAAGGACTATTGAATGAGTCACTCCAGCAACGTGAACCGACTACACCACAGAGATTGAATCTGTGAACTGTTTTCCGCAGAGACTGAATCTGTGATCTGTTTTGACATGAAGTTATCTATGTATCTATGTTATTCTGTTATGTAAACCTGAAGTTATATATATATATATGTTATTACGTTATGTTAAATGGGGAGATGACTGCAAAGCTAGGAAGGGAGGAATGTTGTGTATGTAATATGTGTGCTACTTTGAACCTATGGACAGGACTGCACTACTTGTAGGGCGTAGTGATACGCAGTACCACTCCTGGCCATAGGGGTATAAATAGTACTGTGGGTACTGATCTCCCCTCAGTTCCCGCCTGTGGGCATGAAGTAAAGACCTACGTATAGTCCCTTCCTCCAACCAGTAAAGACCTGTTTTATTGTTACTGATTAAGTCTGAGTATTAATTACTTGAACAACTCACAGATTTAACAACTACGATGTTGCAAGACACCATTTATTAAAAGTCTTACTTGGGTCACACATTTCATTGAAAACTGCAATGGGAACATTTCTGTGTGAATTATGTTGTAAAAAAAAGTCCACACTTACTTGTTATTTTTCCCTGTAAGCCCTGTCAGTGTCACTTTAAAAGGATTTCTAATGTTAATTTGATCACTGACCTGTAATAGTTCCCTGACACACTACCACATAGTGCTGTATTACAGGCTCGATGGGCCAGAGGGTCTTTACCTGTCCGTCATTGTTCATATGTTCATATGTTCTTATATTTTGCCTTGCAGATCATCCAAAATGCTTTCTGAAAAAAGTCACCATTTCTTTCTCAGTAATTGAAATTTCTAATTTGAATAATCATAGCCAATCAATACCCTGCAAGTCACACACCATCCTGATTTGGACATATATCACCGTTCCTTTACCATCACTGGGCCAAAACCCTGGAACTCCCTAGCTAAAAGCATTGTGGGAGTACCTTTACCACACAGACTGCAGCAGTTCAAGTAGAAGTCCCACCACCACCTTTTCAAGGGCAATGAATGCTGGCCTTGCTAACGATGCCCATATCCCAAGAATTAATTTTAAAACATTAAGGCCTAGAAATTCAGTCTGGACACTTTTCGGGCGCTAAAGTCGGGCGTTCGCTAAAGTTAGCGCCCGGCAGAAAGTGCAGTGTCTAGAACCCAAGGGGCGTAGGAGCGATTCGAACCACTCACCAAACAGTCAGAGGCATAACTGACTCGGCACATGCGCCACACACGCCACCCCCCTTACAGAATGGCGACCGCGGCAGGACACCGGCAACAGGGTTGCGATACAGTAGACAATGGTTCGGATGAGCGAACCATGATGGAGGAAAGGATTTCTGATTATGTGTTTTGCAAGGTGAATATCACTAAGAAGTGGATCACCACTCTGTTAAAGGCTGGGAGTCCGGTAGATGCAGTAGCATAGTGGACAGAGGGAAAGGAACACAAGAAGTCCTTAGAGAAGTCAGTTTGGCTGATGTGTTTTAAAAAGCAGGTCCAGCTTTTGACAGGCTCATTGCAGCTCAGGCAGCCGAGTTAAGGGTGTCAGCCCTGGAGATCCAGGATAAGGCTCTAGCAGGGGAGAAGTTATTAGTAGCTTTGCAGGCCCTAAATCAGGAAAGAGTGCACTTAATGGGAGAACACAAGGCCCAGTTGGAGTACCTACGGTGCCAAGTCACCGAGGCCAAGGGAAATGAGTTAAGGTTGCGGGAGAAAAACGCCCGCTTGGCAAGGCAGATTAGGGAACAGGAAGAGAAATTACAGGAGGTAAAGGCCGCGTACAAGCTAGCGAGCGAGCAGGGGTTTGAGGAGGCAGACCACGGCCCCTGTAAGGAGAGGATAGAAAATCTGAGCCGGGCCCGCCGGAAGGCAAAAGGCATGGTATGCCTCATAAGCCCAAAGGCAGGCCAGGCGGATTATATGGGGAACGAGGGGAGGACAGTTCCAACATCACCGGTAGTGCCCAGGGACGACCCGATTGAGAGAGAGGAGATCTCACGACCACCACCCGTAGCGCCAAGTTTCAGCAAGATTTGGCAGCAAGGGGGTTGGAGCCAGAGGTGGAGGCGGAGGTGGAGCAAATCCCACCAGAGAGGTCGGAGCCGGGACCAATGTGCCCAGCATGGCATCGGAGGTTCAGCCCACCCGCCAATGGCGACAATGAGGGACCCCTCCAAAACCAGTTCGTATTACCCTTTAACACCCAACAGCTTAGGGCTATGGTCAACCATATCCCGAGGCTCTCCGAAAAGGGAGACCCCTCGATCCAGTTCATGGAATTAGAGCAGGCAGCCAGCGTCAACGACTGCGATGACGCTGAGAAGGCCAAGATGCTGCTATTCTCCCTGGAGAGTAGTCTCCTCCAATCCCTCTCTGACGAATGTAAAAGGGGGCAGAGCGGGTACGAGGAGCTTAGAGATGCGGTTCTGGAGGCCATGGGGATGAATGAGGTAAGTCATTTCTCCTGTGTGGAGAAGACGATCCAGCTCCCAGGGGAAACCCTGCAGGCTTTTGCGGACCGGCTGTGGCCGGTGTACCGGAGGGCCTGTCCGGGGACGCCGGACCAAGTGTTCCTGAACGGGGATCTCCTGGCCCATTGGCTCCATTGCCTGGTGGCGAACGGCTGGCCGCAGGTCCAGGCCAAGGCAGAAGTCTGGTTCGACCCCAAAGATCCCCAGACCACCGAACTTACGGTGATTAGGCAGCTCACTCTGGCCTATAAAAACGGTAGGGGAGCCGATGCACACCCACCCAAGGGGAAGGTGCATGAGGTAAAACCCGGACCGGGTAGGAAAGAGTGGCACCAGGAAGAGAGTAACCCCCCCCAACACAAAGGCAAATTGTTACGGGTGTGAAGGATGGTCATTGGCGGAAGGAGTGCAAAAATCCTTGGAAAGACAACAAGGGAAAGAATTCCACAGCCCCAGCCCAAAAGGTGGGGGCAGGAATCCCTCCCGCAGAGGTCGAGTCATTTTTGGACGCCATGAGGTCCATATTGACTGGCCAAGGGAGAGTAGCAGCCGTTACCGGTGCTCTGACCCCGTCGGCCCCGTCCAACCCACAGCCCTGACTAGAACCAGCGCAGCCTGTTTACCTGTGTCCCCTTGAAGACGATGAGGGGAACAGGCCCTGTGTTCAGATGCGGGTGGAGGCGGTGCAGGGGAGATATTCGGTGGACACTGGAGCTTCCAGCACAGTGGTCCATTCGGAAGACCCGACCAATCCACCCAGGTCTAACGAGGCCCCATTTAGCCTAATGGGAGCCACAGGGAACGAGCAGGCTGGGGAAATGGCCAAACCTTTGGCCATAGATTTAGGATCCCTCTCTATCACGTGGGAGGGTAACCAAAGGACCAATGAGGCGGCCAAGCAGGGGGCCCGGGAAGGAGAGTTCTGGGATCCCTGTAGAGCAGGCCTGGTAGCCACAGTCCGGGACAAGGGAGGCACACAGGGGGTAGCTTTGGCCCCGGACCTAAAGCAGGTCCAAGCCCAAGATCCCGTCTGTGAGGCCGTCCCGGTAAGGAAAGAGAATGGGGAGTCCCTAGAAGGCCCGTTCAGGGCAGCGGACGAGGTTTTAAAACAGGCTGCTGGTTATATCAACCAGTGCAAACTGTTTAAACCTGAAAGGGGAAAACAGTCAGTTGGGGTAAGGTCTGAGGGTAAAAATCCTCAGCCTGCAGCAGGAGCGAGTTCACAGACTGCACAGGCAGGCGCTGTGGCTTACTTAAAGGGAGGGGCCATCCTGCCCATCAATTGGGACACTCCCCTGCTCTTCTGGGATCCAGACGAGGGGGAGGGACCTGAGGGCGAAAACCCCATCCCTAACCCAGGTGTAGAGGGGGAGGGACCTGAGGTCAAAAACCCCGCCCCGGACCCAGCCATGGGACCTGGGGGCGGAGACTCTCAGCTCGCAGCAGCAGGCTGCGAAGAGTTACCTGCCCCTGGCCCAGGTTCAGGAGAGGTCAAGCCTGAGGGAACGGTGGTTCGGGTTAAAGGCACATCGGCCAAGAAGGCCCCACCCGCCAAGGCCCCCAGAAGGTCCCCACGGACGCCCTAGCTGAGAAAGCCATGGTCACCAGCTCTCCAGGTATCAAGGGCCGCCCCTCGAGTTAGGGGGGGTTCCAAGGACAGAGGTCCTCAGCCAGCAGCCACGGGCTGCGAGGGACCAACGGTGCAGGACGGTGCAGCCACGCCGGAGGTAGCGGTGAGCCGCAGCCCAACCAGGAATTAGCCTGGCCACCCGGAGACGGGCGGCGGTTGTACATAGTTTAGGTAGATTAAGTTTTGGTTATTGTTAAACTAGGTATTTAGCTTAAGTTTGGGTGTTTTAGCTTAAGTTAAATAAGGTGATGGGTAGTTTAGGTTAAGTAAGTAATCTGCTAAGAGTGTATGTTTGGGTCGAGGTCGCAGGACCCAACCATGCTTCACCAAGCCAGAGAATCTCTTGGGGACCTGGCTACATGTTTTTGTATCTTTTTGCAGAAAGACTGTCGGGATGAAGGGGATCGTAGTCCTACTCGCCCTGATGGGACTGAGCCTGGGAAGGCGGAGCGATGTACAGGATTCCCACATCTACGGGTGCTCGGGAGACAGGGCGCCCAAAGCGACCGACGGAAGCGGTGAACGGGATGCGGAGGAGACCGCCGTCTACATCCACGAGGGAGGGTGGCCAGGATGGCTGGGGTCCAATTCGTCTCAGTACTCCAGCCAAACCGGATTCACGTACGGGGAAGCCTCCCTCCTGTGCCCCAGGGTACGGGTCATTACCACGAGGGTCAGCGTCACCGTTGGAAAGCGTATATGTTTAACGTGTAAAGGACACATTCCTCTGGATAGGTGGTGGTGGCTCAGGAAGCTGAGCAAGGATATGAGGAACCCCGAAGTCGAGTGGGAACGGTTGGGGAACAATACCCACCGGATGATTACAGGGACTCATGGAGGATTAAGTGTGTGTTGGGACAAGTGGTGGGAGCCGGATCAAGGGATTTATATCTGTATGTGGGGGTCAGAGAGGGTCTGCCCCGCAGGCTTATACATCATTTTCCACCGGCAGTGGCAGGACGCCGGGGAGGGGATGAAGTGGGATACCAGCCTGAAGGCGTGCGCAGTCCCATTCTCCCCGATCCCAGTCAATGCCACTGAGCTTGTAACCCACCCCCGTAAGCCCCTGCCCATGGCGCAGGTGGTGAGGTAACCCAGGGAAGGTTGCCCCACCACCACCAAGGGACCAGGGAATGGGTTGGTACTAGTACCTACCGATCAGGTGTTGTACCAGGGGGTAAACTACGCGGTAGCCTCAGTGATTTTAAATCTCACCGACGTACATTTACCAGAGTGGTGCCCCAAAGAAACAGAGCAGCTATACCAGGCCCTATTAAAGGACATGTTCAAGAAGTTTTATGAGTTTGATTTCGCCCATGTGGACAAAACCAAACTGTACACCACACACCGAGAGTTTTTGGGTAATGCAGGGAGACAAAGAAGGGGTGTATGGAATGATGTTTTTACTGCATTTAATACTGGGCCCTCTGTCATCAATAGTTTGGATGGCATAGAGCTGCAGACCCAGATAAACGGTTTAAAAACACAGTTAAAGAAGATATTGATGGACGAGAATAAAGTAGTGGGCTCGGAGTTGCATGAGGACCAGGCCATGATGGTCCATTTAAAGGAAATCATAGCGGAGTTGTAGAAGCACGCAAAGATGGTAAATGCCCTCATAAGGGAGGGTAGAAATGCTTCTGACCAGGCTGCGCAGAATGAGGTGTGCGTGCTATACGGGGCGTGGTTACTGGGCGAGGGCCGCAGTAATCTGGAGGATTTAAAACAGGGTTTAGTCCCCTCCTGGATCAGCAACAAGCACCTCGCAGCCCTCCACCCATTTGAGAATGCATTAAGCCCGTGCCAACTCCGGCTAGCCTCCGAAGCCTACCCAGTCCCAGTGGATTGTGGGCGGTCCAACCACATGATCATGGGAGTAGTAATTAGGATGCTGGTCATGGGTAGGACAGCCCGACCCACACCAGTATACAGGGTAGAGAACATTGGAGTCATTCAAGGGGGTGCACACATTCGTTTCACAGCAGTCCCACCTTACGTCATAAAGTGGGAGCACGCTATGACAGGTACTGACCTCTCAGGGTGCCAAAGCCGGGGAGCACACATAATCCTGTGTCCCCAGCACTTGAATGCCTATTCAAAACCGCAGTGTGGGTTCAGAGCTGCTGGCGCGAAGCGTATAAATTGTACCATGGAGGCAATGGCACAAGGCCATGTTCCCCCGCAGGTAGCATATATAGGAGGTGGGACATATTGTGTCACCACTGGCGCGTCCCACTAGCAGCATGGACAGCATAGTTGGTGTCCGGTTAGTGACAGCAGTTTCTGTTTTAAACCCGAGGCAGAAGTTCAAGTGGCCCAGGAGCGAATTGTTCCCATTCCTGAACCCTCCACTGTTCACCTCACTGTGAAGGAAAATTTTACGAATTTGCAAAAGTACGTAGTGCACTTCGGCTATGAAATCCCCCCTCTCCCAGAGGACCTTACTAAAATACTCAAAGCCGTTATAGTTTCGCAGAAACATTTTTACACTCTAGAGCAGAAAACCGTGGAGATAGGGACTAAGATATTGGATATTGCGATTCCACCCTGGTGGGACATTTTCTATAACATAGAGGTCCCTTCGTGGATCAGACTGGCTTCCCACATTCTCATGGTTTGCCAGTTAGGGATAGTGTTGTATCTAGTTTGTATTCAATGTAAGGGAAAAGTGCAGTTGTTAGAGTTCCGAAACCAGAAGATCTGGAAGGAACATTATGTGAAGGTGGAGGGAGATACGCCTGTTTAAGTCTTTTCCTTGTATTTTGATTAAAGATTGCTTTTTTTTGTGTTTGTTGTTTTTAATAAAGATTCTTACGATGAGTTGTTAATAAAGATGTATGTGTACCAAGTGGTGCAGGGGTGTTGGACCCCCTCCATGCTTGGATGTGTGTAAACGACTGTAACTATTCTATGTATGCTTACGTACACAACATTTTCACGGAATGGGAAGTGCATGTGTCGTGGGTATGTTAGATCAGTAATTACAGGGGAAGGTTGACTATGGAGGGTCAGAAAATTTTGCTCACCTTGTAAGAATGATACTTCAAGCAAATTTTAGTATCACAGGGGGGAGTGTAGGATTCACAAAATTTCCACATTTCCCCGAAGTTATTAATAAAAGGGACCCTGCATGGACATTTAAAAAAACGGGTACCCAAAAGATGGCGTCCGCACCTCGAGGCCAAAAGCCTGCAAGTTTTAAAGCTTGATCTCTGCAGCACAGAGCAAGCAGCTTGTGGGGAAATCGAAACCTAAAATGCAGTTTCTGTGAAAAGGACTTTGGCCTAGAAATTCAGTGGGCTGCGCCACCCATTAGCGCCTTAAGAGGGCGCTAAGTGGGTCGGAAGCCATTGGCCACGCCTCCCGCTAAATTCAGCGGGGCGCTAATGGCGGCGCTAGCCATTAGCACTGCGCCGGTACCGATGACGTCATCAATGTGCGCAGTGCCCCGCTGATGCCCCGATCGCGATATTTAGATGCGGCCCCTGCTTTAACGCCGGACGCTATGTGCGACCAGTTCAGGGGGGCCTACCTGCGGCGGTAGAGGCGCTAATTAAAGGAGATTTGCGGGGTGGCCATTTTTGTTGCTGGCCGCCTGCCAGCACCTCTCCGCGCTGCCGTCCCCGGCCTCCTGAGCACCCCCCCCCCCCCCGTGGAGTGCCGACTGCGTTCCAAGAGCCCCGCACTTCTCCTCGGTACCGGGCTCTTTTGCTGGCACTCGCAATCCTCGGGGGCCCAGCTGGGCCCCAGATCGCGCTGCACAAGGCCCCTCCCCTTTAAGAAGGGGAGGAAGGCCTGCAGTACTGCAGCGCAATGTGCCACAGTATGTGGCGCTGCGGCACGTTGTGCAGCGATATTCAGTTGCAGCGCCCCAAGAGGGATGCGGGGTACCTCCAATAGCGCCGCGCTTCCCTCTGGGGCACTCCAACTGAATTTCCGACGGGCGGCCGCGACTGCTTCCGGGGCACTACTTTTAGCGCCCTGGCGAGGCTGGTGCCCCAAACGGGGCTATAGTGAATTTCTAGGCCTTTGTGTTTTGGAAAAAAAAGCAGACAGCAAACATTAGAATATGCATTAAGCCAGATCGTAGACAGATCAGAACCAGTTGGGCCTATACTTAAGGCCACCAAGTGGTCTGCATAAATAATCAGAAACAGCTTAAGGAAGCCATCGAGGCTGGACAGGCCGCTTAGAATGCATTAATAACAATACAGCTTGGACATCAGGCCATTAGGTGCGATAAACGGCCATCTAAAAACAGTTAGTTTAGATTGCTGTAATTATTTAAAACAGCCCGCCAAAATTGGAACAATGAACTAACCAGATTTAGCACGCAGATAAGAAATGGAAATGACGGGTATAACTGCAGGCCCCAGGTAGCAATCTAGGCTCGCTCTGGCTCGCTCTCTCTCTGCTCTCTGGCGCTGGGCCCTCGCTCTTGGTTCCTGGCTCACTCATGCCCTGGCCTCGTGGCGGGTATCTCCTCACTCCCCGCGGTGAGATTTCAGCAGCTAAGTACACCATACCAACTGCCGGGGAGGAGAACGAGACCCGAGTCCCTCGTCATCTGGGAAGCCCAGGCCGCAAAAAGGGGCGAGACAAATTCGAGCAGGTAGCCCGAGACGAGACGAATAGAGACGAAGAAGACGATAAACTCGATAAACTAAGGGCAGAGCGAGGCAGCGAAAAACGTATCGAGTAAAAACCCGAGCATCGAGTTATAAGCTGACGCTTCGGAAGACGAGCATCTTGAACACTGCGATAATGCAGGTGCCTACGCTATGACGAATAAACTGTCGTTTGGTGCATGGATGACAAATTCTAAACGACAAAGACTGTTAACTGTCCGTTAAATATAACGTTACCGTCGCTGATCGCCCGAGGGAGAAGAAGAGGAGTACCCATCGGGACGAGACGACGACGGTACCGGAGGAGAAGAAGGTGCGTCGCGGCAGCCGCTCCCGCACCGCGCCCCTGAAGACCACGTGGCGACGGGATACCTAAGAGGACAGAAAACCAGACCTCAAAATCCGCATTTTGTTAACAGTTGGTTTTGCTTTGGATTGGTGAGCATGAATTCTGGCCCCTCGTAGCTTAATCTAGTTAGGTGTAGGGGGTGGGATAAGGATAAGGGGATTGTTAATATAGTTTGTTTTTCCCTCGATGTGCCGTGTGTTCCCCATTCCCTGTATAAGTATAGTTATTTTGTATTTGCCTGTATTTTATGCTAGTAATCTCTCATAAGACTGTGTTATTCTCTGTTTTAATAAAATCTTGGTTTTCTTACATCCAAACCACCTGTCTACTCGAGTCTTTCTGTACCGCCGCCTGTACCTAAGTCCGGTGTCTAGAACCCAAGGGGCGTGGGAGCGATTCAAACCGCTCACCAAACAGTCAGAGGCATAACTGACTGGGCGCACGCCCCACGCCTGCCACCCCCCTTACAGGTTTTCCTTGCGATGTCAGCGGCGTACTCCTCAACTATGCCGCCAACTGCAAATTCAGGCCCAATATTTCACTCATTTACAGAAATAAAATAAATTTATTAGAATAGTTCAATATATATCTTGACTGATTTTGCTTTCATTGCTTGGAAGTCTAATGATATGGTTAACAAACTCATGATTTTTTTAAAACTATGGACCTCATGACTGTTAATCACTGAAATCTAGCATACTGATCTTGTAATAACTCATAAAATAACCCAGTTGGAGAACACTGCAGGAGAAGGATTGGAAGTGACAGCGGGAATGTGGCTCGAACCCCAGGTTACTGCATTAATGGCAATGATTCAGGCTTTATTTGAACTTTATACTGTTAAATAGGAAGATACAATGATTACATGCATCAGTGAAAAAATACTGGTATATAATAGTAAAAAAGTAAATTCACAGCTACTGAGAAACTAAAATAGACAACTCTAGATGTTATAGGAACAGGAATAGGCCATTCAACCCCTCAAGCCTGCTCCGCCATTCAATTAGATCATGGCTAATATGTACCTCAACTCCATTTAACCAGCTTAGCTCCATATTCCTTGATAAACTTACCTAACAAAAATCCTTTGATCATTTAATGCAAAAAACTTCATATGATGAAGAAATGTTAAAGGGGTAACAATCAGCAATGAAAAAGAAAATTGGAATATATTTTTCCATTTGCTTGCAGGATGCGGTGATGTAACTTGCATCAAGACATATCATCGTGCCACTTACTCGTGATGTCACTGTGGGGGAAAAGGATTTTCCTTCCTGCTCCCACCGGCAGGACAGACCCACTAGAGGTGGTGGCACAGTGGTAAACAGTCAGGAGTGAGTGGCTCTAGGAGTCCTCAACATTGACACCGGACCCCATGAAGTTTCATGGCATCAGGTCAAACATTGGCAAGGAAATCTCTTGCTGCTTATTACCTACTGCCCTCCCTCAGATGATGAATCAGTACTCCTCCATGTTGAACACAACTTGGAAGAAGCACTGAGGGTAGCAAGAGCACAGAATGCACTCTGGGTGGGGGACTTCAATGTCCATCACCAAGAGTGGCTCGGTAGCACCACTACTGACCAAGCTGGCCGCGTCCTGAAGGACATAGCTGCCAGACTGTGCCTGCGGCAGGTGGTGAGAGAACCAACACGAGGGAAAAAACTTTGTCTTCACCAATCTACCCATCGCAGATGCATTTGCCCATGACAGTATTGCTAAGAGTGACCACTGCAGAGTCCTTGTGGAGAAAGAGTCTGGTCTTCACACTGAGGACTCTCTCCAGCGTGTTGTGTGGCACTATCACTGTGCTAAATGAGATAGATTCAGAACAGATATTGCAGCTCATAACTGAGCACTGTGGGCCATCAGCAGCAGCAGAATTGTATTCCACCACAATCTGTAACCTCATGGCCTGGCCTATCCCTCACCCTACCATTACCATCAAGCCAGGGGACCAGTCCTGGTTCAATGAGCAGTGCCCGGAGCAGCACCAGACATACCTAAAATTGAGGTGCCAACCTGGTGAAGCTGCAACACAGAACTACTTGCATGTTAAATTCGATTCACCCCACGTGATATCAAGAAACGGCTGAGTGCACTGGATACAGCAAATGCTATGGACCCCGACAACATCCTGGCTGTAGTGTTGAAGAGTTGTGCTCCAAAACTAGCCGTGCCTCTAGTCAAGCTGTTCCAGTACAGCTACTACACTACACAAAGTGAAAAATTTGCCCAGGTATGTCCTTTCCACTAAAAGCAGGAGAAATCCAATCTGTCCATTTGCTGCCCCATCAGTCTACTCTCAATCATCAGCAAAGTGATGGAAGGTGTTGTCGACAGTACTATCAAGTGACACTTACTCACCAATAACCTGCTCACTCATGCTCAGTTTGCATTCCGCCAGGCTCACTCGGCTCCAGACTTCATTACAGCCTTGGTCCAAACATGGACAAAAGAGCTGAATTCCAGGGGTGAGGTGAGAGTGACTGCCCTTGACATCAAGGCAGCATTTGACCGAGTGCGGCACCAAAGAGCCCTAGTAAAACTGATGTCAATGGGGATCAGGAGGAAAACGCTTCACTGGCTGGAGTTATACCTAGCACAAAGGAAGATGGATGTGGTTGTTGGAGGCCAATCATCACAGCCCCAAAACGTTGCTTCAAGAGTTCCTCAGGGCAGTGTCCTGGGGCCAAACATCTTCAGCTGCTTCATCAATTACCTCCCCTCCATCATAAGGTCAGAAGTGGGGATGTTCGCTGATGATTGCACAGTGTTCTTAGCTTACAGCTTAAGAATTAGGAAGTAAAAGGAGCACCGCCCCATGTGGTCCCAGGTTCACCTATGCACAACGGTGGGTTCCTGGGCTCCGCGGGGAAAATGCACTGCGCGGAACTTTGCGGCGTTTGAAAGGAAGTTCTCGCAGGGAGGATTGCTCGAGGTAGGTGCGGTTTTCCTTGCGATGTTAGCGGCATACTCCTTAGCTACGCCGCCGACCACAAATTCAGGCCCAATATTTCACAGTGTTCAGTTCCATTCGCAATTCCTCAGATAATGAAGCAGTCTGTACTCACATGCAGCAAGACCTGGACAACATCCAGGCTTGGACTGATAAGTGGCAAGTAACATTCGCACCACACAAGTGCCAGGCAATGACCATCTCCAACAAGAGAGAGTTTCATCATCGTCCCTACTTGAAAATCGGGCATACAAGTAACATATGTGAATAAGTCACGTCTATTGTGTGATTGCTACTTCAGTGAGAAAAAGAAACAAGCAGTACTGATGTGGAAGCTGCTCACCTCTATTTGAATGTATACAACACAATTGGAACCTGAGCCATTCATGAGAAATTCCTTTGCAACTGAGTTGTGATCATCAGTTGTGTGCTGTCAGGTCTTCGCTACTTGTGTAATAGATTGGATGTGCCACCCTCCCCCCTTGAGTTCACGTGCTGCTAAATAACAACTATTTTTGTTCACGTGTGTTTTTTCAGAAGAGGAGAAAGAATAGTCATGCCCAGTTAGTGTCTATACCCTTGGGGCAGAGTGGGGTTGGGGTGTGCGGAGAAAGTAGCCAAGGTAGAGGTGAGATGATGGGAGATTAGAACTGAATCGCACTTCTGAGACAGACTCTTATGCCTGATATGGACAACATGCCAGGGAGCAGTGGATGGTTGGCCAGCCACTGTGGCTCATTGATGGGATTTGGAAGGATGCACAGTCACTGGGGATCGGGATTCTTCCCATGTCGACCTCATGGGGAGGGTGATCCTAGTTAGACAAGCAGCAGAACGATTACCAGTGCTTTGTGCTTGTGTTTGACCCTACTTGAAACCTCCCCCTTTGACAAAGCTTTTATTCACCTGTTCGAACAGCTCCTTCTTTGGCTCGTGTCAATTTTTTTGTCTGATTCTGCACTTGTGAAGCGCCTTGGGCCATTGAAGGGCGCGATATAAATGCAAATTGTTCTTGTTGGTATAATCTGCATGGTATTCAGTGGTTAAGCTTCAGCTGCACCTGATGCCGACTTGTTCTTGCCTGGTTAGATGAGTGAAGTGTGTCCCTCGGGGGAGAAAGTATGTGCACCCCTTATCAGACAGGCGCAACCTCCACTCATGCAGTTTTTGGTTTGGAGATCTTTAAGCATGATGATGGGTTTCTGCACCTGGCAGATACCCAGCTGATCAAAAGAAGATGCATACATGACTAACGCAACACAGTGAAAACTGCTTTACAATATAAACATTCAAGAACAAAATCCGACTGCAATTGTTGAATGGGGAATAAATTGGTCGTCAGTGGAAGAGGGCCCAATAACAGAATTGCAAAAACAATCACAATATCAGCTCATGTAACAAGAGGGTTGCATTGTTACAACCCCCCACCTTCCCCCCCCCACCCCGCCCCAAACCCAGGCTATGATAATATACATCCAGATATTGGGTAACAAAAGCAAACTGACTGTGAAGGGTGAGGGTCCATTTGTGCTACCAAGCAGAAATACTAACCCGAGAGAATATCTAAACCAGACCTGGAATCTGTAACAATCCTATTGGACCTCGACTGCTGTAATCACCCCAATAGGCTGCTCCTACCAATTATTAATTGACCTTTCCAGTGCCATTGGACACAAAGGTCATTCATCTCCAAGATTAGAAAATGGCGCAATGATCAAAAGATTGCTCATTTAAATGATTCAGCATCCAAGGTGGACATTTCAGCCTGTGCATGATCTCTTCAATAGTGGGAACTGATTACACGTCAATGTTTGTTAATATGTTGCAGGGAATCAAAACATTTGATTAGTATATTTACAGGAAAATTAACCACAAACTAACAAGTGCTAAACAGTCATCTCACTCTGTATAAAATCTCAAAACTGTATCAAGCCCAAGGAGAAGTTTTACTTTTATGAGGTATCATCCGTGGCTCAGTGGTGGTATTCTTGCCTCTGAGTCAGAAGGTTGTGGATTCCAGTCCCACTCCAGAGACAATAGCTGAAACGAGGCTGACACTCTCCAGTGTAGTACTTAGGGGGTGCTGCACTGTTGGAGGTGCCGTCTTTCGGATGAGACTTTAAACTGAGGCCTCATCTGCCCTCTCAGGTGAATGTAAAAGATCTGAGGGCACTATTTGAAGAAAGCAGGTAAGTTGTCCTGGTGTCTTGGCTAACCAACACCTAAAACTGATGATGTTGTCATTTATCGCATTGCTATTTTTGGGACCTTGCTATGCACAAATTGGCTGCCCCGTTTCCTACATTACAAGAGTGAGTACAATTCAAAAGTGCTTAATTAGCTGTAAGGCACTTTTGGCTACCCTGAGGTCATGCAAGGCGCTATATAAGTGCATGCCTTTTTTTACTTTTTAGTCACTCTCAATATCACCTGCAGTGGCAAATTGCCTGAAGTGTTTAAAATATAGTTTTTATTAGCTCTTGTAACAGTTGTTCTTTCATCAGTGACAACACCAGAAGTTATGTTTGGTCACATCTGCCTGATTTGCTTTTCACTTTACTTTAGGGTACAAATGGAGAAACTATTTCCTCTGGAGGAGACATTAAAAACAAGGGAACATAATTTTAAAATTAGAGCCAGGCTATTCAGGAGCAAAATCAGGAAGCACATTTTCACACAAAGGATTATAGAAATATGGAACTCTCCCCCACTAAAGGCTGTGGATGCTGGGACAATAGGAGATTTCAAGACTGAGATCGATAGATTTTTGTTAGGTAAGTATATCAAGGGATGCGGACCAAAGGTGGGCAAATGGAGTTGAGACACAGATCCGCCGTGATCTCATTGAATGGCGGAGCAGGCCCAAGGGGCTGAATGGCCTACTCCTGTTCCTATGTTCCTAGCACAAACCCATAATAGAAATTGAGGGGTAAAAATTGGGTAGCGCCCCCTTTGGGGCGAATTTTAGCGCCCTGAAAAAGTTAGCATCCTTGCGGCCAATTTTCCCAGGTAGCACCCCGAGAGGGAGGAGGGGCACTACTGGAAGCGCTCCATGTCCCTCTTGAGGCGCTGTGAGGTAATATCGCGGCGCTACATTGCACCGCGGTACTGCAGGCCTTCCTCCCTTTATTAAAGTGGAGGGGCCTGGCACAGCACGTCCTGGCGCCCAGCTGGACCACCAAGGGTCGGGAGTGCCGGCAAATGAGCCCGGCACTCAAGAGGAGTGCCGGGTTCACGGAGAGCAGCCGGCACCCCATGGGGGGCTTCACGGGGGCCGGCGACAGCAATGGCCGCCCGCCACCTCCCCTTTAACTAGCGCCGCCCCGGCCGCAGGTAGGTAAGCCCCCCCTGACCCCGGCCATAGCGTCCGGTGGTTAGTCGGGGGGCCCCACCCAATGTTACAGCTGGGGCGCGAGCGGGGCGCTGCGCACGACAATGATGTTATTCGCCGCACCGCCGCTAACCTCCTGCTGAATTTCGCGGGAGGCGTTAGCGGCGCCGCGCCCAGGCGCTAGTTGATTTGCGCCCCATTAGGGCGCTAAGGAGAGGTGCAAATCAACCGAATTTAGCCCCCTGAGTTATATCAAAATGCTACTTTCAATTACTAAATAAATTCAAAAGGTATCTCAAATAAATTCCTGGGGGGGAAAAAATCCAAAGGTTCTAAAAAATGGTAATTGTTCCAAACCACTTGCAGTAAATACACAGATTATAAATTGGTTATCACCGAATAATCCCTGCCCCAGAATGGGAAGGCCTGAGGCCCACCTGATATTAGGCCTCGGGCCTTATTTACATGAGGCCAGCGAGCTGCAGGGGCCTGCTGGGCATCCCCAGGCAGCTCGCCCGCAAAGACAATTTGAATTTTGTCTTGAAATAGGGAGGGAAGCGATTGGAAGGGAGAGGGGAAAAAGGGAAGAGGGGAGGAGAAGCAATTGGGAGAGAGATGAATGACCGGAAGAGGGGGGCAAGCAGCAACCCAGAGATGGAGGGAGGCAGCAATCAGGAGAGGGGGAAGGCAGTGACTGTGAGAGGGAGGCAGGGAGAGGGGAACTGGCAATCGGGAGGCGGGTGAGTGGTGGCTGGCAGTGTTAAGCCGGGAGGAGCACTCCTGCACCTGTAAAAATGGGCACAGTGCCATCAAATTTGTAGGCCATTATATTTTAACACTGTTGGTTTCCTGCAGCAACACTAGATGATGCCCAGAATAAGCTTCAGGTGTAAATGTATGAGCCCTGACTGTGGAGAATATTATATCAGGTTCTCTTAAGTGGATGTCATCAAAGCACTCTGGTCAGAGGTTAAAAATCAAACAGAAATAATCACATACGAACAAAGTGACAACATGGAATCAATTAGATTTTTATTTGTACTTTAAGCTGAGGGGAGATGATGCTGGAGAAAAAAGTATAGCAGCAACAGTGAACAGGTTCTAATCTGCAAATCCTGCTGCTCCTTCTCCCATCTTTGGATCACCTGTTCCCCACAGGAACGTGACTCAATGGGGGACATTATAGCCCCCCAAAATGGGTGAGTTGGGCTCAAGTGGGAGGTTAAAGTGTTAAAAATGTGAATTCCGATCCCAACCTGCCCACTTCCGGTTTTAACAGGAGGTGGGTTGGCACTTTAAATTTTATAATGGGGCTGTGTGCCTCATGGTGATTTTAAATTTAACTGTGGGTGGCCAGGCGGGTTTCCCTGGTCACCAGGAACCCACCAGCTAAAGGAAGGAGAGGACTGCTGGATCCAGGAGGTAAGTGCCTTTCCACTTACCTGCTGGATCCAGTGTTCCTGCCTCGGCAACCCCCCAATCGGATACCCCCAACCCTTCCAATTAGCCCCAAAGCCTCTGATTCACTCTCCGGCCACCGATCTCCCCCTCGGACCAATTACGGATGCCCCCGCCCACCATCAAAGGTCCTGGTCCCCGACCCCCTTCCGACAATCTCGGCCTTCCTCCTCCTCCTCCTCCTCTGACTGTCCTGGCCTTGCTCCTCTCTGCTCCCCAGGTCTACCCACCCGACAGCCAGCCAACCTTTCAATCTGGCTGGCTGCGGGCGGGAAACAGGTTTAAAAAAATGTTAATCAGGCCCTGCCGTTAAATTCAGCAGGACTTGAGGGAAACACGTTCTCCCGACCGTATTGTAGCTTCCCCCCGCCCCTGCCAACTGCCCCACTCCCTACCCACCTCCAAGATATAATTCGGCCAATAAAACAATAACTACAACTTGCATTTATAAACTGTCTTTCACGTGGAAAACTGCTATGGCATAATAGTTTACGTAGCTAGTGTTCTTGGCAGTGCTATCTCTGTTGGAGGTTGTCTATAGGTCAGTTTGGATCAAATGGCACAGCTCTTGGCATTTCCTTCCTGCTGAAGCACAACCGATGAAGGCAGTTTTCTTTGGACATTGAAGAACCAGTCCAACGTTCATCTCATTGATTTCAAAGGGATAAAAATTTGGGGCTGCTCTAAAATGGGTGGGTGAACCACCCCAGCAGATTACCCAGGCCCAGGTGGTAAAGTTGAAAATCTGCCCCAGAGTGTGAGACATGGAGGTCTCACTTACTAAAGATAATGTTGACTTGTGAAGTGGGCTAGGCTCAGATCAAAACGTAAAATGCCATTATTTATTATTTCCCATGTTGAAAAGAGTAACCGGACATGAACTGAATTTCACTGGAACCTGCATGTTGTCCGTTATTTTACATGAAGTCTATGAAGCCAGTTTGATGGTTTAAAATTGGCCTCGTCTCACTAGAGTGAGTTTCAGTCCACCTTCTGTAAGATAGCAGAAATGCACGTGGCAACACCAGCATGATCTCATATCCAGTACACAAAACAAGGGGTCCTATGGTTATAGTCCCTGACTCATGGTATCATTTAACTAGATATTGGGTGGAAATGGGACTCTCCAGATTGCTGGGGATGTAGGGGTCACTTACGGGAGTGAAGTGTGACACTGAGCCTGAGAGAACATCCAGTGAAGGTCTGAAATTTCTAACATCTACATTATAAAATTGACGGGAAGCTCTCACTCATTTTGGAGAAAAAATATTGTCAAACATTTTAAAGGCAAGACGGAAAATGATGCATGGCGTAAAAGCGGTGGGGTGGATCTCTACCCAAGGTTGCTGCCCCCAATCCCCTGTCCTTTGCAGTTTCCACCAGCTGCAAGGAATGGGGAATCTACTCTCGCGTGCTGCTTTTGTCCACTGTGTCACTGGGGGAGCCCTGGTAACATAAACAGTTGTTTTTACATAACAGTATCCTGAATATGTTCATCTCCTTTCACAGCAGAAGCACATTTCTTTGGGATGAATGGCGCTGCAGGGCCAGGGATGGTGTTCCATGATTACATCTATGGAAAAGGTTCTGCACACTCTGTACAGGAGTGACACTGTACATGAACAAACCTCCAAAAATAAATGATAGAGCTGATGAAGGTCTCTGATAAGATATGGAATTATCCAGAAGTAAAATTTGCTTCAGCAACATTGAGGGGGGGGAACAACAACAAAAAAATGAAATCCTTTTTTCGAAAGGGGATTCACCGAATATTAATGGTGTTTACTGTTCGATTCAGAATTAGTGTTAGTGGCCCTTCCTATTCCCAATATTAGACACCTTGCAACAAAAATCAATCTTTTTTCTCCTCCTCCTTGCTGTGGTACTTTGAAGTGAAAGCGATATCATGCAACTGTTTCCTATCACTGTTAGTGCCCAGTGAGAAATTTGGTTTCCTTGGTTACCGTTCAAATGAGGTCTTGCTAAAGACTGGGCTGTTTGCCAGCAGCTCCGAGTGGGAACATACCCCTTGGGGTTTACACATATTTATCTGATATTCGGTGAAGTTTACAGCATTGATCGGTGAGCAGGTTGTTTTGTATTCTGTGGGAATATGTCTTAAGACAAGCACGAACTATATTTGCATTGGCTCCTCTTTCACAAATCACTACAGATCAACTAAACAAGTGGCATTGGTGCCGAGGCTAAAAAGATAGGATCCGTATTTTTGGTGGGCTGAGAGTTCTATTTTAAAATGATAACATTAAAAAAATCTTCACCTGAGAGCCAGGCTTTGATTCCTCCACCTCCACCACCCCCAACCACCCCTCCACTCGCCCCAAATCACAAGAGAAGCTAAGTCAAACGATATTGGCATAAAAGCAGAAGGTGCTGGAAATACTCAGCAGGTCAGGTAGCATCTGCGAAGAGTGAAACAGTTAGGTCGGGTTTTTTCCGACGCTCAGAGGACGGCTTCGGAGGTGGGTCCACTGTCAAAAATCGAAGAGATTGACAGCGGGTCGGGATCCCGCTGTCAACCCGCCTCCATGTCAGTTTCCCAAGTGTCGGGTCTGTCTGAGCTTCACAGACCTGACACCAAGCGACGGGTGAGCCAATTCAGATACTTTGGAGCTTGTTAAAAAGGTACTTAAACACCATTTCACCATGTACTTACCATTTTACCAACTTTTTCATGAGGTTCCCGGTGCTCGGGTATCACGTCAGGTAAATAGGTCGGTCTGTCAATGACTCTCCATTCCTCTGAATAGCTGACAGCTGCAAAAGTGGTATAAAAGCTACCATTTCACAGCTGTTCACTTTCCAATCTGAGAAGCTGGAGCCTTCAGGATTTGGAATACACCTTTCAGCTTTATGCAGTTTGGAAGTGTTTGGAGTAAACTCTCTATCCACTGTCACCTCCTTGGAGCAAGCTCTCTCACCATTGACAGATCGCTTCTGTCATCTCAACTTCAGCTGCCATCTATTCCAGCAGCATCGATACCCTTAAAAAAAATCTCACCTTGGCCCTCAGAATCCCACCATGATCAGTCCCAACACCAGCAGCACCAGGCACACCAACATCACCAACTTACTCCGCAATCACCTGATGCTGCACAGGACACAGGGCATCAGCATCCGACCACATTGCTGCCCGGGAGGCCAGCGATGGCAGCACCATGGCCAGATTTACTTCACTTGATGCTGTACACCCTGGCTGCCACATGATGCACCAGGTTGGCACCATCCCACACCAGCAACATAAAGCATCCCCACAATGCCCAAGCCGTTCCTTTCACACTCATCACCATTGCGGGAGGTAACGTTATGTCTCACCATTCACTGCAACTCATTAAGCCACTTCCAAAGTGCACACAAATCTGTCCAAGAAGGCAAAGTGTGGAAAATAAAGATTTAAATATCTGGCAACCCATCATCATGATTGGACAAGCATGAGGGTGAGTGTGAGGGGTGGCTAGTGAGATGGGGAAGTGATAATATAGATAGAGAGGGATGGGTTGTAGGGGGTGGTGTGGGGTTGGCACGTGCGCCCAGTCAGTTATGCCCCTGACTGTTTGTGAGCAGTTCGAATCGCTCCCATGCCCCTGGGTTCTAGACACCGGACTTAGGTACAGGCGGCGATACAGGAAAGACTCGAGTAAACAGGTGGTTTAGATGTAAGCAAAACCAAGATTTTATTAAACAGAAAAATAACACAGTCTTACGAGAAGTTACTAGTATAAAATTACAGGCGAATACAAATAACTATACTTATACAGGGAATGGGGAACACACGACACATCGAGGGAAAACAATTATCTTAACAATCCCCTTATCCTTATCCCACCCCCTATACCTAACTAGATTAAGCTATGAGGGGCCAGAATTCATGCTCACCAATCAAAGATCTGCTTAATTCAAAACAGCGGTGGGGCTTGGGGTTTGCTCTTTGTGCTCTCTGGAGCATGCCGTCATCACGTGGTCTCGGGGTGCTGCAAGGGCGTTGTCCAGGTACGATTACCCCAAAGTTAAAGTCTCTGCTTGGGTACTTTACCTCGCAGGGATGATGGTTCCTCTTCCTCGGTCGGCAGTTGGAGTTTGCATGAAGATAGTCACAGGTCAGCTGGATTGAAGGCCCGATTATTCGAAGCTTTTCTTCAATCGTCTTCCCATTCGTCTCGCCTCCTCGCCTCATCGTGTCCCGCCTCGCCTGGCCTGGTTTGTCCGTGTCTGCCTGGTGCAATGCCAGGTGTTCCCGATGGAATGGGGAAAGGCACGGGCAGTGGCCAGGGGGTAAGCACGGGACGAGGGAAGAGCAGCAGCCACGAGGGCGAGGAGCAGAACCGAGAGCCAGGGCCAGAGAGAGAGATTGCTACCCGGGGCCTTCAGTTATACTCCTTCGGATGGCCCTTATCTGCGCGCCAAATCAGGTTAGTTCTTTGTCCCAATCTTGGCGGGCTAGTTTAAATAATGGTAGCAATCTAAACTAACTGTTTTTAGATGGCCGGTAATCGCATCTACTGGCCTGATTATTGTTATTAATACATCTTAATGGGCCTGTCCAGCCTCGATGGCTTCCCTAAGCTGTTTCTGATTATTTATGCAAACTGCTTGATGGCCTTAAGTATAGGCCTAACTGGGTTTTGATCTGTCTCTGATTTGGCCTAATACATATTCAAAGTCCTGTCTGGTTTTTAAAATGCAGAAGTCTCTCTTCACAGAAACTGCAGTCTTGGTTTTGATTTCTCTACAAGCTGCCTGTGCTGCAGAGTCCAAGCTTTTAAAATCTTACAGGCTTTCGGCCACGAGGCGCGGACGCCATCTTGGGTACCCTTTTTTTTTAAATGTCCACGTAGGGTCCCTTTTATTAATAATAACCTTTGGGGAAATGTAGAAATTTTGCAAATCTTACAGGGTGGAGGTGCAAGGTAAGTTGGTGTGAGTAAGGATGTGCAGGAGTAGGGTAGGGAAGGCAGAGAGATGGGGGTGTGATGAGTGCCACAGGAGGATGAGGTTGAGTATAGCTTTGCAGTAACATTTCGTGATCTACTGAGATCATTGAAAGGTTTACGCCACTGCAGCCTGGTCCTCCTGATGACATCCCTGCTCATGCCCTCCTGTGCAATGTACAACCAGGCTGCATTGGTGTTCTGGGGAGGTCTCTTCCACCCATTGGATGGGAAGAGAACCTCCCTGCGTGCTGTGACTCCCTCCATAATCATATGAAGGGAGTCATGGGAGAGCCTGGGTGCAGCGTGCACCTCTGTGCTGTGCTTGTCAGTGTTTGCAGCACCTCAATGCTGCAGAACACGGACAGTAGAACTGTCAAAATGAATGTGGACATGGTCCCTTTAAGGAAACTGGCTGATGACGTATCATCAAATTATGTCATAGGACCCGTTTCTGCTTAATTGGCCAGGAACCTCGCAGGGCGTGCTTAACAAGCCCAATTAATGGAAAATTCTTCTCACAGAGTGAGATGGAGCCGGGAGCAGGGTCGCAACCCACCACCTACCTCGGCCGCACTGAGCCTGCCTCGGTAGGTGAAATCGCGGCCAATGTTTCAGGTCGATGACCTCTCATCAGAACTGGAATCAGAGCACGGTGGCATAGTGGTTAGCACTGTTGCCTCACAGCGCCAGGGACCCGGGTTCGAATCCGGCCTCGGGCGACTGTCTGTGTGGAGTTTGCACATTCTCCCCGTGTTTGCGTGGGTTTACTCCGGGTGCTCCGGTTTCCTCCCACAGTCCAAAGATGTGCAGGTTAGGTTGATTGGCTATGATAAATTGACCCTTAGTGTTAGGGGGATTAAATACGTGGGGTTACAGGGATAGGGTGGGATATGTGTCGGTGCAGGCTCAATGGGCCGAAATAGCCTCTATCTGCACTGTGGGGTTTCTGTGATTCTGTGATATTGATTTGGCTTCTACATCATCAGGTTTACTCAGCACAAAAGACATGGGGGTCAATTTTAACACCCACTGAGTTGCAGCTTGGTGGGGCGAGTGCAAACTGCTCTCATAGGCCTAGGTTTGAGGCCAAGGGGTATTTTAACTTCTGGGGGTCATGTACCACCAATCGGCTGCCCGTCTGAAATGGAATGAACGTAGCAGCTGACCATCCGACTGCATCAAAAGAAGGTTCACTAGCAAGCAGGGAAATCCCAGGGAGGGGGGATCAGGAGAGGAGGATGGGTGGGGGAAGGGGGAGTCCGGGGCAGTGGCGGGACCATGGCTTTACTTGTGAGACCCAGAGAAGCACTGCTGCTCCTCCTGGACCCACAAAGAAAAGATTTGAACTTACTTTGGAGGGCCTCCCAACAGCTGACGACCTGCCTTCACCTGGTGGGAAAGTCATGGTGACTATCCCCCAGCTCAGGCCCGGGGTAACATGCAGTCGGGGTCCCAGTGACGCAATGAGACCCTGATTTACATAAATTTACGGTTGGGGCTCTTTTCTCTAGAAAAGAGAAGGCTGAGGGGTGACCTGGTAGCGGTCTTTAAAATGATGAAGGGGTTTGATAGAGGAAACGTAGAGAAGATGTTTCCTCTTATGGGGGAAACCAGAACTAGGGGCCATAAATATAAGATAGTCACTAATAAATCCAATAGGGGATTAAGGAGAAACTTACCGTTAGTGATTAGAATGGAATAGTTGAGGTGTATAGCATAGATACATTTAAGGGGAAGCTAGATAAGTACACGAGGGAGAAAGGGATAGAAGGATATGTTGATGGGGTTAAAGGAAGTAAGGTGGGAGGAGGCTGGAGCATAAACCCCGGCATATACCAGTTGGCCGAATGGCCTGTTTCTGTGCTGTAAGATTTTACATACATAAATTAATTCCTGCTTCTGGAGGGCACCTCAGCCACAGTGAGCAGTTAAAATGGTGGCCAGCGGGCTTCCAGCAGGTAGCAAGGCTCCCTTTTAAGAGGCTGTTCCCACCGGGTGGGGTGGGTTAAGATTCCCCCCCACAGTTTACACAGTATGTGAATAACCCACTTCACATTGAAATGAAACAGAATCTCACGCTTTCAAAGCCTGAAAGCATCTTTATTATTATTTACAGGCCCTCGATAGCACGGAATGAAAGCTGGAGCAGGCCACTCAGCTTCGACCTGCAGATCAATCATACATCAATATGGTGCCGTTGAATAAAGATGAAGACTAATTTTCTGTGATGCTGTTGTCGCTCCAATAAACTGGATTGTAATTAAAATGCCTTGTTAATGAAGTACAGGATCTGTGACAGAGAGTTGTGTACAGATTAGGCGGATTACAATAACTCACCATCTCACTGGCAACTGGCCCATTTTACGTCAGCCAATTCAGGGCACACAATCGATAACAGGCAAAGTTTCCTGGCCTGCAGGATTGCTCCTGCTGGTGCGACTTGGGTGGGCAGAGACCAGGAAATTCGATGACATATGATCCCACTTGGTTCCCGCTGGAATCCCAAGCAGCCTTAACACCCATGCAGATTGTTCTTGCACGCCTTGTAGGAGAGCTTCACTTGAAATGAATCAAGAAAGCAACATGTGAACATGATTTCCCATCCTTTGTCTGACAGGATCTTGCACTGCGTGCAGTCCACCCGTTTACAATGGACATAAATAGAAGCTCCAGAAGAGAAAGGAGCTCCTAAAAGGGACATTTTTAACAAACATTTTTTACTGCTGTCTTTTTAAAATGGCTTTTGATTTCATTTTTATGCTGTTATTCAGGCCTGTGTTTTGATTTGTTTTTGCTCAGTATATATTTTTTTACCATTGAAATGCGGCTAGAATGGGGGCGATTTTAACATAAGAACATAAGAACATAAGAAGTAGGAGCAGGAGTAGGCCATACGGCCCCTTGGGCCTGCTCCGCCATTCAATAGGATCATGGCTGATCCGAACTTAGACTCATGTCCACTTCCCTGCCCGCTCCCCGTAACCCCTAATTCCCTTATCAGCGAGGAAACTGTCTATCTCCGTTTTAAATGTATTTAATGTCGCAGCTTCCACAGCTCTCTGAGGTAGCAAATTCCATAGATTTACTACCCTCTGAGTGAAGAAGTTTCTCCTCATCTCAGTTTTGAAAGGGCAGCCCCTTATTCTAAGATTATGCCCCCTAGTTCTAGTCTCACCCATCAGTGGAAACATCCTCACCGTATCCACCCGATCAAGCCCCCTCACAATCCTATATGTTTCGATAAGATCGCCACTCATTCTTCTGAATTCCAATGAGTAGAGGCCCAACCTACTCAACCTTTCCTCATAAGTCAACCCCCTCATCTCCGGAATCAACCAAGTGAACTTTCTCTGAACTGCCTCGAGAGCAAGTATATCTTTTCTTAAATATGGAAACCAAAACTGCACGCAGTATTCCAGGTGTGGCCACACCAGTACCCTGTATAACTGAAGCAAGACTTCCCTGCTTTTATACTCCATCCCCCTTGCAATTAAAGCCAAGATTCCATTGGCCTTCCTGATCACCTGCTGTACCTGCATACTAACCTTCTGTGTTTCATGCACCAGGACCCCCAGATCCCTTTGTACTGTAGCACTTTGCAGTTTCTCTCCATTTAGATAATAACTTGCTCTTTGATTTTTTCTGCCAAAGTGCATAACCTCACATTTTCCAACATTATATTCCATCTGCCAAATTTCTGCCCACTCACTTAGCCTGTCGATGTCCTTTTGCAGGTTTTTTATGTCCTCCTCACTCACTGCTTTCCCTCCCATCTTTGTATCGTCGGCAAACTTGGATACATTGCACTCGGTCCCTTCCTCCAAATCATTAATATAGATTGTAAAGAGTTGGGGTCCCAGCACTGACCCCTGCAGAACACCACTAGTCACTGATTGCCAACCTGAGAATGAACCATTTATCCCAACTCTCTGTTTTCTGTTAGATAGCCAATCTTCCACCCATGCCAGTATATTACCCCCAATCCCGTGATTTTTTAATCTTGTGCAGTAATCTTTTGTGTGGCACCTTGTCAAATGCCTTTTGGAAGTCCAAATACACCACATCCACTGGTTCCCTTTTATCCACCCTGTTTGTTACGTCTTCAAAGAATTCGAGCAAATTTGTCAAACATGACTTCCCCTTCATAAAACCATGCTGACTCTGTCCGATTAAATTATGCTTATCCAAATGTCCTGTTACTGCTTCCTTAATAATGGACTCCAACATTTTACCAACCACAGATGTTAGGCTAACTGGTCTATAGTTTCCAGCCTTTTGTCTACTTCCCTTTTTAAATAAGGGCGTTACATTAGCAGTTTGCCAATCTGCTGGGACCTTTCCTGAATCCAGGGAGTTTTGGAAAATTACCACTAATGCATCTGCAATCCCTACCACTACTTCTCTCAAGACCCTAGGATGTAAGCCATCAGGTCCATGGGATTTATCAGCCTTTAGTCCCATTATCTTGCCGAGTACCACCTCATTCGTGATTTTAATCGTGTTTAGCTCCTCCCCCCCCTATAGCCCCCTGTTTGTCCAGTGTTGGGATATTTTTAGTGTCCTCTACTGTAAAGACTGATACAAAATATTTGTTCAGCGTTTTTGCCATCTCCATGTTCCCCACCACTAATTTCCTGGTTTTGTCCTCTAAGGGACCAACATTCACTTGAGCCACCCTTTTTCTTTTTATATAACTGTAGAAACTCTTGCTATCTGTTTTTATATTTTTTGCTAGTTTACTTTCATAATCTATCTTCCCTTTCTTAATTAATCTTTTAGTTATTCTTTGCTGGCTTTTAAATGCTTCCCAATCTTCTATCCTCCCATTAGACCCCTACCCACCTGACATAAACCACCCAGGATCCCCGCCATCTTCCATTTTAACCTGCTCCTCTGAACAGATGGCAAAGGCCCTGCCTGAAACTGGTGAGGTTTCCCTTTAAATATGTTAATTGGGTTCCGATGATGTAATCGGGCCCGGGCTGCAATTTTTAAAAATTTGTTTATGGGATGTGGGCATCGCTGGCAAGGCCAACATTTATTGCCCATCCCTAATTGCCTTTGAGAAGGTGGTGGTGAGCCACCTTCTTGAACCACTGCAGTCCGTGTGGTGAAGGTACTCCCACAGCGCTGTTAGGTAGGGAGTTCCAGGATTTTGAACCAGCGACAATGAAGGATCGGCGATATACTTGTAAGCCAGCATGCTGCCCTTGTCCTTCCAGGTGGAAGTGGTCTTGGGTTTGGGAGGTACTGCCGAAGAAGCCTTGGTGAGTTGCTGCAGTGCATCTTGTAGATGGTACACACTGCAGCCACGGTACGCCGGTGGTGGAGGGAATGAATGTTTAAGGTGGTCGATGGGGTGCAAATCAAGTGGGCTGCTTTGTCCTGGATGGTGTCGAGCTTCTTGAGTGTTGTTGGAGCTGCACTCATCCAATTTGAAGTCTGACCTGAGCTGGGGGAGCACCTACGGTTTTCTCACCAGGTGAAGACAGCAGGAAGTTGATCTGGGACCAGAAGAGGTAATTTAAGGTAAGTTTATGTTCACTGTCCTATGTGCGATCAAGAGGTGCAAGAGTGTTCTTCTGGGTTCCATAAGGAAAGTTAAAGTCCAATACCAGTTGGCAGGACCGCTTAAAATAGATGATGGTGTCACATCCCAATTGGATCATGTTATGGTTGAAGTGGTACAAGATAAAAGAAGGCATGCCAGGGAGACCTGCAGGCATGAGAGGTGGATGAGCCACAGCCGCAATTGTGCTAACAACCTTATCTGCAGGCTCCAAGACAGAATGACCGAGAACAACCGTCTCCCCGAGGTTCCAGGTCAGCACAAAGCTAGTTGCACTGCTGTGCAATCAGCTGCAAGGTTGCCTGCAGTCAACCTCCACCATAGGACGCCAAGGCCATCACCACCAGCAACCTTGCTGCCTCTGTTTACTTCCAGGCCAGTGTAGGCATCATCTGAAGTACCAGCCAATGTGCTGGCCAGGTATGCATCAAGCAGGTGACTGATGCATTGGTCAACATGGCCAGAAGTTTCATCTCTCCCACTGAGAGAAGCCTTGACACAGCTGATCCAATTTCAATGCACTGCTGTATTTTCCAAAGTAAAGTAATAATTGGCTACACGAAATATGTGGCTACCCAGGCAGCAGTTTCCTGGGGCCTTATCTCACTCACCCACTGTGGCACGGATGTGTCACCTCCTCAAATAGCCTCTGTGATGTGGGTAGCTATTCTGGTGCTTCCAAATATTGGAGAAGGGGAAAAAGGGTACTGTTGAACGCTACCTTGTTCTGGATGTACTGGTAGAACCCTGTTCCAGGCCTGCAGTAACCAAAAGGAATGGATATCAGTATGTCAGTTGCAAGATACACCTTCAGGTAGAGTTTGTGGAAGAAGAGAAATAGGCCAGAATTTTCCGGGGTGGTAGCGGGCGCGATCGGTGGCAGGTCGGGTGGAAAGTTGTTATTTTTGGGTTGGGAACCCACTGTCATCTCGCCCCCACGCGCCTTTCCCCCAGGCATGTCTGTCATCGCGGAGCCGACCCGACCAGCAGTGGCGGGGGACCCAATTGAGATAATTATCTGGTAATTTACAGGCACGTAAGAGCTTTTTTTCACCTACTTTTTAAAATTTCCCTGCATGGCCATGGGATTCATGCAGCTCGGGAACCACGTCTATCAACCTGAGGTGGGAGTTCTGCGGCCATTGCGCCAGCTGATTACTTGACAGCATTAAATGTACAGTAAAAGCTCTCACTTGACAGATGATCACTTTCCTCGGGCAGAAGCTGTTGCTTAGTCTATTTCCAGCACAGATTCTGCAGGCTGCAAGTCTTTCCAGCAAAGTCTCCATCCAGTCTCACCTCATTGGAAGAACACTCTCACCATTGACAGATCGCTTCTGTCACCTCTACTTCACCTGCCATCTATTCCATCAACATGGGTGTCGTTTACACTCTCTGGTCCTCAGAATCGGCACACGGTGAGCCCCAACATCAGCAGCACCAGGCACACCAACAACAACACCAACCTTCTCCGCAATCACCTGATGCTGCACAGGACAGAGAGCATCAGCACCTGACCACATTGCTGCCCGGGAGGCCAGGGATGGCCTCATCATGGCCAGATTTAGTTAACTTTTGCTGTACACCCATATGGCTGCCACATGATGCGCCAGGTTGGCACCACCCCACACCAACACCATAAAGCATCCCTACAATGACCAAGCCATTCCTTTCACACTCATCACCATTGTGGGCGGTACCGTTATGACTCACCAGTCACTGCAACTCACTAAGCCACTTCCAAAGGTGCACACAAATCTGCCCAAGTGTTGAAAATAAAGATTTTTATGTTTGACACCACATTAACAGAAACTTTACATAAGCATTGCATTAAACACCCAAGTGGGTACCCTTGTATGTTAGTTGGTATGATTGCACTAGGATGAGGGTGAGTGTGATGGGTGGCTAGTGAGATGGGGATGTGATAATGTAGATAGATAGAGAGGGATGGGTGGAGGTGCAAGGTATGTTGGTGTGAGTAAGGATGTGTAGGAGTAGGGTAGGAAAAGCAGAGTGATGGGGATGTGATGTGAGGCACAGCAGGATGCATTTGAGTGTGCTAACGTTTCCTGATCTAATGAGATCATTGAAACGTTTGCGGCGCTGCACCCAGGTCCTCCTGACCACATCCCTGCTTGTGACCTCCTCTGTAATCTTCAATCAGGCTGTCTTGGTCTCTTGGGGAGGTCTCTTCCGCCCATCGGAAGGGAAGAGGACCACCGTGCGTGCTGTGACTCCCTCCACAAGCATATGGAGGGAGCCATCGGAGAACCTGGGTGCCACCCTGTACCTCTATGCAGTGCTTGTCAGTGTTTGCAGCACTTCAATGCTGTAGAACACTGACAGCACTATGTTAGATTAAACTTGATGTAATGTGGCCATGGTCCCTTTAAAGATCCCGGCTGAAAATGCGTTGTGAATGACGTCACCAGACCCGCTCCATCTCATTGGGCCGGGTAACGCACTGGGCGGGCTCAATAGGCCCCATTAAAGTAAGTTCATTTTCAACAACGGGATGGAGCCAGCAGCAGGGTCAGGACCCGACATGGCCACCGCCCACACCGGACCCACCAAGGTAAAGAAAATTCTGGCCATAGTCTGGAGATTGTGAAAGTTGAACAAGCACACACACAGCGAGACAATCTGCAGCCCAGATTGTGCGACAGTCAGTGACATTCATTGTGCAACTAGATTGTGTTAAACTGCTTATGGTGTGAAGCCCTTTGAAGAAATATGTGTGCCCAGTGTAAGTTGCAGCTTGAATGCATGCCATACTAGAATATGGGTACACATGGTCAGCTATGACAGAGCAATGAAGTTGAAAGAGCTGGAATGGGCCAGCAGTACATGGGTCACTGGTTGACAGGTAACACTTTGTAGCACACAAGCTTGTGTCAGTGTATCTGGTAAGTGGCACTATTGGATTGTCTTGGCTTGGCAGCTTCTTTCAGGTGTACCATTTTCTTCTGCATCTGTGACCAGGTCCTGTAAGCAGTACATTGAGTCTGGAAGGCACTTCCTGCCAGACATGCCACAGTGCTGTTTTGGGGGGCAGAGTCTATTATAATGCCAAACAGAGAAACCTTCTTTGCACCCATTTGATGTAGTAGCATCTCTACTTTACCACCCATCAAATAGGGTGCTTGGTTGGTGCATCACTCCATCACTTGCCCACAGTTTGTGCCCACATGTATTTTAGCTGGCACAGGTTTTAGCCGGATGTAGCCTTTGGAATTGCTGACTTTTTTTGCCCCCCATATATGTAGTCACTTATCTTTAAATGGCCACATCCATTTAAATTTTAGTAAAGGGTTTACTGACACAACCCTTGTTCTTTGATGAGCTCCCAGTGCTGAGTCCAAAGTGGACCAGGAGCTCACTATGAATATTGAAATAGGCCTGACCCCAGAAGATTTGATGATCTCAGTCTGCCTCCATTCTGGCAGCACAAATCCTGCTCTGTTCAGTTCCCACCTGTTCTATGAATATCGCCCAGTTGTACCGTTTTTCAGATGAGATGTTAAACCAAGGCCCCCGTCTGCTCTCTCAAGTGGACATAAAAGATCCCATAGAACTATTTCATAGAAGAGCAGGGGAGTTATCCCCGGTGTCCTGGCCAATATTTATCTCTGAAACAACATCACTAAAAACAGATCATCTGGTCATTATCACATTGCTGTTTGTGGGAGCTTGCTGTGCGCATATTGGCTGCCGCATTTCCTACGTTACGACAGTGACTACACTTCAAAAAGTACTTTGATGGCTGTAAAGTGCTTTGGGACGTCCGGTGGTCGTGAACGGCGCTATATAAATGCAAGTCTTTCTTTCTTTTTATCTTACCTGAGCCATATTGATTTTAACTATTGTTGCTGTTTAATATGTATTAGGAACAGTACAATATTGTTGCTATGGACAATGGGAGATAACTTCCTCCATCACCTGGGTGGTAATCTGGCAGAACAGATTGCCCACCCATTGTAGAAGCTGCACGATTTTCATCCTGTTGATTCAACCGGGCTGGTTCTACAACGTGCGAGCGATCCGTTCTACCAGGTTTCTGCCCAAGTGGTAAGGATAAAAATTACCTCCCCCTCCCCCCCCCATTTAGAATCATTTACTTCGTGGATTTAGGGTAATATCATGTGAGGTATGGTGGGGCAAGAATAAAAGAGTTAACCATATTTGCTTAATACCCACAGCAACTTCCTAATTATATAGTAATTTTTGAATGGCATTGCAAGGGATGCTCATGGCTTGTCTGTTCCAGGCAAGTTGTCCTACATAAGCCATTCCACTATGCTGAAGGCAGATGTGCATTAATTAACTAACGATGAAGTTCAAACTTGGGTAGACAGCTATTGGAAGGTGTTATCTGGAGTCCGGGTATGAGAACATACACTCACATCCAGGCTTCTGCAACCCATATATGGTAAGCAATGTTCGATGGGGGTATAATGCTGTGGTCAGTCAAATGATAACAATGCATTCCCACTTCATGGTTAGTTGCACTGCTCACCAGGTCTCCATTTTCCAACCCCTGATACTCACTGCCAGCCAACCAAGAGTTCCAACACGCACTTAGCAGTTAGCTTGGAGGGAGAAAGTGGGAAAGGAATGGATAAGTGTCATCTTTTTGCTCAAGATTACAGTTGGGTGATGGAAAATTGGACCTGAAAGTCTGTAACAGAGTCCAGGGCAAATGATTAATTAGCCAATCTTGCTCACCAGAATGTGAGAGGATAGATGTGTCAGTGGGAGCTGGTATTCTTCTCACTCAGCTCCAGAGAACCCTGGAAGTCAATGGCTTAACAGATAGGCTGGTTCTGCAGGATTTAACAACAGGAAGCTAACCAGGGTTCTCGGCTGACAGACTGCTTGGTTTTAGCTGGCTAAACCCCAGCACTTCTCCTGCGGGAATGTGGGAGTCTTTAAACCATGGCTCATTGTCAACCTGCACCTCAGCTCTCTGGATTTAGGCAAGTGGGATGTATGCCTCTGGAGAGAGTGTGTGCACTCCATAAATCGGGCAAACACAAACTCTACCTATGTGGATTTCTAGTAGCTTGACTTGGAGGCTCTTGAACATGACGGTAGGTTTCCACACAGAGTAAGAACCTAGCTGACCAAACTTATATATAGGCAGGAAAAGCAACTGGCAGTCAAATCCTCTTTAGGGTCCCTAAATCAGAAGCCATCCATAATGGTTTCAAAACCTTGACTGATCTATTCATTGGAATAGTCCAAGTACATGTAATCATGATCACTCTCGCTCACTTTATTGATTATGATGGAGATGACTCCAGCAAGCACAATTTAGTGGGAGCTGAATGGTGGCACTGGGCAAGTTTCCATTCACAGAAGTTGCACAAAGTGTGTTCAGAATGGAATGGACCTGCTTGGCAAGGGTTCTTTAAATATTTGCAAAACCTCCTACCGTAAAACAAACATGGTACTTGAAGAATGAGTTAGATGAGATGGTTAGTCAAGTAGATGATAGATCTTACCTGTATTAGAAATGAGAGAAGGGCTTTTGCATTGTAAGGAAAAGAACTTTAATTTTCACTCTGTCTACTCTGTATTTGGGTTCATATAAAAAAGGGAATAACTGGTCATTTATATGCTCTGCAAGAAGATGAATAATTTAATTACACTCACCTCAGCAATGGAACATGTTTCTGCTGAGGTTGTAAGCCTGCTTTACCATGACAACTGGTCCTTTGATCTTCCAGTGAAGGTGGAGAAGATGACAAGCAGAAAGTCAGAACAGTGCTGTTTTGCTTGAGTCTGGAGTGTACAGACATTAAAAATGGCTTAAGGGAAAGTCTTGTTTGGTAAGGCTAGGGTTTAACATCTTGAACACTGTGCTCAGTGTGGTGGTCTGCAGAGCAAATCAACAGTAATAAAAGACTATCACAAGTTGATTTATCGGGCAAACGTAGGAAGTTGTTTCTGTCGGCTTAATGCGCAGAAGGGCAACCCTTCCCATTCATGGTAGCAGATGGAATGTGCTGGTAGACATTAAGCAGTTGACTTATTACAACTACCTGCAATGGTGTTAGAGATAGAAAGCGGGATTTGAATTCCCTCCGCCCTGCAGAAGCAAGGATGTAGCAGAGATAAAACGGAGCTGGTTGACTTACTGCCCCGTTCCAGCTCACGTACTGTCCATCACCATGTTGCCTCTGGAGTTTTCAAGGGGGACGGAGGCGCCCGCCTGAATCAGGCATCAGCCTCATTAATTGCTGCAAATTGGGGTCCTGCAGCGTGCATGGGACCCCGCACGATTTTCATGGCTGACTGGGTGGGGTGTGCACTGTGGACACTCCACTCAATAAAACCTGGCGGGGAAGAGGAAGAGGCCCGAAAAGGTCAGAGTTCAAATTATGTTCATGAGGCCAGGAAGAGCAGGAGTGCTCCACCGCGGAGGATGATCTGAGCCGCCGCTGTGATCACCAGCCCCCAACTGATTGCCTCCCTTTGTCTTTTCTCCCTCAAATCTATTGACTATTGACATCATCTAATCATGGCTTCTTGGTTTACTTTGTCTGCTCTGTGTTAAATCCGTGAATTTTAAGGTATGGTGTTCTTCAATAAATAGACGGAGACTGCAGATTAACAATCAACAGGTGTTTACTGGATGAGGGTAGTCTAAAAACTAACTGTACAGATCCCTACTCAGGGTTTACATACAGGTGTGGTCACTGCTGGTACTACAGTATACAGGAGCTGTAAAAGTAGTTCTCTCTTAAAGGTACATACACTACAATTCCTCCCCTTTTAGATTAACAGTACCATAACATTCAAATAACAGTTAACACTTTTAACATGCACATTAACTGAAATAGTCCATTTATAGATTCAGTCTTTGGGGCGGCTTCCTGATCCTTTCTGGATAGCGCCTTTCCGGAGTGTCTTGCTCTTGGTGCGGAGGCGATTCTGGCCCCCTGTCGTCGGCTGGTTCATCAGCTTCCGATGCGACTGTTTCTGGGGTAGGTGCTACCGGTATGTCGGGTTCATCACCAGGTACGTGAGACATGGGGTTGACTCGTTCCTGTGACGCTAGGATCTGGTCAACATGGCGTCTCACAATGTTCTCCCCAACATCCACTGTGTACATTAGTGGCCCCTGCCGTGTGCATATCGTCCCTGGTTGCCATTTTTCTGTTCGGTAGTCGCGGGCCAAGACTGGTTGTCCTACATTGAAGCTTCTTGTCGGCTTCTCATTGATGTGCTGGAATTGCTTATTCTCAACATTTCTTCGTACATTTGGTCTGAGCAAATCCAGACGAGATCGCAACCTTCGGTTAAAGAACATCATGGCCGGGGTCTGGTTGGTAACTGCATGTGTTGCATTTCTGTAGGCTAACAGGAAATTGTCCACCTTATGCTGCAGTGGAATGTCATCATCGCACATGGCCCTTACGGCCTTTTTAAAGGTTTGTACGAACCTCTCAGCCAATCCATTTGTGGCAGGATGATACGGGGCGGATGTGTAATGCCTTACCCCAGTCCTTCTCATAAATTTCCGAAACTCTTCGGACACAAACTGTGGTCCGTTATCAGAGCAAATCTGTTCTGGCAAGCCGTTCCTGGCAAAAATGGTCCGTAGGACTGCAATCGTTTTCTCCGTAGTGGTGGAGGACATTTTGATCACCTCAGGCCATTTCGAGTGCGCATCCACTGCTATTAAGAACATTGAGTCCATGAATGGACCAGCAAAATCAATATGCACCCGTTGCCATGGAGAGGAGGGCCACTCCCATGGGTGTAGAGGGGCATGTGGTGGTGCATTTTGGATCTTCTGGCATCCTGAGCAGCTCTTTGTTAGGTCCTCGATTTGTTGATCGATTCTCGGCCACCACACATAAGCCCTAGCAAGGCTTTTCATTTTCACCCCTCCCAGATGGCCTTCGTGAAGCTCATTGAGCACTCTTTCCCTTAACTTAGGTGGAATTACCACTCGGGATCCACACATCAATGTCCCCTGGCATACTGACAGCTGTTCTCTTCTGGATGAGAATGCTGGCAACAGTGAGTCGCCATGTGTTGGCCATCCCTTCACCGTCAAATCATATACCCGAGACAGTGTCGGATCATTTCGGGTCGCCTTCTCTATATCCACGTTAGTTACTGGCAAGCGTTCAATTATAGTTGAATAAAATATTTCGAAAGGGTCCACTGCTGGTACTTCCTCCGCAGTAGGCAGTGGCAGGCGTGATAGCCCATCAGCGTTTCCATGCTGTTTCGTGCCCTTATACTCTATTTCATATTGGTTCGCCCCTAGAAAAAGGGACCATCTTTGTAGCCGTTGCACAGTCATCACCGGAACGCCCTTCTTTGGATTAAAGATGGAGACAAGTGGTTGGTGGTCAGTCAGCAAGGTGAACTTCTGCCCGTGCAGATAGTGGTTGAACTTTTTCACTCCCCATACTAGGCTGAGGGCCTCCCTGTCAATCTGGGCGTAGTTGCGCTCGGCTAAGGTTAGTGACCGAGACGCAAAGGCTACTGGCCTCTCCAACCCGTCTGGGAATTTGTGCGACAGCACCGCTCCAATACCATAGGGTGATGCATCACACGCCAACTGAATTGGTAGTGCTGGGTTGAAATGAGCCAACACCTCTTTTGATGTGATCAATTCTTTGCACTTCTGGAAAGCTCGTTTACATTCGTCATTCCACTTACATGGTACCCCCGTTTGCAGTAGGGTGTTCAGTGGGTGTAATACTGTAGACAAATTTGGTAACAACTTATGGTAGTAGTTCACCAGCCCGAGGAACGACTTCAGTTATGACACATTTTCCGGTGCTGGAGCCTTGACTACTGCCTCAATCTTTTCAGGGGACTTATGTAACCCCTCTTCATCAATAACGTGGCCACAATACGAGATCTGCTTCTGGAAAAACTCGCATTTGTGGCGATTAGCTCGGAGCCCATATTCCTTCAATCTAGTGAGCACCTGCTCCAGGTTGGCGAGGTGATCACTGTCATTTTCGCCCGTGACCAGGATGTCGTCCAAATAACACTGGGTCCCTGGAATCCCTTGCAGGAATTGATCCATTGCCCTTTGCCAAATAGCCGGAGCTGATGCTACCCTGAACACCAGCCGGTTGTATTGGTAGAGACCTTTGTGAGTGTTGATCGTGAGGTATTGTTTCGAGGCTTCTTCTACCTCCATTTGCAGGTACGCCTGGGCCAGATCCATCCTAGTGAAGCGTTTTCCTCCAGATAGCGAGGCGAAAATATCTTCAATCTGCGGAAGCGGATATTGTACCATGTGAAGGTCTGGGTTCACTGTCACCTTAAAGTCCCCACAGATGCGAACCTTCTTTGGTTCCCCAGGCGTATTACTCAACGACCTCTTCATTACAGGAACGAAACGATGGGTGTAGCCCACTCGCTCCAGTCCACTTTGGACAGTACTCCTGAACGTCCCAAACCTTCCAGCTCTGCTTCGACTGCTGGGCGGATCGCATAAGGCACCGGTCTGGCCTTAAAAAACTTTGGGCTTGCATTTTCCTCCATTTTGATCATCGCTGTTATGCCTTTTAGTGTTCCGAGTCCCTCCTGGAACACTTCTTGTGCGTCAGTTAGCATTTTTGTCAGTCGTCCAGGTGTGACGTCGTCATCCTTTTTGGCCTCTACCGTCAGTGCCTGTATGGAATGCCAATCTAACTGTATCTTCCGGATCCATTCACATCCTAGTAGTGGTGGTCCTCTATCTGGCAATATATATACGTCCATTTTTGGTGTTTCCTTATCGTTGTATATCACGTTCACCCTTATTTTTCCTTTGGGGTAGACTTTTTGCCCCGTGTACGTCTTCAAGACAATCTCTGTATCTCTCAAGGGTATATGTGAGAATAGCCGCTTGTAGTCCCTTCGGTTTATGACTGTTAGGGCTGATCCTGTGTCCAATTCCATTTTCACTTGGACTCCTGCTATCTTGAGCATGACCCAGATAGTTTGGTGATCCTCCATTTTGATTACATTATGTAGTTTCAGACAACCCAGCTCCTTGCTTCCGGAGTCTGTATCGCTTTTCTGTTCGGCTGAACTACTCTCCGTCACCTTATGTACCTTTTAGGACTTCTCCTGCAGACTCTTGCTATGTGTCCTGCTTTTCCACACTGTCTGCACACTTAGTCCTTGAACCAACAATCCTTCTGGTCGTGTGTTGTTCTGCCGCAGTGATAAAACTTCACTGCTCCATATGACATTTCATTGGTGCCATATTCTTGCGGTCTCCGTTGTATCTCTGCAGCGCCCCGTGCGGCTGCTTCGTGTGATACTGCTATGCTGACAGCCTTGTCCAGCGTAAGATCCTTTTCTGATAGAAGCCGTTTCTGGGTTCCTTCACTTTGAAGCCCACACACAAACTTGTCCCTTAACGTATCTGCTAGTCCCATTCCAAATTGGCAGTGTTTCGATAGCTTGCACAGTTCCGTTAAATACTCAGCGTTACTTTCGTCTTTATGCTGGTTCCTTTTGTGAAACTTAAATCTTTCTGCTATCAACAGCGGTGTGGGGTTTAAGTGGTCCTGTAGGATTGTCACTATGCTTTCGAAATCCTTATCCAATGGCTTCTCTGGGGTTACTAGGTTTCGCAGTAACCCATACGTTTTTGCACCCATGGAATTCAACAAAACCAGCGCTTTCCTGGCATCTGGCACTTCATTCGCCTTGCAGTACACCTCAATGCATTCCACATATGTCGCCCAATCTTCGACTTCATTGTCGAACGCTGTGACACTGCCACTCTTCGGCATCCCTGGGTGTGGTCAGACTGGCTAAAATGGCGTCTCCCTCGTTCTCCCTTCTTCTCCGCTGGCTCAAAATGGCTTCTCCCGCGCTCCCCTTTCTTCCCGTGCTCGCCCTTCTTCTCCACTGCGGCTTCAAAAATGGAGTCTCCCGCGCTTCCTTTCTTCCCCCGCGGACGCTGCTCAGCCCTTGAGCCCTGGCTGCGCTCTGCGTGTTCTCCTGTGGGCCTCTCTCGTTGCCGCCGCTCGGTCCTGAACCCCGGCTGTGCCTTACCCTCTCTCTCTTTTTGTTTTCCGTCGGCGCCGCTCGGTCTTCAACCCCCGGCTGCGCCCTGTGCGCTTTACCCTCTCTCTTACCCTGTCGACGCTGCTCGGCCTTTTCTGTGCCGTCGGTCGGCTCCAGCCGCCGCTGTCCGGGAAGGGTCTGCGCTGTACCTGTTGCCAGCCTGTTGCTGGATCGTCGTGGCTGGAGAACCAAGCCCAGCTCTCAACAGCCTCCCCTGCGATGCTCACTCTCTGCCAGATGACTGGGCGGTTGCTCGTGGTCGACGCCCGTGCTTCTGGCCTCGACTTTCTTCCACTGTCCTCCAGGAGCGAATCCCTGGGAGGAAATGCAGAGTTGCAGGTAGGTTCGAATCGACCTCGTCGCCACTGTTAAATCCGTGAATCTTAAGGTATGGTGTTCTTCATTAAATAGACGGAGACTGCAGATTAACAATCAACAGGTGTTTACTGGATGAGGGTAGTCTAAAAACTAACAGTACAGATCCCTACTCAGGGTTTATATACAGGTGTGGTCCCTGCCGGTACTACAGTATACAGGAGCTGTAAAAGTAGTTCTCTCTTAAAGGTACATACACTACATTCTGTTACTTTGTTTAACTACAATGATGTGTATGCAACAGGCCTTAGCCCTTCAATTTAAAAACATTGCATAGAAGGTGTAACATCCTGCACAAGGTGTCATTCAAGAATTGATGCTTGCTTTCGAAATGTCATATGTCGTATGAGGAGAGATTGGGTCGACTAGGCCTGTATTCACTAGGGTTTAGAAGAATGAGAGGGGATCTCATTGAAACGTATAAAATTCTGACAGGGCTAGACAGACTGGAATGCTGGGAGGATGTTTCCCCTGGCTGGGGGGTCTAGAACGAGGGGTCACAGTCTCAGGATACAGGGTAGGACATTTAGGACTGAGATGAGGAGAAATTTCTTCACTCAGAGGGTGGTGAACCTGTGGAATTCTCTACCACAGAAGGCTGTGGAGGCCAAGTCACTGAATATATTTAAGAAGGAGATAGATAGATTTCTAGATACAAAAGGCCTCAAGGGGTATGGGGAGAGAGCAGGAATATGGTATTGAGATAGAGGATCAGCCATGATCATATTGAATGGTGGAGCAGGCTCGAAGGGCCGAATGGCCTACTCCTGCTCCTAGTTTTCTATGTTTCTATGAAAGTCTGTCAGCCTCCTCTTACATATTTACATAGTGATGGAAAAGCCCACAAACTGAATAAAAGGGATGCGACTGGTTTCTTGTTTTCAGCGCGCTAAGCAAAACAAGGTTTAATGTAAATAAAAAGCACCTTATTGTGATCATTTCCCTGGATAGCTTGCATTGCGCTGGCTATACCCACCGGCCTACCGAGTGTCATTCATTTGGAGTTAGTCATTTTAATTCGTTTCAAAGTGCAACCATTTTTGATGCAAGCACTTGGAAAAATAAGCATAGCTCCGTGCATTTAGATGGTTTCGCAATCTGTATCGCTCTTGTTGATCATAAATCTAACTCCTAACATTTCTAAATTGTTGATAGATCTGTACTTGACAATTATCTGGACTTTGAAGGATGGATACAATCAATCTAGTAGAGGGAAAAGCTAGCAAGACCAGTTTTGCCGCCCTTCAGCATAGCATTGATAATGGCTGAACATCATTGATTATCGCCATGGAGAACTTCCACAATTCAGACTGACCCTTGAAAAGCGAAAGCAGAAATACAGTGGCTTGTTGCAGGAGTTGAATGATTTAAAGTGGAAATATATAAGGTAAATAAAAAAAAATGTAGACCCTTATCTTAAAGTCAGAATGTTCTGAGAAAGTTCGAGGTTGCATAGTTGGAGATTGAATATTTCGTAGAAACATAACTTTAAGGTACATTTTACAGACAGAACAGAATTCTAGCCTTTAATGAGAACAAAGAAAAAAGAGATTGGGGCTGAAATTAGTCTTGGGAAATGGAAAAGTAAATTGTGCGTGGTGTAAAACGGGCTGCTGATTCGCTATTGCCTGCCTTGTGCTACCGCCCAAGGTGAAAATCCACCCCCCCCAAAAGGTTCCAAGTGCAGTTAAATTAAATATATTTCCTCTTTTGTTAGCATCTTTGCTGCACATCAGGAATTACCAGTTAATTTTAAATTGAACACTGTAACTGCCACCCCTGAAGAAAATAACTAAACAATATTGGTTGAGGGATAAATATTGCCCAGGGCACCGGCGAGAACTCCCCTGCTCTTCTTCAAAATAGTGCCATGGGATCTTTTACATCCACCTGAGCGAGCAGACGGGGCCTCGGCTTAAAGACTCATCCTAAAAGCGTGCACAGTGAATTCAGCTTGCAGCATTACTTCATGTCCTACTTATTATCACAGCAATCGGAAAATGCTTCTACCAATTTGCTAATGGTGGCAGAGGTTGTGCAAAACAGTAGCAACAGCACCTCTTACAGTTTGACTGTGGGCTCCATACATCATCTTCTGAGAGGTACGCTAAGACAACATAATATAAAAGTAGTTACTTCACTGGAGTGTGCTACCCTGTAATTTCCTTTCGCTAGGAGGCAATGCCACTGATCTAACCTTTCAACTAGCTGATGCCATCCATCCTACCTAAATACAGTTGGTGTAATTTACAGGGAATAAAGTGTCTTCAATCACAGCTGAGCATTTTCCAGTTGACAGAGGAAAGCATTACCCATCCAGTGAGGTCAACCATCTGACTGTAATCTTGGTATTGGAAAATCATTCTCATGGACATTTCTGAAAGTGGAACATACTGGCATGATTGTAGAATAGGTTATCAATGGTCAAGCAGGAGAAGGGCTTTGAGGATAGATACCATATAATAATTTTGTAAAGAGACCTAGAAGCAATATTTAGCCAACAATCTTCTGCTCTGTAGATATAGTCAAGGTTAAGCCTTGAGACAGAGATAAAGGTCTCTGTATTTTTATGACTGCATTATATTCACTGATTTATGATGAAACTTTATCAGTGCTGATCACAAAGAACATGGGCCTAGAAATTCAGTTGTTTGTGCCAGCCGCTAGCGCCTTAGGAGGAGGAGAAGTGGGGCGCTAAGCAGCTAGCGCCCGGGCGTGGCGCGATCTGTGCCTCTCGCAAAATTCAGTTAAGATTTAGCGGCGGCGCAAAGCCTTTGCGCACGCTCAGCTGCGCGCGCAGATCCTGACGTCATTTCATGGTGCAACGCCCTTTGTGCACCCCGAACCGGAAATTCAGTGGCGCCGGCCTATTGTGCGCCTGGCGCCCCCCGCGACTGGTAGAGGGGAACGGTTCCCAGTCGCTGCGGGGCGCGGGGGGCGCAAATTAAAGGGGACTCCTCCTGCAGTATAAATGGCAGCCATTTTGCTCCACTCCTTCTTTGTGAGAGATGGATATTTGGAGAGAGACAAAGGTAGAGAGCTTTCTGGTTTGGCTGAACACTCACACAGGCACTTGTGGCTTCAGGCCAGAGCTTTGCACTTGTATTTAACTTTTAGTGCCATAGCATTGATTCGATACATCTAATGGGGGCTGCAATGGGTGGAAACATTGGCTTACTGCATTGCATTCAAAGGGCTCAGAGACGCCGTGAGAGAGTGCCAGTCATGGCCAGACGGAGAAGGGCCAACAGGCTTCGGCACAGGAGGCCTTACCCACCCAGGGTATACCGCCAGCAGTTCTCATATCTGAGGAGCAGTGTGTTCGGAGACTGCGATTCAGAAGTGAGGTGGTCACTGAGATCTGCCACCTGCTTCGCAGAGATCTGCAGCCACAGCTCAGGAGCAGGACGTCTCTGTCGGTGGCAGTGAAGGTGACGGTGGCTCTCAACTTCTATGCCACTGGCTCCTTCCAATCTGCTATTGGGGACATTTCCAACATCTCCCAGTTCGCAGTACATTGCTGCATCCACCAGGTGACCAATGCCCTTTTCAGAAGGAGACGTCAGTTCATCTCCTTCCCCATGACCGTGGACAAGCAGCAAGAGTGTGCAATGGGATTTGCAGCATTAGCGGGCTTCCCCATGGTGCAGGGCGCCATTGACTGCACGCATGTGGCTTTGCGGGCACCTCTAGAGAATGCCGAGGATTACCGCAACCAGAAGGGCTACCATTCTCTCAACGTGCAGTTGGCGTGTGACCACAGGCAGCTCATACTAGCTGTCAATGCCCGCTTTCCAGGCAGCAGCCACGATGCCTTCATCCTGCGCCAGGCTTCTGTGGCAGACATTTTCGAGGCCCAGCCTCACCCACGAGGATGGCTTATCTGGGACAAAGGCTATCCTTTGTGCACCTGGCTGATGACCCTGCTCCGTGCGTCCAGCACCCCTGCTGAAGAGCGATACAATGACAGCCATCAAGCAACCAGGAACATAATTGAGCACACAATCGGTGTGCTGAAGCAACGGTTCCGCTGTCTGGATCATTCCGGGGGAGCCCTACAGCACTCGCCTGATCGAGTCTCCCAATTCGTTGTCGTGTGCTGCATGCTGCACAACCTGGCTATCTGCAGGACTCAGCCACTGCCAGCAGACATTGGAGGACCACCAGAGGAGGAGGAGGAGGAGCACCAGCACGGGAGGGAGGCAGAAAGTGCAAGGGCCGTCCGTCGGCGGCTTATTGCAACTCGGTTCTAGGCCCCCTCTCAGGGAATGGCTTGTGCCAATGAAAGAAGATGAATGTAGCCGCTCCGCAAGCCCTCAGCCGATCAAGGCAACAAATACTTCCAAAAGCAAACATGGACAGTGCGATTAAAGAATTTTTTTTAATGTGATACCTCTGTGCCCTTCCCGCATGACAAACTAATTCAGAGAAACCCCCCCAAAAAAAACAAAGACACCAGTCTCGGCCTTCATATATAAAACAAATACACCAGTCTCGGCCTTCATATATAAAACAAAGACACCAGTCTCGGCCTTCATATATAAAACAAATACACCAGTCTCGGCCTTTATATATAAAACAACACATTTGGACACACCTTCTACTCTTTCCCCTGCGAGGGTGATCCATCTCGCTTCCGTGACTGGCCCCTACCCGCCCTGCAGCTCCTCCTCAATGGGACCCCAGTGGCTGTAGCAAGGCTGGGGGAAGGCTGCTGAGGGTCAGATGGTGAGACGGCAGATGCCCTTGGGGGTCGACCTGGACCAGCTCTGGGCCTGGAGGGGCCGGCTGCTGACTGCTCCAACTCTGCTTGGGCGGCAGCAGTCTGTCCTACGGGTGGTGGCAGCTGCAGTGGAGGAGTGACAGTGTTGGCTGCAGGAATGCTGCCAACCTGACAGAGCACAGGCACTCCCTGGTCGGCTGATGCACTGGCACTCGCACGGGCCAGCACTGCAGCATGCGCAGCAATCTGCTGAAGCACAGACTGCTAGGCTGCTGCGGCGCGGCGAGTGCCCCGGCGATGCCTGGCCAATCCAGCGAGGGTGGCAGCAGTTAGTGCCCATGTGGCCCTGGGCTGTGTCTGCATGACACCAGCCAGTGAATGCACGGCACGACTGAGCACTTGGCTGGAGGCCGCCTGTGATGCAGCGAAGTCCTGCAGACTCCTGGCCTGTGCTGCACTGAATTCTTGCAGACTCCTGGCCTGTGCTGCCCCGAATTCCTGTACACTCCTTGCCAGTGACTCTATGCAGTCAGGCATCCTTGCCACTGCAGCCATAAGCTCAGTGTGCCTGCGCTCAGCCTGGGCACCCATTTCCGCAAGGAGCCGCACCACTTCTGTGCTCACTGTAGCGGGACTGAAGGCCGCACTCACCCTCCGGGGAGAAGGCCGCCAAGCTTCCCCACCCCTCCCGCGTTGCTGCAGCCCGCTGGGTCCCGGAACTTCACTCTCCTCCCACCCGTCCCCCCTGCTCCCCTCCAGGGAAGACGTGTCCCCAGCATGGCCGTGGGCTGCCTCGGCTGAGGGTGTCCCTGATGGGCCGGCTTCCTCTTCCTCCTCCTCTATTTCTGACTCCGAGACAGTGCCAGCTTGAGGGGCTGCCTCCTCACCTGGCGATTCACCATTTGAAAGCAGGGAGGCACAAGAGCTGCTTTAGAGTGAGGACAGGGTGGCAGCGAGGGAGGCATGAGTGCTGCTATGCACTGCATTGGTTCGATAGTGGCAAAGGATGCTGGTGTGAGGCACAAGTGGAAAGAGAGAGGTCAAAAAGGTGATGACCTTACCATTGGTGCCCAGAACAGGGTCGGCATCTCCAGTGGCGACGGGGCCAATCAGCCGGCCTGCCATGATCCGCTCCACTCGCTGCTCTAGGTCGCTGAGCTGTTTCAGGTCAGGACGGCCTCCCCCAGTCTGTCGCTGCTGTCTTTGGTTATGCGCCAGCTTGCCCTGCAAGAGAAAGGGCGGCCTCTAAGTACAGTGTGAAGCCCTGATCTTGCCTGCACTGCCTCCCATGGTGGAATAGCCCTGACAGTGTGAAACCCTGATCTTGCCTGCACTGCCTCCCATGGTGAAATAGCCCTGACAGTGTGAAGCCCTGATCTTGGCTGCACTGCCTCCCATGGTGGAATAGCCCTGACAGTGTGAAGCCCTGATCTTGCCTGCACTGCCTCCCATGGTGGAATAGCCCTGACAGTGTCAAGCCCTGATCTTGCTTGCACTGCCTCCCACGGTGGAATAGCCCTGGCAGTATCAAGCCCTGATCTTGCCTGCACTGCCTCCCATGGTGGAATAGCCCTGACAGTGTGAAGCCCTGATCTTGCCTGCACAGCCTCCCATGGTGGAATAGCCCTGACAGTGTCAAGCCCTGATCTTGCATGTACTGCCTCCCATGGTGGAATAGCCCTGATAGTGTATAAAGTCCTGAATGTGCAAGTGTTTTTCATGACAGTCCCATAGCTGCTGGATCAGGGCTGGGCATTAGAGCTTTCAGGTCCCTTTGGCCATAAAGTGAGGTGCACATGCAGGGATGAGGAGGATACTGGAAAGGGTACTCACCCTGACAACCCGAGTGAGGTCGTTTAATTTTTTACGGCATTGGGTTGGAGTCCTGCCAACCACGCTGTTGGAGGTGACCCTGTTTGCCACCTCCCTCCAGGCTTTCCGATAATCGTCTGGCAGCGGCCTCCTGCCACCCTCAGGGAAGAGGACATGACGCCTGCGCTCCACTGCACCAACCAGCAGCCTCAGGTCACCCTCGCCGAAGCGCTGCGCTCTCTCCCTGGCCTTCTCCATTCTCCTGGGCGTGGAGCAGTTCAAACAGCAGTGGTCAGGCCTTGCTTTAGGGCTGCAGTGTGCAGGGCGTGGCAGCCAAACAATTCCACCCTCCCCCTTTTAAGAGCTGACCGGCGCCTGACTCTCTGCCTTCAATGAGCAACTCGCCGCACCTGCGCTGCGCCCGCCCTCGGTGTTAGCGCCCCGGTTCGCCGGCTTAGCGCCTAATGATAGTCGTGCATCACCTGCTTTAGCGCAGCAGCAACCTCTTGGGGCGATGCAACTGAATATCGGCGAAGGTGGCGCCAAGTTGCGCCGGGCGCAAAATTTAGCGACCGCCCGGCTGTAGCGCCCCAAACGTGGTTATACTGAATTTCTAGGCCATGATCTTCCTAGTGAGTCAATAACAGGCTGAAACCTCGAGGGATGGAGAGTGAAGAATGCAAGTGTTGAGGAATTGTAGCTCCGAATATTCTTTTGGAGTTGGCCTAAAGGCGATTTATCGAGGCAATGTAGTACTGACTTTCTGAATGTGTGCCTCCAGCTGGAGGAGGGAGCACTCAACCCCCTCCCCCCAGGAGGGCACGGAGGGAAATTGCAAGTGCACATCCAGTGATTTTTCCATCTGTTCATTTTAATGGTTTGGAACATTGTGGGGAGTACATCCATGATTTTCCATCGTGTTCTCCCAGTGGGCAGGCCTCCCACTGGGAGTATGCTATGTAATTCTATATAAAGTTACAGGCATGAGAGAGAAGATTCGCACCAGATCAGTCTGGGACTTATTTGAAATCAGGTCCTAAAAGTAATAGTTCTGTGAGAAATGAGGATTGTGTTACCTCGTGCTCAAAATTTGTTTCCTACGTTAAAATATCGCTTCAGATAGAGGGAAAAAGTACCAATTTTCTTGGTAGAACATTAGTTGATGGTGATTCATGGTAAATGGGACCTAGGTGCGCTTAAAATTATTGCTGAAAATGAAATTCAAGTAGGAAGTTATTTCATTCCCTTGCACCATCATCCCCAACCTGAACAAATGAGCACATTTAAAACAATGCAATTAAAATCTTTCTATCTATCTACCTATCTATCTATCTATATATATAAAAGGATACATCTGTCTGTCTGTCTGTCTGTCTGTCTGTCCTTCGGTGTGTCTGTCCGGCTATACACTCTAAAGTTATAGAGCGTACCTACACGTGCGTTACATCAAAAGAAAGCTTACGATTCCGGAACGGTCATAAGCATATTTACGTTTCGGCAAGACAAAAATTGCACCCACGGTATCCAAAAAACGTTCAAAATTCTGCTCATTAGCATCTCATTATCCGCTCATTAGCAATAGAGTGACATTAAGGTCGACCATTCGTATGGTCGAGCGACCCGACGGTCGACCAATCGTTGCGTGGCGGGGGCGGGTTCCTGGCGCGTGCGGGCGGGCCCTCCTTGAGTCGAGTGACGGGACGATTGACCAATCCTACGCTTCGGTGACCTGACGGTCGACCAATCGGTGCATGTGTGGGCGGGCCTTATCGTTCTGAACCGAGGTGAGTCACCGCCATCTTCATTCCAAACTTTTCATTTCTTTTTCCCGCTTTCTGCGTCTTTAAAAAAAAGTTGCTTTTAAAACACATATTGTTTTTAAAAAAAGTTAATTACTTTCTAAATCTTTTATCTAATCTCATTAATTTTCCTACCTTTCCCCGTTTTTGCAGGTAGGCCTCGAAGCCTGGGCGTCTGTTGCCAGCCATGCTGGACCCTAGGCAATTGTTTTGGAGCAAGCTCCTCCCACCCCTTACCCCCCAGCCCCCCGCTGGGCCCGATTCCGAACCAGCAGCCAGCCATCTTGGTAAAGGCTGGCTGGGCTCACTCCAAGCTCCTCGCGCTTCATTCGCGCTCGCGCTGCACGGCACACGCGCACCTCCACACAGAGCGTGGCCAGAGGGAAGTGAACAGGTTGCGGGGGGGGAGGGGGAGCGGAGAGGGTTACCCCGGCAGCCGGGCTCGCCAGCCGCAATCGGCCGTCACAAGCCGCTCAGGCCCAGGCCCGGTCCCGGAGATCGGGAGGCGGAGAGGGGAGGAGGGTTACCAAGGCAACCGGGTCCGGCCAGCCGCAATCAGCCGTCTCAAGCCGCCTCAGGCCCAGCCTCGGGAGGGCGGGGCTCGGGCTGACCGGGGCGCTGCGCTCGGCATGTCAGTGCGTGGGGTGGCACGGAGCTCAACAGAGCCATCGCCGGCAGAGAGGAGAGTGTCTGCTGGCTCCCCCGTCCCTTTCTCCACCCCCCTCCTTCCCCCACCTCCCCCACCCCTCTCCTCCTCTCCCCCCTCCCCTCCTCTCCCCCTCCCCTCCCCCTCCTCTCCCCCTCCCCTCCCCCTCCTCCCCCTCCCCCTCCCCCTTCCTCCCCCTTTCCCCCTCCCCTCCCCATTCCCCCCTCCCCTCCCCTTCCCCCCTCCCCTCCCCTTCCCCCCTCCTCTTTCCCCCCTCCCCTCCCCTTCCCCCCTCCCCTTTCCCCCCTCCCCTTTCCCCCCTCCCCAATCCTCTTCACCCCCTCCCCCACTCCTCTTCCCCCCCTCCCCTCCCCTTTCCCCCCTCCCCTCCCCTTCCCCCCTCCCCTCCCCTTCCCCACCTCCCCTTTCCCCCCTCCCCTCCCCTCCCCTTTCCCCCTCCCCTTTCCGCTCCCCTTTCCCCCCTTCCCTTTCCCCCTCCCCTTTCCCCCCTCCCCATTCCCCCTCCTCCCCTTTCACCTTCCCCCCTCCCCTTTCCCCTTCCCCCCCTTCACCCCCCTTTCCCCTTCCCCCCTTCCCCCCAGTTGCGCTCTCTCTTCACCCCATTCGCTCTCTCTTCCCCCCAGTTGCTCTCTCTCTTCCCCCCAGTTGCTCTCTCTCTTCCCCCCAGTCGCTCTCTCTCTTCCCCCCCAGTCGCTCTCTCTCTTCCCCCCCAGTCGCTCTCTCTCTTCCCCCCCAGTCGCTCTCTCTCTTCCCCCCCCAGTCGCTCTCTCTCTTCCCCCCAGTCACTCTCTCTCTTTCCCCCCCAGTCGCTCTCTCTCTTCCCCCCAGTCGCTCTCTCTCTTCCCCCCCAGTCGCTCTCTCTCTTCCCCCCCAGTCGCTCTCTCTCTTCACCCGCAGTCGCTCTCTCGCTCCCCCCCCAGTCACTCTCTCTCTTCCCCCCCAGCCACTCTCTCTCTCTTCCCCCCAGTCCCTCTCTCTCTTCCCCCCCAGTCGCTCTCTCTCTTCCCCCCCAGTCGCTCTCTCTCTTCCCCCCAGTCGCTCTCTCTCTTCCCCCCAGTCGCTCGCTCTCTTCCCCCCCAGTCGCTCTCTCTCTTCCCCCCCAGTCGCTCTCTCTCTTCCCCCCCAGTCGCTCTCTCTCTTCCCCCCAGTCGCTCTCTCTCTTCCCCCCCAATCGCTCTCTCTCTTCCCCCCAGTCGCTCTCCCTCTTCCAACAACATGCCCTCGAAAAAGCCTCGGCACCGCCGGGCATCTATATATATAAAAGGATAGATCTGTCTGTCTGTCTGTCTTTCGGTATGTCTGTCCGGCTATACACTCTAAAGTTATAGAGCGTACCGACACGTGCGTTACATCAAAAGAAAGCTTACAATTCTGGAACGGTCATAAGCATATTTACGTTTCGGCGAGACAAAAATTGCGCCCGCGGTATCCAAAAAACGGTCAAAATTTCGCTCATTAGCATCTCATTATCCACTCATTAGCATAGAGTGACATTAAGGTCGACCAATCGTACGGTCGAGCGACCCGACGGTCGACCAATCGCTGCGTGGCGGGGGCGGGTTCGTCGTGCGTGCGTGCGGGCCCTCCTAGAGTCGAGTGACAGGACGATTGACCAATCCTATGCTTCGGTGACAGGACGATTGACCAATCGGTGCGTGTGTGGGCGGGCCTTATCATTCTGAACCGAGGTGAGTAGCCGCCATCTTTCTTCCATTCTTTTTCCCGCTTTCTGCGTCTTTCTTTTCAAATATACATTTCCAGCAAAAAAAAAGTTGCTTTTAAAACACAAATTGTTTTTTAAAAAAGTAAATTAATTTGTACATCTTTTCTCCAACCTCTATAATTTTCCTACCTTTCACCGTTTTTGTAGGCCTCGAAGCCTCGGCCTCTCCTCTGCACCCACGCCCGAGCTAGGCACCTCCCGGCCACAGTCAACAAGCGGCCCCCGATCGCCACCATCTTTTTGAAGGCTGGAGGGGCGGGCCTCAGCCGAGCGTTGCTACCGCCGCCATCTTAGTAAAGGCTGGTGCGGCGGTGGCGGCACGGAGCTCCGCGGAGCAAGTGCGCGGTGGCGTCTCACTCTCCCCCCAAGTCTCTCTCTCTCTCTCGCTTCCCCGCGCCTCCTGAATGCGCGGGGGAAGAGGCCCGGGACACCGTGGCCGCTTTCGGAGACTTCAACTCCGTGACAGGTGAGGAGGGTCTTTGTTGTTCACGTTGGGCGGCGGGCGGGTTCCCCGGGTGCTGATCTCTGGTGTTGTGGGTGTGGGGCCGGAGCCCGGCTCTTACCTTGCCCCGGAGAGCGGGCGGACGACGGGGCCTGGAGTAGCAAATCGGGCACCGGCGCCAAGATGATTTCCATACAGAGCCTGAGCAGCCGGCGAGCTCGCAGATAAAAAATGGCAGAAAAAAGGGGAACAGACGTCAGAGAGACAGAGAAATGGGGAGAGGGAGAGGGAGATGGGCAGGGAGGGAGAGAGGAGAGGGGCAAGGAGGGAGAGGGAAGAGAGAGAGGGTGGGGGGAGAGAGAGAGGTTGGGGTGAGGGGAGAGAGGGTGAGGGGAGGGTTGAGAGAGAGGGTGGGGGGAGAGAGAGAGGGTGGGGGGAGGGGAGAGAGAGAGGGTGGGGGAGGGGAGAGAGAGAGGGTGGGGGGAGGGGAGAGAGAGAGGGTGGGGGAGGGGAGAGAGCGTGGGGGGGAGGGGGAGAGAGAGAGGGTGGGGGAGCGAGAGAGGGTGGGGGGAGGGGAGAGAGAGATGATGGGGGAGCGAGAGAGGGTGGGGGAGGGGAGAGGAAGAGGGTGGGGGGAGGGGAGAGGGGGAGGGAGGGAGAGGACAAGGGGGGGGAGGGAGGGAGAGAGAGTAAGCAGGGAGAGACAGGGGGAGGGAGAGAGAGAGGGTGAGGGAGGGAGAGGGTGAGGAGAGGGGGGAGGGAGAGGAGAGGACAGGGGGGAGGGGGAGGGAGAGAGAGTAAAGCAGGGAGAGACGGGAGGGAGAGAGAGGGTGAGGGAGGGAAAGAGTGAGGGGGTGACAGGGAGGGAGAGCTTACCTTCTTCCTTCCTTCGCAGGGGTCCATCGGGCCACCTTCCTCCCGTCGCTCTCTCTCTTCCCCCCCCAGTCGCTCTCTCTCTTCCCCCCCAGTCGCTCTCTCTCTTCCCCCCCCATCGCTCTCTGTATTCCCCTCCAGTCGCTCTCTCTCTTCCCCCCCAGTCGCTCTCTCTCTTCCCCCCCAGTCGCTCACTCTCTTCCCTCCGAATCGCTCTCTCTCTTCCCCCCGTCGCTCTCTCTCTTTCCCCCCAGTCGCTCTCGCTCTTCCCCCCCCAGTCGCTCTCTCTCATCCCCCCAGTCGCTCTCTCTCTTCCCCCCCAGTCGCTCTCTCTCTTCCCCCCCAGTCGCTCTCTCTCTTCCCCCAGTCGCTCTCTCTCTTCCCCGCCAGTCGCTCTCTCTCTTCCCCCCCAGGTCGCCCTCTCTCTTCCCCCCAGTCGCTCTCTCTCTTCCCCCCCAGTCACGCTCTCTCTTCCCCCCGTTCGCTCTCTCTCTTCCCCCCCAGTCGCTCTCTCTCTTCCCCCCCAGTCGCTCTCTCTCTTCTCCCCCAGTCGCTCTCTCTCTTCCCCCCCAGTCGCTCTCTCTCTTCCCCCCCAGTCACTCTCTCTCTTCCCCCCCAGTCGCTCTCTCTCTTCCAACAACAACATGCCCTCGAAAAAGCCTCGGCACCGCCGGGCACTCCAGTTAGTACACTATAAATACACACGCGCGCAAATCCAGCATTCATGGTAAACCAGAGATACCAGAATCCAATCTGTTCATCTTAATAACAAGATCTCTTAGGTGACCAGTAAACTTGCAATCTTCAACAGTGATCCCTCATCCGTGCCAGCTGCCATTTTGATATGAGATGGCAGTAATAGTATGTGTAGGAGGTAGATTTGTGATGACACAGCCTTGAAGCCAAAATCCAGCTTTGCTAAATCCCTCATCTTTAAATGGAAAAAAATAAGCTGAAGGTCTAGTGTCTCATAAACACCGATAATAATGTTGTGGTTTAAGTTGGGAGTTTATTTTAGTTTGATTAGATTTTATGCTTAATTATATTAGTGGTGCTTCCTCAGTTTGAAGGGGCACTTGTGAAGTTGCCTCCCTGCTAGTGACACTGGGGCAATCCAGTGTCATCTTTAATGTATTATTTAAAATAGTCAAAGTGAAGAATGGTGCCCCAGTAATACAGTAGATAAAAATGTTCAACTTAAGCAATGACTTAAAGTGTTAAAAAAAGATCTCTTTTGCAGTCATGTTGTTTTACAGTCTGATATACCTTACAAATGCAATAGTCTTGTACAATACAGGTCTGAGTCCATTGCATTTGATCTCATTAAAACTAGGGATGGGTGTTTGCATTTCTTCCAAATTTCTGCTTCATCTTTGAAGGCTCCTGGATTTGATCCCACCCCTACAAGCTATATATCATTTTGCCTAGGCTAACAAAGAAAACAGACAAAAGAAAAATACTGCAGATGCTGGAAATCTGAAATAAAAACAGAAAATGCTGGAAATACTCAGCAGGTCAGGCAGCATCTGTGGAGAGAGAAACAGAGTTAACGTTTCAGGTTGATGACCCTTCATCAGAACTGGAAAAAGCTGGAGATTGAACAGGTTTTTAAGCAAGTGCAGGGGCAGGGAAAGGGGGGAGGGGAGGAAAGAACAAAAGGGAAGGTCTGTGATAGGATGGCAGGCAGGAGAGATTAAGAGACATTAAGAGATGGTGCAAGGCAAAAGGAGATGGTAATGGGACAAGTTAGGAAACAAAAGATGGCTCTAGATGAAGTGTAAATGGCACTGGCAGAATGAAAGACAGGTGCCATGTGGGAGAGAGAAAAAAAATAATAATAAATAAAATAAATGGAAAACAAAAAAGAATATGAGCAGAGATTATGGTCTGAAATTGTTGAACTCTATGTTGAGTCCAGAAGGGTGTAAAGTGCTTAATCGAAAGATGAGGTGCTGTTCCTCGAGCTTACATTGAGCTTCATTGGAACAGTGTAACAGGCCGAGGACGGTGAGGTCGGAGTGGGAATGGAGCGGAGAATTAAAGTGACAGGCGACCGGAAGCTCGGGGTCACCCTTACGGACTGAACGGAGGTGTTCCATAAAGCAGTCACCCAATCTGTGTTTGGCCTCCCCAATGTACAGGAGAGCGCATCGTGAGCGGCGAATACAGTATACTAAATTACAAGAAGTACAAGTAAATCACTGTTTCACCTGGAAGGAGTGTTTGGGGCCCTGGACAGTGGGAAGGGTGGAGGTAAAAGGGCATGTGTTGCATCTAGAATTTGGACCACTAAGAAAACAGACACATCGGAGACCAAAGGTACAATCCACTGCACCACCACTAAGACTATCAAATCAGTGTTGCAGCAGCAACACAGCCATGGGTAGACTGCAAGAAAGCATGGATATGGGCATATCTTCTTCTTTTTTGGCAGTCCCTCAGAACCGAGGATGACTTGCTTCCACATTAAAAACGAGTTCGCAGGTGACTGATGAGTCCAATGCGGGACCTACAGTCTCTGTCACAGGTGGGGAAGGGGCGGGCGGGTGGGGTGCTTGGGTTGACGTGCGCTCCTTCCGCTGTTTGCGCTTGGCTTCCACTTGCTCCCGGCGAAGAGACTCGAGGTGTTCGGCGCCTTCCTGGATGCTTCTCCTCCAATTTGTGCAGTCTTGGGCCAGGGATTCCCAGGTGTCGATGGGGATGTTACACTTTTTCAAGGAGGCTTTGAGGGTGTCCTTGAAGCGTTTCTTCTGCCCACGTGGGGCTCTCTTGCCGTGCCGGAGCTCCGAGTAGAGTGCTTGTTTTGGGAGTCTCGTATCGGGCATGCGGACAATGTGACCCGTCCATTTGAGCTGATTGAGCATGGTCAAAGCTTCGATGCTGGGGATGTTGGCCTGAGCAAGAACACTGACGTTGGTGCGCTTATCCTGCCAATGGATTTGCAGGATCTTGCAGAGGCAGCGTTGGTGGTACCTGTAATATTTGCATATTGATTTATCATTGGCCCGCAGGCATCTGTAAGGAATACCTATTATATTCACATGTGATCACATGCTGAGTTGTCATTGGCCTGCAGGCTATTGTTCAGAAGACCCAGGGGGTCCTGACTCCATCTGGTCCACACGGTGCTGTTCTGCTGTGAGTCAGAAAAGATCTGATGCTTCATTAAAAGATTTTAAATTGTAATACTCCGTTGTCCTGCAATTTATTATTTTTGTACAAAGTGTGCAAAACAAGACATGGTGTCAGAACAGGGATTTGAAATGGACATCGTTGGAGCTCCCTTACCTCGAATGAATTGGGAATCTTTGAACTTACATAGAGAATGGTGCAAGTTCAAGCAACACGTGGAGTTGATGTTTTCGGGTCCACTGAAAAGCAAAGGGGAGGAAGAAAGATGCAGCTACCTACTCCTGTGGATCGAAGAAAAAGGGAGAGACATTTTTAACACATGGCCTCTCACCGCGGATGAAGCAAAGGTACTGAAAAGTTATTTTGACCGTTTTGAAGCATATGTGATGCCCAAGACAAATACGATATTCGCTAGGTACAAGTTTCAGGAGAAAGTACAAGGAGCTAGTGAGTCGTTTGAACAGTTCGTGACTGAGTTAAAACTGCTGGTAAAAGACTGTGTATATTCAGATAAAGATGAGATGGTCAGAGACCGCATCGTGTTTGGAATACATTCAGCTAAAGTGAGAGAGAAACTTTTGAATGTTGGGTCCGGGCTAACGCTGAACAAAGCTATGGACATAGCTAGATCACACGAGATAGCCCAAGCACAGTTGAAAACCATAACCGGCGCCACGAACAGCTCGCGTGAACAGAGAGTGCACGCAGTTAATAGACACACACCAAAGAACACTGCCCAGAGAGCGTGTTTCAGAACAGAAAGAACAGCGAGAGTTCTAAAAATGGGTGACACAGACATAAAACGCTTCAAAAACTGTGGATATTGTGGAAACAACTGGCATGGAGAAAAGGAGTACTGCCCTGCCAAAGGAAGGCAATGTACTAAATGTGGTAAACGGAACCACTTTGCTAAAGTCTGCAGGACTGTTTTCAGAAAAGCAGTACATACAGTGAGTGACAGCCAAATGCCAGATAGAGAGCCAAATGCAAAGGAACTGTTTATTGATTCTGTGTCACAGAAAAAACAGATTTCAGGGACTGAGCAAGCCTATGCCGATATTGAGATAGGAAAACAGGGCACAGAGCTTAGGTTTAAACTAGACACTGGATCTCAAGTTAATGTAATTCCTCTGAGTGAGTATCACAGCTTGAAGGATGAGTGTGAGCTACAGCCCACCTCACGCAGACTGACCGGCTATGGGGGTGAGCAGCTCAATGTAAAAGGCACATGCGTGATGAAATGCAAGTACAAAGAAATGACATGATGTTGGACTTGCACATTATTGACACTCTCAAGCACCTCCAGTGCTAGGTCTAAAGGCATGTTTAGACATGGACCTCGTCAAGCTAGTGCGATCATTGACAGCACCAGTTGAGAAGCAGGCAGTTATGGAGGAGCTTGCTGACGTTTTCAAAGGAATCGGACTATTCCCAGGTGAATGCACTATTCACCTTGACCCAGCAGCAACCCCTGTGGTTTTCCCACCGAGAAGGATACCCCTTGCTCTATGTAGTCACCTGAAGGAGGAGCTGCAGAGCATGGAGAATATGTAAATCATCGTCCAGGAAACAGAACCGACAGAGTGGGTCAACGCGTTAGTAATGGTTGAGAAACCACGTACAGGCAAGCTCAGAGTCTGTCTCGACCCCAGAGATTTGAACAAGGCTATCAAACGCCCTCACTACCCTCTACCAACGCTAGATGACATCACACCCAAGCTATTGGGAGCACGTTACTTCAGTGTAATGGACACACGATCAGGATACTGGACTATCAAGCTCATGGAAGAGTCATCTAAGCTAACAACATTCAACACACCATTTGGACGCTACTGATTTCTGCGTTTACCATTTGGTCTTATCTCAGCTCAGGATGAATTCCAGCGGAAGATCGACGAAACCTATGAAGGCCTCGATGGAGTAGTCGCAATCGTAGATGACATCCTCATCTATGGCAGGAATAGAGAGGAACATGACAGGAACCTCCATGCGATGCTACAAAGATCACAGGAGAAAGGTATCCAGCTCAACCCCAAGAAAAGCATAATCGGATCCACCGAGATCAGTTATTTTAGGCATCGCCTCTCAACTGATGGCATTAAGCCGGATCCAGAGAAAATCTCCACCATCAAGAAGATGGCGCCACCGAAGAACCACGCAGAGCTAGAAACAGTACTAGGCATGGTTAACTACTTAGCCAAGTTTGCCCCGAGCCTCTCCGAAATCAACGCACCCATGCGTCAGTTGCTCAAACAATCCAATGAGTTCTTGTGGGACAAACAACATGACACAGCATTTCAGAAAATGAAAGACCTAATCACCAGAGAACCAGGACCAGTTCTTGCCTACTTCGACCCCAACAAAGAGCTCAGACTACAAGTGGACGCGTCAAAGTACGGACTAGGCGCAGTATTACTGCAAGAAGGAAAGCCCATCGGCTACGCTTCCAGATCTCTCTCAGACAGTGAAATCAACTATGCTCAAATCGAGAAAGAGCTGTATGCAATTCTGTTTGGATGTAAGTGTTTCCACCAGTACATCTATGGCCGACAAGTCATTGTGGAATCCGATCACAAGCCGCTCGAGTCAATCATGAGGAAACCACTAGCCGCAGCCCCACCAAGGGTACAGAGAATGATCCTTCAGCTACAGAAGTACGACTTCACAATCATTCACCGTCCAGGCAAAGACATTCCTTTCGCAGACATGCTCTCCAGAAAGTCTCTTAGCTACCAGGACAGCAGCCTCAGTGAAGGCATGGATGTGCAGGTGCACATGGTGTACAACAGCTTACCTGTGAGTGACTCAAAACTGAAGGAGATCCAAGCAGGAACAGAGAAAGATGTACAACTCACACTGCTGAGCAAAGTCATACATGAAGGATGGCCTGAGGAAAGGAGGAAATGCCCTCAGAGCATATCTGAATTCTGGAACCACAGAGACGAACTGTCACAAATCAATGGAATCATCTTCAAAGGGGAGAAAATCATCATTCCTACCAGTCTCAGAGAAGAGATGTTGACAAAACTTCATGCTGGACATATGGGCATGGAAAAATGTAAACAAAGAGCACGTGACATTATGTTTTGTCCTGGAATGTGCAAACACATTGAGGACATTGTCGGAAAATGTTTCATTTGTCTAGAACGCTGCCCATCAAATGTCAAAGAGCCCATGATACCTCACCATATCCCAGACAGGCCCTGGCAGGTCGTTAGCTGCAAGCAAGTGCATGCAAAACATGTACAGAGACAGCAACACCAAAAGAGATACTATGACAGGTCAGCTAGACTACTGCCGCCGCTGCACAATGGAGAATCCGTCAGAATCCAGGAGCATGACTACTGGAAGCCTGCAGTCGTCATCCAGCCAGCTGACACTGAGCGATCGTATCACGTCCGCACCCCAGAAGGACAGGTGTGCCGCCGCAATCGCAGGCACCTCCTGAACACCAAGGAACAACACCGTCATTCCGACGAGAGGTCAAGCCTAGAGTTATCCTTGTCTTGTGAACTGCCAAAGGGTGTAGGCGAATCGCTGCCCCAAAAAAACTGTACATCGTTATTGAAACGTTGAGATGTTTTCAGTGCTACTTAAATGTTGAGTTTACTTATATGTTGATGCTACTGAGAACATTATGTAGAAGAAAGGTTCAAAAGTAATGGATAACATTTTTCTTTTAAAAAAAAGGGGATGTAATATTTGCATATTGATTTAACTTTGGCCCACAGGCATCTGTAAGGAATACCTATTATATTCACATGTGATCACATGCTGAGTTGTCATTGGCCTGCAGGCTATTGTTTAGAAGACCCAGGGGGTCCTGACTCCATCTGGTCCACACGGTGCTGTGCTGCTGTGAGTCAGAACAGACCTGATGCTTCATTAAAAGAGTTTAAATTGTAATACTCCGTTGTCCTCCAATTTATTATTTTTGTAGAAAGTGTGCAAAACAAGACAGTACCTACCAACCTGCCCCCGCCACACAGTACTGCCCCCTGATTATGAAAATCCACAACAAGGCCTTGGACAACGTGAACCACTTTCCATGCCTTGGGAGCCTACTGTCAACAAGGGCAGACGTTGAAGATGAAGTCCAACACCGCCTTCAGTGTGCCAGTGCAGCCTTCGGTCGCCTGAGGAAGAGAGTGTTTGAAGATCAGGACCTCAAACCCAGCACTAAGCTCATGGTCTACAGAGCAGCAGTGATACCCACCCTGCTGTATCCCTCAGAGACATGGACCATGTACAGCAGGCACCTCAAAGCACTGGAGAGATACCACCAACGCTGCCTCCACAAGATCCTGGGCTTATATCCAGCCCCTAGCTCACCAGTGATTTGGGTCCCCCTCCCAGCTGTAAGAACATAAGAACATAAGAAGTAGGAGCAGGAGTAGGCCATACGGCCCCTCGGGCCTGCTCTGCCATTCAATAGGATCATGGCTGATCCGAACCTAGACTCACGTCCACTTCCCTGCCCTCTCCCCGTAACCCCTAATTCCCTTATCAGCCAGGAAACTGTCTATCTCCATTTTAAATTTATTTAATGTCGCAGCTTCCACAGCTCTCTGAGGTAGCAAATTCCATAGATTTACTACCCTCTCAGTGAAGAAGTTTCTCCTCATCTCAGTTTTGAAAGGGCAGCCCCTTATTCTAAGATTATGCCCCCTAGTTCTAGTCTCACCCATCAGTGGAAACATCCTCCCCGCATCCACCCGATCAAGCCCCCTCACAATCTTATATGTTTCGATAAGATCACCTCTCATTCTTCTGAATTCCAATGAGTAGAGGCCCAACCTACTCAACCTTTCCTCATAAGTCATAAGGGTGAATAACAATAGAAAGTACTTGTGTTGCTGCAGGCGCCAGCTGAATAGCAGCTTCTCGCCAATAACCTGCCACAATAGAAGGCTATTCATGAAGAACCATGAGAAATTGAGGCAGCTGTGAACTCTGACATTTTATCTGTCAACATTTATTGCCACCATTTTTATAAAAATAGTCCACAAGAACCAGAAGTGGTCCAAACTCAGCAAAAATAAAATAAAATGGTATTTGGAAGTTCAACAGAAATAGTTCATTTGGATTTTTGAGTTTGGAGTTCAGCTCTTCCTTCATCCTTAAATTATAACTGAAAACATGAAACATAAAAAAATTGCATTTTCCAGCAATCAATTTTTCCACCATCCTTAAGCTGCCAACATCACACACTATTTCCCAACCCCGAGAATAGTCAGATAACCAGGCCTCTGCCAACACGGCATCTGAGTTGGTGCCTGAGAGATGTGTGAATGCAGCGGTTGACTCACTCTCTGATTTTTTACTTCCTTTTTCTTGCGATAGCCTGACTTCGATTGAAAACTTACCATGTGGGGAATCATGAGTATCTACCCACACTCACCAATATGCAACTGGTTTTAGTGGTCATCTTTCAGAAAGTTCATCTTCTCCCAAATAAAGTTACTATCTCAACACTATATTATCCTCTTTAGTACTGGCAAAACAGTGCCACGGTGCCTTGGAGAAGCAGGTTATGTAAATTACCCCATTCCACAGAGTTCCTGATCCCAGTCGTGCTGCTGTGGAAAGAAGAGAGGCCAAAGGTTGGGTGGGAAGAAACATCTGACAATATGCTCCTCCTGGTAGGAGGAAGAGTGACATTGACTGAGTCCTGGGAATGGGTCATCTGCTTGCCACAGGAGATGCAAGGCCTGACAACAGTTTACTGTTCATTGGCTTTAAAGGGCTTTGGGACATCCTGAGTTCCTGAAAGGTGCTATGTCTTTCTTCCTTTCTAATCTGTTTTTAGTGATGTTGGTTGAGGGATAAATATTGGCCAGGACACTGAGGAGAACGCCCCAAACCTTCTTTGAAATAATGTCGTGGGTCATTTATATCCACCTGATCTGAAAGAAGGCATCTCCAACAGTGCCGCGCTCCCTCAGTACTGCACTAAAATATCAGCCTAGATTATGTGCTCAAGTCTCCGGAGTGGGACCTGAACCCACGACCTTCTGACGCAGAGGCGAGCAAGAGTGCTACCACTGAGCCAAGAATGAAAACCTTGGCTGAGACTAAGGCCACGATTTCACCGACCGAGGCGGATCCGGGGCGGCCGGGGTCGATGTTGTGGTCCCAGCCCGCTGCCGACTGCAGCCGCACTCTCCAAGAGAATTTACGTTAATAGGGCTTGTTAAGCCCGCCCTGCAAGGTTCCTGGCCAATTAATAGGGAGCGGATCTGATGACGCGTCATCAGCTGGTTTCCTTAAAAGGACCATGTCCAAATTGATTTTCACAGTTCTGCTGCCAGTGTTCTACAGCATTGAGGTGCTGCAAACACTGACAAGCACTTCTCAGAGGTGCACGGCTGCACCCAGACTCTCTCATGGCTCCCACCATATGCTCATGGAGGGAGTCACAGCACGCAGGGAGGTTCTCTTCGCTTCCCATGGGTGGAAGAGACCTCTCCAGGAGATCAACACAGCCTGGTTGCACAAGCAGGGATGTCATCAGGAGGACCAGGCTGCAGTGGCGCAAACCTTTCAATGATCTCAGATGATCACGAAACGTTACTGCCAAGCCACATTCAACCTCATCCTGCTGTGCCACTCATCACATCCCCATCACTCTGCCTTCCCTACCCTACTCCTGCACATCTTTACTTATACCAACTTACCTTGCACCTCCACCCATCCCTCTCTATCTACATTATCACTTCCCATTTCACTAGCCACCCCTCACACTCACCCTCATCTTACTGCAAGCATACCAACTAACAACACACAGGCACTTGGGTGGTTTAGCCAATGTTCATGTGAAGATTCTGGTAATGTGCTGTCAAATATTGAAATCTTTATTTTCAGCACTTTGCTTCTTGGACAGATTTGTGTGCGCCTCTGGAAGTGGCTTAGTGAGTTGCAGTGAATGGTGAGACATAACATCAGCCCCAACACCAGCATCACTGAGCACACCAGCAGCAACAACAACACCAGCCTTCTCCGCAATCAATCACAGAACACAGAGCATCAGCACTCGACCACATTGCTGCCCGGGACGCCAGGGATGGCCTCACCATGGCCAGATTTACTTGACTGGACGCTGTACACCCTGGATGCCACATGATGTGCCAGGTTGGCACCACCCCATGCCAACAACATAAAGCATTCCTACAATAACGGTAACGGGTATGAAAGGAGTGGCTTGGGCATTGTAGGAATGCTTTATGTTGTTGGCATGGGGTGGTGCCAACTTGGTGCATCATGTGGCATCCAGGGTGTACAGCGTCAAGTCAAGTAAATCTGGCCACGGTGAGGCCATCCCTGGTGTCCCGGGCAGCAATGTGGTCGGGTGCTGATGCCCTGTGTCCTGTGATTGATTGCAGAGAAGGCTGGTGTTGTTGTTGCTGCTGGTGTGCCCAGTGATGCTGGTGTTGGGGCTGATCTTAGTAGGATTCTGAGGACCAAGGTGAGATATTTTCAAGTGCAATGATGCTGATGGAATAGATGGCAGGTGAGGTTGAGATGACAGAAGTTGTTCCAATGAGGTGGCCCTGGATAGAGAGTTGGCTCCAAACACTTGCAAGCTGCAGAAAGCTCAATATGTCTTCCAAATGCAGTAACCAACAGTTTCTGAGAATTTAAAGTGAATAGGTGTAACATGGGATCTTTTATACAACTTTGGCAGCTGTCAGGTCATGAGATAAATCAATGCTGAATCTACTCACGACATGCTGAGCTGATGTGCTCCCCGAGCAGCGGGTAACCCATGGGGGAGCACGTAAAATTGAAATGTCAGCATAAAATAACACCTAATTGGATGTTAACAATCCATTTAATTATGTCAATTGCCTCCCCCGCTGCTTGGTGTCGGGTCTGCTGATCGCTGACAGACCCGACATCTGGGAGACTCGCGTGTCAATCTTTTCTATTTTGACAGCGGACCCGCCTCCGAACCCGCCCTCTGAGCGCTGGCAAAATTCAGCCCCAAGGCTCAGTCCTAGCACTCTCAACTCTGAACTACTCAGCTGAATGCGTGGATTTAAAAGTAATCAACAGAATAAAAGTTCTCTGAAATTGTGATTTTAATGAATTGCCGTTAATGTTCGCCAAATCAAATCCAATGGAAACAACAGATGTTAAAAGGTTGAAAATAATGTTAAAGCAATACAACTCAAAGGATTAGACAGTGCATTCATTGAATTCAATTCCTGTAGCTTCAAGATGCTGAAAGAGAGGTTTGTGGTCTGCCAAGTGCCAGGAAGTTTCAGCCCTCAATGGCTAAATCTTATAGAGAGGCTCTACTGTGTGAATGAAGGCAGAACAGTCCTCATTTATAATTGCTGTACAATGTCTTCCATACCCTAGTAATTCACAGCAAGAAAAAAACCTTATGAAATCTTTCCACCAGTCTCCTGATCAACATTTCCTCTTGCAACATGCACACACTTTAAAAAGGCCACAAAGGCCGTGAATAGGCAAATGTGGAAAATTATACAACTTCAAATTCAACACCATCCCACATAATGGAAACCGAACACACTGCAAATACGCAGTGAGTCAGTCAACATCTGAAAGAAAAGAAATCAGTTAATGTTTTGTGTCGAACCCATCATCATTCCGAATGAACGCATCAAGCCATCCTTTTCTTTTAGATGCTGATTTCCAGCCTTTTTTTGCCTTGATGTCAAATTTCCAGTATTGGAGATTGTTCTTTCCATCTCGGTATTCTACGCATGGTTTTACGCAATATAACAGAATGGAGGAAATTCAAGGGCAGTGCCGCAGACTCAGAATTTGGGCATGTGAGACCGTTCAGCTTCAATTTAAGACTCGGTGAGACAGCTCAATCCACCCCTTCCCCCACCCCCACAAGCCCCAGCTTCATGTCTATGATCCATTCATTTGCTCATTATTCTGTAGGTATCAGAAATAAATGTTTAAATGGGGGGAGAAAGCAAAACTTAGATGAAAAGATTAGTAGGCATTAGAAAACTTGCTCTGGGATAGAGTGACATAACCAACACAACAGTGTAACAGTTTGAGAGAATATTTAAAAAAAAATTTGTGCTTAGCTTCTCCTGCATGGCAGAGATATGACATAGTGTTGGAGGATGTACCAACCTTATCCCTGACATTGGACAGTTATTGAGATGCTAGGTTGATATACAGTATTGCCGTGCATTAACTAGGTGATGGATGACTAAACTATTTGCTGTGGGGCCACGTTATACATCTCCCATTGAGAAAACAGAGACCATTCATTTCCAGAGACTTAACAGTTTCACGAAAACACGTCACCAAACCCCCATTTGTATGAGCAATAGTTATTCAGTTTTTGGATTAACTAGAAGTGACAAAAAAAACTATGCAACAATTACTGCTCCAACACGACTAGACACGATTTAGTTCGTAGTGCATCATTGTTATATAAATGGCAATATAACGAGATGTCAAGTTGGCAAAATTAAGCTACAGCACAAACTAAATGTAATAGCAGTAGTCCAACATCTGTGAGATACATTGATTCATCAGTGTTACTTTGCTACAATCAGACTGAATCATTAAATATAAAATCCTTTGAGCAAACTGAACACTGAATGGACAATGTACATTATGGATTGAAGAGGGAAAGAGAGCTTCAGGATTTAGCTATGCAATTATAGTCTCTAATAGAACAAACGTACATTTATCTAGTACATTTTGCATCCTCAGGACATCCCAAAATGCATCACAACCAAGGAATAACTTTTTTGCTAGGGCAATTAAGGATTGGCAATAAATGCTGGTCTTGCCAGTGACGGCTGAAACAGGCAATCACGTAGGTCATCCTTGTGAAGACCCCAAACAAAATGGCCATGGGCAGATTTAGAGCTGGAATAGAGCGGAAAGTTCAGCTCTGTAATTTTTAGAGGGCTATTATCCTCAGATTTCTTAGCGTTAGTATTTCAGAGCATCAGAATTCATTTTAACAGCTTTACAAACTGTGGTTTATAATATGAAAACTATCTATCTAGGTTATTATAAAACTAAAACAAATGTATTTTGGGATATCATAGTTGTTGGGGGATCCTTTTAAAAAAAGATGGCCTTGGCGAAGTTGGTAAGATTGAATCTATAGAAATTGTATTAAGGTCTGGAGCAGAGTGGTCCTGGCGGAACCTAAACTTAGCGTCGATGAACAAGTTATTGGTGAGTAAGTGCCGCTAGAAACATTCCATCACTTTGTTGATGATTGAGAATAGGCAAATGGGATTGGATTTGTTCTGCTTTTTGTGGGCAGGACATACCTGAGCAATTTTTCGCTTTGTCGGTGTAGATGCCAGTGTTGTAGCTGTATTGAACAACTTGGCAAGAGGCACGGCTAGTTCTGGAGCACAAGTCTTCAGCATTCAGCTGGGATGTTGTCGGGGCCCATAGCCTTTGCTGTATCCAGTGCGCTCAGCTGTTTTTTGATATCACGTGGAGTGAATCGAATTGGTTGAAGACTGGCATTGTGATGGGGACATTAGGAGGAGGCCGAGATGGATCATCCACTCGGCACTTCTGGCTGAAGATGGTTGTGAACGCTTCAGCCTTGTCTTTTGCACTCCCATGCTGGGCTCCAGCATCATTGAGGATGGGGATGTTCATGAAGCCTCCTCCTCCCGTTACTTGTTTAATGGTCCATGACTGATGTGGCAGGACTGCAGAGCTTTGATCATATCCATTGATTGTGCGATCGCTTCGCTCTCTATAGCATGCTGCTTCTGCTGTTTAGCATGCATGTAGTCCTGTGTTGTAGCTTCGCCAGGTTGGCACCACACTTTCAGGTACACCTGGTGCTGCTCCTCTACACTCCTCATTGAACCAGGGTTGGTCACCTGGCTTGATGGTAATGGTAGAGTGAGGGATATGCCGGGCCATGAGGTTACAGATTGTGGTGGAATACAATTCTGTTGCTGCTGATGGCCCACAGCGCCTCATGGATACCCAGTTTTGAGCTGCTAGATCTGTTCTGAATCTATCCCATTTAGCACAGTGGTAGTGCCACACAACAATGGAGGGTGTCCTCAGTGTGAAGATGTGACTTTGTACTTTTTTGTAGTGGTTCAGTACAACTGAGTGGTTTGCTCGGCCACTTCAGAGGGCAGTTAAGATTCAACCACATTGCTGTGGGTCTGGAGTCACATATAGACCAGACCAAGTAAGGACGGCGGGTTTTCTTCCCTAAAGGACATTAGTGAACCAGTTGGGTTTTTACGACAATCGATAGTTTCATGGTCACCATTACTGATACTAGCTTTTTACTCCAGATTATTTAATTAACTGAATTCAAATTCACATACTGCTATGGTGGGATTTGAAATCACATCTCTGCATTACTGGTCCATGCCTCTGGATTACTAGTCTAGTGTAGGAGTCTACGTACTCCTAGCAAAAAATACTGAACTCGGAGAGGTTCAACAGAAAAGGTTTAATTCTTGAGACTGCATGTTGAACACAAAATGGCGTCAGAGCCTACACCAAGCATGACTGCCTTTTCTCAGTCCCCAGCTTCGACTGCTCCTCCCCCGCTCTGGGCTTAACTATGTTGCAGATCGAGTTTCTTAAAGGTGTGATCCTTCTTAAAGGCATGACGCCTGATTTATAGTCTACGGACCGAAAAGCGGATTGTGTCCTGTAAGAGCCATAAAAGCTTAAGAAAATACTTTAAAATAGTGGCTAAATGGCATAATACAGTTAATTTACCTGAACGACTTATTGTATTAAGAAACCCCCTATTTTCTTGCTCCAGTAGTATAGTCCGACACCCCCTTCATTCTTGCCACAATGGAACAGTCCCTAAGCCACACATGGGTGCAGCCATCTTACAGTTTTAAACTGCACGTGGTGAAAGAGGCAGAAGCTGTGAGGTTTGGAGCAGTACAGTTTTTGACCGTGTTCGTTTATACGTGTTTGCTTTGTAATTCTGTTTGTTAAGTGTTATAGTAAACCGTTTAAAAGACAAAGCTACGTTTGGGAACGTTTTATTTCGACACGCGTCTACTCGATGTTAAAGGCCCCACAGCCCAGTGGCCTGCCTGTTTGGAAACTAAGAAGCGCCACTACATTAGTCAAAAACTAGCTCCCTAAGAAGGAAGGGACGGAATCGTCGGCGAACGTATACATGAATGGTCACGGAGCCAGACGACAATTTAAGAAAGCGAAGGTACAGTGACTGTTACTTGCTTTGTTCATTCTGTTGAGAAGCTAAATAAGAGCTGCGGGTAAAATGGCCGAGGCCTTACGGAGCCAGGAGCTTCCCCCAGCCAGAAGGATTGCTGGCCAACAGAGGGAAATAAAGCTCACCCCAAAGGCAAGGGAAGAGAAGTTACATAGAAGCATAGGTGCAAGGAAGGCTAAATTAGTTCAGATAACTGGAAAAATGAAGATAATTGATCGTCTCATGGAAGATAATGCTAATATTAAGAAAGCTGAAGACATGATGTATTACGATTTCTCCAAGCTGCACGAAGAATTTAATATACTCAATGAAGATGTATTAGCACTTCTGTCTGAAGAAGAGGGAAACACTGATCAGCACGACTGGTTTGATCTTAAATCAACCAGCATTAAGGACTATATCAAGGCCACGGAGCAGTGGATGTTAAAAATTCGTCAAGATGCTGATACAGCAGAGAAAGATAAGGTTGACGATGAAGTCGGACCAGACGATAGCATTTCAGAGACTTCCGCCAGACCGAGCAAAAATCGAAAAGAAGGTAGCTCTGTTTCTGGACGCAGGTCAGTCGCTTCTACCACAAGCTCGGCGCGACGCATGAGAGCGGAGGCTGAACGGGCGGCGTTGATGGCGCGCGCAGCATCTTTAGATGAGAAGCAAGCTCTTGAACGGGAAGAGGCCCAACTGCAGGTCCAAGAGGCCCAACTGCAGGCCCAACTGCAGGCCCAACAGGCCCAACTGCAGGCTCAACTGCAGGCCCAACAGGCCCAACTGCAGGCCCAAGTGCAGGCCCAACAGGCCCAAGTGCAGGCCCAGCGGGCCCAGGTGCAGGCAAAGAAAGAACGGCTGGAGATGAAAACAGCTATCGAGGTCTCAGATGCCAGGTTGAGTGCGTACGAAGATTATGAAGGCTCACGGGACGGCGGGAGCCACTGCCAGTCAACGTTGCCACATAGAGTTGGATCCAGGGCACCTTCAAGAGTTACAACAGAGCCCGAAAGCAATTCCCCGGCATTACAGCGTGGAAGAGTGGCCTCTCCACTAACAGGAGCACGTGATGCTACCCCAGACGTCAGACGGTCTAGACTAGACCCTGCTGATGACCACCAGAGGCCTGAAGACACAGGGAGAAGCCTATACCGAGTGATGCAACGTCAGAACGAAATTACAGAGATGCTTGTAAAACAGCAGAATCTGTTTCGACTCCCTCAAAGAGACATACCAGTGTTCCAAGGCGACCCACTCAAGTATAAGCCCTTCATCAGATCCTTTGAACAAGCCATTGACTCCAAGACAGAGAGCAGCAGTGATAAGTTGTACTACCTGGGACAGTACACCAGTGGTAAACCACAAGACCTGGTCAGAAGCTGTGAACACATGAGACCGGACCGGGGATACATAGAAGCCAGGAAGTTGCTGCAGGAGCACTATGGTAACGAGCTGAAGATAGCCACTGCATATATCGAAAAGGCTACCAAGTGGCCACAGATCAGATCGGAAGACGGAGAGGCATTGAACGCATATGTTCTCTTCCTCATAGGATGTCGCAACACCATGGAGGATGTTGAATTCATGGAAGAGATGGACAATCCTACGACTATGAGAATCGTCATCTCTAAGCTTCCTTACAGGATGAGAGAACAATGGAGAAGAACAGCCTTTGAGATAATGGAGAGACGGAAAAGTAGAGCCAGGTTTGCAGACTTAGTGAATTTCATAGACAAACAGGCTCAAATTGCTAGGGACCCATTGTTTGGAAACATCCAGGATGTCAGCCCGACCACAGATGGAAGAGTGAAAGCCAAGCCTGCTGAATCAAAGACTCTCAGGAAAGGTGGTTCCAGGGGAAGCAGCTTTGCAACTATCGTCACTCAGGCCGAGGAAGAAAGGCCCCAGAACTCATCTCCCAAAAAGAGCAGCACAGTGACGCCTGCTAATGCCTTTCAGAAGCCATGCTTATTCTGCCAGAAGAATCATACATTGGATTTCTGCAGCGACATCAAAGCACAGCCACATAAGGACAGAATCGAAGTCCTGAAGTACAACGGCCTATGTTTTGGATGTCTCTCTCAGGGGCACCTGAGTAGAAACTGTAAGCAAAGAACAACATGCAGAGAGTGCATTCGGAAACATCCCAGTCTGCTGCATATCCATAAAGAAGAACAAGTCTCTAAGAAGAGTGAAGAAAACAATACCGACGAGAAGGTTGTTTCAAGTGCTCTGGTGTCGCTAGAACCAGAGACTTGTGGACTCACTGGGGCCGGTGACAGTGACTGTATTCTTGCCATCGTACCAGTAAGGATCAAGTCTAAGAGGAGTGAGAAGGTTGTGGAGACTTACGCCTTCATGGATCCAGGTAGTTCAGCAACGTTCTGCACAGAATCACTCATGCGACAGCTGAACGTTAGAGGCAGAAGAACAGAAATCCTATTACGCACCATGGGTCATGAGAAGTCAATGCAAAGCTATATCCTGTCAGACCTAGAAGTGTGTGGACTTGAAGAGAAGGACTTCATAGACCTGCCTAATGTTTTCACACAGAGGGAGATTCCTGTTAGAATAGGGAACCTAGCCCTGCAGAAGGATGTGGATAGATGGCCCTACCTAGAAAAGGTGCGTCTCCCATACATTGAAGCAGAAATTGGCCTATTAATTGGAACCAATGCCTACAAAACTATGGAGCCATGGCAGGTGATAAACAGCAAGGATGACGGACCCTACGCCATCAGGACAGCCCTTGGATGGGTAATCAATGGACCGGTAAGGAGAGATGATGGCCACAAGTCGAACAAGGAGGAACGACAAAACGTCACAGTTAATCGCACCTCTATCGCAAGCATTGAAGAGCTGTTGATACAGCAGTTCAACGCAGACTTCTCAGAACGCAGCCGTGAGGAAAAGACAGAGATGTCACAAGAAGACCATCAGTTCATGGGTTTGATGACAAGGTCTACACAGTTCATTGATGGCCACTATCACATTGGTTTGCCACTGAGAAGACAGACCGCGAAGATGCCGAACAATCGCTGCATAGCAGAGCAACGCGCCATCAATCTAAAGAGAAAGCTGAACAAGAACCCCGACTTTCACGAAGACTACAAAGACTTCATGAGAAACATCATAGCGAAAGGCTATGCTGTAAAAGTGCCCGAAGAACAGTTGAACAGAGACGATGGAAGGGTCTGGTACATTCCTCATCACGGGGTGTATCACCCAAAGAAGAAAAAGATCCGTGTAGTGTTTGACTGCGCCGCCTCATTCAGAGGAACTTCATTGAATGACCAGCTGCTTCAAGGTCCTGATCTTACTAATACCCTCATTGGCGTCTTGACTAGGTTTAGACAAGAGCTCGTTGCCATGATGGCAGACATAGAATCAATGTTCTACCAAGTCAGAATCCCTGACGAAGATGCTGATCTTCTGCGTTTCCTTTGGTGGCCAGATGGCGACGTTAGTGAAGCGAGGGTGGAATGTAGAATGGCCGTACACCTGTTTGGAGCCACATCATCTCCCAGCTGTGCAAGCTACGCTCTCAGAAAAACTGCAGAAGATGGCAAGGGCAAAGCACCATCCGAGGCTGTGGAGACAATCTTCAGAAACTTTTATGTCGATGACTGTCTGAAGTCCGTGTCAACAGAAGACGATGCCATCGCACTGTCAAGAGACCTTAGAACTCTGTGTTCGAATGGAGGATTCCATCTGACTAAGTGGATAAGCAACAGCAGAGCAGTTCTAGCTTCTATCCCAGAAAAGGAAAGAGCCACTGAAGTCAAAGATCTGGACCTGAGCCACGATGTCCTTCCTATCGAGAGAGCTCTTGGTGTACAATGGTGCATCGAGTCAGACACGTTCAACTTCAGGATAGTGGTGAATGAAAGACCATCCACAAGACGAGGGATTCTCTCCGTGGTCAGTTCCATCTACGACCCTCTCGGATTCCTGGCACCACTCATTCTGCCGGTGAAGCTGATGCTACGAGAGCTGTGTAGAGACAAGAGAGGATGGGATGAAGATATCCCAGAAGGTCAAGCTCAGAGATGGCACAGATGGCTGACAGATTTGCAACAACTTTCTAGCTTCAACGTCAGTAGATGCATCAAGCCCGCGAGTTTTGGAGTTACAAAGACGGCTCAACTACATCATTTCTCGGACGCCAGTGAGGACGGCTATGGCATGGCTACCTACCTCTTGCTGACAAATCAACAGGGCCAGAAACATTGTGCCTTCCTCATGGGAAAATCCAGGGTGGCTCCGCTGAAGCAGGTCACCATCCCGAGACTGGAATTGACGGCAGCGGTTGTCGCAGTTAAAGTTGACCAGGTGATGCGTAAAGAGTTACAGCTCCCATTAGAAGAATCTGTCTTCTGGACGGATAGCACGATGGTGCTGAAGTATATAGAGAATGAGAAGATACGCTTCAAGACCTTCGTAGCAAACAGAATCTCATCCATTAGAGAAGCTACACAACCATCTCAATGGAGGTATGTAAACACCTCATTAAACCCAGCAGATCAAGCCTCACGGGGATTGAAGGCTGAAAACTTCATGAGGAGTGAAACTTGGATACAAGGCCCAAGTTATCTGCTGGAAACAGAGAGATCATGGCCAAAAAGACTAGATATGCCAAGTCAGATTACTGAAGACGACGTCGAAGTCAAGAGATCAGTCACAGTAAATTTCATAACTACGAAAGAGAACTTTGACACAGTGAACAAGCTTGTTAACCATTTCTCAGGATGGCACCAGTTGAGGAAAGCAGTTGCATGGTTTCTAAGGTTGAAAGAGTTGCTGCTACACCTGAGCGGTAAGAGAAAAGAGTACCGAGCCACTATCAGTCAGTCTGAAAGTAACCCTGATAAGCAGAGAATGCTTCTACAGCAGTATATGCATCAGCACAAGACCACATTGAGCAAGAATTCATTGACCGTGGAGGATTTGGCCAAGGCTGAGAAGGAGAAAGTTTGCTTCAGTCAAAGACAAAGATACCCAGAAGAAACCGAAGCTCTACAGCAAAATACTCCAATCAAGAAAGGTAGTCATATCTACAAGCTGGACCCTACACTGCAAGATGGAGTACTGAGGGTGGGAGGGAGACTAAACAAATCTGCTATGCCAGAGGAGGCCAAGCATCCTGCTATCCTTTCTAAGGACCTCCGGGTTGCTACTCTCATTCTTCAGCAGATACACCAGAGTATTGGACACAGTGGGAGGAATCACGTGCTTGCGAAGCTAAGACAAAGATACTGGATTCCAGGAGCTAATTCCGTAATAAGAAAAATACTCTCTGAATGCATTGTTTGCAGACGGTTACACGCTAGAGCTGGGGAGCAGAAAATGGCAGACCTGCCTGAAGACCGTTTGTTACCAGACAAGCCCCCATTTACAAACGTAGGGGTGGACTATTTCGGGCCTTTCGAGGTAAAGCGAGGACGGAGCCTTGTCAAGAGATATGGTGTGCTTTTCACTTGTTTGACCATCAGAGCAGTTCATATTGAGGTGGCACACACGCTTGACACTGATTCCTGTATTAACGCCTTGCGGCGCTTTGTCTGTAGAAGAGGACAGGTGTCCATTATGCGTCCTGATAATGGCACTAATTTCGTCGGAGCGGAGAGAGAACTACGGGAAGCTATTGAAGGTTGGAATCAGCTTAAAATACAGGAAGCCATGATGCAAACAGGAATTAAGTGGATCTTCAATCCTCCGGCTGCATCCCACCACGGAGGTGTCTGGGAAAGACAGATACGCACCGTAAGAAAACTACTCAGTTCTGTACTGAAGCAGCAAGCGCTGGACGACGAGGGACTCCAAACCGCTCTGTGCGAGGTCGAAGCCATCATTAATGACCGACCGATAACTAAGACATCAGATGATCCCAATGACCTCGAAGCCCTGACTCCGAACCACCTGTTGTTGTTGAAAACACAGCCAGCCATGCCCCCGGGAGTCTTCAAAAAGGAAGATCTGTATGCCCGTCGGAAGTGGAGGCAAGTTCAGTATATGTCAGACCTCTTCTGGACCAGATGGACAAGAGAATACTTACCTCTGCTACAGGAGCGTCAAAAACGGTCCAAAATAAAGAGGAACTTCATCGTCGGAGACATTGTCTTAATTGTGGATGATTCAGCCCCTAGAAATTCTTGGTTGATGGGAAAAATAATTAAGACCATGCCAGACTCCAGAGGCGTCGTTCGTCGCGTCTGTTTGCAAACCAAGACCAGTACCCTGGAGAGACCGATCACAAAGCTCTGCCTGCTACAAGAAGCAGCGTGAAAAGCTCCTGAACGAAAGAAAAAAGTGGACACTTGTATTGTAAATATGTTGAACTCATTAGTTTATGACTCTTAATGTTTGAGTAATTGATATGCTTCATGTGCCTAGTCAATTAGGGGCCGGAATGTAAGAGCCATAAAAGCTTAAGAAAATACTTTAAAATAGTGGCTAAATGGCATAATACAGTTAATTTACCTGAACGACTTATTGTATTAAGAAACCCCCTATTTTCTTGCTCCAGTAGTATAGTCTGACACCCCCTTCATTCTTGCCACAATGGAACAGTCCCTAAGCCACACATGGGTGCAGCCATCTTACAGTTTTAAACTGCACGTGGTGAAAGAGGCAGAAGCTGTGAGGTTTGGAGCAGTACAGTTTTTGACCGTGTTCGTTTATACGTGTTTGCTTTGTAATTCTGTTTGTTAAGTGTTATAGTAAACCGTTTAAAAGACAAAGCTACGTTTGGGAACGTTTTATTTTGACGCGCGTCTACTCGATGTTAAAGGCCCCACAGCCCAGTGGCCTGCCTGTTTGGAAACTAAGAAGCGCCACTACATGTCCTTTCTGTGGTCGGTACGCCACACAGCTCCCCCCAGAATCCGCTAGTAGGGAGTGTACGAACCGGCGTGGCGGCTTGATGGCATGGCCAGAACGGCTCTTGGCGGTTGGTGTCGGGAGCGGGGCGGTCGGACGCGTCGGGCTCTTAGGCGGTCTGCCCCGCGGTGGGGGTTGGCCCACTTGAACGGGTTCGTCGGGCTCTAGGTGCGCCAGCTTGAGCCGGTCGACTGACACCTTGTCAGTTCTGCTGCCCACTTCGAGGAGGAAGAACTTGTTCCCCGTCTGGAGTACCTTGTAGGGTCCGTCATATGGGGGCCGTAGAGGTCCTCGGTGGGCATCATGGCGCACAAAAACTAATTTGGCCATGTGCAGGCTAGGTGGTACGCGGGTTGCTGGTTCGCCGTGCTGGCCGGTGGGTACCGGAGCGAACTGTTGTGCTCGGTTGGCGAAAGCGCGGCGTTGCTGGTCAGCCGACCAGGGGGTCGTGGCGGTGGGCAGGAACTCTCCGGGTACGCGCAGCGGCTGGCCGTACACGAGTTCCGTCGCCGAGGCTTGCAGGTCTTCCTTGACCGCGGAGCGTAGGCCAAGTAGCACCCATGGGAGGTGGTCGATCCAAGCCTCGTCCTCGAGGCTGGCGCGGAGGGACGCCTTCATGGACCTGTGGAATCGCTCGCACAGTCCGTTGGCTTGGGGGTGGTAAGCCGTGGTGCCGTGGAACGGCCACCCCGAGGTTTCGGGCGATGGCGGCCCACAGATCAGAGGTGAACTGCGGGCCTCTATCCGACGTCATGTCGGAGGGGACGCCGAACCGAGCGACCCAGGTACCGATGAACGCCCTCGCGATGTCGGCGGTGGTGGTGGACATCAGTGGAATGGCCTCGGGCCAGCGGGTGGTACGGTCCACGATTGTCAGCAGGTGCGTGTGACCTTGTGATGGCGGCAGGGGGCCGACGAGGTCAATGTGGACGTGGTCAAACCTTCTTTCTGGCACGGTGAACTCCTCGAGTGGGGCTTTGACGTGCTGGTGGATTTTGGCATGCTGGCAAGCTATGCAGGATCTGGACCAGACGCGCACATCTTTGCGCAGGCCGCGCCAGACAAATCGGTTGGCCACCAGTCTAATGGACACGCGGGTGCCAGGGTGTGAGAGGCCGTGGACGATGTCGAACACCCGTTTTTGCCAGGACGCCGGGACTACGGGGCGGGGTTGCGCCAAGGAGGTGTCGCATTTGACTGTGACGGCGAACGGGCCGCAGGCGATGTCGGTCAGTCGCAGCCCTGGGAGGGTTGTGGGTGCGGCGAGCAGATCGGGGTCGGTGCGTTGCTCCGCTGCCAGTTGAGCATAGTCCACTGCCAGGTGGGCGCCGTGGACGGCGGGGCGGGATAGGCAGTCGGCCACCACGTTGTCTCGACCGGAGACGTGCCGGATGTCCGTGGTGAATTCGGACACCGCGGTGAGCTGGCTTTGTTGCCTGGCTGACCACGGGTCCGCAGATTTCGCCATCGCGAATGTCAGGGGTTTGTGGTCGACAAACGCGGTGAAGGGGCGGCCCTCCAGAAGAAATCTAAAATGGCGGACTGCCAGGTACAGTGCGAGGAGCTCGCGGTCAAAGGTGCTGTATTTGGTCTCCGGGGGGCGCAGTTAGCGACTGAAAAAGGCCAGCAGTTGCCAGGCCCAGTCGACCCACTGTTCGTACACGGCGCCGACCGCGTGGTCGGAGGCGTCCGTGGTGAGGGCCACCCTGGCGTTGGGCTGTGGGTGAGCGAGCATGGTGGTGTCGGCGAGCGCCTTTTTGGTCGAGTCGAAAGCGGTCAACATGTCCACCGACCACTCGATCGCCATTCTGTCTTTCTTACCCCGGAGGGCTTCGTATAGGGGCCGCATGAGGGAGGCCGCTCCGGGAATGAAGCGGTTGTAAAAGTTGATCATCCCCAAGAACTCCTGGAGGCCTTTGATGGTGGTAGGCCGGGGGAACTGCTGGATGGCTTGCACCTTGGCGGGCAGGGGAATGGCTCCGTCCTGCGTGATGTGGTGGCCGAGGAATTCGATCCTGCTGAGGCCGAATTGGCACTTGGCTGGGCTGATGATGAGCCCGTGCTCACTGAGCCGCTGGAACAGGGTGCGGAGGTGCTCGATGTGTTCCTGCTTGGAGGAACTAGCTACCAGGATGTCATCCAGGTAGACAAAGAGGAACTTCAGGTCCCGGAGGACTGAGTCCATGAGCCGCTGGAAGGCCTGGGCTGCGTTTTTGAGGCCGAAGGGCATTCGGAGGAACTCAAATAGCCCAAAAGGGGTGATTATGGCCGTCTTGGGAACGTCCGTGGGGTGGACTGGCACCTGATGGTAACCGCGCACCAGGTCGACTTTGGAGAAGACTGAGCGGCCGGCCAGTCTAGCCGAGAAGTCTTGAATGTGCGGTATGGGGTACCGATCCGGCGTGGTGGCGTCGTTTAGGCGCCGGTAGTCCCCGCAGGGGCGCCATCCCCCGTCGGGTTTGGTGACGATGTGGAGTGGGGAGGCCCAGGGGCTGTTGGAGCAGCGGATGATGCCGAGCTGTTCCATTGTGGCGAACTCGGCCCGCGCGATCTCCAGCTTGGCCGGGTCCAGCCTGCGGGCGTGGGCATACACCGGTGGGCCTGTGGTGGGGATGAAGTGTTCTACCCCGTGCTTAGCAACTTTCGCGGAGAAGGTCGGGTTGGTGAGGGCTGGGAACTCAGCCAGGAGTGCTGAGTAGTCATCCGTTGAGCGGGCGCGGCACTGCCACGCCATTTCGGCGGGGTGGGGGGGGGCCATGGTGCCCGGGATAGGTGACATGGTGTTCATGTCCATGAGGCGGCGCCAAGGCATGCCGACCAACAGGCCGTGGGCGCACAGGAAATCTGCACCGAGGAGCGGGGAGAGCAACTTGGCGGTGATAAACTCCCAGTGGTAGCGGCGGCCTGCGAGGTCGATGGTGACGGTGCGGGTGCCGTACGTCTGGATATCGGTGCCGTTGGCGGCAGCCAGCGCAGGGCCGCGGCCGCCTCGCTGGATCTCGAGGGCGGACGCGGGGATGATGCAGCGCTGCGCGCCCGTGTCGCATAGGAAACGGCGTCCGGAGGTGCTGTCCGTAACGTACAGCAGCGCGCCTGCTTGCCCCATGGCCATCATGTAGGCCGGTGTGGGGGCGGTTGGAAACGTGCAGGGATGGCTGCAGCGGCGTGCCCGTGCGCCGAACTGGGTATGGAAGTAGCAGTAGCCCTGGGTTGGAGGGCTTGGGGGACGTGGGGGCCTGGGGGGCCTCATGGCCGAGCTGTGTGGCCGCGCGATAGAGGGTGGAGCACGTGCCGACGCTGCGGAGGCCAGGTCGGGGGTGACGGCGTGGTTGGAGCCGGCGGACAGGAGCTTATCGGTTTCGTCGGCCAGGACCTTGAGGTCCATGAGGCTGGACGCCACAATCGCCGGGCGGATGCTGGGAGGTAGTTGGCGGATAAAGAGCGTGCGGAAGAGGGAGCCTGGCGGTTTCTCGTCGGTCAGAGCAAGCATGTGTGAGAGCAAGTCTGACGGCGCGGAGTCACCGAGGCCCGGGAGGTCGAGGAGGTGGCAGTTGCGCAAAAATTGGGAGGCTGTGAATTTTTTAAGGAGCGCGGCCTTGAGATGTGCGTACTTGCCTTCCTCCGAAGGGTTTTGTAGTGTTGTCCAGACTTTCGTGATTGTGGAGCTGCCCAGGGAGGCGAGGAGGTAGTCGTACATCGTTGTGTCGGCGGTGATGCTGCGGAGTCGGAATTACGATTCGGCTTGAAGGAACCAGGCGGTGGCTAGGTTCTCCCAGAACTCTGGCAGCTTCACAGAAACTGCGTTTGTGTCAGCCATGGTTACGCTTAGGAGTCGTCCTGAGCGTCAGGGTCACCAATGTAGGAGTCTACGTACTCCTAGCAAAAAATACTGAACTCGGAGAGGTTCAACAGAAAAGGTTTAATTCTTGAGACTGCATGTTGAACACAAAATGGCGTCAGAGCCTACACCAAGCATGACTGCCTTTTCTCAGTCCCCAGCTTCGACTGCTCCTCCCCCGCTCTGGGCTTAACTATGTTGCAGATTGAGTTTCTTAAAGGTGTGATCCTTCTTAAAGGCATGACGCCTGATTTATAGTCTACGGGCCGAAAAGCGGATTGTGTCCTTTCTGTGGTCGGTACGCCACACTAGTAACATAACCACTATGCATTTTGGGGTCACAAAACATTCATTTTGCTTTACCAAAGGTCAGTGCGTGCACAACACATGCTCCGCCCATTAGTACTAGGCGCAGAGGGCTAAACCAGTGTTGCTTAAATGGATCGCTACGGATCGCTGAGGAAAACAGGAAAGATGCGGTTATTTAAATAAAAAGATTTTTGCAGGGCTAGGGGGAGCATAAACCCTCCACAAAAATCTTCTCACCTGCTGCTGGTGCCCCCTCCATGCCCCATTCCTGCAATTGCCTCCTCTCCCCCTTTAACTCATTACTTCCAACTCAGCTCCACATAGGGGCCACATGATTTTCAGCCCCCCCTCGCCCCACAGAAATGGCAAGCTGCCTGGTTCAGCGATTGCAGTTCACCATGCATATTGACACTGCCCAAAGTCCACCTCCTGCCACCTGGCCAACGTCAGCCCAGAATTAAAACAGGCCCCTCTTAAGTTAAAAGGGCCTTGGCTTACCTTTTGCGGAGTGTCTATTGACAACACTGTGTCAGTCAATGAGTTGGAGGCAGGGCACGATTTACAACAGTCTGTTTTACAGCAAACAAAGTCTATTTACTCAGCAAAAAGCAAAGAGAGCCTATTTAAAAAGCACACTACAGTAAACAGTCTATTTAGCCAGTAAACAGAGTCTATTTAAACAAAGTCTGTATGAACTACAGCAAACTGAACTCATGACCAAAACTACAGCAAAGTCTCCCAATAAAAGCAGGGTGAATTCTCCAGCAAAATACAGTGAGTGGAGGAGAGTTACATAATACAAATTATGTGCGTAAAATCAATCCCAGTCACTTACACCAGGCACGATTGATAGGGGAATTACTCATTCATCTCCATTCTGGCTGGGACTTGTAGTGTCACTATATGCAGCCTATGTTTTAAGTGTTTAAATACACCCAGATAACATATCCAAAAAAGATCTAAAACCGCCATTTAAACTCATCAGATCTCAAAGTATGGAAGAAAATGCCATCTAATTTCAGGCTAATCCCCTGATCCTGAGGCAGTGACATGTTACATTTAGCTCCCCTCCCCACTGAGTAGATTGCACTTCTCCCATTATTTCCATTTGCAGCTTTCAATTCAAAAGTGGATTTAAAACGTTGCCAGAAGAGTGAGTAGAAAGGAATGTAATCCACCAAAATCATACAAAAAGCTGGATATGTATATAGCAATTGCTAATCTAAATTACCTCTCCTTCCCTTGTAAGATCTGCATAGTGTCAGAAGTGATCTTTAATTCAGTCACAGTGTTAAACGAGATGTAAAAGTTCCAATATGGAAAGAAAATCACTGCAATGAAGTTATTGTAGCACAACGTTAACTTTTGTCATTGGACAGACTTACACGTTGAATTCCCTGCTGAACCGACCATTCATGACTGATTGAGCATGAAATTGGTGACAAGGAGTAAGTAAGATGTTCAAGGAAGTCATTGGAATGGGAATTCCTACAGGGATTCAGAGTCAGGACCTACTGGTGCACGTAATTTGGTCAATAATGAAGTTAGCTATTGACTGCTCAGAGACAAGTGACACTTGGGGCAGTCACAGAATGGAGATCCCATTGCAATTTGTCACCTGGTTACCTTGATTGTGGTGGCAAGGTAAGTCCCGATTCATTTGAGTCAAGGCTCCTCCTGCCATTGGAATGTACCTGAATCAACAACTGGGTCAACAACATTCATTTCATTCAAATGCACACCTCTTACCAGTATCAACGGCAAGTGCAATCTTCTGCAGAATCCCAACCCTTTAAATGACCAGCTCCTGCTTGTGTGTTTATATTAAAAGACTTGGGGGGGAAAATTGAGTCGTGCCCCCTTTGGGGTGCTAACTTCGCCCGGGCGCTACTTTTAGCATCCCGGAAAAATTAGCGCCCCCGTGGCCAAAATTGAGTGGTAGTGCCCCAAGAGGGAAACGGGGTGCTACTGGAAGTGCCCCTCCTCCCTCCTGTGGCACTGCGAGGGAATATCGCGGCGCTACATGCCGCAGCGCCACATGTCGCGCCACAGTATTGCAGGCATTCCTCCCCTTCTTAAAGGGGAGGGACCTTGCGCAGCATGACCCGGGGCCCAGCTGGCCCACTGGGGATCGGAGTGCCAGCAAAAGAGCCTGGCACTCAAGAGAAGTGCCGGGCTCATGGAGCGCAGCCGGCACTCTGCAGGGGGGGTGGGTCAGGAGGCCGGGGATGGCAGTGGAGGCAGGTGCTGGCAGGCGGCCAGCAAAAAAATGGCCGCCCGGCACCTCGCCTGTAAATAGCGCCACCCCGGCTGCAGGTAGACCCCCCTGACAACTGTCGGACATAGCATCCGGCGGTACCAAAGATGGCGGCTGGGGTGCGAGTGGGGCGCTGCGCACGGCAATGACGTCATCGCCGATGGCGCAGCACCGCAGGGCGCTAACGGTTACCACCACCGCTAACCTTCCACTAGTTGCTTTGCACCCCATTAACGCCCTAAGAGGGCGCTAACAGGAGGCGCAAAGCAACCAAATTTTTCCCCCTTGGCCTCGCCCTCAGATAGCGGCCCGCAGATAAATGACTAAATGTCGCAAGCAAACGTTTCACAAAATGAATTGGAACATTCTTGAGAATGAAGCTGAAGTTTAACACGTTCTGTAGCGTGACAGAAAGCAACTTATACAGAGCTAAATCTTACATGACAATGTACGTGCTCTGGTTTTCTAGCCACATTCTCCACGTAGTAACCACTCCTTTGGCATTGAAAGAGACAATTATTTTGATAACAAAAATTGCAATGGCAGTTATATTAAAGTAATTCTATTATGAAGATGAAGACTGCACATTGTATAAGGCTGTAATCACTCCAGATATCAGAGATATAGGTTGGCTCAGCTCGCCATCATTTTCCAAATTCCCTAGATGAAATACACTTACGGTCATGTAATGAATTGCTCAGGGTTATGTAAAGAAAGAGAGACTTGCGTTTATATAACGTCTTTCACAACCTCAAAATGTCCCAAAGTGCTTTACAACCAATGAAGTACTTTTGAAGTGTAGTCACTGTTGTAATATAGGAAACGTGGCAGCCAATTTGCGCACAGCAAGCTCCCGCAAACAGCAATGAGATAATGACCAGATAATCTGTTTTAGCAATGTTGGTTGAGGGATAAATATTGGCCAGGACACCGGGGAGAACTCCCCTGCTCTACTTCAAAATAGTGCCGTGGGATCTTTTATGTCCACCTGAGGGGGCAGATGGGGAGAACTGAAGCAATGTGAGAGGTTTCTTTATAGTCATCCAAAGATCAATTTTCTGGTCCCGACCCTAAAGCTGGGGAGCAGAACACTGGTCAAATTGTGCGGGATTTTCCAAGATCAGCCTCATTACACACTCATAAGGAGCTCTCGGCATGCATTCAGACTGGCACTGGAGCTCGCTGACTCAGCTCAGAAGGGAAGGGAGGTCACAAGATAAACAAGGCACAGCAGTAGCTCTTAAAATGTTTTCAGCTACTACTTAAGTGGACACATTAATTTTTGAAGCATAGGTCTGGAGAATTGGCTGAAGCAAGGGGCAGCTGCATTCTGCTTGCAGGCCTTCATACAGCAAGTGCAGTAATGGGGAGTTGCCCGCTTCGCTAGCCCAGGGCACCACCCTACAAGAAGTGACCAGGCTGCTTAGCAGGAGTTGGCTCACAGATTGGATGGAGTTTCAAATCTCCAGAGGACCCCAAAACAGAAAGAGAAAAAAATGAATACCCTCAGGGAGTCTACTGAGATAGAGGGAGCCAACATTAGATTATATCAATTAGATGAAGAAAGAACTCGCATTTATATAGCGCCTTTCACGACTTCAGGGCGTCCCAAAGTGCCGTTATAGCCAATGAAGTACTTTTTGAAGTGTGGCCACTGTTGTAATATTGGAAACGCGGCAGCCAATTTGCATACAGCAAGGTGCCACAAATAACAATGTGATTGTGGCAGAGCCACTGAGGGACTTTGAGCAACTGTACATAATTCCCTTTAACGAGGTTTGACTCCAACCTAAGCCTGTACCAGTCTGTTAGTGATTTCTGTGTTTGTACATACTGTTTGCATGCACGCGGCAAAGCGTGGGTGAACGCGATGACGTCATGCTGCTAATCACGTGACCACCCAAGCATGGGAAAAACATGATGACGTCATGACGCCATCCATGGGACCGCCCTGGCAGTCCTCGTGGAGCCTCCGACCAGCAAAGACCTGTTTTCGTGGTTCTCCTGTACAAACTGTTTAAACTCATTAGTTTTGCATTAAAACTCGTTTGTTTGAACGCCTGAGTCGAACGCAGTTCTTAGATAGGAATTAGAGACAATTCCTACATGATAATGGCAAGATAATCTGTTTAGTGATGTTGGTTGAGGGATAAATTAACTCCCCTGCTCTTCTTTGAAATAGTGCTATGGGATTTTTTACGTCCACCCTTTAACGTCTCATCCAAAAGACAGCACTTCCGACAGTGCAGCACTCCCTCAGCAGTGCACTGGAGTGTCAAGCTGTTTTAGTGGCAAAGTGCATCCTTTCTGCTGATGTGAGGCATGCAATTGTAGCTGGGCATCTATATCTCTAAAGAAGCACAGTTCAGGAGTACCATAACTCATGGAAGGGTGGCGATCAGATAAAGGAACTGCTGAGTGACAAGCTGTTGTACTTGAGATGCTGCAACATATACACAGCCACTTCTCTCGGTGCCTGGAACTCCCGTGACCTCCTGGAAACAGTTGGACAGTGTCATCCTTTCACAGTGTCTGGAAGCAGCATGAGGTTTAAAAGCTGTAATTACTTTCTCTGCTACCAGTAAGTAATTAGCTATTGGTGAGGATGACTCAAGGTGCGCATTCAGCTTGTAACAGATGTCAGTGAGCATGTGTCTCTGGTAAGGAGGAAAAAAATGGACAGACTCCTGCTCGGGCAAGGTCGATTCATTGACCATTAATCATGTATAAATCTTCCAGAAGTAATATTCTCTCCTCTTTTTTTGTCCGATCTCCAATGCTGGATAACTATTGGGATCACTTACCAGACATATTTCCTGGCTCACATCCGGGTTACGATCTGTAACCTTGCTTCAGCTGTAACTTTAGTAACACGGAGCTCGAGATTATTTAGTTTGGAAGACAGCAGTCTTTTTTTTGGTCAGATCTGCTCCAAATTAATCATCAAAACACTGGATCACATTGCAGCTGGATTGGAAAATGCAGAGCTGTAGTCATCACTTGTTAAGGGTTGAATTACTTTCAAAAAGATCAGAAGTAGAAGCATGGAAATCTGTAGCTGAGGTAAATGCGCAGTAAATGCGCAGTAATGCTGCCACTCACAGGATGATTAGGTTCTGGAAATGGTGGCTGCCAATTGCCAATGGCACCCCAAATTGATTTTTAAAGGCACCACAGAAAAGCAATAACATCTGAGGGTATTACTATTAGTTATCAGTTCAACTTCAGTGACTTACTATTCATTACCGGTGGAATCAAAGTCCCTCCCATCTCTCGTTTCCCCCTTGCGTATCTCTCCCCATCCTCAGTTTCCCCTCACCTCCACCCTCAGTTTCCTCTCTCCTCCGCCCACAGTTTACTCTCTCTTCCGCCCACAGTTTCCCCTCTCCTACACCCTCAGTTTCCCCTCTCCACCGCCCACAGTTTCCCCTCTCCTACACCCTCAGTTTCCCCTCTCCTACACCCTCAGTTTCCCCTCTCCACCGCCCACAGTTTCCCCTCTCCTACACCCTCAGTTTCCCCTCTCCACCGCCCACAGTTTCCCCTCTCCTCCACCCTCAGTTTGCTCTCTCCTACACTCTCAGTTTCCTCTCTTCTCCACCCTCAGTTTCCTCTCTCCTCCACCCTCAGTTTCTCCTCTCCTCCACCCTCAGTTTCCCTTCTCCTCCACCCTCAGTTTCTCCTCTCCTCCACCCTCAGTTTCCCCTCTCCTCCACCCTCAGTTTCTCCTCTCGTCCACCCTCAGTTTCTCCTCTCCTCCCCCCCAGTTTTTTCCACTCCTCCCCCCCAGTTTCTCCTCCCCCCCCAGTTTCCTCTCTCCTACACCCTCAGTTTCCTCTCTCCTCCACCCTCAGTTTCCTCTCTCCTCCACCCTCAGTTTCCTCTCCTCTCCACCCTCAGTTTCCCCTCTCCTCCACCCTCAGTTTCCCCTCTCCTCCACCCTCAGTTTCCCCTCTCCTCCACCCTCAGTTTCTCCTCTCCTCCACCCTCAGTTTCTCCTCTCCTCCCCCCCAGTTTTTTCCACTCCTCCCCCCCCAGTTTCTCCTCCCCCCCCAGTTTCCTTTCTCCTACACCCTCAGTTTCCTCTCTCCTCCACCCTCAGTTCCCTCTCTCCTCCACCCTCAGTTTCCTCTCCTCTCCACCCTCAGTTTCCCCTCTCCTCCACCCTCAGTTTCCCCTCTCCTCCACCCTCAGTTTCCCCCTCCTCCACCCTCAGTTTCTCCACTCCTCCACCCTCAGTTTCTCCTCTCCTCCACCCTCAATTTCTCCTCTCCTCCACCCTCAGTTTCCTCTCTCCTCCACCCTCAGTTTCCTCTCTCCTCCACCCTCAGTTTCCTCTCTCCTCCACCCTCAGTTTCCTCTCCTCTCCACCCTCAGTTTCCCCTCTCCTCCACCCTCAGTTTCTCCTCTCCTCCACCCTCAGTTTCCCCTCTCCTCCACCCTCAGTTTCTCCTCTCCTCCACCCTCAGTTTCCCCTCTCCTCCACCCTCAGTCTCCTCTCCTCCATCCTCAGTTTCTCCTCTCCTCCACCCTCAGTTTCTCCTCTCGTCCACCCTCAGTTTCCTCTCTCCTCCACCCTCAGTGAGAGTAAGCTTGCAGGGAACATAAAAACTGACTAAAAACTTCTATAGATATGTAAAGAGAAAAAGATTGGTGAAGTCAAGCGTAGATCCCTTGCAGTCAGTATTAGGTGAATTTATAATGGGGAATAAAGAAATGGCAGACCAATTAAATACATACTTTGGTTCTGTCTTCAAAAAGGAGGACACAAATAACCTCCCAGAGATGTCGGGGAACATAGGGTCTAATGAGAGGGAGAAATTGAATGAAATCAGTATTTGTAGGGAAATAGTGTTAGGGAAATTGATGGGATTGAAGGCCGATAAATCCCCAGGGCCTGATAATCTACATTCTAGGGTACTTAAGGAAGTGGCCCTAGAAATACTAGATGCATTTCTGGTCATCTTTCAAAATTCTATAGACTCTGGAACAGTTCCCATGGATTGGAGGATAGCTAATGTAACCCCACTATTTAAAAAAGGTGGTAGAGAGAAAACAGGGAATTATAGACCGGTAAGCCTGACATCGGTAGTGGGGAAAATGCTAAAGTCCATTATAAAAGATGTAATAGCAGAGCACTTGAAAAACAGTGACAGGATCGGACAAAGTCAACATGGATTTACAAAAGGTAAATCATGCTTGACTAATCTACTGGAATTTTTTGAGGATGTAACTGGTAGAATAGATAAGGGAGAACCAGTGGATGTGGTGTATTTGGACTTTCAGATGGCTTTCGATAAGGTCCCGCATAAGAGATTAGCATGCAAAGTTAAAGCACATGAGATTGGGGATAAGGTACTGTCTTGGATAGAGAACTGGTTGGCAGACAGGAAGCAAAGAGTTGGAATAAACGGGTCTTTTTCCGAGTGGCAGGCAGTGACTAGTGGGGTGCCACAGGGATCGGTGCTAGGACCCCAGCTATTCACAATATGTATAAATGATCTAGACGAGGGAACTAGATGCAATATCTCCAAGTTTGCAGACGACACAAAGCTGGGTGGGCGTGTGTGCTATGAGGAGGATGCAGAGAAACTCCAGTATGATTTGGACAGGTTGGGTGATTGGGCAGATGCATGGCAAATGCAGTATAATATGGATAAATGCGAGGTTATCCACTTCGGTGGCAAAAACAGGAAGACAGATTATTATCTGAACGGCAATAGATTGGGAAAAGGGGAAGTGCAACAAGGCCTGGGTGTCCTTGTGCACCAGTCGCTGAAGGTAAGCATGCAGGTGCAGCAGCTGGTTAAGAAGGCAAATGGTATGTTGGCCTTCATCACGAGAGGATTCGAGTACAGGAGCAAGGATGTCTTGCTGCAGTTGTACAGGGCCTTGGTGAGGCCACACCTTCAGTATTGTGTGCAGTTTTGGTCACCTTATCTCAGGAAGGATGTTCTTGCCATGGAGAGAATGCAGCAAAGATTCACCAGACTGATACCTGGGATGGCAGGAATGACGTATGAAGAGAGATTGGGTCGATTAGGCTTATATTCACTAGAGTTTAGAAGAATGAGAGGGGATCTCATTGAAACTTATAAAATTCTAACAGGACTAGACAGACTAGATGCAGGAAGGATGTTCCCGATGGCGGGGGAGTCCAGAACCAGGGGTCACAGTTTAAGGATAAGGGGTAAGCCATTTAGAACAGAGATGAGGTGGAATTTCTTCACCCAGAGAGTGGTGAACCTGTGGAATTCTCTACCATACAAGGCAGTTGAGGTCAGTTCATTAAATATATTCAAGAAGGAGTTAGATATATTTCTTAAGGCTAAAGGGATCAAGGGATATGGGGAGAAAGCAGGGGCAGGATACTGAATTTGGATGATCAGCCATGACCTCATTAAATGGCAGAACAGGCTCGAGGGGTCGAATGGCCTATTCCTGCTCCTATCTTCTATGTTTGTATGTTTCTCAGTTTCCTCTCTCCTCCACCCTCAGTTCCCTCTCTCCTCCACCCTCAGTTTCCTCTCTCCTCCACCCTCAGTTTCCTCTCTCCTCCACCCTCAGTTTCCTTTCTCCTCCACCCTCAGTTTCCTCTCTCCTACACCATCAGTTTCCCCTCACCTCCACCCTCAGTTTCCTCTCTCTTCCACCCTCAGTTTCCTCTCTCCTCCACCCTCAGTTTGCTCTCTGCTCCACCCTCAGTTTGCTCTCACCTCCACCCTCTGTTTCCTCTCTCCTCCACCCTCAGTTTCCCCTCACCTCCACCCTCAGTTTCCCCTCTCCTACACTCTCAGTTTCCTCTCTCCTCCACCCTCAGTTTCCTCTCTCCTCTACCCTGTTTCCTCGCTCCTCCACCCTCAGTTTCCTCTCTTATCCACCCTCAGCTTCCTCTCTCCTCCACCCTCAGTTTCCCCTCTCCTCCACCCTCAGTTTCCCCTCTCCTCCATCCTAAGTTTCCCCTCTTTGCCCTCAGTTTCCTCTCTCCTCCACCCTCAGTTTCCCCTCTTCGCCCTCAGTTTCCTCTCTCCTCCACCCTCAGTTTCCCCTCTTCGCCCTCAGTTTCCCCTCTTCACCCATTCACGGGTGGTTTCCTGGGTCTCAGAGCATCTCACACAACAGATGCTGGCGCAAAACCACAAGAAAAATACTCAATGACAGGAGACTCAACCATTATAAGGTAAATCCAATAAAATTTGCTGATGTCATGTGATCAGACCTCCAGCTATTCTTCCAACAAGAGCTGGCAACCATAATTGCCATGGGATCATTTACACCCACCTGAGAGGGCAGATGGTTTAATATCTCATCTGAAAGATGGCGGGCTGGATTTTCATTGAGGAGGCGGGTAGGAGGCGGGACTACAACTTTCGGGGTTGTAGTCCCGCCTCCATCGAGTTCTAGCCAACCCACGCGATTTTGACTTGATTGACCTTGTTGAGCCTGCCCAGCGGGCTCAGCAGGCCAATTAAGGGCCACCCGGCAACAGGTGATGTCACAGATTGATGTTTCATCTGTCAAGACATTTTGACAGATGAAATATCAGCGTTTGACAGCTGTTTGAAGCTGTCAAACACTGACAATCTGTACTCCAGGTTAATTCCTTCCTCTCAGGATGATTTAGAGATCTCCCCGGAACAGAAAGCTGACAGCTGGAGCTTTTGACAGCTCGCGGTCATTCTGCTTTCTGTGCCGGTGAGATGAGGGACTCCCGAGACCTGAAGGAAGGAAGGCTGTAAATGTAAGTACATGTAAGTAAAACTTCTTTAAATACTTTACACACACCAAACACACTTACCTCTGCACTGATGCACCCATCACTCACCTGAACACCGGACATCTTGACAAAAAAAAAGCCCTTCATCCCGACGGCCCGCCTCGCTAACTTGACGTGGTTTGGAGCTGTCGGGAATCCCACATTTCACCAATGAAAATAGGGATTAGGCTAAAAACTGCCTGTTGGCAGTTAATTGGCACTAATCCCCTTCCCGCCTTGGGGAGGCGGCTCCCAGCAGGTCGGGTATCCACCTCCTTTGAAACTGGCATGGAGGTGGGTTGGGGGCGGGATGGGTTCGTGCCCCCCCGATTTCGGGATTTTAACTCCCAACACGCCTCCAATCCCGCCTCCACGGCCCAATGAAAATCTTGCCCGGCATCTCTGACAGTGCAGCACTCCCTCACTACTGCACTGGAGTGTCAGCCTGGATTAGATACTCAACTCTCAGGAGTGGGATTTGAACCCACAACTTCCTGACTCAAAGACAAAGGCGGAAAAATTCAGTTGGTTGACAACTCCCGTTAGCGCCTTAAGAGGGCGCTAATGGGGCGCAAAGCAACTAGCGCCCGTGCGCGGCGATGTTTACGCCACTCACAAAATTAACTAGACATTTTGCGGCGGCGCTAAACACTACCGCCACGATCTCCTGCGCCAGCAGATCGTGACATCAGCCGAGTGTGAAACGCCCCGGTAGCGCCCCAGACCGGAAATTGAGTGGCACCCCATGCCTTACCGCCTGCTGCTAGCAACGACAGGTTGAGGGGAGCATTTTGCAGTCAGGAAGGGACTGGGGGAGTGCTATTTAAAGGTGACTGCTTCCTGCCTTTTTTTGTTGGTGACATTTTTGCACCACGCATTCTGAGAGAGAGAGAGAGAGACTTCTGGAGAGATTCAATGCTGTGTGAAGGAGTTTTGGGTACTGAGCAGCACTTTGCAGGTTCATTTTGATTTGCCCTTCCTTTTATCGATTTAGAAGAGACTGTGGGGGCTGCACTCTGAGCTCTTTTCCTGGGTCTCTCCATTGTTCTTTCCAGCAGATTTGATGTAAAGGCCTCTCCAGGCCGAGATTCAAGGCTGCAATGAGCAGGGTGTGGATGGAGAGCAAAATCAACCCTCCCCTTTAAGAACTGGCCGGCGCCATTGTGTCTGTGTTCCATTGCTGACTGACATCACATGAGCTTCGCCAGTGCTCTGAAGTAGCACCTCGCTCCTCGGCCTTTGCGCCTTAAGAGAGGTGTGTAGCACTTGATTTAGCGCTCCAATCAACTCCGGGGGCGATAAAAGCCAAGTTTGCAGTTGGAGGCGATAATTAGTGCCAGGCGCTAAACTTTGTGCACAGCCGATAATCGCGCCCCAAATGGGGCGATACTGAATTTTTCCCCCAAAGAGTGTTACCACTGAACTAAGGCTGGCACCTTACAGCACATGCAATATTGCAAAAACACAATCAAATCAGAACTTTTGCCCATGTTCTTGCTATACTTATCCTGAATAAATATTCACTCATCAGGTCCTCCTCCATGTACATCATAGCCCTTTACTCAACGCAGCAGCACTGTGCCCACCCCCGCACCGTGACATCACCAGTTGCCATCGCACAGAATCCTCCATCTCGGTGATGTCACCACCCACCCCCCATCCCACCGTAGAGAGCTGGTGGTGGAGTGACCAAAAACAAGACTAGCCTGGAGTCTGGGAGGCAAGGAGGACAGACAGAGTGGGAGGAAGTGTGACCCTTGGTGTAGGGAAATAAGAACATAAGGACATAAGAAATAGGAGTAAGAGTCGGCCATTCGGCCCCTCGAGCCTGCTCCGCCATTCAATAGGATCATGGCTGATCTTCTACCTCAACTCCACTTTCCTTCACTATCCCCATATCCCTTGATTCCCTTAATATCCAAAAATCTATCGATCTCTGTCTTGAATATACTCAACGACTGAGCCTCCACGGCCCTCTGGGGTAGAGAATTCCAAAGGTTCACCACCTTCTGAGTGAAGAAATTTCTCCTCATCTCAGTCCTAAATGGCCGACCCCTTATTCTGAGACTGTGACCCCTGGTTCTAGACTCCCCAGCCAGGGGAAACATCCTCCCTGCATCTACCCTGTCAAGCCCTTTAAGAATTGTGTATGCTTCAATAAGATCTTCTCTTATTCTTCTAAACTCCAGAGATTATAGGCCTAGTCTACTCAACCTCACCTCATAGGACAATCCCCCCATCCCAGGAACCAGTCTGGTGAATCTTCATTGCACTCCCTCTATGGCAAGTATATCCTTCCTTAGATAAGGAGACCAAAACTGTACACAATACCCCAGGTGTGGTCTCACCAGGGCCCTATATAATTGCAGCAAGACATCTTTACTCTTATACTCAAATCCTCTTGTAATAAAGGCCAACATACCATTTGCTTTCCTAATTGCTTGCTGTACCTGCATGTTAACTTTCAGCGATTCGTGTACGAGGACACCCAGGTCCCTCTGAACACCAACATTTCCCAATCTCTCACCGTGTAAAAATACCCTGCTTAGTATAGTGGGTGACTGGAAGGGGGAATTGGAGCATTGGGGCACTGGGCGAAGCGGGGGGTGGGGGGAGGGAGTGACTGCGGACTGGGGAAAATGGGAACAGGGTGTAGAACCACATTCAATGGAGACAACTGCAAAATCTAATCCACAAGATTTACAACACAAAACAACTATACACCTTGTAGCACTCCTTGAACTGATCCACTCGCACTACCCATGCGCAGGTCCCAATTCTCACTGGCTTAACCGGGTTTTAGGTTCATCACAGCTGTGTAAGCTGCAGTCCGGCACTTTAGTTCATTGCCTGTGTTGCAAACTTTTTTTTTAAAGAACATAACTTCTTGAAATGGGTGAATTCCAGTCAGATCAATTCACTCCACTTAGGGGAGAGTTTTATTATTTCCTATACAAAAAATGCAGCCAGCCCACACTTTGTTTCTTCTCACATCTACTCAGTATTGCACATTAAAGCATTGAGTAATGCCAGGGGCAGATTTAAATATTTCCATATATCCGCTGGGACCAGGTAATAGCTGCAGAGACCATGACGGCTTTCCGCCAGTGGGGAGCTGTGTTCAGTAGAACATTCTTCCCATCAATTTTCGTACCTATAAAGTGCCAACACCTGCCCCTTTGGTGCTGCCACTGTTTAGGCCTGTGAACATAAGAACATAAGAAATAGGAGCAGGAGTAGGTCATTTGGCCCCTCGAGCCTGCTCCGCCATTCAATAAGATCATGGCTGATCTTCTACCTCATCTCCACTTTCCTGCACTATCCCCATATCCCTTGATTCCCTTAAGATTCAAAAATCTATCGATCTCTGTTTTGAATATACTCAACGACTGAGCCTCCACGGCCCTCTGGGATAGAGAATTCCAAAGATTCACCACCCTCTGAGTGAAGAAATTTCACCTCATCTCAGTCCTAAATGGCCGACCCCTTATTCTGAGCCTGTGACCCCTGGTTCTGGATTCCCCGGCCAGGGGAAACTGTGCTTGTGCCTCTGCCACTCTTAGTTTATTACATAGAATCTACAGCACAGAAACAGGCCATTCGGCCCAACTGGTCTATGCCAGTGTTTATGCTCCACATGTGCCTCCTCCCACCCTACTTCCTCTCACCTTATCAGCATATTCTTCTATTCCTTTCTCCCTCATGTATTTATCTAGCTTCCCCTTAAATGCATCTATGCCATTCACCTCAATTACCCCTTGTGGTAGCAAGTTCCACATTCTAACAACTCTCTGGGTAAAGAAGTTTCTCCTGAATTTCCTACTGGATTTATTAGTGACTATCTTATTATTTATAACCCCCAGTTTTGATCTCCCCACAAGTGGAAACATCTTCCCTATGTCTACCCTATCAAACCCTTTCATAATCTTAAAGATCTCTATCAGGTCACCCCTCAACCTTCTCTTTTCCAGAGAAAAGAACCTCAGCCTGTTCAGCTTTTCCTGATGAGTATAATCTCTCAGTTCTGGTAGCATCCTTGTAAATCTCTTTTTCATCGACTCCGGTGCCTCTAGATCCTTGTTATAATATGGAGACCAGAACTGTGCCAGCTAATGTATCCATATACCTCCAGTACACACTACTGCCACAATAGCAGTGGTCAAAGGAACCCTGATCAGCCTCCTAAATACCCCTCACTCCCTTCCCCCCACTCCACGAGAAAAAATAGAGCAAGACTGCAAATCAGGCCTTGGTATAAATCATACCAACTGAGATCTGGCAGCTCAGGGCCCAAAATCTCTGGGGAGGGGAGAATTTATAACAAGAAGACTTTTGTACAGGATAGGAAGTAGTTAATAAAACATTCACATTACATTTAGCAATCTTACAGTTATGAAGGCTTACAGGACACAAAAAAGCCACGTTCTGCTAGTATGGAAGAAGAGTGACAGTGAAAGATCCTGGCGCATTGCCAACTGTGAATTCAACAGGGACAGATACACATTGAACAGCAGGCAGAAGTTAAACAGGTAGCAGCTAGTGTAATAAAAACCTCTGAAAGGCACAGAATAAAATCCATCAATATTGAGCGTCAGGTAATGGATCTTAGCAATCTGTGCACACCAAAAATCAATGAAGACCTGCTACTGTACCGTAGTTTCACCAATCAGATTACAAATCCCTGTTGCCTTTGTTTCCAGGGAAGTATAATCGTTCCAAAAGCAGACTGTGTTCCCTTGTGCTTCAGCTCCCAGCTGCCAATCAGTAAGCTCTTCCCCGTCACACAAAACAGTGGCATTTCTGATTTGATTTGGGTTGGTGGGGGGTGAGAAGTGAACCTTTGCAGCTCGTAGATTTGCCAGCTCTGGCTGGATACATTCCTGGAGCTTTCATATAGAATCATAGAATAGTACAGCACAGAAGGAGGCCATTCGGCCCATCAAGTTGACATAGCCGGCTCTTTCAAAGAGCGATCCAGTTAGTCCCATTCCCCCGCTCTTTCCCCATATACCTGCAATTTTTTCTACTTCAAGTATTTATCCAATTCCCAATTCCCTTTTAAAAGCTACTATTGAAACTGTATTCACCACCCCATCAGGCAGGACATTCCAAATCCTAACCACTCGTTGCATAAAAAAGTTTTTCCTCATGTCGCCTCTGGTTCTTTTATCAATCATCTTAAATTTGTGCCCTCTGGTTATCGACCCTTTAGCCATTGGAAACAGCTTCACTTTATTTACTCTATCTAAACCCTTCATGATTATAAAAACCTCTATCAAATCTCCTCTTAGCCTTCTCTGCTCTAAGGAGAACAACCCCAGCATCTCCAGTCTATCCACATAACTCTAATCTCTCATTCCCTGGAACTATTCTAGTAAATCTCTTCTGTGCCCTCTCTAAAGCCTTCACATCCTTCCTAATAAATACTGTGGCAACAAGAGCAGGTCAGAGGCTAGGTATTCTGCAGCAAATGTCTCACCTCCTGACTCCCCAAAGCCTTTCCACCATCTACAAGGCACAAGTCTGGAGTGTGATGGAATGCTTTCCACTTGCCTGGATGAGTGCAGCTCCAACAACACTCAAGAAGCTCGACACATCCAGGACCAAGCAGCCTGCTTGACTGGCACCCCATCCACCACATTCAACATTCACTCCCTCCACCACTGGCGCACTGTGGCTGCAGTGTGTACCATCTACAAGATACACTGCAGCAACTCGCCAAGGTTTCTTCGGCAGCACCTCCCAAACCCACGACCTCTTCCACCTAGAAGGACAAGGGCAGCAGGCACATGGAAACACCATCACCTGCAAGTTCCCCTCCAAGTCACACACCATCCTGACTTAGAAACATATCGCCGTTCCTTCATCGTCGCTGGGTCAAAATGCTGGAACTCCCTCCCTAACAGCACTGTGGGAGTACCTTCACCACACGGACTGCAGCGGTTAAGAACATAAGAACATAAGAAATAGGAGCAAGAATAGGCGACTTGGCCTCTCGAGCCTGCTCCGCTATTCAATAAGATCATGGCTGATCTTGGGCTCAAAGCCACTTCCCTGCCCGCTCCCCGTAACCCTTCACTCCCTTATCTTGCAAAAATCTGTCTATCTCCACCTTAACTGTATTTAATAACCCAGCCTCTACGGCTCTCTGGGGCAGAGAATTCCACAAATTTACGACCCTCTGAGAGAAGAAATTCCTCCTCATCTCAATTCTAAAAGGGTGACCCTTTGTTCTGAAACTGTGCTCCCGAGTTCTAGATTTCCCCATGAAGGGAAACATCCTCTCTGCATCTACCTTGTCGAGCCCCCTCAGTATCTTATATGTTTCAATAAGATCACCTCTCATTCTTCTAAATTCCAATGAGTATAGGCTCAACCTGTTCAACCATTCTTCATAAGTCAACCCCCTCATCTCTGGAATTAACCTAGTGAATTGTCTCTGCACTGCCTCCAATGCAAGTATATCCTTCCTTAAATAAGGAGACTAAAACTGTACGTAGTACTCAAGGTGTGGTCTGATCAATACGCTGTACAGTTGTAGCAGGACTTCCCTGCTTTTATACTCCAACTCCCTTGCAATAAAGGCCAATATTCCATTTGCCTTTTTGATTACTTGCTTTACCTGCATGCTAACTTTTTGTGTTACATGCACAAGGACCCCCAGGTCCCTCTGAACTGTAGCATTTTGTAATCTCTCTCCATTTAAATAATAATTTGCTTTTTTATTTTTCCTGCCAAAGTGGATAACCTCGCACTTTCCCACATTATACCCCATCTGCCAAATGTTTGCCCACTCACCTAGCCTGTCTGTATCCCTTTGCAGATTCTTTGAGTCCTCTGCACAACTTGCTTTCCCACCCATCTTTGTATCAACCGCAAACTTGGCTGCATTACACTCGGTCCCTTCATCCAAGTCATTAATGTAGATTGTAAATAGTTGAGGCCCCAGCACCGATCCCTGTGGCACCCCACTAGTTACCATTTCCCAACCGGAAAATGACCCATTTATCCCGACTCTGCTTTCTGTTAGTTAGCCAATTCTCTATCCATGAGCTCTTATCTTATACAGTAACCTTTTATGTGGCACCTTATTGAATGCCTTCTGGAAATCCAAATACACCACATCCACTAGCTCACCTTTATCTACCCTGCTCGTTACATCTTCAAGGAACGCCAGCAAATTTGTTAAACATGATTTCATAAAACCATGCTGACTCTGCTTGATTGCATTATGATTTTCCAAATGCCCTGCTACCACTTTCTCAATGAAAGACTCCAGCATTTTCCCAACGACAGATATTAGGCTAACTGGTCTATAGTTTCCTGCTTTCTGTCGCCCTCCTTTCTTAAATAGAGTGTTACATTTGCGGTTTTCCATCCCGCTGGGACCTCTCCAGAGCCCAGGGAATTTTGGTATATTGCAACCAATGCATCCACTATCTCTGCAGCCACTTCTTTTAAGACCCTGGGATGCAGGCCATCTGGTCCAGGGTGTTAGATCCGTGTGTTAATGGAGACACGGAATGCAGGAGTTGATTTAACAAGTGTTTACTGAACAAAGTCTGGAGGTGAACTAACAACACAACACACTACACAGGCTTATATACCCGAGTGGTCACTACTGGTACTACAGTATACAGGGGCTTCAAAAACATAGTTCCTCTTAAAGGTACATACACTACAATTCCTCCCCTTTTAGATAAATAGTACATAACATTTTAGGTAATCATTAAATAACATTTTTACAAGAACAATAATATACACATTTGCTGAAGTTAATCAATTACAAATTCAGTCTCTCTGGAGGCTTCCTGACTCGGTCCGGATAACGCCTCGGTGGTGTAGTAGGTTCTTTTGGCAAGGTCGATTCGGCTTCAATGCTAGTGTCGGGTTCACCTGGTTCCAGTATCACCGGATCGGAGGTAGATACTATGGGTATCTCTGCTTCATCACTAGGCGTATAGAGTTGTGGTGTAGGTTGTCCTTTTTCGGATGACTCTATGATCTGGTCAGCATGGCGCCATATTATGCTTTCTCCAATGTCCACGGTATACATCAGCGGTCCTAGTCGTGTGCAAATAGTTCCAGGCTGCCATTTCTCGGTACGGTAGTCCCGGGCCAAAACTGGTTGACCTATCTGGAAGGTTCTAGTTGGCCTTTCATTCATGCTTTGAAATTGCCGGTTCTCTACGTCCCTTCTGACGTTTGGCTTGACCAAATCCAGCCGGCATCTTAGTCTTCTATTGAAAAACATCATGGCGGGGGTTTGGTTTGTAACCACATGTGTTGCATTCCTGTACGCAAACAAGAAGTTATCTACCTTATGTTGTAGATTTATGTCTTCATTACCCATGGCCTTTATGGCCTTCTCGAAGGTCTGGACAAATCTTTCAGCCAATCCATTGGTGGCGGGATGGTATGGGGCGGACGTGTAGTGCTTAACCCCATTGTTTTTTAAGAACTTCCTGAATTCTTCGGATACAAATTGCGGTCCATTATCAGAACAGATCTGTTCAGGCAGCCCATTCCTGGTGAATATGGTCCTTAATACTGTGATGGTTTTTTCCGTGGTGGTGGTGGACATCTTTATTACCTCCGGCCACTTGGAGTGTGCATCCACCGCGATTAAGAACATTGAGTCCATAAATGGACCAGCAAAGTCGATATGTACTCTTTGCCATGGAGATGAGGGCCACTCCCATGGATGTAGAGGGGCTTGTGGTGGGGCGTTTTGGACCTTCTGGCATCCTAGACAGCTCTTGGCCATTTCTTCGATGTCTCCATCGATGCCGGGCCACCACAAAAACGCTCTCTCTAGGTTCTTCATTTTCACTCCACCCAGATGCCCCTCGTGGAGCTCCTTTAGCACTCTATCCTTGAGTTTGGGTGGAATCACCACTCTGGATCCACACATCAAGGTTCCTCGGCACACTGACAGCTGTTCTCTTCTTTGCGAGAATGCTGGCAACAGTGGTTCGCCATGTGCTGGCCATCCCTTCACCGTTAAATCTTGACTCGAGAGAGAGTCGGGTCATTTCGCGTTTCCTTTTCAATGGTAGAATTTGTCACCGGTAGACATTCCACTATGATCGAGTGGAATATCTCCACTGGGTTCACTGTAGGCACCTCTTCTACCGTTGGCAACGGTAGGCGCGATAACCCATCAGCATTCCCATGCTGTTTTGTTCCTTTGTACTCTATGTCATATTGGTGTGCCCCTAGGAAAAGGGACCACCTCTGTAGCCTTTGCGCTGTCATAATGGGAACGCCCTTTTTAGGGTTGAATATGGAGACGAGGGGTTGATGGTCAGTCAACAAGGTAAACTTTTGTCCGTGTAGGTAATGGTTGAATTTCTTCACCCCCCCCCCCACACCAGGCTGAGTGCCTCCCTGGCGATCTGGGCATAGTTACGCTCAGCTGAGTTCAATGAGCGTGACGCAAAAGCTATCGGCCGCTCCGAGCCATCAGGGAATCTCTGCGATAATACCACTCCCACGCCGTAAGGGGATGCATCGCACGCCAGTCTGATTCGCAGTGATGGGTTGTAATGAGCCAACACTTCCCTGGACGTGATCAAGCCTTTGCATTTATGGAAGGCACATTTACAGTCTTCGCTCCATTTCCAAACTACTCCCGTTTGTAGCAGTGCGTTAAGCGGGTGCAGAACCGTCGACAAGTTTGGTAAAAATTTATGATAGTAACTTACTAATCCCAGGAATGACCTTAATTGTGAGACATTTTCAGGCGCTGGGGCCTTTACGACCGCTTCAATTTTTTCAGGTGACTTACGCAACCCTTCTTCGTTAATGACATGGCCACAATATGATATTTGTTGCTGGAAAAATTTGCATTTGGGGCGATTTGCTCGTAGACCCCGTTCTCTCAGCCTCGTGAGCACCTGCTCCAAGTTGGCAAGGTGCTCGTTGTCATTTTCTCCTGTTACAAGGATGTCGTCTAGGTAGCATTGAGTCCCCGGAATCCCTTGCAGGACTTGCTCCATAGCTCTTTGCCAGATAGCCGGAGCTGATGCCACTCCGAAAACCAGTTGATTGTACTGGTACAGGCCTTTGTGTGTGTTTATTGTGAGATAATTTTTAGAGGCCTCCTCAACCTCCATCTGTAGATATGCCTGTGCTAAGTCAATTTTGGTGAAACGTTTCCCTCCGGATAGTGAGGCGAAAATATCTTCTATCCTTGGAAGAGGATACTGTACCGTGTGAAGATCCGGGTTTACAGTCACCTTGAAGTCCCCACAGATGCGAACTTTTCTCTGTTCTTCAGATTTATCATTATTCAACGTTTTCTTCATGACCGGGACGATGGGTGTTGCCCACTCGCTCCAATCTACCTTGGATAACACGCCTGCTTTTTCCAAATTCTCCACCTCTGCCTCGATGGCTGGACGAATTGCGTATGGCACCGGCCTTGCCTTAAAAAACTTGGGAATTGCCGCATCTTCCACTTTTATTGAGGTGGTGGCGCCTTTCAGTGTTCCTAGTTCCTGTTGAAACACTTCTTTGGCGTTAGCCAAGATTTCTTTTAATCGTCCAGGTATGACGTCATCGTCGTTTTTTTTCTTACTGGTCACCGTCAGTGCCTGAATGGAGTGCCAGTCTAAATGTATCTTTCTGATCCATTCACGTCCCAACAACGGCGGACCACCATCTTGCAGAACGTATAAATACAACTTCTGTATTTCCTTGCCGTTGTATACAACAGGCACCCTTATTTTCCCTCTGGGGTATACTTTCTGTCCCGTATATGTCTTCAAGACAATGGATGTGTCTTTCAAAGGTATATGCGGAAATAGCCGCTCGTAATCCCGTCGACTCATGACGGTCAGAGCTGATCCTGTATCTAGCTCCATTTTGACTGGGGACCCCGCTATCGTGAGGGTAACCCAAATGGTCTGGTAATCTTCTTTGGCAATTATATTATGTAATTTGAGACAGCTTAGTCTCTTGTTTCCGGAGTCGCTATCGTTCTTCTGGTCTTCGGAGCTACTGTCCGTCATCATTCGTACCTTTCTGTACTTTTCCTTATTGACCTTTTTACTGTCAGTGGATTTCTTTCCAGAGCTGCATACACGTGCAATGTGTCCCATCTTTCCGCATTGCCTGCATGCTTTGTCCTTGAACCAGCAGTCCTTCTGGTCATGGGTGGATCTGCCGCAGCGATAACATCTCTCGAAACCCCGTGTCATTTCATGGGTGCCGAAGTCCTGTGGCTTTTGCTGTATCTCTGCAGCTCCTCTTGCTGCTGCTTCGTATGATACAGCCACACTGAAAGCCTTGTCCAGTGTCAAATCTTTCTCAGAAAGTAGTCTTTTCTGTGTTCCTTCACTTAGGAGACCGCAGACGAATTTGTCTTGTAGAGAATCTGCCAGTCCTGCCCCGAATTGGCAGTGCTTTGACAGCTTTTGTAATTCGGTGAGGTAATCAGCGTTACTTTCATTTTTGTGCTGGTTCCTCCTGAAGAATTTGAATCGTTCCGCTATCAGCAGCGGTGTTGGGTTTAAGTGCTCCAGTAAGGTATCAACAATCTCCTTAAAATTCTTGTCCATCGGTTTGGCTGGAGTGATCAAGTTTCGTAACAGCCCGTATGTCCTTGCACCCATCAGATTTAGAAGTACCGATGCCTTTTTATCATCCGCTACTTCATTCGCCTTGCAATATACCTCCACTCTTTCCACATATGTGGTCCAATCTTCTATATCACTATCGAAAGCAGTAATATTGCCAGTCTTCGGCATCTTGAAAATCTAAAATGGCGCTTCCCGTGGTTTTCCCACCGCTGCCGCTGCTGCCAACGCTGTTCTCCGCGGTTCCCGTTGCGACCTGCAGCTTTTCGCGGTATTTCTATTTTAAAAAATATATCGCTTCAATAGTTTCTCCATTACTTGGAGAACCGTTCCCGTCGTGGAGCGGACCCTCTGGGACTTTCTCCTCCCTCTCCTCGGTCCGAACGCCGACCTGCTTTGCAGCACCGGCCGCGCCCTGAGTGCTCCACCCTCTCTCTCTCTTTGCTTCTGCTTCCCGACTCGCTGCCCGGCCCCGTTGCAGAGCCACCCGATCGAGCTCTAGCCCGCCGCAGCCCAGGAAGGATCAGTGCACTACCTGCCACCAGCCCGTTTAACTGGGGAACCCACAGACTGGAGACCAAGCCTGGCCCTCGTTTTCGAGTTTCTTCGAGTTATTTTTATTTTTTTATTTTTTAAATTTTTTCTGGCTTCGACCTTCGTCTGAGGAATCGATCCCCTTGAGGTGCTGCCGAATTGCAGGTAAGTTCATTTCTAACTCGTCGCCACTGTTAGATCCGTGTGTTAATGGAGACATGGAATGCAGGAGTTGATTTAACAAGTGTTTACTGAGCAAAGTCTGGAGGTGAACTAACAACACAAGACGCTACACAGGCTTATATACCCGAGTGGTCACTACTGGTACTACAGTATACAGGGGCTTCAAAAACATAGTTCCTCTTAAAGGTACATACACTAAACAGGGGTCTTGTCATCTTTTAATCCCATTATTTTACCAAGTACATTTTCCTTAGTGATAGTGATTGTCTTTAGTTCCCCCTTCCCTGTGGCCCCTTGATTATCCATTTTTGGGATGTTGTTAGTGTCTTCTACCATGAAGACAGATACAAAATATTTGTTCAGATTCTCTGCCATTTCCCCGTTCCCCATTATTAATTCCCCATTCTCATTCTCTAAGGGACCAACTTTAGCTACTGTCTTCCTTTTTATATACCTGTAGAAGCTCTTACTATCTGTTTTAATATTTCTTGACAGTTTACTCGCATAATTCATCTTCTCTCTCTTTATTATTTTTTTAGTCATCCTTTGCTGGTTTTTAAAATTTTCCCAATTCTCTGGCCTCCCACCAATCTTGGCAACATTGTATGCCTTCGCTTTCAATTTGATACTTCCTCAGTTAGCCACGGATGGTGCTCCCTTCTCTTAAAATCTTTCTTTCTCACTGGAATATATTTCTGTTGAGAATTATGAAATATCTCCTTAAATGTCTGCCACTGCATTTCAACTGTCTTACATTTTAATTTATTTTTCTAAACCACTTTAACCAGTTCTGCACTCATGCCATTGTAATTGCCTTTGTTTAAGATCAGGACACTTGTTTGAGATACAACTTTCTCACCCTCCAACCGAATTTGAAATTCAACCATATTATGATCACTCTTACCTGGAGGATCCTTTACTATGAGATCATTCATTAATTCTGTCTCATTACACAGTACTAGATCCAAGATAGCCTGCTCCCTGGTTGGTTCCATTACATACTGTTCTAGGAAAACATCCCGGATACAGTCTATGAACTCCTCCTCAAGGCTACCATGGCCAATTTGATTTGTCCAATCAATATAGAGATTAAAATCACCCATGATTATTACCGTACCTTTTTTACAGGCCTCTATTATTTGTTGATTTATACTCTGTCCAACAGTATTGCTACTGTTCAGGGGCTTGTAGACTATGCCCACCAGAGACTTTTTCCTCTTATTATTTTTTATCTCCACCCAAACCGATTCTACATCTTGATCTTCTGAGTCAATATCACTTCTCACCACTGCACTGATCCCATCATTTACCAACAAAGCCACCCCACCTCCCTTTCCTTTCTGTCTATCCTTCTGAATTGTCAAATACCCTGGAATATTCAGTTCCCAGCCCTGGTCACATTGCAACCACGTCTCTGTAATGGCGATCAGATCATACCCATTTGTATCTATTTGTGCCATCAACTCATCTATTTTGTTATGAATGCTGTGTGCATTCAGATATAGAGCTTTTAACTTTGTCTTTTTACCATTTCTCCTTGTTTTGGTCCCATTTTCTGTTGCATCTTATTTTTAAACATTCTGGCCTAGAAATTCAGTCTGGACACTTTTGGGGCGCTAAAGTCGGGCGTTCGCTAAAGTTAGCGCCCGCCGGAAAGTGCAGGCCACATCGCCGAAATTCAGTAGAGTTGGCCAAGAGTTTGGCCGAGCGCTGAAACTGGCGTTGCAATGCTCTGTTCAGGCGCTAATCCGGCGATGCGGCCTGATAACGCCGAGGCCGGGCGCAGCGCAGGTGCGGTCATGTTTTGATTGACAGCAGACACCCTGACGCCGGCCGGCTCTTAAAGGGGGAAGGGTCAACTTTGACTGCTGCCATGCCCTGCATACTGGAGCCCTGCAGCTAGGCCTCAACACTGCTGGTGGGCCAAAATAGCGCCTGGAGCCATGGAGAGGGCCCATGAACGAGCGCAGCACTTCTCAGAGCATGCTCTGAGGGTGCTGATTGATGGTGTCGAGAACAGAAGAGAGATCTTGTGCCCGGACAGTGGCAAGAAGGCTCCCAGGAGCCAGTACAGGAAAGCCTGGAGGAAAGTTGCCCGCAGGGTGTCATCCACCTGCGATGTCCCCAGGAGTGCGGACCAATGCCGCAAGAAGTTCAACGACCTCACTCGGTTGGTCAGGGTGAGTACCCTTTCCAGTGTCCTCCTCATCCTTGCATGTGCACCTCACATTATGGGCAAAGGGACCTCAAAGGCCTAATGGGCAGCCCTCCTCCCACAGCTATGGCACTGGCATGATCATCAGTAGCACTTTCTGCACTTACCACACTGGCCAAGCTATTCGACCATGGGAGGCAGTGCACACAGCAACAGGGCACCACACTGGCCAGGCTATTCCACCATGGGAGGCAGTGCACACAGCAACAGGGCACCAAGCTATTCCACCATGGGAGGCAGTGCACACAGCAACAGGGCACCAAGCTATTCCACCATGGGAGGCAGTGCACACAGCAACAGGGCACCAAGCTATTCCACTATGGGAGGCAGTGCACACAGCAACAGGGCACCACATTGTACTTAGAGGCCGTCCTTTCTCTTGCAGGCCAAGCTGGCGCAGAATTTGCGGAGCCAGTCTGCCACCGGTGGAGGCCGTCCCGAGTACCAGGCGCTCAGTGAGCTGGAGGAGAGCGTGGCTCGTCTCATGCGTGCCCGGGTGACTGGCCCTGTTGCGATCGGAGATGCGGACCCTGTACTGGGACCCACTGGTAAGGAGATGACCGGTTGGACCTCTCTCGTTGCCCTTGCGCTTCAGATCTACATCCTTTCCCACTGTCCGACAAATGCGCATAATGCCACCACTCAGGCCTCCCTCGCTGACGCCCTGTCCTCACTCTAAAGCTACTCTTGTGCCTTCCTGCTTTCAGCTGGTGAGGAGGAGGTGGTCCCTGAACCTCAGAGTGCCAGGCCCTTGGAGGTGGAGGACGACGAGGACCAGGAGGAAGGCGGCCCATTGGGGGAACCCTCATCCGCGCCAGGGGATGGCAATGGAGGGGAGACGTCTGGCCTGCAGGAGAGCCAGGGGGAAGTGTTGCAGGGGAGGCCAGTTCCTGGGCCCAGTGGGGTTGAGGCACGCGGGAAGGGTCGGCCAGCACGGTGGCCTTCTCCCCAGAGGGGGGAGGTGTTGCAGGGGAGGGCAGTTCCTGGGCCCAGTGGGGTCGAGGCACGCGGGAAGGGTCGGCCAGCATGGCGGCCTTCTCCCCAGAGGGAGAGTCCGCCCTCCAGTGCAGAGACGGTCCTCGCCCAGGAGGTGCGCCTCCTTGACGAGATGTCGGCGGCGTCGGAGCGGCGCCACCAGGAGTTTATGGAGGTGGTGGAACAGATGCCTCACGCCATTGAGTCCCTGGCTCATAGTGTGGTGGCTTTCGGGGAATCACAGGCCAGGGGGGTCGAACAACTCGCGGCAGCGCACGACAGGGGTGTCCAGCAACTCGCGGCAGCGCAGGACGCGAGTCGCGAGATGAGTGGTGCCGTCCAGACACTGGCACAGCAGATGCGGGCACATACCAGGGCAGTTCGGGCACTCACTTCTGCCACACTCGCTGTGGCGCGGAGGCCTCGCCACGGCACCCGCCGCCCTGCTGCAGCACAGCGGTCTGTCCTCCACCAGATTGCTGCGCTTGCTGCACTGCCAGCCCGGCCGAGTGCCAGTGTCTCTGGCGAGCAGCGCGCGCCTGCCATCAGCCAGCTTGCCCCCATTGGTGCAGCCGACACTGCCACTCCCCCAGCCAAGGTGCGACGAGCTGCTGCTGGGACTGATGCTGGCCAGCCACAGCTGCAGCAGTCACCAGCCGGCCCCTCCCGGGCCGGCCCTCGTCTAGGCCGACCCCCAAGGGCATCTGGCGACACGCATTGTCGCCCTCATGAGCCTTCCCCCAGCCTTGCCACAGCCACAGGGCCCAGGTTGAGGCGGAGCAGCAGGTCGGGCAGGGGCCGGAGAAGCCTGTCTAAGGACTCGCCCTCTCGGCACACCGAGTAGAGTGTGGTGAGAGCGGTTTTTTTTATATGCGGGGGCTTTTGTTCTGGGGGGGATTATTTTGGTAGGGCCGAAGATCAAGGCATTGTTTGTTTTTATGGGGGTGTTTGTGTTGTGGGGGGGGCTTATTTTTGTAAGGCCGATGATGAAGGCCATTTGGATGGGCAAGTTTTGTTAGTCCTCCCCAGGTTTTGGGAGTGACAGATGTTTTTGACTGTTTTTTGGGGGTCTTGTCTGTTTTGCTGTTCCATGTGGGAAGGGCCCTGAGTTTGTGAAATAAAGATTTTTATTTATTCAGCATGTCCAGGTGTCATGTTTCAAGTGGTTGTTGCGTTAACCGGCTGAGGGCTTGCGGAGCGGCTGCCTTCAGGTGCCTTCATTGGCCCAGGCCATTCCCTGACAGGGGGCCTAGAAGTGTCGTTCAATAAGCCGCCGGCGGACGGCCCTTGGACCTTGTGGCTCCCTCCTGGGCTGGTGCTCCTCCTCCTCCTCCTCCTCCTCCTCCTCCTCATGGTCCTCCTGCTCGTCCTCCTGAGGTGGTGGTGCAATGCCAGGTGGCAGTGCCTGAGTCCTGCGGATAGCCAGGTTGTGCAGCATGCAGCACACGACGACGAACTGGGAGACTCTATCTGGCGAATACTGTAGAGATCCACCGGAACGATCCAGGCAGCGAAACCGTTGCTTGAGGACGCCTATCATTTGCTCTATGATGTTCCTTGTGGCTTGATGGCTTTCATTGTATGCCTCCTCCGCTGGGGTCCTGGGCGCGCGGAGCGGGGTCATGAGCCATGTACACAAAGGGTAGCCCTTGTCCCCGATAAGCCATCCCCTTGGTGGAGGCTGTGCCTCGAACATGTCAGCCACAGTAGTCTGGCGCAGGATAAATGCATCGTGGCTGCTTCCTGGGAAGCGGGCATTGACAGCTAGGATGCGCTGCCTGTGGTCACACACCAGCTGCACATTTAGGGAATGGTAGCCCTTCCGGTTGCGGTAATCCTCGGCATTGTGGATAGGTGCCCGCATAGCCACATGCGTGCAGTCAATGGCGCCCTGCACCATGGGGAAGCCCGGGATCCTGCCAAATCCGACTGCACGCTGCTCCTGCCTTTGTTGGGTCATGGGGAAGGAGATGAATTGGTGTCTCCTCGCGAAAAGTGCATCGGTGACCTGCCGGATGCAGCGATGCGCGGCGAACTGGGAGATGTTCGCGATGTCTTCGGAGCTACTGTCCGTCATCATTTGTACCTTCCTCTACTTTTCCTTATTGATTTTTTTCCTGTCCGTGGATTTTTTGTGTCCAGATCGGCATACACGTGCAATTTGTCCAATCTTTCCGCATTGCCTGCATGCTTTGTCCTTGAACCAGCAGTCCCTCTGGTCATGGGTGGATCTGCCGCAGCGATAACATCTCTTGAAACCCTGTGTCATTTCATGGGTGACGAAGTCCTGTGTCTTTTGCTGTATCTCTGCAGCTCCTCTTGCGGCTGCTTCGTATGATACAGCCATACTGAAAGCCTTGTCCAGTGTCAAATCTTTCTCAGAAAGTAGCCTTTTCTGTGTTCCTTCACTTAGGAGACTGCAGACGAATTTGTCTCGAAGAGAATCTGCCAGTCCTGCCCCGAATTGGCAGTGCTTTGATAGCTTCCTTAATTCGGTGAGGTAATCAGCGTTACTTTCAATCTTGTGCTGATTCCTCTTGAAGAATTTTAATCGTTCCGCTATCAGCAGTGGTGTTGGGTTTAAGTGCTCCTGTAGGGTATCAACAATCTCCTTAAAATTCTTGTCCTTTGCTTTGGCTGGAGTGATTAAGTTTCGTAACAGCCCGTATGTCCTTGCGCCCATTAGATTTAGAAGTACTGATGCCTTTTTATCATTTTCTATTCCATTTGCTGTGCAATACACCTCCACTCTTTCCACATATGTGGTCCAATCCTCTATATCGTTATCGAAAGCATTAATATTGCCGGCCTTAGGCATCCTGAAAAAAAAATGGCGCTTCCCGCGCTTTCCTTTCTTCCCTGCAGAAAAAAATGGCGCTTCCCGCGCTTTCCCGCCGCTGCTGCTGCTGACAACGCTGTTTTCCGCGGTTTTTATTTACAGGTGGAGACTCGTTCCCACTGGACTCTCTGGAACTTTTCCCCCCCTCCGCTTGGTCCGAACGCCGACCTGCTTTGCAGCGCCGGCCGTCTCCCGAGTGCTCCCCCCCTCTGTCTCTGTTTGCCTCCGCCTTCGCTGCTCGGCCCCGCTGCAGAGCCAGCCGATGGAGCCCCAGCCCGCCGCCCAGGAAGGATTATTGCAGTACCTGCCACCAGCTCGGCTAGCTGGTGAAACCACAGTTTTGTTTTTTTTTCTTTTTTTGCTTTTCTTCGACTTTCGTCTGAGGAATCGATCTCCTTGAGGTGCTGCCGAATTGCAGGTAAGTCCGTTTCCAATTCGTCGCCACTGTTGTATCCGTGTGTTAATAGAGACATGGAAGGCAGGAGTTGGTTTCACAGGTGTTTACTGAACAAAGTCTGGATGTGAACTAACAGATACAAGACAATATACAGGCTTATATAGCCCGAGTGGCCATTACCGGCATTACAGTACACAGGGGGCTCTTAAAGGCACATACACCACACCCTCCACTACTTAGTTTAAAGCCCTCTCTACAGCCCTAGTTATTCGATTCGCCAGGACTCTAGCCCCAGCATGGTTCAAGTGAAGCCCGTCCAAACAGAACAGCTCCCTCATATCCCAGTACTGGTGCCAGTGCCCCACAAATTGAAACCCATTTCTCTCACACCAGTCTTTGAGCCACTCGTTCATTTCTCTGATCTTGTTTACCCTATGCAAATTCGCTCGTGGCTCAGGTAGTAATCCAGAGATTATTACCTTTGTGGTTCTGCTTTTTAATTTATTCCCTAGCTGCTCATACTCCCTCAGCAGAACCTCTTTCTTTGTCCTACCTATGTCATTGGTACCTACGTGGACCATGACAACTGGATCTTTCCCCTCCCACTGCAAGTTTCTCTCCAGCTCAAAGGAGATGTCCTTAACCCTGGCACTGGGCAGGCAACACAGCCTTCGGGACTCACGCTCTCGGCTGCAGAGAACAGTATCTATTCCCCTAACTATACTGTCCCCTATCACTACCACATTTCTTTTTACTTCCCCCACTTGGATGGCTGCCTTTACCACGGTGCTGTGGTCAGATTGCTTATCCTCCCTGCAGTCCCTGCCCTTGTCCACACAGGGAGCAAGAATCTCGTACCTGTTGGACAAGGCCAAGGGCTGAGGCTCCTCCATTGTTACCTCCTGGATCCCAACACCTGCCTTGTTTGTAGTCACACCCTCCTGTCCCTGACCATGGCCAAATTGGAAGTAATGAAGACCTCATTACAGCCTTGGTCCAAACATGGACAAACGAGCTGAATTCCAGAGGTGAGGTGAGAGTGACTGCCCTTGACATCAAGGCAGCATTTGACCGAGTCTGGCATCAAGGAGCCCTACTAAAACTGAAGTCAATGGGAATCAGGGGGAAAACGCTCCACTGGCTGGAGTCATACCTAACACAAAGGAAGATGGTTGTGGTGGTTGAAGGTCAATCATCACAGCCCCAGGGCATCGCTGCAGGAGTTTCTCAGGGCAGTATCCTAGGCCCAACCATCTTCAGCTGCTTCATCAATGACCTTCCCTCCAACATAAGGTCAGAAATGGGGATGTTCGCTGATGACTGCATAGTGTTCAGCGCCATTCGCAACTCCACAGATAATGAAGTAGTCCATGCCTGCATGCAACAAGGCCTGGACGACGTTCAGGCTTGGGCTGATAAGTGGCAGGTAACATTTGCGCCACAGAAGTACCAGGCTATGACTATCTCCAACAAGCGAGAGTCTAACCGCCTCCCCTTGACATTCAATTGTATTACCATCGCCGAATCCCCCACTATCAACATCCTGGGGGTCACCATTAACCAGAACCTTAACTGGACCAGCCACATAAATACTGTTGCAGCTCAGAGGCTAGGTATTCTGCGGCGAGTGTCTCACCTCCTGACTCCCCAAAACCTTTCCACCATCTACAAGGCACAAGTAGGAAGTGTAATGGGATACTCTCCACTTGCCTGGATGAGTGCAGCTCCAACAACACTCAAGAAGCTCGACATCATCCAGGACCAAGCAGCCCACTTGATTGGCACTCCATCCACCACCTTAAACATTCACTCCCTCCACCATCAGCGTACGGTGTCTGCTGTGTGTACCATCTACAAGATGCACTGCAGCAACTCGCCAAGGCTTCTTCAGCAGCACCTCCGAATCGCATGACCTCTTCCAGCTAGAAGGACAAGGGCAGCAGGCGCATGGGAACACCACCACCTCCAAGTTCCCCTCCAAGTCACACACCATCCTGACTTAGATGTATATCGCCGATCCTTCATCGTCGATGGGTCAAAATCCTGGAACTCCCTCCCTAACAGCACTGTGGGTGTACCATCACCACATGGACTGCAGACGTCCTGATCCCATAAAAGAATATTTAAAAAAAATTTACTCTAGTGGGTGTGACTGCCTCCTGGAACTTAGTGTCCAGGTAACGCTCCCCTTCCCTAATGTGTTGCGGTGTCCGAAGCTCGGACTCCAGCTCATCAACTCTGAGCTGAAGTTCCTCGAGCAACCAACATTTGCTGCAGATGTGGTTGCTGTGGACCTCAATTGTGCCCACCAGCTCCCACATGCAACAACAACAACACAGTGCCTAGCCACCCATCTCAATTAATTAATTCATTCATTTTTTTAAATTTGGAACACGTATACCTTTTAATCTACACCAAGGCACTTAAATTTAGACGTCCAAGTTTGGAAAAAAGTGTGAAATAGAGAAATACTCACCAACCAATCACTTACCTGCTTTCTGGTGACATCACACTTCGATTACTTTTTAACTTCTTTACACTGACCGGTCCGTTGTAGCCGTTCTCGCTCACCTTTAAATCAGCCGATGAGCTCTCGTACTCTCCAGCCACTCTCGCTCACCTTTAAATCAGCCACCAAGATCTCGCACTCTCCAGCCGTTCTCACTCACCTTTAAATCAGCCGATGAGGTCTCACGCTCTCCAGCCGCTCTCGCTCACCTTTAAATCAGCCGCCGAGGTTTTGCGCTCTCCAGCCGCTCTCGCTCACCTTTAAATCAGCCGCCGAGGTTTTGCGCTCTCCAGCCGCTCTCGCTCACCTTTAAATCAGCCGTCGAGGTTTCGCGCTCTCCAGCCGCTCTCGCTCACCTTTAAATCAGCCGCCGAGGTCTCACGCTCTCCAGCTGCTCTTGCACACCTTTTTCAAGCAGGCGGCTCCCCACCACCTTCTCAAGGGCAATTAAGGATGGGCAATAAATGCTAGCATTGTCAGCAATGCCGACATCCCAGGAACGAATTAAAAAAATACTCCACCATTGGCTAAACTAGTATTTTAAATAGGTTTAGCATAACTTCCTGGCTTCTGCACTCTATGCCTCTAATTATAAAGCCCAGGATCCCATCAGCTTTAGTAACTGCTTTGTTAACCTGTCCTGCCACCTTCAAAGACTTGTGCACAAACACCCCAAGGTCTCTCTGTTCTTGCACCCCCTTTAAAATTGTACATTTAGCGTGTATTGTCTCTCCTCATTCTTCCTACCAAAATGCACCACCTCACACTTTACAACGTTGAATTTCATAAGAACATAAGAAGTAGGAGCAGGAGTAGGCCATACGGCCCCTCGGGCCTGCTCCACCATTCAATAGGACCATGGCTGATCCGAACCTAGACTCACATCCACTTCCCTGCCCGCTCCCCGTAACCCCTAATTCCCTTATCAGCGAGGAAACTGTCTATCTCCGTTTTAAATTTATTTAATGTCGCAGCTTCCACAGCTCTCTGAGGTAGCAAATTCCATAGATTTACTACCCTGTGAGTGAAGAAGTTTCTCCTCATCTCAGTTTTGAAAGGGCAGCCCCTTATTCAAAGGTTATGCCCCCTACTTCTAGTCTCACCCATCAGTGGAAACATCCTCCCCGCATCCACCCGATCAAGCCCTCTCACAATCTTATATGTTTCGATAAGATCGCCTCTCATTCTTCTGAATTCCAATGAGTAGAGGCCCAACCTACTCAACCTTTCCTCATAAGTCAACCCCCTCATCTCCGGAATCAACCGAGTGAACCTTCTCTGAACTGCCTCGAGAGCAAGTATATCTTTTCTTAAATATGGAAACCAAAACTGCACGCAGTATTGCAGGTGTGGCCTCACCAGTACCCTGTATAACTGAAGCAAGACTTCCCTGCTTTTATACTCCATCCCCCTTGCAATAAAGACCAAGACTCCATTGGCCTTCCTGATCACCTGCTGTACCTGCATACTAACCTTCTGTGATTCATGCACCAGGACCCCCAGATCCCTTTGTACTGTAGCACTTTGCAGTTTCTCTCCATTTAGATAATAACTTGCTCTTTGATTTTTTCTGCCAAAGTGCATAACCTCACACTTTCCAACATTATATTCCATCTGCCAAATTTCTGCCCACTCACTTAGCCTGTCTATGTCCTTTTGCAGGTTTTTTATGTCCTCCTCACTCACTGCTTTCCCTCCCATTTTTGGATCGTCGGCAAACTTGGATATGTTGCACTTAGTCCCCTCCTGCAAATTGTTAATATAGATTGTAAAGAGTTGGGGTCCCAGCACTGACCCCTGCGGAACACCACTAGTTACTGATTGCCAACCCGAGAATGAACCGTTTATCCCAACTCTCTGTTTTCTGTTAGATAGCCAATCTTCGACCTATGCCAATCCCATGATTTTTTATCTTGTGCAGTAATCTTTTGTGTGGCACCTTGTCAAATGCCTTTTGGAAGTCCAAATACACCACATCCACTGGTTCCCCTTTATCCACCCTGTTTGTTACGTCCTCAAAGAATTCGAGCAAATTTGTCAAAGATGACTTCCCCTTCATAAAACCATGCTGACTCTGTCTGATTAAATTATGCTTATCCAAATGTCCTGTTACTGCTTCCTTAATAATGGACTCCAACATTTTACCAACCACAGATGTTAGGCTAACTGGTCTATAGTTTCCAGCCTTTTGTCTACCTCCCTTTTTAAATAAGGGCATTACATTAGCAGTTTTCCAATCTGCTGGGACCTTTCCTGAATCCAAGGAGTTTTGGAAAATTACCACCAATGCATCCGCAATCCCTACCGCTACTTCTTTCAAGACCCTAGGATGTAAGCCATCAGGTCCAGGGGATTTAGTCGCCTTAAGTCCCATTATCTTACCGAGTACCATCTCCTTAGTGATTTTAATCGTGTTTAGCTCCTCCCCCCCATAGCCCCCTGTTTGTCCAGTGTTGGGATATTTTTAGTGTCCTCTACTGTAAAGACTGATACAAAATATTTGTTCAGTGTTTTTGCCATCTCCATGTTCCCCACTACTAATTTCCCGGTCTCGTCCTCTAAGGGAGCAACATTCACTTTAGCCACCCTTTTTCTTTTTATATAACTGTAGAAACTCTTGCTATCTGTTTTTATATTTTTTGCTAGTTTACTTTCATAATCTATCTTCCCTTTCTTAATTCATCTTTTAGTTATTCTTTGCTGGCTTTTAAATGCTTCCCAATCTTCTATCCTCCCACTAGATTTGGCTACTTTATATGCCCTTGTTTTCAGTTGGATACTATCCTTTATTACTTTACTTAGCCACGGGTGGCTGTCTTTTCTTTTATGCCCCTTTTTCCTCAGTGGAATAGATTTTTCTTGAAAGTTGTGAAATATCTCCTTGAATGTACACCACTGTTCATGTACTGTCTTATACCTTAATCTATTTTCCCAGTCCACTTTAGTCAACTCTGCTCTCATACCTTCATAGTCTCCTTTATTTAAGCTTAGTACGCTGGTTTGAGATCCAACCCTCTCACCCAACAACTGAATTTGGAATTCAACCATGTTACGGTCACTTATTCCAAAGGGATCCTTTACTAGGACATTTTTTATTAATCCTGTCTCATTACACAGGACCAGATCTAAGATTGCCTGTCCCCTGGTTGGTTCAGTAACATACTGCTCAAGGAACCTATCCCTAATGCACTCTATGAACTCTTCCTCAAGGCTGCCCTGCCCAATTTGATTTCTCCAGTCAATATGAAAGTTAAAAGCTCCCATGATTATAGCTGTTCCCTTATTATAAGCCCCAACTATTTCCTGATTTATACTCTGACCAATAGAGTTGCAACTGTTAGGAGGCCTATTGACTATGCCCACTAGTGGCTTTTTTCCCTTATTATTCCTTATCTCCACCCAAACTGTTTCACTATCCTGATCCTTTGACCCAATATCATTTCTCACTATTGCAGTGATTCCATCCTTTATTAACATAGCCACCCCACCTCCCTTTCCTTCCTGTCTGTCCTTCCAAATAGTCAAATAGCCCTGGATGTTTAGTTCCCAGTCATGGTCACCTTGCAGCCATGTTTCTGTAATGGCCACCAGATCATACCCATGTGTAGATCATCTGCTGTGTCTGCCCATTCTACTAGCCTGTCTATGTCTTGAAGTCTATTACAATCTTCCTCACTGTTTACTGCACTTCCAAGTTTTGTGTCATCTGTAAATTTGGAAATTGTGCCCTGTACCCCCAGGTCCAAGTCCTTAATGTATATCAAAAACAGCAGGGATCCGAGTATTGAACCTTGTGGAACACCACTGCAGTCTGAAAAATAGCCATTCACCACAACTCTCTGTTTTCTATCTCTTAGCCAATTTTGTTTCCATGCTGTTACTGCCCTTTTTATCCCATGGGCTTCAATTGTGCTAACAAATCAAATATGTTGTACTTTATCAAACACCTTTTGAAAGTTCATATACACAACATCAACAGCACTATCCTCATCCACCCTCTCTGATACCTCATCAAAAAAGTCAAAAACTCAATCAAGTTTGCTTAACAAACCCATGCTGGCCCTTCCTTATTAGTCCATGCTTGTCCAAGTGACTGTTAATTTTCACCCAGATTATAGTTTCTAAAAGCTTCCCCACCACCGATATTAAACTGACTGGCCTATAATGCCAGTTTTTTCCTTCTCCCCTTTTTTGAACAAGGTTGTAACATTTGCAATCCTCCAGTCCTCTGGCCCCACCCCGTGTCTAATGAGGATTGGAAGATTGTGGCCAGCACCTCCACAACTTCTACCCTTACTTCCCTCAGCAACTTAGGATGCATTCCACCCGGACCGGGTGACTTCTCCACTTTAAGTACTGCCAGCCTTCCTAGTGCCTCCTCTTGATCTATTTTTATTTCATCCAGTATCCCAACAATCTCCTCGTTTACCATAGCTTTGGAAAAGTCCTCTGCCTTGATAAACACTGATGAAAAATACTCATTTAGATTCATCACATAACCTCGAGCCTCCCACCCAGTCAAACAGCCATTTTTCCCATCTCCAATATTTTTATAACTAATAAACAAAATTGTTCAAATAAAAACACACCATTTTTTAATTGCCCCTATGATTTTGCTTCTGGGTGTTGCTTGCTGCAGTGACGGGGAGATTAATCTTTAATTCCTGGAGACTCCAGGGCAATGCTGCAGGGTTGGCCACCATAGCAGCCAATTTATCATCTCAGGTGATCTGGAAGATGCAACATGGCCAAAGTCCAGGATAAGTAACAAGTACATTCGCAAGAGTGGTTAGGTTGCAGAAACAGATCATGTTTTGTCATGGTTATGATTGGCAGGAACCCTGGCTGATTCCGCCACCCCTCCCCGTCCCCCTACCCGAGCACAATATTGTGCAGACTTCCAGGAAAGGGCACCGGACTGCCTGGATCATTCTTGTGCTTCCCAAGCCAAACTTTTCCGTACAAGTTACAGATCTGAAAGATCTGAAAGCCGGATTTGGAAGGAGTGTAACAGTTGAACTGAACAAGCATGCATTACTGCAAGGCCATTCAGACAAGACTAAAGCTATGAACAAAATGGGAGTCATTATGGGGGCAAAATTCACCTCCTTTGTGCCCGCTGTTAGTGCCTCTGTGGGGCACTAATGGGGCGCAAAGGGCTTATCGCCCGGGTGGGGCTGCTAATAGTGCCTGCTGAGAAATTCGGCGGGGCGCTACTGAGGCACTAGCCAATAGCGCTGCACCACCGCCGGTAGTACCCCGGGCCGCTGCACCGCTGGCGACGACGTCATCACTGAGTGACGCGACCCCTTAGGGCCCCACCGTGGCCCCTTAGCACCCCATGGCTGAAATTCGGCAGTGTCCCGTGAGGCTGCCACAGGCGATGTCAGCGACAGCCTTGCGGGTCACGAGTCGGGCCGCACACTGCTGGCGGGGTGCTAATTAAAGGGGCGGTCCGACTGCGTTTCCCCCCCCCCCCCCCCACCGGCATTTTTTATTTTAGCTGACCCCCTTCTTGGCGGCCCTTGGCATGGTCTGTGTCTGCCATCGCACCCTCCTGAAGGGATAATTACTAGTCCTAGCTCTTTTCGGGCTACCCCGGATCAGGCGTATTCCTCAGACGTTCACCTTCAACTAAAGTTAGAGATAGCCAAATTCTATGATATACCTATCAATTCCTCCAATAAAAGGCGAAGAGTTACGAAGGTGACTAAAGGTTTTTATTGACTAAATAACAGAGCCCACTCTCGTGGGTGATCCGATCCAAGCAGGAGGAATACCAGCCAGTCGCTCACCTTTATACCTGGCCTGGTGGGTGGAGCCAAGGCGGAGTCGGCAGTGGTCATCCCAGGTATAGCAGTGTGGCAAGAGGCGACCTCGTACCGTGATACAATAGTGGTCAGTGATACAGTTATAACGAACAGTGGTGAACAGTGCTAACTACTAACAGTGATACGATAGTGAACGTGGTTTACCACATTCACCCCTTGTTTAGAATTAAGTCCGGCGGGGTGAAGTGTACTACCAATTCTGGTAGGTCAGTCTGTCCGGAGGCTTCGTAAGCCTCTCCGATCGCCGCAGCGGTGGTGTTGCCTTATCCGGTGCTGGTGCCTTATCCGGTGTTGATGCTGGTGTTTGCGTGGTCGGCGAGGGCTCGTGGGGTTCCGGCATGCCGTCTACCTGGACTGAGGTTGGGGGGGGTGGTGGCGGTGTTTCCGGATCGGCTGAGGGTGCGAGGTCTCGTAGGGAGACAGTGTCCTCCCGCCCGTCTGGGTACGCCACGTAGGCGTACTGGGGGTTGGCGTGCAGGAGGTTCACCCTCTCGACCAGGGGGTCCGTTTTATGGGTCCTCACGTGTTTCCGCAGCCAGACCGGCCCCGGGGCGGTCAGCCAGGTTGGTAGAGTGGTTCCCGTAGTCGACTTCCTGGGGAAAACGAACATTCGTTCATGGGGGGTGGTGTTAGTGGCCGTGCAAAGTAATGACCGGATGGAGTGCAGCGCTGTCGGGAGGACTTCTTGCCAGCGGGAGGTTGGGAGGCCCTTAGACTTTAAGGCTAAGAGGACGGCCTTCCATACCGTCGCGTTCTCTCTTTCCACCTGACCGTTACCTCTGGGGTTGTAGCTGGTGGTCCTGCTTGCTGCAATACCTCTCTCTAGGAGGAATTGCCGGAGTTCCTCGCTCATGAAGGAGGAGCCCCGGTCGCTGTGTATATAGTTCGGGAACCCGAACAAGGCGAAGAGGGCATTCAGGCACTTAATGACCGTGCTACTGGTCATGTCGGGGCAGGGGAAGGCAAAGGGGAAACGGGAGTACTCATCAACGATGTTGAGGAAGTACACATTACGGTCAGAGGACGGGAGGGGCCCCTTAAAGTCGATGCTCAGGCGCTCGAAGGGGCGGGTGGCCTTGATCAGGCTTGCTCGGTCCGGCCTATAGAAGTGCGGTTTGCACTCCGCACAGGTCTGGCAGTTCCTGGTCATGGTCCTGACCTCCTCGATGGAGTAGGTCAGGTTGCGGGCCTTAATGAAATGGTAGAGTCTGGTGACTCCGGGGTGGCAGAGCTGGTCGTGGAGGGTCTGAAGCCTATCGATATGCGCGCTGGCGCATGTCATTCGTGAAAGGGCATCAGGGGATTCGTTCAGCTTGCCTGGCCGGTACAAGATCTCATAATCGTAGGTGGAGAGCTCGATTCTCCATCTCAAAATCTTGTCATTCTTGATTTTGCCCTTCAGCTTGTTATTAAACATGAAAGCCACCGAACGCTGGTCGGTGAGGAGGGTAAATCGTTTGCCTGCCAGGTAGTGCCTCCAGCGCCGTACTGCCTCCACGATCGCCTGGGCCTCTTTCTCGACCGACGAATGTCGGATCTCGGGGCCCTGTAGGGTCCTTGAGAAGAAGGCCACTGGCCTCCCCTCCTGGTTTAGGGTGGCGGCTAAGGCGAAGTCGGATGCGTCGCTCTCCACCTGAAAGGGGATGGACTCGTCCACTGCGTGCATCGTGGCCTTGGCTATGTCTCCCTTAATGAGGGAGAAGGCCGCGCACGCCTCCTCCGTGAGGGGGAAGGAAGTGGCTTTCAGGAGGGGTCTGGCTTTGTCCGCGTAATTGGGTACCCATTGGGCATAGTAGGCGAAAAGCCCCAGGGTTCTCCTAAGTGCTTTAGGGCAGTGGGGGAGGGGTAGCTCCATGAGGGGGCGCATTCTTTCTGGGTCGGGGCCGATGATTCCGTTCTCCACTACGCAGCCGAGGATGGCAAGGCGCGTGGTGTTAAACACGCATTTCTCCTTATTGTAGGTGAGGTTCAGCCGTTGGGCCGTACGGAGGAATTTCTCCAGATTCGCGTCATGTTCCTGCCGGTCGCGGCCGCAGATAGTGACGTTATCTAGGTAGGGGAATGTAGCCTGCAGTTCGTTCTGGTCAACCATCTGGTCCATCTCCCTTTGGAAGACCGAGACCCCATTAGTGACACCGAAGGGGACCCTAAGGAAGTGGTATAGGCGCCCATTCGCCTCGAAGGCGGTATACTGGCGGTCCTCAGGGTGGATAGGGAGTTGGTGGTAGGCCGACTTCAGGTCGATGGTCGAGAATACTTTATACTGTGCAATCTGATTGACCATGTCAGATATGCGGGGGAGGGGGTATGCGTCCAGCTGGGTATATCTGTTTATGGTCTGGCTGTAGTCGATGACCAGGCGGTTTTTATCGCCGGTCTTTACGACTACGACCTGGGCACGCCAGGGGCTGCTGCTCCCCTCGATAATGCCCTCTTTCAGGAGGCGCCGCACCTCAGAGCTAATGAAGGCTCTGTCCCCGGCGCTATACCGCCTGCTCTTGGTAGCGACGGGTTTGCAGTCAGGGGTAAGGTTAGCAAACAGAGAGGGTGGCGGGACCTTGAGGGTGGAGAGGCTGCAGGTGTTACGCGGTGGGCGGTTTAACGTTTGCTGGTTGTTGACTGTGAGTGGGGGGAGGGGTCCACCGTATGCTAGGGTTACGCTTTGGAGGTGGGATTGGAAGTCCAGCCCTAGTAGGACGGCAGCGCAGAGATGGGGGAGGACGAGGAGTTTAAAGTTTTTATACTCCGTGCCCTTAACCGACAGGGTCACGACACAGTAGCCGCTGATGTCCGTGGCGTGGGACCTCGATGCCATCGAGATTCGGCTGCGCGTTGGTAGGACAGAGAGGGAGTAGTGGCTCACCGTGTCTGGGTGGATGAAGCTCTCCGTGCTTCCGCTGTCGAACAGGCAGGTCGTGGCGTGGCCGTTCACTTTGATGTCCATCATTGACTTGGACAGATGGTGCGGGCGGGCTTGGTCCAGGGTGACGGAAGCTAGTGTGTAGCTGAGCGAGTCGTTGTCATCTGCGGGCGAGGCGGTCGGGCGTGGTGAGTAAAATGGCGTCTCCCACGAGGTAGGGCCCCATGAGGCACTATTGGGGTCGGTTGCCTTAATCAAAGATGGCCGCCCCCATGACTCATGTGTGGGGAAGCTGGCCTCAGTTGCCCTAAACAAAGATGGCCGCCCCCATGACTCATGTGTGGGGATGCTGGCCTCAGTTGCCCTAAACGAAGATGGCCGCCCCCATAGTTCGCATGCGGCACTGCTGGCCTCTGAGGATCCGCTCCTGCAGGCCTTGGAGAAGTGGCCTTTCTTCAGGCAGGTTTTACATATGGAGTTCTTGGCTGGGCAGCGCGACCTCGGGTGCTTCTCCTGGCCACAAAAAAAACAGCCGGCGGCCCGATCGCGGATGCCCGATGTCGGGGCCGGTGCCGGGGGTGGCGGGGCCGGTCGGGTCCGGGACGCCGACGCAGAGGTAGGTCCCGGGGGCGGCGCTGGGAAGGGTGCTGTGGTAGGGGTCGGGCCCGAGTCCCAGGGTCGCGAGCAGTACCTGGTGAATGCTTCCTGATCTTGGTGGGCCACTTCCAGGGAGATAGCGAGGGCTTCAGCTTTTTCCATGCTGAGGTCTTTAGCTTCCAGCAGTCTTTGCCGTGAGTACTCGGACCGTAGGCCTTTCAGGAATGCGTCGCGGATATTATCTTCAGTATTTTCGGCTGCCGACACCGATTTAAAGTCACAGTTCCTGGCGAGTGCATATAGCGCCTGTGAGAATTCGGCTACTGATTCTCCTGGCTGTTGCGGCCGTGATCTTAGGAGGTGCCTAGCGTACATGTAGTTTACCGGGGTCCGGTACTTCTGTTTCAGCAGGTTGATGGCGGTCTCGTAGGTAGTCATGTCCTCGATGAGAGTGTATACTCTCGGGCTCAGTTGTGCCTGCAGGACACTTAGTTTGGATGCCTGAGGGACGCTGGATTCTCTCAGGTATGATTCGAAGCAGACCAGCCAGTGTTTAAAGTCTGCGGCTGAGTTTGCTGCTCGTGGGTTCAGGTCCAGGTACGGCGGTCTGAGGGCTCGCAGCCAAGCTGGCTGGTGTGGCTGTGCTCCTGGGAGCTGCGCTGGTGGCTCCTCCGCCGGTTGTGACTCGTTGTCGGACATCATTAAATTTAGTCAATAAAATTGATATACCTATCAATTCCTCCAATAAAAGGCGAAGAGTTACGAAGGTGACTAAAGGTTTTTATTGACTAAATAACAGAGCCCACTCTCGTGGGTGATCCGATCCAAGCAGGAGGAATACCAGCCAGTCGCTCACCTTTATACCTGGCCTGGTGGGTGGAGCCAAGGCGGAGTCGGCAGTGGTCATCCCAGGTATAGCAGTGTGGCAAGAGGCGACCTCGTACCGTGATACAATAGTGGTCAGTGATACAGTTATAACGAACAGTGGTGAACAGTGCTAACTACTAACAGTGATACGATAGTGAACGTGGTTTACCACATTCTATAAGACGCTTAATTGTGTCTAAACATCCAGGCTATCTCTCCCTAAAGGAAAGGAACAACTTGAAGCTGTTACCATCCTCCAGATAGCACTTTTAAGAAGTTTAACTAGACTGTAACCTTCCGGATATTATGAGGGTCCGGAAAACCCCCCAGAACTCTGCAACTCCTCACCAAAGAGTGCACAGAGATTGAGTTTGCGGGTTTGATACAGAAATACTCTGAGACAATTCTAAAAATATATAGATTTATTAAAGAACCCACATGTAGTTAACAGCTGATGATTCAATCGCAACTTTAACAGTTCAAAATACAAATAGCTTACATTTCTTATTCTCAGAGATCCTTATTCTCAAATCTTAACTTTGTTACATTTTTACATTTCTTATTCTTATTTCTAATCCAGGATATCCACCAAAATCAAATAAAAGTATCTCTTGATCACTGAGACTCAAAGAGTTAAAAACTTACAGAGCCTGCCTCTGAAGCTGAGAATCACTTGCCCCTTCCAGCGACTTCTGACTTTCTATCTGAAAGTTCCATATTTTATACTTTTTCTCAGTGGTATATCCTTTGAAGTTTTCTGCTGATGTAAGCTAATTATCTCTAGTCATATCTCTGCTGACTTCTTTCTACTCTTACTGTCAATTCAGCTTTCAGAATCCTGTCTGCTGTATAGGTGTTCAAAAACTTAGCATTAAAAAATGGTTATAGTAGATTTATCTCTTTGATGCCATTCTTACAAAGTTCTTCCATTCAATTTTTAAATCACCTTAACTAGTTATAAGCAGACGTTGTGTCTCCTAACTGTTCCATTTTCAATACAAAAACCATGTGATTGCTTGTTGTCATCTATTGATATCATATTTACAAAGTCTCCTGTTTGTACCTTTTACAATATATAAATCAAAAACACTTCAACTAGGGTGTTCTATGCATTTCTTAGCTACTTCAATGGTTATATCATAGATGTCATGTCTGTTTGTTCTATGTTTAACATAAAACTATTTTAAGGGAGGTATTTCTTTTACTTGATGTCATTTTTTCAAAGGCACATTTTTTATTTATTTATGTGATGCTTTCTGAAGTGTTGGTTTATAACACTTAACTTGGGCATTGCTATTGTGTTTCTTCCAATGTTCAGACATAGAGGAACCTCCAACCTGTTGTTTCAACAGGGCTATTGTCTTAGTATTAACAACCGATTCCCATTTCAAAAGCTTGTATGGTGTTTACAACTTTTGTGTCAACAACCCTTCATCTTATCTCAGAAGCCTATATTCTGTTTACAGCCTGTGTCTTTGAGGCTTTTAGATTTTTAAACCCAGTTTAATAAAGTCAAAAATTCTGTTCATAGGATGGTGTATCTTTCTGAAATATGGCTATTCCTTTACACTCCAGCACCGCCTCTCAGTGCTGGGTTGCAGCCACGGCACCATGCTGCCCTGGTGGGCTAGTGGAGGCCATCAAATGGTCTGCAGAGTGCACAGCGGCCCTCCCCTTTAATGAAAGGGGAGGGGTGCTGACACGCGCACCAGCACTACCGCGCTTTGCACCCCACGCACCATCCCAAGAGGAAGCGCAGCACCCGAGATAGCTTCCTCACTGGGGCGGTAAACCCAATTTAGCGGCCGGGGCGGAACTCCCGCCCCGAGCACTAAATGTGAGGCGCTAATTCGGTTACCACCCCCAAACGGGACATAACCGAATTTCGCCTCCATGTTTCTTTCATTCTTACATAATCGTGAGCATTTCCTTGTGTGTTAGAAGTAGAATTCTGTATGAAACATATTGGCCCAAAATTTGCAATCGGTGGCTTCCCACGTGGGCAGATGCCTCCGACCTGTAAAAAATCTACGCATTTACCTGGTGGCCCAGGAGGTATAGAAGCTTGCGATCCTGGGCCTCTCTGTGTACACACGGGCAGAGGCCCATGTGGGCCAGCCCAACCAATAAAAGAAAGGAATCCCTATTCATTCTTATGGGAGTTCCGTACATATGGAACTCCCATAAGTAGGAATGGGGATCACTTAAAAAATATATAAACACATGAAATAAATAAAAGAAGAACATTGCATATTTAAAATTAATTAAAATGCCATTAATTAAATATTTTAAACAAAAAATTATGTTTTAATGGGGCTAAAAATAATCTTACCTAATTGGATAGGGTTTTGAATGTATAAATGAGTGAAAACATTTTATTGTTCTATTTTTTAAAACTCATGCTTTTACCTGGTGGCCTGGGAGGTATGAAGGCTTGTGATCCTGGGCCTTTTACCAGGCGTAAGAATTTCACGGACATTCAGCGGGTGGAAGTTGTGCAAATAGTGCAACTCTCCACCCGCAGAGGCCTTCTCCCGGGGATGCAGAGGGTCTGTGACAGACCGCAAATTCCGGGTTTTAGCGCATGCCTAAACCCAGAACTTGCGCGGCCCTTACGGGCGTGTACACACATTGGATGCATCCGTAGGGGTTGCAAAATACGGCCCATTGCATTTTAAGCAACTAGACTCGTTTCAGTCATCACTCACGTGTAAGCAGTTATCTATGTGCAGGTCTAGCATAGGACCCTGGGCGATAGTGCTACATCAGTAATAATAATATAATATAATAATAGTCAACTTTATTGTCATTGTTAGTGCACAAGTGCAGTACAACGAAATGTAGGCTTCCGGCTCCCGAGAGTGTACATTTAGATTAAGACATTTAAACATTCAACATTCATTTGGCTTGTAATACATTAACATAAACATAATAAAGTGCATTGGCAGATGTGCAGGCTTTAGAGTTTATTTGTGGAGTTCAGTAGAATGACAGCCCTGGGAAAGAAGCTGTTCCTAAATCTGGTCGTTCGGGTGCGAATGCATCAGTACTACATTACCTCATTGAAACATAAGATTCTGAGACGGCTTGACAGGGTAGATGCTGAGATGTTGTTTCCCCTGGCTGGAGAATCTTAGAACTAGGGGTCACACTCTCAGAATAAGGGGTCGGCCATTTAAGACTTTAATGAGGAGAAATTTCTTCACTCAGAGGGTTGTGAATCTTTGGAATTCTCTACCCCAGAGGGCTGTGGATGCTCATTTGTTGAGGATATCCAAGACGGAGTTCGATAGATTTTTGGGCACTAAGGGAATCAAGGGATATGGAGATCAGGTGGGAAAGTGGAGTTGAGGTCGAAGATCAGCCATGATCTTATTGAATGGCAGAGCAGGCTCAAGGGGCCGTATGGCCTACTCCTGCTCCTATTTCTTATGTTCCTTATGTAACATTAATTTACTCACTGAACCATTATCCTTACCTTTAATTTGAGTAGGTGAACATAACAATGAGCTGTATTTTCCACCAATGCGACACTAGCAGTGTCCTCAGTGTAGACTTTACAGAGTACTGGGGGCAGAAATTGTACACTCATTCCACAGTCCGGATATGTTTCCCACCATTTAATCTTTCCAAAATTTGCTTTCTTTGGTCCTGAAGAAACTTGGTGACTCCAACTGCTGCCTTGGATGCTAGGCCTGAATTGCAACTTTTCTTTGTGCTCTTGCATATGGACTTCCTTATTTTCTCTCTCATGTTTGAGCTATACAACCAAAAGTCACACCCTTGTAAAGAACATCTGTAACATCCATTTAAATAGGTATTGTCACCTGGTTAATTGTCTCACTATCCAGAACAAATGCCACTAGACCAACATCAACAGACCCCCCAAAAAGTCAAATCAATAACAAATGATCTGTCCAAACCAAAAATGCTTACTAATTAAAGCTATTTTATAAAGTAGTCATTGTTGTAATGTAGGAAATGCGGCAGCTAAGTTGTGCACAACAAGCTCCTACAAACAGCAATGAGATAATAACCAGATAGTTTTAGTGATGTTGATTGACGGATAAATGTTGGCCAGGACACCAGGAAGAACCCCACTGCTCTTCTTCAAAATAGTGCCATGGGATCTTTTACATCCATCCGAGAGGGCAGATTGGGTCTCAGTTTAACGTCTCATCTGAAAGACGGCACCTCCGACAGTGCCGCACTCCCTTAGTATTGCATTGAAATGTCAGCCTAGATTATGTCTTGAATACAAGAAATCCTTCTGCATGAAATGGAATGGCACAGAGGGAATTCCCAAGAGATAACTCAAGTTGTCCGGTAGAAGCATGCTAGGGGGTTTCGGGGCCTCACACTGATGAATTACTCTGTTTGAGCACGGGTGAATTTGGACAGAACCGTTCAACTTCCTTTAGTCATCTCAATGCGCTTAAGAAATTAAGGGCTAGGTGCTGATTTATTTCAAGGATGGATATTAACAGCAGGACAGACATAACTAATGCATCAAGCAACGTCCAGCAGATCTCCAACTCTGGTGACCTTCACAGCAGGGGCTCATCCATGTGTTTGCGAAGCAGGGAATTCTGAGGGAGCAGCTCAGTAAGTGTCTTGTTTCGGAGAGAGCACCTGCTGGAAGAGGCAACATAGAAGATAGGAGCAGGAGTAGGCCATTCGGCCCCTCGAGCCTGCTCCGCCATTCAATGAGATCATGGCTGATCATCCAAATTCAGTACCCTGTTCCTGCCTTCTCCCCATATCCCTTGATCCCTTTAGCCTTAAGAAATATATCCAACTCCTTCTTGAATATATTTAATGAACTGGCCTCCACCGCCCTCTGTGGCAGAGAATTCCACAGGTTCACCACTCCCTGGGTGAAAAAATTCCTCCTCATCTCAGTCCTAAATGGCTTACCCCTTATCCTTAGACTATGACCCCTGGTTCTGGACTCCCCAGCCATCGGGAACATCCTTCCTGCATCTAGTCTGTCCAGGCCTGACAGAATTTTATAGGTTTCGATGAGATCCCCTCTCAATCTTCTAAACTCCAGTGAGTATAAGCCCAATCGACACAATCTCTCCTCATACATCATTCCTGCCATCCCAGGTATCAGCCTGGTGAATCTTCGCTGCACTTCTTCCATGGCAAGAACATCCTTCCTCAGATAAGGCGACCAAAACTGCACACAATACTCAAGGTGCGGTCTCACCAAGGGCCTGTACAACTGCAGCAAGACATCCTTGTTCCTGTACTCGAACCCTCTTGCTACGAAGGCCAACATACCATTGCTAAGGTCCAGACCTTCAGTAGCTCCTTTCATTTAGATAGGTGAACATAATAGCATAGCTATTGAGCTTTATTTTCCACCAGTGTGGACAGCCGATGTTCCACACCCAGTGTCTGCACATCCATGTTGGCAGGTAAAAATCTGTAAGAATTTAAACTTCTCCCACTGTACTGGGGTCATCCCCTTGAGCCACCATGACTCAATCACAATGGCCCCCTTAGCTCTCAATTCTGTTACCGCTGCTCCCAGCTCCTATGTGATGATTTATGATGCTTTGCTGGGAGATCAAACTCTGCTACATGCTGAAGATGGTGACTGGAATTGACCTAGAATGAATGTGGCCTATCGGCCTATACTACGTTATTCAATAAGCTTTATTGACATCTGAGGCTGAGGGTGCCAGGCAGGAATAAGCTGGTCTTGTAATGGTTTTGTAAGATTAGGAATTCCTGCCCACAGCATAGGGCAGAGTTGGATTCCTGAGCAGCATCAGGTAGGAGTGGTGAGGGACAATGGGTTGGGAAGAAGAGTCGTCTGTGAAGTGGGAGACAGAGTGAATAGTGCTATTGTGAGCAGGAGGAGGGGAGAATAGTGAAGAGTAAGCTTGAGGTCATCCAAAACTCTGCTGCCCATGTCCTAACTCACACCAAGTCCCTTTCACCTATCACCCCTGTGCTCGCTGACCTACATTGGCTGCCAGTCCTGCAATGCCTCAAATTTTAATATGCTCATCTTTGTTTTCAAATCCCTCCATGGTCTCGCCCCATCTCTGTAATCTCCTGCAGCCCTACACCCTCTGAGATCTCTGCGCTTCTCTAATTCTGGCCTCTTGAGAGCATCCCCAGTTTTAAATCACTCCATCATTAGCAGCTGTGCCTTCTGTTGCCTAGGCCCTAAGTTCTGGAATTCTCTCCCTTATCCTCTCTGTCTCTCTACCTCTCTTTCCTCCTTTAAGATACTCCTTAAAACCTATCTCTTTAACCAAGCTTCTGGTCATCTGTTCTAATATCTCCTTATGTGGCTCGGTGTCAAATTTTGTTTGATAACGCTCCTGTGAAGCACCTTGGAATGTTTTACTACGTTAAAGGCACTATATAAATGCAAGTTGTTGTTGTTGCTATTGTGAATTGGGGGAGGGAAAACAGTGCAGCTGTGAAATGGTAGTGAGGAGGGAGAAGATTACCTCTGTGTAACTATGGCAAATGTAGTAATAGTTTTTAAAACAATTGAATGATTTAGCAACAGAATACAGATCAGGCGTATTCCCCAGAGGTTCACTCTCAACTTAAGTTAGAGATAGCCAAATTCCATAAGATGCTTAAATGGGTCTAAAGGTTCAGGCTATCTCTCCCTAAAGGAAAGGAATGACTAAAAATGTTACCATCCTCCGGATAGTACTTTTAATAAGTTGAACTAGACTGTAACCTTCCGGATATTATGAGGATCCGGAATATTCCCCAGATTTCTGCAACTCCTTATAAAAGAGTGTACAGAATTTGTGGGTTCGCGAGTCTATACAGACTCACTATTTGAGACAATTCTAAAAATATATTGTTTTATTTAAGAGCCGACATTCAGTTAACATCTGTTGAATCAGTTGCAACATTAACAATTCAAAGAACAATTAGCTTACATTTCTTATTTCTCAGAGATCCTTATTCTCAAATCTTTACTTCATTATATTTCTTATTTCTTATTTCTAAATCCAGAACATTTCTTATTTCTTATTTCTAAATCCAGAACCTTCACCAAAAATCAATCACTTTGATTTACCCGAGACTCATAGTTAAAAACTTAGAGATGCCTCTGGAAAGTTGAGAAACACCCTGCCCGTTCAGCATGTTCTGACGTTCTGTTAAAAAGCTCTTATTTTTATACCCTTTTGGCTTTGGTTTCTTCTTTGATGTTCTCTGCTGATGTCAGCTAATTGTCTTTATTGATACCTCTGTTTGAATGCTTCCTTTGAATGCTTTCTATGTTACTATCAATTCAACTATTGCATGCATAATTATTTCTCTACTTTTAGGTGTTCCAAGAACCATCATAAAAACAATGACAGCTATGGTTTTTGTTTGATGTCATTCTTACCGAAGATTCTTCATTCATTTCTTAATATTGGCTTAACTGCTTTTTAGCAGACATTTTGACTCCATTCTGCTTCAAGTTTAATACAAACACAATGCAATTGCTTGGTGTCATCTATTGAAGTTATATCTTCAAAGTCTTGTTGGTATGGTTTTTACTATATGTAAATCAAAACCACTTTAACTGTGTGTTTACTTGCTTTCTAGCTATCTCAATTGGTTGTATATTTAATCGTGTTTCCTGTCATCCAAGTTTAACATAAAACTATTTGACGAGCAGATATTTTTTTTCTTGATGTCATGTTTCAAAGGCACATGCCTCTTTTAATGTTTGTATTTCTGTTTTATCGTGTTAGTTTTTCACACTTTAAACTGTGTCTCTCATTGTGTTCGTTGCAAACCGTAGACCTTTCGGAAGCACCAATGGTTTGCTTCATTCTTTCATTGTTTTAGAATATTTAACTAATTCCCATTTCAAAGCTTGTTTGCAACTTTGTTATCAACTGATCTTATCTCAGAAGCCTGTATTTCTGTTTACAGCCTGTGTGCTGAGACGTGTGTCTTTTAAACCCAGTATGTCTTTTATTAATAATATTAGAAACCTGTTCATGGTATCGTGTATTTCTCTGAATCATGGCTATTCCTTCACAGGAAATGCACCAGGCCAGATTTGGAAGAACACAGAGATCTTGGAGGGTTGTAGGCTGGAGGAGGTTAGAGAGATAGGGAGGGGCGAGGCCATGGAAGGATTTGAACACGAGGATGAGAATGTTTAAATTGGGGCATTGCCAGACTGGGAGCCAATGTCAGTCAATGGGCAGAGGGGTGATGGGTGAATGGGACTTGGAGTCCAGTTAGCATAAAGGCAGCAGAGTTTTGGATGAGCTCAAGTTTATGGAGGGTGGAAGATGGGATGCTGGCCAGGAGCACATTGGAATAGTCAAGTCTGGAGGTACATTGATAGCCCCGCCAATTGTATTACTCGTGAATTATGGATCTTTCCAGCTTGTGAAATAAATGCACACTAACAGTGCAGCACCATCTATCTATTCTTTAGTAGGGTGCATTAATATACATGACATTTTGTAATATAAATGAATGAGTTCTGGGCTCTGGGTTATATTGTTGCTTCTCCTAATAATATTTGCACATCAAAGGCTGCAGTCAAATATTTGCACTGAAATAAATCAGTGTTGAGTGCTGTCATTGAAAATATGGGGATGGTTACATAGGATATACGGCCCAACCAGTTCATGCCGGTTTTTATGCTCCACTCGTGCCTCCTCTCGTCTTTCCTCATTTAACACTATCAGCATAGCCCTCTATTCCCTTCTCCCTCATATGCTTATCTAGCTTCCCCTTAAATGCATCTATGCTATTTGCCTCATCTACTCCCTGTGGTAGCGAGTTCCATATTCTCACCACTCTCTGGGTAAAGAAGTTTCTTCTGAATTCCCTATTGGATTTCTTGGTGACTATCTTATATTGATGGCCTCTAGTTATGCTTTTTTCCACATGTGGAAACATTCTCTCTGTACCTACTCTATCAAAACCTTTCATAGTTTTAAAGACCTCTATTAGGTCACTCCTCAGTCTTCTCTTTTCAAGAGAAAAGGGACCCAGCCTGTTCATCCTTTCCTGATAGGTATATCCTCGCATTTCTGGTATCATCCTTGTAAATCTTCTCTGCACCCTTTCCAGTGCCTCTATATCCTTTTTATAATATGGCAACCAGAATTGTATGCAGTAGTCCAACTATGGTCTAACCAAGGTTCTATCCCTCTAGAAATAAACCCTAGTGCTTGGTTTGCTTTCTTTATGGCCTTGTTAACCTGTGTCGCTACTTTTAGCGATTTGTGTATTTGTACTCCGAGATCCCTTTGCTCCTCTACCCCACCCAGACTCACACTCTCCAAGTAATAATTGACCTCCCTATTCCTCCTACCAAAATGTAATACCTTACATTTATCTGTGTTGAAATTCATTTGCCACTTATATGCCTATTCTGCAAGTTTATTAATGTCCTCCTGTAATTTGTTGCAGTCCTCCTCAGTATTGACTATCCCCCCCAATTTGGTGTCATCCAAAAATTTAGAAATTGTGTTTTTGATTCCAAAGTCTAAATCATTAATATAAATTGTGAACAACAGTGGACCCAGCACTGCTCCTTGTGGAACATCACTACCCACTTTCTGCCACTGTGAATACCTAGCCTTTACCCCTACTCTCTGCTTTCTGTCTTGAAGCCAGCTAGCTATCCATTCTGCTACTTGTCCCCTAACTCTGCATTTTCTGACCTTATTCATTAGTCTATTATGTGATACCTTATTGAAGGCCTTTTGAAAATCTAGATAAATTATACCTACTGCATTACCCTTGTCTACACTCTCTGTTACCTCTTCAAAAAATTCAATGAGGTTGGTCAAGCAACACTTTCCCTTTTGAAATCCACATTGACTATTCATTATTATAGTCTTGGCTTCTAGACGTTCTTCTATTTTCATCTTTAGTAGGGATTCCATTATTTTTCCTACCACTTACATTAAGTTGACTGGTCTATAGTTCCTTGGACATGTTCTATCTCCCTTCTTAAATATAAATATTATGTTAGCTATCTGCCAGTCCTCTGGCACTATACCTTTTTTAACAAATTATTAAGTATGTGTAGTAATGCCTCTACTATCTCTCCCCTAGATTCTTTTAAAATGCGCTATGTAATCCGTCCGGACCATGGTTTTTTTCCTCTTTGAGTTTGATTAATTTATTTAATATATCTTCTCTTTTTATTTTAAATGCATTTATTTCATTACTAATCTCATGATCCAATGTCATGTCCACCTGTTCTATCTCCCTGGTAAATACTGAAGCAAGTAATTATTTAATATTTCTGCCATCTCTCTATCGCTGTCTGTGGTATTATCCTGTCCATCCCTTTGTGGCCTCAATCCCATTCTTTTTTATTTATGTGCCTGTAAAATATTTTACTATTTTGTTTTATGTTCCTTGATAATGTAATTTCATAGTTCCTCTTTGCCTTCCTAACTTTTTGTTTTGACTTCTCTCCTAATCTCTTTGTATTTTCCCTCATCATGCTCTCCCCTGCTGTCCATGTACTTAATGTATGCCTCTTTCCTTAGCCTCAATTTTTCCCTTATGGCTTTATACATCCATGGTGTCCCATTAGTGTTTAGTTTTTTTTTAGCGGAATATATGTCTCCTGGACTCAGGTATTAATGTATTCATCTTGAAATCTTGCGATCAATTTAAAATACAAAAAGAAAGGCAATGAAGCTGTAACGTCATGAGACAAAATATTTAATGGCATAAATAGTGGAATGAATGAAGGGAGCATGAAAGGTCATAGGCAAAAATAAGGAGCACTCGGCCCATTGGGCGTGATTCCGCTAGTACCCTAGCTCTCCCATTATCGCATCCAGTTGCATTTTGAAGGTCCAAAATGTTTTTGTCTCAATAGTCAATAAGATTTTCTCAAATGTCCATTGCTCTCCGACTAATAAAGTTCATCCTAAGGATGCATTTGTCTGCAAAAGGAGGACTACATAAGTTTACAGCACAGAAAGAGGCCATTTGTGTCTGTACTAGAGCAATCAAAAACTAATCCCACTGCCCTGCTTTCTCCCCATAACCCTATATCTTCTTCTGCTTCAAGTATTTATCTACTCTTTTTTGCTTAAAAGATGCAATGGTCCCTTCCTTAATTAGCCCCTGTGGGAAAGCATTTGCCGCTCTAAGAAGTCTTCGTGTGAAGAAATATCTTTTGACTTCTCTCCTCACTTGAGAACAGGCAGCTGCACTGGATATTTTTCAAAACAGTGAGATTTACACTTGACTCAAAGTTTCTAGTGTGAACCATATAGCACCTTTGTGTTACAACTGTTGCCACTGACAGCAGGCCCCAATCTCAGCAGTAGAGATACTGGACAGTAAACAGGTGGAACAACTTCATGAAGTGCTTTTTCAGGTTTCCTCTGGTGGCACCAGTACTTTTGGCAGGGTTGGCTGCTATTTTTTTTCCTTGGACGAGGATGGGGCTAAGTGGTCAGCCTGATCGTATTCAGGCCCGGATTGTCCTCGGCCATTTAGCTGCCTGGAATGAAAGTCCCGATTCGCAGCTTTCAAACAATCTTGGCTGAGCAATCTAGGCTTGCAACCGCGCACCTGGGTTTTCTTTGTGTTGCTGCGAACTCTGTGGAACCTTCTCCACAAAGTAAACAGTGCAGATTCCATTGTACGAGGTGTTCTGGCATACTGCAGAAAGATAAATGGACGGGATCTGTAATGTTAGGATTATGTTCATGTTATAGAACTGGCTGTTCATGCATTTAATAAATCAGGACATTGAATACCCAGGAGTGATTATCACTTACCAGGCAATAATCTCATTGGGTGGGAATCAAATACCATTATAACATAGGATTACATAGGATATATGGCACAGAAACAGGCCATTCGGCCCAACCAGTCCATGCCGGTGTTTATGCTCCGCTCAAGCCTCCTCCCGTCTTTTCTCATCTAAATCTATCAGTGTAACCCTCTATTCCCTTCTCCCTCATATGCTTATCCAGCCTCCCCTTAAATGCATCTATACTATTTGCTTCAACCACTCCCTGTGGTAGCGAGTTCCACATTCTCACCACTCTTTGGGTAAAGAAGTTTCTTCTGAATTCCCTATTGGATTTCTTGGTGACTATCTTACATTGATGGTCTTTACTTATGCTCTTCCCCACAAGTGGAAACATTCTCTCTGTATCCAATCTATCAAAACCTTTCATAATTTTAAAGACCTCTATTAGGTCACCCCTCAGCTTTCTGTTTTCAAGAGAAAAGACACCCAGCCTGTTCATCCTTTTCTGATATGTATATAAATTGAGAACTCAAGAGGTTTATAATCATCATCATTTATTTGTTGTCGTGGGGTCTTGTGATGGGACTCAGACACATGGAGTAAGGAGTAAGCGAGTTCTCATGTACACAGGAGCTTTCCCCTCCCCGGCACCTGTAGCTCCTTGCCTTTTTGTTCCTAACTACCAGCCATCTGGCTCCTGCGTTAGCCTCATATATTAACATATAACCCTGTAACATGCTAATCAGCAACAACATGCACTGATATGGTTTTCCTTGAGTTGGCAAGATGTCAGAGAACACATTACAGTGTGAAGAAGAAAAAAAATGGACATTGTGCAGGAGATGAGGGCAGGTGGCCAGGGCAAGAAAAGGAGAAAAGAAAAGGTTTGAGATGACCTTTGAAACCAGGAAGGGAGGAGGTAAGGCTGAGGGATTTAGGGAGGGAGTAAGAGAGGGTAGGGACACAGTGGATGGAAGTGCGGGTAGGGACACGGTGGATGGAAGTGCAGACACCAACAATGGTGCGTAGAGGTTGGGGAACAATGTGCGGACCAGTGTCAGAGAAGTGGCATAAGAGCAGGGACATAGGAGGTCACCGAAATTTGTTGGAGACACGTCGAGGTGATTTTCTCAGCCCCGAGGAGGCGGGTTTGGAGGCGGGAAAGGCAGGAAAATCGGAAACAATGATTGCGGGTTCAGAACCCGCCTCCAACCCAACTCCACGGGATTTTGCCGGTGTCGGTTTTGCAGGACGGGAGACAGTCCCACCTCCAGCTGGCCAGAGAGCTTGTTAAAATGGTCGTTAAGGGCCTCTCTAATCCCATTTTGAGAGGCCCTCCTTATTTTTCAACCATTTCAGCGTGTTCCATGACCCTCCTAAACCATGCCAGCTAAACCTGGTGGGTTGACAAGTAGGTGGCCTCCTCCCAGCTGCAGCTCCACCATTAAATCAGAGATTTCATCAGGGATTAGTTGCAGCTGGCAGAACTTTGCTTTAAAAGCTCTTTCAGCACTTTTAGCAGGCCTTCCAAAGTCGGAGGTGCTGCAGCTTGTTTCTATCAACTGTGGGACCTCCTTGGAAGACCCTCTCCCTGCTTGCAATGAGCGCTTCCCCAACGGAAGCATCTGCAAGCATGGACCTCAGATTCGGATGAGGAGCATCCACAGCAGCAGCAGAACCAGGCAGCTCAGCAACAACAGCAGCAGAAGCCTCAACCTCCTGCTCAGCCACCTGATGCTGCACAGGACAGAAGGCGCCAGCGTATCGAGGCACCTCGCCGCACTTCGACCAGGTCCATCATCGAGCAAACCATTGGGCTGTTGAAGATGCGCTTCTGATGCCTTGACCGATCAGGTGGAGCCCTGCAGTATACATCATACAGGGTCTCCAGAATGGTCATGGTCTACTGTGCACTGCACAACACCGCACAGCGTCGTGGCTTGCAGCTTCCTGATAAGTAAGTGGCTCAGTTCCAGGCCTCCTCAGATGAGGATGAGGAGGAGGATCTGGAGGAGGACAGAGTGCCAGTCTATCGACCAGCCACAGCGGCAGCACGTGAGCACATCGCTGACCGTGATGCAAGGGATGAACTTATCCTGGCCAGATTTGCATAGGTTGCCCAAGTTGGCACATATCCTTGGCTCCATCTTAAGACATCATAGGCAATGGGGGCACGGTGGCATAGTGGTTAGCACTGTTGCCTCACAGCGCCAGGGACCCGGGTTCAAATCTGGCCTCGGGCGACTGTCTGTGTGGAGTTTGCACATTCTCCCTGTGTCTGTGTGGGTTTCCTCCGGGTGCTCCGGTTTCCTCCCACAGTCCAAAGATGTGCAGGTTAGGTTGATTTGGCTATGATAAATTGACCCTTAGTGTTAGGGGATTAAATACGTGGGGTTACGGGGATAGGGTGGGATATGTGTCGGTGCAGGCTCGATGGGCCGAAATGGCCTCTATCTGCACTGTGGTGATTCTGTGATTCTGACTCGCTGGCCTCCTTTCACTCTGGCCACCAACCTGACAACGTAAGTGTCGCAGAGCCCGCAATGTGGAGCTGCCTAAGGCGAAAGAACAGATGCAACGACGCCAACATTTTGCCATCAAATCATTTTAATGCTTTCCAACAGGGATGGCTTTTTATCAATACACATAAACATTCGCTCAATCTGCACACAGATCTGGAGGTTATATCCCTTGCCAGCTGGACCCACACAGCCTTGGTTTCTTTGGGAGGCCTCTTCCTCCCAGATGAGTGGAAGAGCACCTACCTGCTAGCTCTCACCCCCTCAACCAACATTTGCAGTGCCTCATCCAAGAACCTCGGGGAGGCCCTTGCCTTGGAATTGGACATAGTGGTTTCTCAAAATATGTTGCAGGTGGTGCAGCATTGTCAGAAATCCAGTGGAATGATCCAAGGCAGCAACCAGCCCTTAACTCAGGCTGGAAAAGTGATGTCAGCAGAGGCGGGTTTCAGTCCCCAAACACTAATGGACCAAGGGCAACCCATACCTCTGAAATCAACTGGCCAATCAGGGGAACATCGCAATTTTTTCAATTGGGGCAAAGGGATCCTGACAAGAACATGGGATGGTGGGAGTGTGGGGGGCTTAGTGTGGGTAAGGAATGGAGTAGCGATATTCTGAATGCGTTATCATTTATGGAGGATGGAAACTGGGAGAACATTAAAGTTGTGCCTCCAGGTGATAAAGGCATGGATTGGAGTCTTGGCAACAGTCAGAAAGAATCAGAGGCAGAAGTGGCAGTGTTGCAAAGTTGGAAAACTGCAACCTTAGCAATAACTGTATAATCCAAAACCCCCGAGATGAGACTCTGCCTGGAAATCACTCTCCTGCATCTAAATTCTGTTTTTTAAAAATAAAACGTGGAGTTACATGCAAACAAATGAACAATGACAGACAGGAAAAGACCTACTGGTCTATCCAACCTGTCCCACACAGTTGTGATGCCTCGTGCATCACAATATATATAATTCCCACCCCACCGAGAGCTATGTAATCTCCTGGGAGAGGCAAAAACCAGATTAAAAACTTCGGCCAATTAGGGGCGAGAAAATGGAAAATTCCTCTCCAACCCCCTAAAGGTGTTCGAAACTAGTCAAGGAGATCGCATTGGCCCTGCTTTACGTTACAAGGTACCTTTTGTACGAGGGGATCTCCGCCCCAGCCAGAAACCGGTCCAGCTCTCGCTTGAAGGAATTCAACGAATCGACAGCCTGTCCCACAGGTCCCCTATTCGCTGGGAAAAGAAGAACTGCCTATCATCCAATTCTGCCCTTACATAGCTTGTAAGCGTGACCTCTGGTTCTCCGTAACCTATTTAATTGAAATAATTGGCCCGCATAAACATGATGTGGTTTTTTTCTCATGCTCTTTTTCTCAGCGGCTCATGTTATGGCAGTCACGGCTCTCTGTAATTTATTGTTAATGATCCCCACCAATAGATCAATAACTGACTGTGATGTGATCAATGCAAAATGATTAAGCTATAATATGCTGTTGATTGGCAGAACAATGCTAAGTTTCCCTTCTGTGTTTATCACAGCCACACTGTTGCATTGCACAGAATCCAATATTAATAGTAGACTTTCCACTTTCAATTATTTGAACTGACCCAGTAATTATGTCCTCAAACAATTTCATGCAGTAATTACTGACCTTCCGTTAGCTAATCTTTCGATTGTCAAAACGAATTAGTTGTCTGCCAAACAGGTCAGACTATTAGAGCAGTGCTGCATTGGAGAGAGAGAGAGAAAACAAGAGCGTCACAAAATCAGCTTATTCCATCGTAAAATGCAGACAGGGACTAGCGAGAAAGTAAACAGCTGAGAAAATGCAAGGAGCTGAAAGTTGTCTCGCTGTGATTGATGATCCTTTCACGATTGATTGATGAAGTAATAGCTGTAATCATCACCATCTTCTTAGTTCGATGTGCCCTGCCGTTCTTCCATTGCACGCTTGCAATTTAAGGCAATTTCAGACGCGGGATTAAATGTTGCATGAAGCATTAGGATGGTTTTATATATTTTTTGTGTACAATTAGTTACGCTTACCCACATTCACAACATTAAATAAAACAAAACATTCCCGTCTTCCTCTGCACATATGTTTTGTGAATGTGTGTGCTTGGCACTGACTGTGCTTTAATGAAATGTTGCTGGGGATAAGTGTATCTACCCATGACAGGCACCAGGTAATATACACAAACATTCTGTGCCGTTAAACAAACAGAACGTCAACCCACTCAGCTGGGAGGCACGCTCTCCTCCATGTTAATGAGGTCACAGCAGAGGAGCAGGACACATTTGAAATGATCAAGGAGCTCTCAACATTTGCCTCAATGTGTATTTGCATCACCTGTGGGTTTTGCTTTAAAAAGGAGGCGACGTTCCCTTATTAAAACAAACGAAAACGTGACTCATTCCCAATGGCTGCATGCTTTGTGTGGCACATTGTGACATCACAGAGATCCGAGCTGTTACTCTTTGCGGCCATTTCAAATCACGAGTTCATAAGCTGGCATGGCTGCAAGGGTGGGCTGGAGGTGGAGGGAGAGAACAAGTGTTTAGTCATGATGCTCCAGGCCATCATGGTGTAGGGCAGGCTTGTAAGGTTCTCAAAATTCCCACATTCCCCCAAGGTTATTAATAAAAGGGACCCTGTATGGACAATTTAAAAAGGATACCCAAAGGATGGCGTCCGCACATCGTGACCAAAAGCCTGTAAGATTTTACAAGCTTGGACTCTGCAGCACAGAACAGGCAGTTTTGGGAAATCGAAACTTAAAATGCATTTCTGTGAAAAGGACTTTGTGTTTGAAAAGCCAGACAGCTAGGCAAACATTGAATATGCATTTCGTCAGATCGAAACAGATCTACCCAGTTAGGCCTAAGCATAAGGCCATTAGTTTGTCCGCATAAATAATCGGAAACAGCTTAAGGAAGCCACCAAAGCTGCACAGGCCGATTAAAATGCATTAATGACAATACAGCCCGGACATTGGGCCATCAGGTGCGATAAACGGCCATCTAAAGCCAGTTAGTTTAGATTGGTATAATCATTTAAAACAGCCCGCCAAAAGTCAAACAATGAACTGACCTGATTTGGCACGCAGATAAGGAGTTGAAGAAACGGGTATAATTGTAGGCCCTCAGCAGCAACGGCGCTCTCCTGCTCCCCTCTCTTGACTCTGACCTCTTGTGTGGTCTTGGGCTGCTGCCGCTCGTACTTGTGCCCTGGCCTCGTGGTGGGTTCTCTTCTTGCTCCCCGCATTAATTTTACAACCAAGGATATCCAGACCAATCGTGGGTGGGGAACGAGACCCGAGTCCAATGCCGTACAGGACACACGGGCTGCAAAAGGGGGGGCAGACGAAACGAGATGAGACAAGGGAAGACGAAGGAAAAGGTAAAGACCCGACAAGAGCAGAGAAGGGCAGCAGAAGACACATTGATAAAAACCAGGCGCCTAGTTATAAGCTGGCGCTTGAGGAAGAAAACATATTGTATGGACAGTGAGAACAAGTTGGCTATTGAACTCTGCGTATAAGCTGGCGTTAAACGCAGGTATCCACGCCACAACAAATATACCGACATTCAAAGAATGGGTAGAAAAATCTAAGCAGTCAAGACTGCCAACCGTCCCACAAATGCAACGTTACCGCCGACAACCGCCCGAGGGAGAAGAAGAAGAGAACCCATCGCAACGAGACGACGACGTTAGCTGAGGAGAAGAAAGGTGTGTCGCAGCAACAGCTCCAGCACCACGCCCTGAGACCACGTGGTCACGGAGTACCCCAAAGGACAGAAGCCCAAACCTCAAAACTCGCAACTGTTAAAGCAACAGGCTTGGATTTGGTGAGCATGGATTCCTGGCTCCTCATAGCTTAATCTAGTTAGGTATAGGGGTGGGATAAGGATAAGGGGATTGTTAATGTCGTTGTTTTCCCTCGATGTGCCGTGTGTTCCCCATTCCATGTATAAGTATAGTTATTGTTTATGCCTGTAATTTTTATCAGTAATTTCTCATCAGACTGTTTTTTCGTTTCTGTTTTAATAAAATCTTGGTTTTCTTACACCAAACCACTTGCCTACTCGATTTTCTGTATCGCCGCCTGTACCTAAGTCCGGTGTCTAGAACCCAGGGGTGTGGGAGCGGTTCGAACTGCTCACAGGCAGTCAGGGGCATAACTGACTGGGCACACGCCACCCCCTACAGAAAATGGAGACCGCGGCAGGACACCGGCAACAGGGTTGCGATACGGTAGACAATGGTTCGGATGAGCAAACCATGATGGAGGAAAGGATTTCTGACTATGGCCTAGAAATTCGGTATAGCCACGTATGGGGCGCTACAGCTGGGCGGTCGCAAAACTTTGCGCCTGGCGCAACTTAGCGCCACCTTTGCCGATATTCAGTTGCATCGCCCCAAGAGGTTGCTGCAGCGCTAAAGCAGGCGATGCACGAGTATCATAAGACGCTAAGCCGGCGATCCGGGGTGTTATCACCGAGGGCAGGCACAGCGCAGGTGCGGCGAGTTATTGATTGAAGGCAGACAGGTGCCGGTCAGCACTTAAAGGGGGAGGGTGGAATTGTTTGGCTGCCACGCCCTGCACACTGCAGCCCTGAGGGAAGGCCTGAACAGTGCTAATTCAACTGCTCCACGCCCAGGAGAATGGAGAAGCCAAGGGAGAGAGCGCAGCGCTTCGGCGAGGGTGACCTGAGGGTGCTGGTTGGCGCAGTTGAGTACAGGCGCCATGTTCTGTTCCCTGAAGGTGGCAGGAGGCCGCTGCCCTGCGAATATCGGAAAGCCTGGAGGGAGGTGGCAAGCAGGGTCACCTCCAACAGCGTGGATGACAGGACTCCCCTCCAATGCCGTAAAAAATTCAACGACCTCACTCGGGTTGTCAGAGTGAGTACCCTTTCCAGTATCCTCCTCATCCCTGCATGTGCTCCTCAGTTGATGGCCAAAGGGACGTGAAAGCCCTACTGCCCAGCCCTCATCCAGCAGCTATGGGACTGTCATGAAAAGCACTTGCATATTCAGGAGTTTATACACTGTCAGGGCTATTCCACCATGGGAGGCTGTGCAGGCAAGATGAGGGCTTCACACTGTCAGGGCTATTCCACCATGGGAGGCTGTGCAGGCAAGATCAGGGCTTCACACTGTCAGGGCTATTCCACCATGGGAGGCTGTGCAGGCAAGATCAGGGCTTCACACTGTCTGGGCTATTCCACCATGGGAGGCTGTGCAGGCAAGATTAGGGCTTCACACTGTACTTAGAGGCCATCCTCTCTCTTGCAGGGCAAGCTGGCGCACAACCGGAGACAGCAGCGCCAGACCGGGGGAGGCCGTCCTGACATTAAGCAGCTCAGCGACCTAGAGCTGTGAGTGGAGCAGATCATGGCAGGCCAGCTGATTGGCCCCGTCGCGACTGGAGATGCTGACCCTGTTCTGGGCACCAATGGTAAGGTCCTCACCTTTTTGACCTCTCTCTTTCCACCTGCATCTCACGCCAGCATCCTTTGCCACAATCGAACCAATGCAGTGCATAGCAGCACTCATGCCTCCCTCGCTGCCGTCCTGTCCTCACTCTAAAGCAACTCTTGTGCCTCCCTGCTTTCAGATGGTGACTCGCCAGGTGAGGAGGCGGCCCCTCAAGCTGGCACTGTGTCGGACTCAGACCTAGAGGAGGAGGAAGAGGAAGCCGCCCCATCAGGGACACCCTCGGCCGAGGCAGCCCATGGCCATGCTGGGGACATGTCTTCCCTGGAGGGGAGCAGGGGGGAAGTGTCGGAGGAGAGTTGCGCTCCGGGGACCAGCAGGCTGCAGCAACGCGGGAGGGGTGGGGAAGCTCGGCGGCCTTCTCCCCAGAGGGAGAGTGTGGCCTCCAGTCCTGCTACAGTGAGGGCAGAGGAGGTGCGGCTCCTTGTGGAAATGGGCTCCCAGGCTGAGCGCAGGCACACTGAGCTCATGGCTGCAGTGGCAAGGATGCCGGACTCCATAGAGTCTCTGGCAAGGAGTGTTCAAGAATTCGGGGCAGCACAGGCCAGGAGTCTGCAAGAATTCAGTGCAGCACAGGCCAGGAGTCTGCAGGACTTTGCGGCAGTACAGGCGGCCTCCAGCCAAGTGCTCAGTCGTGCCGTGCATTCACTGGCTGGTGTCATCCAGACACAGACCAGGGCCACACGGGCACTAACTGCTGCCACCCTCGCTGGCTCAGCCAGGCATCGCCAGGGCACTCGCTGCGCTGCAGCAGCCCAGCAGTCTGTGCTTCAGCAGATTGCTGCGCATGTTGCAGTGCTGGCCCGTGCGAGTGCCAGTGAATCAGCCGACCAGGGAGTGCCTGTGCTCTGTCAGGTTGGCAGCATTCCTGCAGCCAACACTGTCACTCCTCCACTGCAGCTGCCACCACCCGTAGGACAGACTGCTGCCGCCCAAGCTGAGTTGGAGCAGTCCACAGCCGGGCCCTCCAGGCCCAGAGCTGGTCCAAGCCGACCCCCAAGGGCATCTGCTGTCTCACCAACTAACCCTCTGCAGCCTTCCCCCAGCCTTGCTGCAGCCACTGGGGTCCCATTGAGGAGGAGCTGCAAGGCGGGTAGGGGCCATGCCCCGGAAGCGAGACGGATCACCCTCGCAGCTGAAAAAGTAGAAGGTCTGACCAATTTTGTTGTTTTTTATAAACAGGCCGAGACTGTTGTATTTCTTTTTTATAAACAGGCCGAGACTGGCGTTTTTGTTTTTTATATGAAGGCCGAGACTGGTGTATTTGTTTTTTATATAAAGGCCGAGATTGGTGTATTTGTTTTTTATATAAAGGCCGAGACTGGTGTGTTTGTTTTTTATATAAAGGCCGAGACTGGTGTGTTTGTTTTTTATATGAAGGCTGAGACTGGTGTGTTTTTGTTTGGGGGGTTTCTCTGAAATAGTTTGGCATGCGGGAAGGTCACAGAGTTATAAGAGTAAAAAATTTTCTTTAATCGCACTGTCCATGTTTGCTTTTGGAAGTATTGGTTGCCTTGATCGGCTGAGGGCTTGCGGAGCGGCTACATTCATCTTCCTTCATTGGCACAAGCCATTCCCTGAGAGGGGGCCTAGAACCGAGTTGCAATATGCCGCAGACGGATGGCCCTTGCACTTTCTGCCTCCCTCCCATTCTGGTCCTCCTCCTCCTCCTCCTCCTCTGGTGGTCCTCCAATGTCTGCTGGTAGTGTCTGAGTCTTGCGGATAGCCAGGTTGTGCAGCATGCAGCACACGACAACGAAATGGGAGACTCGCTCAGGCGAGTACTGTAGGGCTCCCCCGGAATGATCCAGACAGTGGAACTGTTGCTTCAGCACACCGATTGTGTGCTCAATGGTGTTCCAGGTTGCTTGATGGCTGTCATTGTATCGCTGTTCTGCAGGGGTGCTGGGCGCATGGAGCGGGGTCATCAGCCAGGTGCACAAAGGATAGCCTTTGTCACCGAGAAGCCATCCTCGTGGGTAAGGCTGGGTCTGGAAAAGGTCTGCCACAGAAGTCTGGCGCAGGATGAAGGCATCATGGCTGCTGCCTGGAAAGCGGGCATTGACAGCTAGTATGAGCTGCCTGTGGTAGGTAGCGAATGGTAGGCCTTCCGGTTGCGGTAATCCTTGGCATTCTCCAGAGGTGCCCACAAAGCCACATGCGTGCAGTCAATGGCGCCCTGCACCATGGGGAAGTCCGCTAATGTTGCAAATCCCATTGCACGCTCTTGCTGCTTGTCGAGGGTCATGGGGAAGGAGATGAACTGACGTCTCCTTCTGAAAAGGGCATTGGTCACCTGGTGGATGCAGCAATGTACCGCGAACTGGGAGATGTTGGAAATGTCCCCAATAGCGGATTGGAAGGAGCCGGTGGCATAGAAGTTGAGAGCCACCGTCACCTTCACTGCCACCGACAGAGACGTCCAGCTCCTCAGCTGTGGCTGCAGATCTCTCTGAAGCAGGTGGCAGATCTCTGTGACCACCTCCCTTCTGAATCGCAGCCTCCGAACGCACTGCTCCTCAGACATGTTCAGATATGAGAACTGCTGGCGGTATACCCTGGGTGGGTAAGGCCTCCTGTGTCGACGCCTGTTGGCCCTTCTCCATCTGGCCATGACTGGCAGCCTCTCACGGCATCTCTGAGCCCTCTGAATGCAATGCAGTAAGCCAACGTTTGCACCCATTGCAGCCCCCATTAGATGTATCGAATTAATGCTATGGCACTGAAAGTTAATGACAAGTGCAAAGCTCTGGCCTGAAGCCAGAAGTACCTGAGCGAGTGTTGATTCAAACCAGAAAGCTCTCTCCCTTTGTCTCTCTCCAAATATCAGTGTCTCACAAAGAAGGAGTGCAGCAAAATGGCTGACATTTATACTGCAGGAGGAGTCCCCTTTAATTAGCGCCCCCCGCGCCCCGCAGCGACTGGGAAACGTTCCCCTTTACCAGTTGCTGGGGGTGCCAGACGCACAATAGGCCGGCGCCACTGAGTTTCCGGTTCGGGGCGCACAAAGGGTGTTGCACCATGAAATGACGTCAGGATCTGCGCGCGCATCTGAGCGCGCGCAAAGCTTTTGCGCCGCCGCTAAATCGTTACTGAATTTCGCGAGAGGCGCAGATCACACCGCGCCCGGCCGCTAGCCGCTTAGCGCCCCACTTCTCACCCTCTTAAGGCGCTAGCGGCTGGCGCAACCAACTGAATTTCTAGGCCTATGTATTTAGCAAGGTGAATATCACAAAGAAGTGGATCACCACTCTGTTAAGGGCTGGGCGTCCGGTAGATGCAGCAGCTAAGTGGACAGAGGGAAAGGAACACAAGAAGTCCTTAGAGAAGACAGTCTGGCTGATGTGTTTCAAAAAGCAGGTCCAACTTTTGGACAGGCTCGTTGCAGCACAGGCAGCCGAGTTAAAGGAGTCAGCCCTGGAGATCCAGGATAAGGCTCTAGCAGGGGAGAAGTTATTGGTAGCATTGCAGGCCTTGAATCAGGAGAGAGTGCATTTAATGGGAGAACACAAGGCCCAGTTGGAATACCTACGGTGCCAAGTCACCGAGGCCAAGGGAAATGAGTTAAGGTTGTGGGAGAAGAACGCCCGCTTGGCAAGGCAAGTTAGGGAACAGGAAGAGGAAGTGCAGGAGGTAAAGGCAGCTTACAAGCTAGCGAGCGAACAGGGGTTTGAGGAGGCAGACCATGGCCCCTGTAAAGAGCGGATAGAAAATCTGAGCCTGGCCCTCAGGAAGGCAAAAGCATGGTATGCCTCATAAGCCCAAAGGCAGGTCAGGCGAATTTTATGGGGAACAAGGGGAGGACAGTTCCAACGTCACCGGTAGTGCCCAGGGATGACCCGATTGAGGGACAGGAGGTCTCACGACCACCACCCGTAGCGCCAAGCTTCAGCGAGGTCTGGCAGCAAGGGGTGGTGGAGCCAGAGGTGGGAGCGGAGGTGGAGCAACCGCCGCCAGAGAGGTCAGAGCCAGGACCGATGTGCCCAGCACGGCATCGGAGGTTTGGCCCACCCGTCATGGCGACGATGAGGGACCCCTCCAAACCAGTTCGTATTACCCTATAGCACCCAACAGCTTAGGGCTATGGTCAACCATATCCCGAAGCTGTCCGAAAAGGGAGACCCCCTCGATCCACTTCAGGGACATAGAGCAGGCAGCCAGCGTCAATGACTGTGATGGCGCTGAGCAGGCCAAGATGCTGCTATTCTCCCTGGAGAGTAGTCTCTCCCAATCCCTCTCTGACGAGTGTAAAAGGGGGCAGAGCGGGTATGAGGAGCTCAGAGATGCGGTTCTAGAGGCCATGGGGATGAATGAGGGAAGTCCTTTCTCCCGTGTGGAGAAGGTGGTCCAGCTCGCAGGGGAAACCCCGCAGGCTTTCGCGGACCGGTTATGGCCGGTGTACCGGAGGGCCTGTCCGGGGACGCCGAACCGGGTGTTCCTGAATGGGGATCCCCTGGCCCATTGGCTCCGTTGCCTGGTGGTGAACAGCTTGCCATAGGTCTGGGCCAAGGCAGAAGTCTGGTTCGACCACAAGAACCCCCAAACCACCGAACTTACGGTGATCAGACAGTTGACTCTAGCCTATAAGAACGGTAGGGGAACCGATGCACACCCACCCAAGGGGAAGGTGCATGAGGTAAAACCCGGACCGGGTAGGAAAGAGTGGCACCAGGAAGGGAATAACCCCCCCAACACAAAGACGAATTGTTACGGGTGTGGGAAGGATGGTCATTGGCAGAAGGAGTGCAAAAACCCTTGGAAAGACAACAAGGGAAAGAATTCCACAGCCCCAGCCCAAAAGGCGGGGGCAGGGATCCCTCCCGCAGAGGTCGAGTCGCTTTTGGACAGCATGAGGTCCTTATTGACTGGCCAGGGGAGAGTAGCAGGCGCTACTGGTGTTCTGACCCCGTCAGCTCCATCCAACCCACAGCCGTGACTAGAGCCAGCGCAGCCTGTTTACCTGTGTTCTCTCCGGTATGATGAATGGAAAAGACCCCTCTTGGAGATGGAGGTAGAAAAGGTGATGAGGACCTATCTGTTGGACACGGGGGCATCATGCACCGTGGTCTACTCAGCTAACCTCACCACCTCGCCTCTATCTAATGGGGCCCCATACAGTCTGTCGGGGTTCACAGGCAAAGAACAGGCTGGGTCGTTTTCCATCCTGCTCACCATTCGGTTAGGACCGTTCCGCTCCAAGTGGACCTGTGTCCTGATAAAATGGGAAGTGGAGGGTGGAAGAGGGGTCCTAGGGGCAGACTTTATTGTAGGCCACGGGATCCTAGTAGATTTGAGAAATCATTGCCTATGGGGGGCAGGTAAAGGAAAGTACGGTGAGGTAGTAGTGATCCCAGGAAAGGAACGGAAGGGGACCCTATGCACCATGAAGCCCAAAGAGGGATATAACCTTGAGCTTATGGTCAGTAACACCCCACAGGAGTTCCAGGCATTTGTGCAGGCCCACCTGGCCACATTTGCCACGCACAAACACGACTGCGGGAGGGTCAACGAGTTTGAGGTCAGGGTAGACGGGGACCCCATGGCCCGACCACAGAAACAGTATAAATTCCTCAGGGAAGCGGAGCCAGACATGGAAGCAGCCATGTCCTCATTAGTACAGCAGGGAGTTCTGAGGGGGATAGCCACCCACGTAAACTCTCCATTGTGGCCGGTTAGAAAGCCGGACAATTCCTGGAGGGCCACGGTGGACTATCGGGTGCTCAATTGTAACAGCCCAGCCTGTGCACCCACGGTAGCAGCAGTTGCCGACCTGATAGGAGGTATTCCAGCATTCGCGACCACTTTCACGGTGCTGGATATTTCCAATGGGTTTTGGTCCATCCCTTTGAGGAGGGAGGATCAGTACAAGTTTGCCTTTACGTTTAAAGGGCAACAGTACATGTGGAACTGCTTGCCTCAGGGCTTCCACAACATCAGTGCATGGCAAACAGTTTAAAGGATTTTAGCCAGCCCAGACAGTTGGTCCAATATGTGGATGACATGCTCCTGTTCACTGATTCAAGAGAGGAGCATGGCCCACTATTGGCCGAACTGCTGGAGCTGCTTGGGCAAAAGGGTTTTAAGGTAAACCCAAAGAAAGTGCAGATCGGCCAGCAGGAGGTGAAATTCCTAGGCCTGACCGTGCGCGCTGGAGAAAGGGCCATAGATAAGGCTAGGAGAGAAGCGGTACAAGAGTTACCGGTTCCCAACACAGTAACGGGTGTGAGGTCATTTCTAGGGCTAACTGGGTACTGTAAAGACTTTATTGAGGACTATGCAGCCACAGCGGCCCCTCTGCTCCAACTCCTACACAAGGGAGTGGAGTGGCTTTGGAATGAGGTTTGCCAGGCAGCATTTGTCAGGCTCAAAAAGGATTTGCAGACCGCACCAGCTCTAGGGGCCATAGATGGGGGGAAAGAGTTCTTCCTGGAGGTAGTGGCCAGCGGGGACAGCCTGAGTGCTGTGCTGCTCCAAGAGCGGCATGGCCGGCTGAAGCCGGTGGTCTACTCCTCCAGGATACTCACGGATGTGGAGAGGAGCTACTCCAACTGTGAGAAATGTAAGAAGTCACACAACACGAGGTTATAGTCCAACAGTTTTATTTGAAATCACAAGCTTTCGGAGCGCTGCTCCTTCGTCAGGTGAAGTGCTACTCCTTCACCTGATGAAGGAGCAGCGCTCCAAAAGCTTGTGATTTCAAATAAAACTGTTGGACTATAACCTGGTATTGTGTGACTTCTTACATTTGTCCACCCCAGTCCAACACCGGCATCTCCACACCAACTGTGAGAGGCACCTTTTGGCCACACATTGGGCTGTGAAAAGATCACTGATCTTCACAGGCACCTCTCCCATCACCCTCCTTACCCACCACACACCCACCCAGATGCTTCTGGATGGGAGGATCAAGCATGGAACAGTGAGCAGTGCCCACATTGCCCGCTGGACCTTGCTCCTCCCACAGATGCATCTTAGAGTGAAAGGCCTCTGCGAGCCAAAACTCACAGCCAACCTAGTATATCCTGGAACAGCCCACCAGTGTTCCATTGAAGGGGTTTGGGAAGTGAACATAGGTTTACAGGCCGGGATACATCCCACGGGCCGCGAGATCTATGTGGATGGTTCCAGCACGGTATCTGCTGGCGAGCGTCTCACGGAGTGTGGAGTTTATGACCCAGCGGCAAACATTGCCCTGGCGATTAAGCTCCCCAGCACGATGAGCGCCCAGCAGGCTGAAATGTCCGTGGTGGTGTATGTCATTACACACCCCGAAATCTTCCCCACCCCCTACACAATTTGCTCAGACAGCATGTTCACGTGCAATTTGTGTATGGAGTACCTGGCCATCTGGTCCCCCCACGGATACACCTCCGCCGACGGGAGACCCCTCACAGTAAAACCCCTGCTGGAAAAGATCCTAGCAGCAGTGGGGGAGGAAGGGGAAGTTTTCATCCATAAGGTGATAGCCCATTCCTCCACAGATCCCCGCGGCCAGGGCAACCAGCAGGTTAACTTGCTCGCTAAGAAGGGTGCCCGCACAGGCACTTTCTGGGACCCATTTGGGTCCAGACCCATGGCGGCGGTCAGAGATAGTGTAGGGGGGCATCCTTTACCCGGTTTATGGTAATTTGCCTTCCTTTACCTGGTTTATGGTAATTTACCTGGTCAGGCAGCCCTTTTGCCACTGCACTTTGACCAGCTCCAATCAGCGGTTTTGAATCGCTAAACCCCTCCTCCAGTTCTGACTGGAGGAACTTATAATTAATGATATATTAAAATGGACAAATGGTCTGGATGCGAGAAAGTCAAATTTTATTAAACTAAAGAAACTACACCACACGATTAAAGTAATCACGGTAAAATGGCTTAAAATAAGGGAGGGAAAAACGGACACAATGAGGGAAAACGACTAAAATAACAATTCTTAACGAAATCCCCACTTTATCCCCACCCCTAAGCCTGCCCTAAGTTGCCTTGAGGAAGGCCAGAAAAATATATGCTCACCACTGTAATGCCAGCTCCGTGCCCCATGAGATCTTCACTGTCCTGAAGTAAAGAAACACCCCAGTGTTTTAAAAGTAAACTGCTGGTGTTTTTACCTCTTCAGACAGACTCCACGCTGTAGAGGGCACATGGAGGCAAGCCAGAGAGAGAGAGATGCCTCTGAGAAGCTATCTCTTATACTCCAATTTTGGGGCCCAAATATTCCCGCCCAGATCCAGAAGTTTCTGGGCTAAAATGAAAGGGATCCAACTGTCCCCATTGTCCAGTAATGGGTGATTCAAACCCATTCAATTTTAAACTGTTCCTCTTCTCAGTTTAAGTGTCTCTTCTGTGGTAGCTGCAGTTTTGAATGTGTCTGCATTCATCCTGATGGGTTTGAATGGAGTTGTATTACTATTTAAACAGAAACCCATTGTCTGTGGTCAACTGAGACTGCAGTCTCAAGTGGTTACTCCTTGTGCAAACATCCTTGTAGCAGTTTCTGTAAACAAATCGATTTACACTAACTAGTGGGGGGGGAGGTTCCTAGAGAGCAAATAATAAAAATGACAACAGAGAAGGTCATAGACTTAGGTAGCAGTGGGGAAATTAAAAACCAGAGCGTGTCAGGAAGGGGCAGAAGGTATGGAGTAAAAGGTAAAGTAATAAAAAGGGCAAAAGCAGGAACTAAGTGTCACAAAACATATTTGAAAGTTCTCTATCTGAATGCACGCAGCATTCGTAACAAAATAGACGAGTTAATGGCACAAATAACTACATATGGGTATGATCTTGTGGCCATTACAGAAACATGGCTGCAGGGTGACAATGCCTGGGAATTAAACATACCAGGTTATTTAACGATCAGGAAGGACAGGCAGGAAGGAAGGGGAGGTGGGGTGGCTATGTTAATAAAGGAAGGAATCACTGTAATACAGAGAAATGATATTGGGTCAAAAGATCAGGATAATGAAACAGTTTGGGTGGAGGTAAGGAATAATAAGGGGAAAAAAACACTAGTGGGCGTAGTCTATAGGCCTCCGAACAGTTGCAACTCTGTTGGACGGAGTATCAATCAGGAAATAGTTGAGGCTTGTAATAAGGGAGCATCTATAATTATTGGGGATTTTAACTATCATATTAATTGGACAAATCAGATTGGGCAGGCCTGCCTTGAGGATGAGTTCATTGAGTGTATTAGGGATGGGTTTCTTGAGCAGTATGTAACTGAACTGACCAGGGGGCAAGCAACCTTAGATCTGATCCTGTGTAACGAGACAGGATTAATTTAAAATGTCCTAGTAAAGGATCCCCTTGGAATGAGTGACCATAACATGGTTGAATTCCATATTCAATTAGAGGGTGAGAAGGTTGGATCACAAACAAGCATGCTAAGCTTGAATAAAGGAGACTATGAAGGTATGAGAGCGGAATTGAGTAGAGTGGATTGGGAAAAAATATTAAAGGGTAAGACGATACATGATCAGTGGTGTACATTTAAGGAGTTATTTTACAACTTCCAAAAAATATATATTCCACTGAGAAGAAAAGGGTGTAAAAGAAAAGACAGCCATCCGTGGCTAAGTAAAGAAATTAAGGATAGTATTCGACTAAAAACAAGGGCATATAAGGTAGCCAAATCTAGTGGGAGGATAGAGGATTGGGAAAACTTTAAAAGACAGCAAAAAATAACAAAAAGATTGATTAAGAAAGGGAAGATAGATTATGAAAGTAAATTAGCAAAAAATATAAAAACAGATAGTAAGAATTTTTATAGTTATATAAAAAGAAAAAGGGTGGCTAAAGTAAATGTTGGTCCCTTAGAGGATGAGACCGGGAAATTAATGGTGGGAAATATGGAGATGGCAAAAACACTGAATGAATATTTTGTATCAGTCTTTACAGTAGAAGACACTAAGAATATCCCAACACTGGACAAACAGGGGGCTATGGGGGGGGGAGGAGCTAAACACGGTCAAAATCACTAAGGAAGTGGTACTCGGTAAAATAATGGGACTCAAGGCGGATAAATCACCTGGACCTGATGGCTTACATCCTAGGGTCTTGAGGGAAGTGGCGGTAGGGATTGTGGATGCATTGGTAATAATTTTCCAAAACTCCCTGGACTCAGCAAAGGTCCCGGCAGACTGGAAAACTGCTAATGTAACGCCCTTATTTAAAAAGGGCAGTAGACAGAAGGCTGGAAACTATAGACCGGTTAGCCTAACATCTGTGGTAGGTAAAATATTGGAGTCCATTATTAAGGAGACAGTAACAGGACATTTGGATAATCATAATTTAATAGGACAAAGTCAGCATGGTTTTATGAAGGGGAAGTCATGTTTGACAAATTTGCTGGAGTTCTTTGAGGAAGTAACATATAGGGTGGATAAAGGAGAACCAGTGGACGTAGTGTATTTAGACTTCCAAAAGGCATTTGACAAGGTGCCACACAAAAGATTATTGCTTAAGATAAAAAATCACGGGAATGGGGGTAATATTCTGGCATGGATAGAGGATTGGCTATCTAACAGAAGGCAGAGAGTTGGGATAAATGGTTCATTCTCGGACTGGCAATCAGTAACTAGTGGTGTTCCACAGGGGTCAGTGCTGGGTCCCCAACTCTTTACAATCTATATTAACGATTTGGAGGAGGGGACCGAGTGTAACATATCAAAGTTTGCAGATGATACTAAGATGGGAGGGAAAGTAGTGAGTGAGGAGGACATAAAAAACCTGCAAGGGGACATAGACAGGCTAAGTAAGGGGGCAGAGATTTGGCAGATGGAATACAATACTGGAAAGTGTGAGGTTATGCACTTTGGCAGGAAAAATCGTAGAGCAAGTTATTATCTTAATGGCAAGAAACTGGAAAGTACTGAAGTACAAAGGGATCTGGGGGTCCTGGTGCATGAAACTCAAAAGGTTAGTATGCAGGTGCAGCAAGTGATTAAGAAGGTCAATGGAATGTTGGCTTTCATTGCTAGGGGGATAGAATATAAAAATAGGGAGGTATTGCTTCAGTTGTACAAGGTATTGGTGAGACCGCACCTGGAATACTGCATACAGTTTTGGTGTCCATACTTAAGAAAAGACATACTTGCTCTCGAGTCAGTACAAAGAAGGTTCACTCGGTTAATCCCGGGGATGAGGGGATGGACATATGAGGAGAGGTTGAGTAGATTGGGACTCTACTCATTGGAGTTCAGAAGAATGAGAGGCGATCTTATTGAATCATATAAGATTGTGAAGGGGTTGGATCGGGTGGATGCGGGGAGGATGTTCCCGATGATGGGTGAAACTAGAACTAGGGGGCATAGTCTTAGAATAAGGGGCTGCTCTTTCAAAACTGAGATGAGGAGGAACTATTTCACTCAGAGGGTGGTAGGTTCATGGAATATGCTGCCCCAAAAAGCTGTAGAAGCTACATCATTACATAAATTTAAAACAGAAATAGACAGTTTCCTAGAAGTAAAGGGAATAAAGGGTTATGGGGAGCGGGCAGGAATTTGGACATGAGTCTAGGTTCGGATCGGTCATGGCCCTGTGGGTAGCGGAGCGGGCCCAGGGGCCGTGTAGCCTGATCCTGCTACTATTTCGTGTGTCTAATTCTGTTAGATTCAGGAGATGGTTCTGTGATAGTAGATTGGCGGTTAGGATCAGATCAGCCATGATCTTATTGAATGGCGGAGCAGGCTCGAGGGGCCGATTGGCCTACTCCTGCTCCTATTTCTTACGTTCTTATGTTCTTATGATTGTCTCTGCAGGGACGGGCTTCCCAAACTGCCTTTGATTGGCAGATTCAAACGGGCTACTCCCCAGTGTAAACAAACAGCTTGTAGGTTACCTGACCCGCCCAATACCACAGGGTGATTGACAGCTCGGGCTCCATTCAAATGCTAATGGCCTGTCTGTCCTTTTTCCTGCTGAAAATTCTGTTTCCATGAGGTTCAAAACTCCAGAGTACATCCTTTTCTTTAATAAAATGTACTATCTTAAAGTGTGCGATTTTTACAAAGTCCTTTGATTCCAGTGTCCAAGTGCTGCTTAGCTCATGGGCTCCTTAACGCAGCCTTTTTGCGGTTTTGGGCATGTTTTAAAACATTGTCCAACCCAGAGACAATTTAAATCACACAAAGTCTTCGTCCACGATGTGGATTAATATTTCCCGATCTTCGGGGGCTGAGGGGATTTTGCGAACCCCTGCAGTAGGGACGGGACCCAAGGGAGTGCAGAGGTAGCTTTAGCCCCGGACTTTCAGGCGGTCCAAGCCCAAGACCCTGTCCTTAAGGCGGTTCTCAGTGCAATAACCGAGGGAAAAAGGGTAGAGGGTCTGTACGGCACAGCGACCCTCTCCGTGAAAGAGGGCATGCTGTTCCGGGGGGGCTGTGCCACAGCAGCACCAGAGGGAATTCCTTCAACTGGCCCATGAGGGTCCAGGAGCAGGACACCCCGGGCCTGAGACCACCTGGCAACGGGTGGAACAGGTGGGATGGTGGTCGGGACTCAGGGAAGATGTCCGCGAGTTCTGTGCAGGCTGTCTTGTGTGCGCTGCTAATAACCCTGGCCCCCACAAAAGGAAGGTACCTATGGGACACATCAGGAGGGTAGAGGGACCATGGCAGTCGATACAGGTCAACTACATCAGGCCCCTGCCCACCGCCCAGGGAGGCTATAAGTACTGCCTAGTTCTGGTGGAAGTGTTCACCAAATGGGTAGCGGCCTTCCCCTGCAGAACAGCCACAGCTCTGGGTACTGCCAGGATCCTGGTCCGGGAAGTGTTCTCTTGGTGGGGGCTACCATAGTATGTGGAGTCCGACCAAGGGAGCCACTTTGCTGGACTGGTGATGCAGAATACCCTTGTGCTGCTAGGCATCGAGGAGAAGTGGCACGTGGCCCATAACCCACAGTCATCAGGGATTGTGGAAAGAATGAATAGGACCCTGAAAGAAGGGTTGAGGAAGGAGACAGTGGACTCGCCCCATAAATGGGCCGAGGTCCTACCGTTGGTTCTGATGGGGATCCGGGCCAGCCAGTCGAAAAGCACGGGGTACTCCCGGTACGTGCTGATGACTGGCAGGGTCATGCGGACCCCCACCCACGTACTAGCCCCGGTGCTCACAGAGAGTCAGCACAGGGAGGTAAATCGGGACAGGTTCGCCCGAAACCTCTTTGAGCACCTTAAATAGGTCCACGAGTGGGCGGCTGGGAACATGGGAAGGCGGGATCGGAGCAGCCGATTGCTGCTCGAACCCCGAAAGCACCACGAGTGGGAGGTAGGAGATCAGGTCATGGTGAGGAACTATGCCCGAGTAGGGAGTTTGGAGCCATTGTACATGGGGCCCTACAGCATTGTAGATAAAGCCAGCCCCATGGTATATGCCGTTAAGATGCTCCGGCATACCAAATGGTTTCATATTAACCAGTGCAAACTGTTTAAACCTGAAAGGGGAAAACAGCCAGTTGGGGTAAGGTCTGAGGATAAAAATCCTCAGCCTGCAGCAGGAGCAAGTTCACAGACTGCATAGGCAGGCACTGTGGCTTGCTTAAAGGGAGGGGCCATCCTGCCCATCGATTGGGACACTCCCCCACTCTTCTGGGCTCCAGATGAGGAGGGACCTGAGGGTGAAGACCCCGCCCCTAGCCCAGGTGTAGAGGAGGAGGGACCTGAGGGCGAAGACCCCGCCCCGGACCCAGTTTTGGGACCTGGGGGTGGAGACTCTCAGCCTGTAGCAACAGCCTGCACAGAGTTACCTGCCCCTAGCCCAGGTTCGGGAGAGGTCAAGCCTAAGGGGGAAGATCCCCGGCCAGCGGCGGTGGTAAGCCCACAGGCCACACCGGAGGGGACAGCGGTTCAGGTTAAAGGCCCATCGGCCAAGAAAACCCCACCTGCCAAAGCCCCTAGAAGGTCCCCACGGACGCCCCAACCCAGGAAACCCTGGTCACCAGCTCCCCAGTTTAAAGGGACAGCCTCCCGAGTCAGGGGGAAGTCAAAGGACAGAGGTCCCCAGCTAGCCGCCACGGGCGGCGAGGGACCAACAGTGCAGGACGGTGCAGCCACGCCGGAGGAAGCGGTGTGCCGCAGCCCAACCAGGAATTAGCCTGGCCGCCCGGAGACGGGCGGCGGATGTATATAGTTTAGGTAATGTAAGGTTATTGTTAAGTTTAAGTATTTAGCTTAAGTTCGGGTGTTTTAGCTTAAGTTAAGTAAGGTGATGGGTAGTTTTAGATAAGTAATAATCTGCTAAGAGTTTGTATTTGAGTCGTGACCGCCAGGCTCGAATATGCTTCACCCAAGCCAGAGAATCTCTTGGGGACCTGGCTGCATGTTTTTGTATCTGTTGCAGAAAGACTGTCAAGATGAAGGGGGTCGTAATCCTACTCGCCCTGATGAGACTGAGCCTGGGAAAGAGGGGCGACATAGAGGACTCTCACATCTACGGGTGCTCAGGGGATAGAGCGCCAATAGCGACCGACGGAAGTGGTGAACGGGATGCAGAGGAGACCGCTGTCTACGTCCACGAGGGAAGGTGGCCAGGGTGGCTGGGGTCCAATTCATCTCAGTACTCCAGCCAGACCGGGTTCACGTACGGGGAGGCCTCCTTCCTGTGCCCCAGGGTACGGGTCGTTACCACAAGGGTCAGCGTCACTGTAGGAAAACGTATATGTCTAACATGCAAGGGACACATTCCTTTGGATAGGTGGTGGTGGCTCAGGAAACAGAGCAAAGATATGAGAAACCCCGCAGTCGAGTGGGAACGGTTGGGGAACAATACCCACTGTACGATTACAGGGACTCACGGAGGATTAAGTGTGTGTTGGGACAAGTGGTGGGAGCCGGATCAAGGGATTTACATCTGTATGTGGGGGTCAGAGAGAGTCTGCCCCGCAGGCATATCCATCATTTTCCACCGGCAGTGGCAAGACGCCGGGGAGGGGATGAAGTGGGATTCCAACCTGAAGGCGTGCGCAGTCCCATTCTCCCCGATCCCAGTCAATGCCACTGAGCTTGTGTCCCACTCCCGAAAGCCCCTGCCCATGGCGCAGGCGGTGAGGTTACCCAGGGAAGGGTGCCCCACCACCACCAAGGGACCAGGGTATGGGCTGGTACTAGTACCTACAGATCAGGTGCTGTACCATGGGGTACATTACGCGGTGGCCTCCGTGATTTTAAATCTCACCTAGGTACATTTACCGGAGTGGTGTCCCAAAGAAACAGAGCAGCTATACCAGGCCCTATTAAAGGACATGTTCAGAAAGTTTTATGAGTTCGATTTCGTCAATGTCGACAAAACCGAACTGTACACCACACAGTGCGAGCTTTTGGGTAATGCAGGGAGACGAAGAAGGGGAGTACGGAATGATGTTTTTATTGCGTTTAATACTGGGTCCTCTGTCATCAACAGTTTGGATGACATACAGCTGCAGACCCAGATAAATGGTTTAAAAACACAGTTAAGGGAGATATTACTGGATGAGAACAAAGTAGTGGGCTCGGAGTTGCATGAGGACCAGGCCATGACGGTCCATTTAAAGCATATTATAGCGGAGTTGGAGAAGCACGCAAAGACGGTAAATGCCCTCATAAGGGAGGACAGAAATGCTTCTGACCAGACTGTGCAGAACGAGGTATGCGTGCTATACGGGGCATGGTTGCTGGGCGAGGCCCGCAGTAATCTGGAGGATTTAAAACAGGGTTTATTCCCCTCCTGGATCAGCAACAAACACCTCGCAGCCCTCCATCCATTTGAGAATGCATTAAGCCCGTGCCAGCTCCAGCTAGCCTCCGAAGCCTACCCAGTCCCAGTGGATTGTGGGCGGTCCAACCACACAATCATGGGAGTGGTAGTTAGGATGCCGGTCATGGGTAGGACAGCCCGACCCGCACCGGTATACAGGGTTGAGAACATTGGAGTCATTCAAGGGGGTGTACACATTCGTTTCACAGCGGTCCCACCTTACGTCATAAAGTGGGAGCACGCTATGACAGGTACTGACCTCTCAGGGTGCCGAAGCCGGGGAGCACACATAATCCTGTGTCCCCAGCACTTGAATGCCTATTCAAAACCGCAGTGCGGGTTCAGAGCTGCTGGCGCGAAACCTATAAATTTTACCATGGAGGCAATGGCACAAGGCCATGTTCCCCTGCAGATAGCATATATAGGAGGTGGGACATATTGTGTCACCACAGGCGCGTCCCACTACCAGCATGGACAGCGTAGCTGGTGTCAGGTTAGTGACAGCAGTTTCTGTTTTAAACCCGAGGCAGAAGTTCAAGTGGCCCAGGAGCAAATTGTCCCCATTCCTGAACCCTCCACTGTTCACCTCACTGTGAAGGAGAATTTTACCAACATGCAGAAGTATGTAGCGCATTTTGGCTACGAAATTCCCCCTCTCCCAGAGCACCTTACCAAGATACTCCAAGCTGTTACAGTTTCACAGAAACATTTTTACACTCTAGAGTGGAAAACAGTAGAGATAGGGGCTAAGACATTGGATATTGTGATTTCACCCTGGTGGGACATTTTCACTAACATAGAGGTTCCTTCATGGATCAGACTGGCTTCCCACATTCCCGTGGTTTGCCAGTTAGGGTTAGTGTTGTATCTAGTCTGCATCCAGTGCAAGGGAAAAGGTCAGATGCTAGAATTCCAAAACCAGAGTATCTGGAAGGAACATTATTATGTGAAGGTGGAGGGAGATACGCCTGTTTGAGTTTTTTGTATTTTTGATTAAAGATTGTTGTTTTTTAGTGTTTGTTGTTTTTAATAAAGATTTTGTGACGCGTTGTTAATAAAGATGTATGTGTACCAAGTGGTGCAGTGGTGTTGGACCCCTCCATGCTTGGATGTGTGTAACAGACTGTAATTATTCTATGTATGCTTATGTACACTACATTTTCGCAGAATGGGAAGTGCATGTGTCGTGGGTATATTAGATAGGTAATTGCAGGGGAAGGTTGACTATCGAGGGTCAGAAATTTTGCTCACCTTTTAAGGACAATACTTCAAGCAAGTTTTAGTATCACGGGGGGGAGTGTAAGGTTCTCAAAATTCCCACATTCCCCCAAGGTTACTAATAAAAGGGACCCTGTATGGACAATTTAAAATGGGTACCCAAAAGATGGCGTCCGCACCTCGTGACCAAAAGCCTGTAAGATTTAACAAGCTTGGACTCTACAGCACAGAACAGGCAGTTTTGGGAAATCGAAACTTAAAATGCATTTCTGTGAAAAGGACTTTGTGTTTGAAAAGCCAGACAGCTAGGCAAACATTGAATATGCATTTCGTCAGATCGAAACAGATCAACCCAGTTAGGCCTAAGCATAAGGCCATTAGTTTGTCCGCATAAATAATCGGAAACAGCTTAAGGAAGCCACCAAAGCTGCACAGGCCGATTAAAATGCATTAATGACAATACAGCCCGGACATTGGGCCATCAGGTGCGATAAACGGCCATCTAAAGCCAGTTAGTTTAGATTGGTACAATGGACTGACCTGATTTGACACGCAGGTAAGGAGTTGAAGAAACGGGTATAATTGTAGGCCCTCAGCAGCAACGGCGCTCTCTTGCTCCCCTCTCTTGACTCTGACCTCTTGTTTGGTCTTGGGCTGCTGCCGCTCATACTCATGCCCTGGCCTCATGGCGGGTTCTCTTCTTGCTCCCCGTATTAATTTTACAACCAAGGACATCCATACCAATCGTGGGTGGGGAACGAGACCCGAGTCCAAAGTCATACAGGACACATGGGCCGCCAAAGGGGGGGGCAGGCGAAACGAGACGAGACAAGGGAAGATGAAGGAAAAGGTAAAGACCCAACAAGAGCAGAGAAGGGCAGCAGAAGACACATTGATAAAAACCAGGCGCCTAGTTATAAGCTGGCGCTTGAGGAAGAAAACATATTGTATGGACAGTGAGAACAAGTTGGCTATTGAACTCTGTGTATAAGCTGGCGTTAAACGCAGGTATCCACGCCACAACAAATATACCGACGTTCAAAGAATGAGTAGAAAAATCTAAGCAGTAAAGACTGCCAACCGTCCCAAAAACGCAACGTTACCGCCAACGACCACCCGAGGGAAAAGACGAGACCATTGCGACGAGACGATGATGGTAGCTGAGGAGAAGAAAGGTGTGTCACAGCAACAGCTCCAGCACCGCCCCCTGAGACCACGTGGCGACGGAGTACCCCAAAGGACAGAAGCCCAAACCTCAAAACTCGCAACTGTTAAAGCAACAGGCTTGGATTTGGTGAGCATGGATTCCTGGCCCCTCATAGCTTAATCTAGTTAGGTATAGGGGTGGGATAAGGATAAGGGGATTGTTAATGTAGTTGTTTTCTGTCGATGTGCTGTGTGTTCCCCATTCCATGTATAAGTATAGTTATTGTTTATGCCTGTAATTTTTATCAGTAATTTCTCATCAGACTGTGTTTTCGTTTCCGTTTTAATAAAATCTTGATTTTCTTACGCCAAACCACTTGCCTACTCGATTTTCTGTATCGCCGCCTGTACCTAAGTCCGGTGTCTAGAACCCAGGGGTGTGGGAGCGATTCGAACCACTCACAGGCAGTTAGGGGCATAACTGACTGGGCACACGCCATCCCCTACAGGCTTGATGGATCAGCAAGATGGCGTCCATGGCGGACGCAGGGTAAGCGTTCTCCCTGAGTCGGTCGGCCCACTCCCGCTACAGACGCTGTGCATCGGCGCTGATGAATTCAGCGAGTCGGCGGGGAGGCAGCAGAAGCAGCGATGGAGGCCACGACGACCCGCTGTAGCACGGCAACTGGCAGCTCCTCGGCGGGAGGCTCGGAGGTTGAACCGGTAGGAGGGGAGGCGGCCAGCGGACCGAGGGCGGGAAAAGCAGGCCCAGGAATGTCGGACACCGCGGGAGGCTCGGAAGTCAGACCGGGTGGAAGAAGAGCCAGGGAGAAGCAGGCCCCGGGACGTCGGTACCACGGCGGCTGAAGATTGTTGGGCAGGAGCGCGGGAAAGGCGGAGCGAGGCGAGTGCAGACCCTATTGTGATGGCGCCGATGAAGATGGCTGCCGTCCTTGCGGGCTCCATGCGTACCAGGCAGCTAAGTGTCCTTTGCTGCTTGGGGCGCTCGGCTCGTTAAGAAAAAAGCATTTCATTGACTGGATTTCACTTGTTGTATTTGGTTATGTGACAAATAAAAATTGAAATTGAATTGAGCTGGTCTTTTCCTGCCTGTCAATTTCGCGTATGTTCCTATGAATTCAGATGGGCTGGGGCCATTCTGCCCCCTTTATCTCATCTATCCAGATGAGAAGATTACTTCCTGCCAACACCTTCCCCTCCCCCCACCACATCATCTCGCTGTATCTTGATTCAAGCTAAGGTTCTCACCTCCATTACCCTACTCAACAGACCAGTCCAAGTTTTTAATATTTATTTGCTCCAAGCTGTTCCTGAATTACTGTCCTAAACTTTCCTTTCACCAGTTTTAATCTTGGCCCCGCAATTGCTCTCGTATCCTGGCAAACCTTGATGCATAACACAGGCAAATCAATGAATCTGGGTGCTAAATATCAGTAACTTTTTTCCAATTTACTAACAGGATAACAGAGATTCAATTCATCAACTCTACACACAAAGTTTTAATAGCATGCTGGTATTTAAAAAAGAAAAGGACTGAGCTTACACTGTTTATAAATGTGTTCTGGGGTTGTGGATGACACTGTCAAGAGAGTATTTAGTGCCCATTCCTAATTGCCCTGAGGACATCTTAATACACTTGAGTCAACCATGTAGCCTGGAGTCACATGTAGGTCCGATCAGATGGTAGGGCTTGGTTCCCTTCCCTGAAGGAGATTAGAGAACCTTGTGGATTGCTCGTCCAGTAGCATAACCACCAGGCTTCCATACCCATTGCACTGGAAGAGCTCAGAAAACATGTCTATTTCATAGGGACGAGAGTTAAGATTCTCACTCAACTGCCAACAGAGCGATTGTTTTTCAAGAAACACACAGTGAGACAGATTGCGAATGCACTGAAAGGAATAGAACTGTGTTTATTGCAGCAAGATGCACAGAAACAGGTCACATTTGTAACCATGAATTTAGCTGAAAGCAAGTTAAACTGAACAGATCAGATACTTTGTTTAAGACTAACTGTGTTAGTCTGGCCTACACTGCTCTAATACTGGACATGTGCACAGGACATTAGGTGACAAGGGTTAGGCCTGTGAGGAACAAGATTCATGATTTAAGGTAGTGAAACTCATTGAAACCTATGGAGTCAAAATGGATCAAGATGGGTCCAATTTTCTTTTTAACAAAATGAGTGGATTGTGGCGGAGCCACCAAGGGTCTCAGAACAATTGGTAATAATCCCTTTAACTACAGTGTAGTGCAACTGCGGACTGCACCTTTAAACTGCCTGTTAACTGTACTGTATTGTGTTTTCCTGCACTCCACGAGATGACGTCATGACACCGATCACGTGACCACCAGTGGCGCAAAGAACGCGATGACGTCATGACGTCAGCTTCCAGAATCTTCCAGTAGTCGTCGAGTGCCCAGCAAGCTGAATAGGCCTGTGTACCGTTTCTCCTGTAGTTTCCCTGTTAACTTCGTTGTTCATTAAAACCTGTTGATTTGATTCATCGAGTCGAATACCTTATTCAGATAGGAACCTCCGTTCCTACATTGGTGACCCCGATCTCGTTGGACAACTTTCGTCGAGGATGAACACGAACGCCGTCGCCCTTAAACTGCCACAGTTCTGGGAACAGCAGCCAGCAGCATGGTTTTTCCAGGCAGAAGCACAGTTCGCTCTCCGGGAGGTCACAGCAGATGCGACCCGTTATTATTACGTGGTTGCCGCTCTCGACAGTGCCACGGCCTCGCGGGTTGTCAGCATCCTTGGAAGCCCACCGGAGGAGGGCAAGTACGAAGCGCTTAAAGCCCGTTTGCTACAGGTATTTGATCTTAATAAGTCGGAGCGGGCACGCAAGCTTATTTCCATGCCCGGCCTCGGGGACTCAAAACCGTCAGAGCTGATGAGTCAAATGCTCACGCTGTTGGGCGCGGAACCCGAATGCTTTTTATTCCGTGAGCTTTTCCTCTGCCAGCTACCCGAACCGGTTCAGGCGGCATTGGCCAACACTGCCATCACAGACGGTGCTGAACTCGCTGCAGAGGCAGACAAGATATTTACTGTTACTCAGCAATGTTGTGCAGCCACGAGGCGCCTTTCCCCCATGCGAGCGAAGCCCAGCCCTCCCCCAGCAGGATGGTGCGCGTACCACGCCCGTTTTGGCGCCAAAGCTCGATGCTGCCGGCCTCCTTGCAGTTTCTCTCAAGAAAAAAAAACTCCAACAAACCCGCGTCCTCCCGGATGGACGACAAGTTCTAAAAAGCACAGCAAGTTAGTTATGGCGGCGGACTCAGCGGGCAAACTCATTTACGTTACGGATTCCGTTACGGGCCGACAATTCCTGTGCGACACTGGTTCACAGTGCAGCATCCTCCCAGCTTCAAAGCTGGACCTACTATCCGGTGGCCAGGGCCCTTCCCTCGTGGCAATAAATGGCGCTGCCATGCGTACGTTCGGGAAACGGACGGTAAACTTAACCTTCGCCGGTCAGCGTCTTGTCTGCGACTTCATTACAGCTAAGGTCTCACAGGCCATCCTGGGTGCTGATTTTTTCTGTGCAAACGGTCTGCTGGTCGACGTCCAACATTGCCGACTCATTAATGCGTCCACTTTCCACGCAGTGCCCTGCCACCGCAGCACCGCCGTGTCCTGGTCGGTGGCCTGTGCGGTTCCGTCACAAGACGGGTTTACGCGCCTGCTTGGCGAATTCCCGGAGCTCACCAGGCCTACTTTTTCAGCTGCAAGCACACGGCACGGGGTGGAGCACCATATCTCCATGACCGGAGCACCCGTTTACGCTCGGGCGCGGCGATTAGAAGCTGGCAAGCTGGCAGCCGCAAAGGCTGAGTTCCAGACCATGGAGCGCCTCAGGATCATCCGGCGTTCGGACAGCCCTTGGTCCTCCCCACTGCATATAGTACCCAAACCAGACGGTGGATGGCGACCTTGCGGGGATTACAGACGCTTAAATGACGCCACAACACCGGACAGGTATCCTATTCCCCACATCCAAGATTTTTCGGCACATCTGGCTGGCAACGCTATATTTTCTAAAGTGGATCTCGTTCGTGGATATCACCAAGTTCCGGTACACCCTCCAGACGTCCCCAAAACGGCAGTCATCACTCCGTTCGGCCTTTTTGAGTTCCTCCGCATGCCATTCGGTCTGAAAAATGCAGCGCAAGCATTCCAGCGGTTGATGGACTCTGTCTTACGGGATCTGCCCTTCATTTTTGTATATTTGGACGACATCCTAATAGCCAGCAAGGATACGACAGCTCACATGGCCCATTTACGTACACTTTTCGCCCGACTCAGCCAACATGGCCTTATTGTCAATCCGGCTAAATGCACGTTTGGAGTATCCAGCATTGATTTCCTGGGACACAGGATTACCCCAGAAGGTGCCGTCCCGCTAGCCACTAAGGTAGAGGCAGTTACCGCATTCCCGCAGCCTCACATGGTCAAACCCCTACAAGAGTTCTTGGGAATGGTAAATTTTTATCATCGTTTTGTCCTCAAGACGGCCCGGTTAATGCAACCTCTGTACGAAGCACTAAAAGGAAAGTCGGGCAAGGATGTTCTCACTTGGACACCGCAAATGGACCAGGCACTCCGCGATACCAAGGCGGCGTTGGCGGATGCAACTATGCTAGCACACCCACTCCCGGGCGCGACTGTTGCCCTCACTACAGATGCCTCCGACTACGCCATCGGAGTGGTGCAAGAGCAGTGGGTCGACGGGGGTTGGCAGCCGTTAGCCTTTTTCAGCCGCCAACTGCGCAAGAACGAGTGAAAGTATAGCACTTTTGACAGAGAGTTGCTAGCCCTGTTTTTGGCCATCCGGCATTTCCGTTTCCTGCTAGAAGGCCGTCCGTTCACTGCATTCGTGGACCACAAGCCGCTCACCTTTGCCATGGCCAAAACGGTGGAACCTTGGTCAGCTCGGCAGCAGCGCCACCTCACGTTTATATCCGATTTCACAACGGACTTGCGGCACGTGTCAGGCAAGGATAATCTCGTGGCAGTTTGCCTTTCCTGGGTTCCAGTCCAGGCAGTCCACCTGGCCATCGATTTCGTCGGACTGGCAGAGGATCAACTGGCAGACCCAGAGGTACAAGCGTTTAGGACCACGCCTTCCAGTTGGCAGGTTGCAGACGTGCCGTTTCAAGCGGCAGGAGCCACGCTCTTGTGCGACACATCCATGGGAGTGCCCTGGCCCATTGTGCCGGTCGAATGGCGCAAGAAGGTATTCCAGGCAATCCATGGGTTATCTTACCCGGGGATGCGGGCTTCTCAACGGCTACTGTCCCGCAAATTCGTTTGGAAAGGCATGCATTTGGACGTCCGGGACTGGACAAACAATTGCGTCGATTGTCAAAAATCCAAAGTCCACCGTCACGTCAAGGCTCCGGTGGCCAACTTCCCGGTGCCCGAGCGCCGTTTCGACCACGTTCACGTGGATTTAGTAGGTCCCCTTCCCGGGTCACGTGGATTCACACACCTCCTGACGGTGGTAGACCGGACCACCAGGTGGCCAGAGGCGATTCCCTTGGCTGCTACCACTGCAGCAGACATCGCCAGGGCATTTCTTTCGTCGTGGGTGGCTCGGTTCGGGGTGCCATCGGACATCTCCTCGGACCGCGGTCCGCAATTCACATCAGAGCTGTGGAACGCAGTGGCACAAGGCCTGGGTACCAAGCTGCACCGTACTACCGCATACCATCCGCAGGCGAATGGCCTGTGCGAAAGGTTCCATCGGTCTCTCAAAGCGTCCCTCCGTGCCAGCTTGCGGGGACCCAACTGGGTGGACAGGCTCCCATGGGTGATGCTAGGCCTCCGGACAGCACCAGAAGAGGATCTTCAGTCTTCATCGGCTGAGCTGGTTTATGGCCAGACACTCAGAGTACCAGGTGACTTTCTCCCTCCACACACCGAACCATGGTCTGCAGCTCAACAGCTCCTACTTCATCAGGAGGCGGCCAGGACTTTCCTGCCCATCCCAACCTCGCACCATGACCTGCAGAGGCCTCACGTCCCGACAGAGCTCATGAGGTCGGACTATGTCTTTATTCGACAAGACGGTCACAGAGACCCACTCAAGCCACCGTATACCGGACCTTTTCGTGTCATCTCATCAGGGGAAAAGTTTTTCACAGTCGAAGTCGGTGGAAAGTCTGATACCGTCTCTATCGACCGGCTCAAACCAGCCCACCTGGATCGGAGTGAGCCTGTCGTGGCTGCCCAACTGCCTCGCTGTGGCCGACCGCCGTTAGCCGCCAGACCAGCCGTGCACCTGCCCACCGTCAAACAGCCCGATTCGACCTCTGATGCACCTGCACCTCTGACTACCGTTTCTGCCTCGCCCGGGACGCCACTTCTGCCGCAATCCGGCACTGCTTCTTCTACTAATGCCCCGTTTCCGCTGCCTGAATTTCGTTGCCGTTCGGCCAGGATCATTAAGCCTCCTACTCGGTTGACAATGTCTGTTAAAGTGGATTCTGGGGGGGCACCTGTGGTGGAGCCACCAAGGGTCTCAGAAAAATTAGTAATAATCCCTTTAACTACAGTGTAGTGCAACCGCGGACTGCACCTTTAAACTGCCTGTTAACTGTACTGTATTGTGTTTTCCTGCACTCCACGTGATGACGTCATGACGCTGATCACGTGACCACCAGTGGCGCGAAGAACGCGATGACGTCATGACGTCAGCTTCCAGAATCTTCCAGTAGTCGTCGAGTGCCCAGCAAGCTGAATAGACCTGTGTACCGTTTCTCCTGTAGTTTCCCTGTTAACTTCGTTGTTCATTGAAACCTGTTGATTTGATTCATCGAGTCGAATACCTTATTCAGATAGGAACCTCCGTTCCTACAGGATCATACTTCCAAACCATGATCTACACAGTCAGACATGGACTGCTGTGTTATAACTTTTCAAAATGCAATAGACGTTTCGTATATTAAACAAAAATGGAAATCAGGGCCAAATTGGGAGATTACAAAGAACCTTCATCCGATCAGCATGGTGCTTCTTTGCTTGCTGTGGTGTTCAATATCCCTGTGATGGGGATTTATATGTAATTGGAAATGAGTGAGACAGAAAGAAGAGAAAGGGGGTCGCTTTGACTTTGGCTGATAGTGTAAAGTGGGCGATATTGATTTAGCTGCCCATTACACATCTCTCCCAAAATTGATATTGCTTATTTTACACAATGGCCCAAAGTCAAAATTATCCCCAAAGAGTTTACAAAAAGCTGAGCTGTATCAACGTAGAGTGCTTCAGAACCTGCTCTAGTTTGGAAGAGGGAGGTGTGTAGTTGAGGTAACTCCACTTCAAACTGTGTAAGCAGAAGTGCAGTCACTTGAAAAGTGAAAGTGCAGCATGCTGCATCCAATCAGAGTAAACAGTGGAGCAATGAGGAGACTGCTGCTTTCAGTAGAGGTGGAACATGAATCCAGTTATTGGTTGCCCAGGTTGAGGACTAGCCCTTCTTTTTTAAAGCTTGCAAAGCCCAGACAGTATGTGGTCTTAGATTCTGCCTGTGGGAGGGGTGAAGAGCAACCTACCAGTGATAAGCAGGGAGACCAGTATTGCAGACCTAAAAGATGAGGGAAATGTGCCCATTAGTGAGCCAGAAAAGTCACCTGTACCCAGCAGCAGTTATGCAGCGTCCATTTCACACTCAATAGCTATTGTAAATTTGGCCTAGAAATTCCGGAAATTCAGTTTGAGCGCCCCAAATGGAAGCGCGGCACTACTCGAGGCGCCCCGCATCTGTCTTGGGGCGCTGCAACTGAAGTTTGCAGCGCAACGTGCCGCAGCGCCACACACTGCGGCACGGCGTGCTGCAGTACTGCAGGCCGTCCTCCCCTTCTTAAAGGGGAGGGGCCTGCTGCAGCGCGATCTAAGATCGCGAGTGCCGGCAAAAGAGCCCAGCACCGAGGAGAAGTGCAGGGCTCTTGGGAGACAGCTGGCACAACGTGGGGGTGGGGGGCTCAGGAGGCAGGGGAAGGCTGCGCGAAGAGGTGCTGGCAGGCGGCCAGCAAAAAAATGGCCGCCCCGCACCTCAGCGCCTCTACCGCCACAGGAAGGCCCCCCTGAACCGGTCGCAAATTGCGACTGGCGTTACAGCAGGGGGCGCTACCAAATTTTGCGATCGGGGCAGTAGCGGGGTGCTGCGCACACTGATGACGTCATCGGTGGTGGCGCAGCGCTAATGGCTAGTGCCGCCATTAGCGCCCCGCTAAATTTCACAGGAGGCGTGGCCAGTGGCACTAAACCCACTAAGTGCCCTCTTTGGACGCTAACTGGTGGCGCAGCCCACCAAATTTCTAGGCCAAAATATTTAACAACTTGCTCTCAAACCGACAAAACAATTGTGCCATCACAAGGCCTCAAAATACAGTCTGTATAATTATTTTGATTGTGCATTATCATTTGAAAAGAGTAGTCTTGTTTGAAAAGTTAGTGATGGTGAGCTACATGTTAAGGCTGAATCCAGATTGTAGTGAACAATCATGCCTGGAATCGACTTTTCTTGAAAGGTTGAGATTTGTCATTTGTGTCAACATCACATGTGTAGGTGCCAGCCTGTTACGTGTGACAGACTTAATGTTATCGTTCACTAATAAATCCAATAAGGAATTCAGAAGAAATGTCTTTACCCAGAGCGTTGTTGGAATGTGGAACTCGCTACCACAAGGTGTAGTTGAGGCGAACAGCATCGATGCATTTAAGAGGAAGCTCGAGAAACACATAAGGGAAAAAGGAATAGAAGGATCTGCTGAGAGAGTGAGAAAAAGGTAGTGTGGGAGGAGTGTTGTGTATGTAACCGTTTACCTTTAAGGGAACTATAGAATGTGACTGTTCGCCTTTAAGAGCACTACTTTAGGGTGGCACTATTTATTGGCTCATGTATACTGTAATACCGATAGTGACCACACCAGTATATAAGGGTTGTGATACGTTAACTAGATCAGAATCGCCCGAGCCTCTGAATAGTAAAGACGTGTTTTATTTTGTTAACCGTGGAGTCTGTGATTATTTATAATACAACCCACAGACTTAACAAGGAGGCTCCTGTGGAACATAAACATCAGCATAGAACAGTTGGGCCGAATGGCCTGTTTCTGTGCTGTAAAATTCTATGTAATTCCATGTTGTTCATTCACAGCATGACAACGAATGGCATTTACCTCTCCTAACTCCGTACAGTTGTGTATAGGTGAACATTCAACAACATATCATTTCCACCACTTATAGATCATATCGGAACACTATTCAGCATATTCTCCTGCATTGGTTGCTGCTCTCGTTATTTTGCAATAGTTCACCTAGAATCAAGTCGAGATGTAGGTGCCATATTCTACAATTTAATGCATGCTAAATTGGCAGCCACTCCAAAAAAAAGGCAATAATGTGAAATTAGCCTAATTTAATTTGAATCAATGGGGCAGTAATTCCTCCCCAAACGCGTGAGTACGGAAGGGGTACTCACGCGTCTGGCCGGAGGAAATGCCGGTTTTCAGCATGCACAGCGCATGCGCTGAAAACCGGCATTTCCTCTCCTCTAACCCAAGAGGTGAAGAGGCTAGCACGTGCGCTGTAGGGGGCAGTGCGTGTGTCTTGGATTTCCTCTGTTTTGGGGGATTTGCGCATGTGTAAAGGCCTCCGGTCTTTACGCTTGTAAAAAGCACACGTAAGTATTTATTTTTACAGGTAAGTGGTGTTTTAGTGCAATTTAGAATTTTTTTTTCCACAGGTTTATTATTTTAAAGAATCTACAATAAGGTAAGTTTAGTTTTAGACCCTTTTTATTAAAAATTTAATTTTTTCCAAAAAAAAAATTATTGTTTAATTTTTTTTTTAACTTATTTATACTTAATTTAATGATTGGGGTGTTTTTTTTAAATTTTATTTAAAGTTTAAGTAGTGTTTTGGGGTGCAGTACTTTTCATGAGTTTGGCAGTTCTTACTCTCAAACTTATGAATGAAGTTTCCCCTCCCCTGATTGGCTGAACAGTGCTCACCTGATCCCAGCCGGCACATCGCACTAACTACGCCGCTGGGTCAGGTTAGCACAGTGCGCCGACATCAGAACCGGGTCACTGACAGGAAATCCACTGCGGGCCAGGTTTCCGATGTCGGCGCGCCGGGTAAGTGCACATAGGGGGCTTGCAGGCGCGGCAAGCCCCCGACACCAAGTTCTGGGCCCTTATGTTATGTGTAATCTTGTGACATTTATAAGGTTAATGCCCAGCATGCGTTCTGCCTTTAAGCATTTCTTTGTGTTAAATGTGGCGCGTATTTGAGCGAGAATAGGCTATAATTATTTCTTTGTCAAAGGCTCTGATGTGGGTTGTGCTCTACTGGGTATATATAGAACAGTAGGGGATTATCCCTGATTGGCAGCAGCTGTGTACGAAACACGTCAAGCATACCAACAAGCGTTTATGAATGAAGCAGCATTTATGAAATGCACATATGGGCCAGGATTTTGCTCACGTTGGTGGGTCCGATGCGGGTGATGTCGGTGGCGGGTCATGGCCCCGCTGCTGGCTCCATCCTGCTGTCTAAAATGAATTTACGTTGATAGGCCTTGTTAAGCCCACCCAGCATGTTTTCCGGCCCAATTAGAGGAAGCGGGTCTGGTGATGTCATTCATGACGCGTCATCAGCCGGTTTCCTTAAAGGGACCATGGCCACCTTACTTTTGACATTTGTGCTGTCAGTGTTCTACAGCATTGAAGTGCAGCGAACTCTGGCAATCACTGCACAGAGGTACAGGGCTACGCCCAGGTTCTCTGATGACTCCTTCCATATGCTATGGACATAGTCACAGCACGCACGGAGGTCCTCTTCCCTCCCGATGGGCGGAAAACACCTCCCCAGGAGACCAAGACAGCCTGGTTGCACATTGCACAGGAGGGCATAAGCAAGGATGTGGTCAGGAGGACCTAGCTGCAGTGGCGCAAACATTTCAATGATCTCATAAGATCACAAAACGTTAGTACAAAGCCGCACTCACCCGCATCCTAGTGCAATCATACCAACTAACAACACACAAGGGTAGCCATTTGGGTGTTTTATCCAATGTTTATGTGAAGTTTCTATTAATGTTCTGTCAAACATTGAAATCTTTTTATGTTCAACACTTTCTGGTCTTGAACAGATATGTGTGCGCCTTTGGAAGTGGCTTAGTGAGTTGCAGTGAATGATGAGACATAATGGTACCCCCCGCAATGGTGGTGAGTGTGAAAGGAATGGCTTGGTCATTGTAGGGATGTTGGTGTGGGATGGTGCCAACCTGGCGAATCATGTGGCAGCCACATGGATGTACAGCATAAAGTTAAATAAATCTGGCAATGATGAGGCGATCCCTGGCCTCCTGGGCAGTAATGTGCTCAAGTGCTGATGCCCTGTGTCCTGTGCAGCATCAGGTGATTGTGGAGAAGGTTGGTGTTGTTGTTGGTGCTGCTGGTGTGCCTGGTGCTGCTGGTGTTGGGGCTCATCGTGGTCTGATTCTGAGGACGAAGGTGAGGCAGTATAAATGGCACCCATGCTGATGGAATTGATGGCAGGTGAAGTGCAGATGACAGAAGTGATCTGTCAATGCTGAGAGAGGTAATGAGGTGAGACTGGATGGAGACTTGTGGAAGGAATTGCAGCATGCTGAATCTGTTGTGGAAATGTAGTGAGGAACAGCTTGTGGCTAAGGAAAGTGATGATCTGTCAGGTGGGAGCTTTTACTGTACATTTGAAGCTGTCAAGGAATCAGCTGGAGCAATGGCCACTGGACTCCCGCCTCAGGTTGACAGATGTGGTCACCGAACAGAGTGGTTCCCATGGCCATGAAGTTAAAGTTAAAAAGTAAGGTAAAAAATCCTGTTAAGGATCTGGTAAGTACATTATAATTAGTTTAATTGGGTCGCCCACCGCTGCCTGTCGGGTATGCTCAGCGTTGACAGACTCGACATTGGGAAAGGCATGTGGAGGTGGGTTGACAGCACGTTCCCGACCCACTGTCAAAAAAAAACACTTTCCCACCCGACCCGCCACCAATCCCGCCCGCTAACACCCCAGAAAATTCCGGCCATAGTGTCATTGGGCAAATCTCTACTCCACCTAGAATAATTCTACAGTGACTATGACCACAGCAGAGCTTATTTCATGTAAATCAATATAAAAACAAGATGCGTCCTACTGGCGTTGTTGTCACGCCCACTTCATCTATGAGCTATGACACAGAAGTATCTTCTCTCCAAGAAGAACTTTGTATTACATGACTGGTACTGCAATTCTCCATCACAAGCCAAGTAAGCAAAACATCCTGAAGTACGTAACAAAGTGCAGTTTCACCGTTGCACATTGTAAGTTACTTCCTATTTTTGAGTGGCTGGTGGAACCAGAAATTGTGACAACAACATCAACTTGTATTTATATAGCACCTTTAATGTAGTGTCAGCTGTGACTCAGTTGGTAGCACACTCGCCTCTGGGTCAGAAGGTTGTGGGTTCAGAGTCCCACTCCAGAAACTTGAGCACAATAAATCTAGGCTGACACTCCAGTACAGTACTGCACTATCAGAGGTGGTGTCTTTCAGATGAGCCATTGAACTGAGGCCCCTCTGCTCTCTCAGGTGGACGTAAAAGATTCCATAGCCATATATTGAAAAAGAGCAGCAGAGTTATCCCCAGTGTCCTGGCCAATATTTATCCCTCAATCAACATCACTAAAAAACAGATGATCTGGTCATTATCACATTGTTGTTTGTGGGAGTTTGCTGTGCGCAAATTGGCCACTGTGTTTCCTACCTTACAACAGTGACTACACTGCAAAAGTGCGTCATTGGCTGTAAAGTGTTTTGGGGCGTTGTGAAAGGTAGCAGGGAGCAGCGAGGCGAGGAGACCGGTATAAAAACCGGCGCGAGCACCGAGGCCCGACAAGTTCCAGGGAGCAGTGAGGCGAGGAGCCCGGTATAAAAACTGGCGCGAGCACTGAGGCCCAACCAGTTCCAGGGAGCAGCGAGGTGAGGAGAGCGGTATAAAAACCGGCGCGAGCACCGAGGCCCGACAAGTTCCAGGGAGCAGCGAGGCGAGGAGCCCGGTATAAAAACTGGCGCGAGCACTGAGGCCCAACCAGTTCCAGGGAGCAGCGAGGTGAGGAGAGCGGTATAAAAACCGGCGCGAGCACCGAGGCCCGACCAGTTCCAGGGAGCAGCAAGGCGAGGAGCCTGGTATAAAAACCGGTGCGAGCACCGAGGCCCGACCAGTTTGGACCAGGGACCAGCGAGGAGGAGCCCGGTATAAAAACCGGCGCAAGCAGCGAGGCCCGACCAGTTCAGGCCAGGGACCAGTGAAGCGAGGAGCCTGGTATAAAAACTGGCGCGAGCACCGAGGCCCGACCAGTTCCAGGGAGCAGCGAGGCGAGGAGACCGGTATAAAAACCGGCGCGTGCACCGAGGCCCGACCAGTTCCAGGGAGCAGCGAGGTGAGGAGCCCGGTATAAAAACCGGCGCGAGCACCGAGGCCCGACCAGTTCGGACCAGGGACCAGCGAGGAGGAGCCCGGTATAAAAACCGGTGCGAGCAGCGAGGCCCGACCAGTTCGGACCAGGGACCAGCGAGGCAAGGAGCCCGGTATAAAAACCGGCGCGAGCAGCGAGGCCCAACCAGTTCAGACCAGGGACCAGCGAGGCAAGGAGCCCGGTATAAAAACCGGCGCGAGCAGCGAGGCCCAACCAGTTCGGACCAGGGACCAGCGAGGCGAGGAGCCCGGAATAAAGACTGGCGCGAGCAGTGAGGCCCGACCAGTTCGGACCAGGGACCAGCGAGGCGAGGAGCCCGGTATAAAAACCGGCGCGAGCAGCGAGGCCCAACCAGTTCAGACCAGGGACCAGCGAGGCGCGGAGCCCGGTATATAAACTGGCGTGAGCAGCGAGGCCTGACCAACTCAGCAGCGGGGAGAGAGGTAAAAAGTAATCGGAGTGTGATGTCACCAGGGAGCAGGTAAGTGATTGGTTGGTGAGTATTTCTCTTTTTTAAACTTTAACTCTGTGGTTTATAGTTGCTAAGGTCTTTCTGGTGTAGCGGGGACTGTTGCTAAACCATACAAGCGCCTTAGAGTTTATCTTTAATTGGTGGTAGTGAATTAATTTAAATTAATTAAAGGGTAAGTCATGTCAGGACAGCCCAGCCCCGTGTTATGCTCCTCTTGCTCTATGTGGGAATTCAGGGACGCTGCCGGTGTCCCTGATGACCATGTGTCCCAGAAATGCATCCAGCTGTAGCTACTAGCAGACCGCATTGCGGCACTGGAGCTGCGGATGGATGGGCTTTGGAGCATTCACGATGCTGAGAGGGTCGTGGATAACACGTTTAGTGAGTTGGTCACACCACAGGTAAGGGCTGCACAGGCAGAAGGGAAATGGGTGACCATCAGGCAGAGCAGTAGAGGCAGGCAGGTAGTGCAGGGGACCCCTGTGGCCACCCCCCTCCCAAACAGGTATACCGATTTGGATACTGTTGAGGGGGATGACTTACCAGAGGAAGGCAGCAGCAGCCAACTTCCTGGCACCAGGAGTGCTTCTGCTGCTCAGGAAGGGAGGAAAAAGAGTGGGAGAGCAATAGTGGTAGGGGATTTTATCGTAAGGGGAACAGATAGGCGTTTTTGTGGCCATAGACGTGACTCCAGGATGGTTTGTTGCCTCCCTGGTGCCAGGGTCAAGGATGTCACTGAACGGCTGCAGGGCATTCTGAAGGGGGAGGGTGAACAGTCAGAGGTCGTGGTTCACATTGGGACCAATGACATGGGTAGGAAGAGGGATGAGGTCCTGCAGCAAGAATTTAGGGAGCTAGGTAGCAGATTAAAGAGCAGGACCTCAAAGGTTGTAATCTCTGGATTACTCCCGGTGCCACGTGCTAGTGAGTATAGGAATAGGAGGATAGAGCAGATGAATGCGTGGCTAAAGAGTTGGTGCAGGAGGGAGGGCTTTAGTTTCCTGGGTCACTCGGCCTGCTTCTGGGGAAGGTGGGACTTGTATAAGTCGGACGGGTTGCACCTGAACCAGAACAGGACAAATATCCTTGCGGGGAGGTTTGCTAGCACTGTTCGGGGGGGTTTAAACTAAAATGGCAGGGGGTTGGGAACCTGAGCAGGGAGACAGAGGAAAGGGAAACAGGGATAAAAGCAAAAGATAGGAAGGAGAAAAACAAAAGTGGCAGTCAGAGAAATCGACGGTTTAAATCAAACGTGGCCACAGTAAATAATAATTCTAATAGGTCTAAGAGCGTTAAAAAAACAAGCCTGAAGGCTTTGTGTCTTAATGCGAGGAGCATTTGTAATAAGGTGGACGAATTGGCTGCGCAAATAGAGGTAAACGAATATGATTTGGTTGGGATTATGGAAACGTGGCTCAAGGATGGCCAAGACTGGGAACTCAACATCCAGGGGTATTCGATATTCAGGAAAGATAGGCAAAAAGGAAAGGGAGGTGGGGTAGCATTACTGGTTAAAGAAGGGATTAATACAATTGTAATGAAGGATATTAGCTCTGATGATGTGGAATCTGTATGGGTAGAATTGAGAAATACTAAGGGCAAAAATACATTAGTGGGAGTGGTATATAGACCTCCCAACAGTAAGGCGGAGGTTGGGGATGGCATTAAAAGGGAAATTAAAGAAGCGTGCAATAAGGGCACAGCAGTCATTGATGTAATAAAAAGACTCACACATCAAGGAACTTTAAAGTAAGCTTTAAGCAACTTATAATTAAACTATATACAAGAGCGGTCTTCACCATGCCTCTAGGTGAAGCCCCTTTACAATACTGAGCAGTTCAGTATTTATACTATTCCAAACACAGGAAGTGACGTATGCACAGGAAGTGATGTATGCACAGAGTTCACGGTTCACAGTTCACAGGAAGTGATGTGCACATAACTTCCCGGAAGTTATTATTATCACATTCTTCCCTCCTGCGAAATTAGAAGGCTGTGGTCTTCCTTTTGTTCCGCAGCCGCCGAACGAGGAAGAGTCGCACCCGTTTGGGTTCCTGTCGTAGAGGGTCGCTGGTCCGCTTACATGTGGTTGGCCATTGGTCAGAGTCTGTGTGGCCTGGATTACCCTGTGAAGGGTCGGGGAGATCATGGCTTTGTGTACGAGTCCCAATAGGTGCAGAGTCGGTCTGTCTCTGTTCAGAGGGAGGGGCAGAGCTGGTTTGTGGTGGATCAGAACTTTGGTGCGCGGTACTGGGAGGGTCGCAATTTTGAGAACGGGGTTCTACCGGCACCAAGCTAGTTGGTGTCAGATCAGGATCCTGGAGAGGGGTACCCGGTAGGTTCCAAGAGGCTCCTGGTAAAATACCATCACTCGATGTCTCACTAGGTCCTGGTGGGCAGGGAGCCAGATCCTGTAATGATACGGTAGATTCTCGGCCGTCGGGATATCGTATGTAGGCATAGGTGGGGTTGGCATCGGTTAGTTCGACCTCGTCTACGAGAGGGTCATTTTTAGACGTCTGAACGTATCTTCGGAGTAGTACATGTCCAGGAGTAGTTAGCCATGACGGGAGGGATGTCCCATAAGATGAGCGACGCTGGAATCCAAAGAACCGCTCATGAGGCATAGTATTTGTGGCTGTAGAAAGAAGGAGCCGTATAGAGTGCAATGCATCCGGAAGCACTGCTTCCCATTGCTGGTTTGGTAGGCCCCGAGATCTTAAAGCAAGATGTACGGAATTCCAGATGATACCGTTATACCTCTCTACCTGCCCATTTCCGATGGGATGATATGGCGTCGTTTTGCTTGTAGCAATTCCCCATTCTGAGAGGTAGTCCTTGAGTTCCCTTGACATAAAGGATGGACCCCGATCCGAGTGAATGTAAGCCGGCATGCCACAGAGAGAAAATGCCTGCTCAAGGCAGCAGATTACTGTGGATGCCAGCATATTGGAGCAGGGGAAGGCAAACGGAAAACGTGAACATTCATCAATCATGGTGAGCAAATATGTGTTCCGAGTTGAAGAGGGCACTGGGCCCTTAAAATCGATGCAAAGTTGTTGCATCGGTTGGGTTGCGTGTATGAGCATACCATCTGAGGGGCGGAAGAACTGAGGTTTTAATTCTGCACAAAGCCGGCATTCTGAGCACATTTTCTTTACGTCTCCAGTAGAAAAAGCGAGATTCCGTGATCGTACGAAATGTAGCATGCGCGTAACGCCCGGATGACACAATCCATTATGGACATCCATGAGAGTAGAGGACGACATAGTGGAGCAGAATGCTCGTGTGAGGGTATCCGGGGCCACATTCTCCTTGCCAGGTCGATAGTGAATGGTGTAACCAAAAGAGGCCAGTTCCATCCTCCAAAGCTGTATTTTATTATTCTTAACTTTGGTTCATTTTCGATTATCGAGCATGAAGGCGACTGATCGCTGGTCCGTGATTAATGTAAAGTGCTGGCGAGCTAGGAAATGGTTCCACTTCCGTACCGCCTCTATGATGGCTGTGGCTTCCTTCTCAACCGGAGGATAATGTAGCTCGGCACCTTGTAAGGTCCTGGACATAAATGCTACAGGACGACCTTCCTGATTTAGAGTAGCCGAGATCGCCACCTCCGAGGCATCACATTCGACTATAAAAGGGAGATTCTCATCGATGGAGTGAAGAGCCGCTTTCTCCAACTGTTTTTTGAGAAGGTTAAAGGCTGCAACAGCTGCTGTTTCCAATGGAAATGATCGAGCATGCAGCAAGGGTTGGATTTTGTCTGAAAAATGAGGAATCCATTTAGCGTAGTATGCAAACAGACCGAGAGCCCGACGTAGAGAAGCCGGATTCTTAGGTGACGGGAGCTCTTGGAGCAGGCGAAGTCTTTCTGGGTCTGGCTTAATGATGCCATTGCCTACGCAGTAGCCAAGGATGTTGATGGTCGGTTGTGACTCCACAGATTTAGATTCATTCAAAGTTAAGTTACGGTGATGGAGGGCATCCCGAAATTTTTGGAGGTTGGCGTCGTGTTCCTGTTGATCGTGACCTGCAATAGTAATGTTATCAAGATAGGGAAAAGTGTCCCTTAAGTTTTCCTGCTTAACCAGGCCATCCATTGCCCATTGGAAGACAGCCACTCCATTAGTAACCCCGAATGGGAGGCAACGAAATTGGTACAGCCGTCCATTAGCCTCAAAAGCCGTGTACTGCTTATCTGAGACCTTCAAGGGTACCTGATGATAGGCACTTTTTAAATCGTAAGTTGAGAACACTTTGTATTCGGCCAGTTTATTAACCATATCATCAATGCATGGCAATGGGTAGGCATCCAAGTCAGTATATTGATTGATGGTTTGCGAATAATCAATGCATAGTCGTTGTTTGTGAGGTTTTAGAGGGTTCTTGACGATGACGATTTGAGCCCGCCAGGGCGACGAACATGGTTCGATGATATCCTCTGCTAAAAGTCGAGAGATTTCAGCCTCAATAAAAGATTGGTCATCCTGACTAAAGCGCCGCGATTTCGTTATTATTGGTTTGCATCGAGGAGGAATACTGGCAAATAATGAGGGTTCATCAAGTGAAGCTGCTGACAATGCACAAAACGGTAATTTAGACAGTATATTAGAAATAGTAAGTCCAGGTTTGGATCCGCCGAACTCAATGGTGAGCTTCTTATGCTGTTTTTGAAAATCCAGCCCTAAGATGAGATCACTACATAAGTCCTTGAGCACCGAAAGTCGGGTGGAGGGATACATGCGACCATTAAGTGTCATATCAATAATACAAAAGCCGGAGATTCTGGTATTAAGTGATGACTGAGCCATCGCAATTGCCTGGTCCGATGGGAAGATATGTAGTTTCAATTTCGCAACAACCTGTTCTCTAATGAAACTATCAGTACTTCCTGAGTCAATTAAGGCATCTAAGGGATGCCCATTAATTGAAACTTTTGTAGCTGCATGAAACAGGTTCTGTGGGCAAGCAGCTGTAATTGGTGTGGTTGCACAGAGAGTGGCTGAAACTCTAGGTGTGCTTCTTCGGGAGAGAGCTCGAGAGGAAGCTTGATAGGTCCTAGCCGGAGCATCTTGATAGGCCCTAATTGGGGCAGTTCAGTAGGCCTTAGCTGGATAGGCCCTCGTCGAGGCTCTTGACTGGCAAACTTTTGCAAAGTGTCCCTTTTTATCGCAATGACTGCAGATCACATTGCGAGCAGGGCAGAATTTCCTAGGGTGAAAAGAATCTCCACAAAAGAAGCATTCCTTCCTAGATTGCCAAGAGGCTGATAAAGTGGGGTCATCCTCCTCTTCTTCATCAGAATTATCATCAGGATTAAATTCCTCCATGATAGGGTTCACCTGAGGCCACTTGAATCGTCTGGTTGCAGTTACAGCAGCAGATCGAGATCTGGGCAGCTGATAGAGGTCTGCATTTTTCTTTGCCAAATCCAGAGAACAAGCCAGGTCAAAAGCCTTTTGTAGCTCAAGTGTTTTACATTCTAGTAGACGCTGGCGTATAAATGGAGAGGCAATCCCGCAGGTGAAAGCATCACGAATCATTTCTTCGCGATACAGCTCAGCCAAGGCTATCTGAAAGTTACAGTCTACGCTGAGCCTGCGAAGTTCTTGAAGGAATTCGTTAATCGATTCCCCTGGCCCTTGTCGGGCTGTGGCCAGTAGATGTCTAGCATAGACCTCATTTGCGGTCTTGGCATATAGTTTTTTAAGTGCCCGGATCACCTCATCGTAATTATCCCATTCATCAACATATTCAAACACTGTTGGGGTCACATAGTTGATAAGTATCCTCAGTTTAGTAGAATCATTCGCTTTACATTCATCAAGAAAATTCTCAAAAGTACGGTACCAATGCTTCCATACCCTGCCAGCTGCTGGTGCGTTTGGGCCCAAGTCCAGACGAGTAGGTTTAAGGATGTTTTCCATGATGGGTGGTTCCCTGGATCCTTAACTCCGAGTTTGTCCGAAGGTCTAGTATTTGTGAGTGTAAATACTAAGTTGCTTAAATTGATGTAATAAAAAGACTCACACATCAAGGAACTTTAAAGTAAGTTTTAAGCAACTTATAATTAAACTATATACAAGAGCGGTCTTCACCATGCCTCTAGGTGAAGCCCCTTTACAATACTGAGCAGTTCAGTATTTATACTATTCCAAACACAGGAAGTGACGTATGCACAGGAAGTGATGTATGCACAGAGTTCACAGTTCACAGTTCACAGGAAGTGATGCGCACATAACTTCCCGGAAGTTATTATTATTATCACAGTCATCATGGGTGACTTTAATCTACATATAGATTGGGCCAACCAAATCAGTAACAATACTGTGGAGGAGGAATTCCTGGAGTGTTTACGGGATGGTTTCCTGGACCAATATGTCGAGGAACCAACCAGAGATCAGGCCATATTAGACTGGGTATTATGTAACGAGAAAGGATTAATTAGCAATCTTGTTGTACGAGGCCCCTTGGGTCAGAGCGATCATAATATGATTGAATTCTTCATTAAGATGGAGAATGAAGTAGTTGACTCAGAAACTAGGGTCCTCAATTTAAATAAAGGAAACTACGATGGTCTGAGGAGCGAGTTGGGTAGGATTGATTGGGGAATGGCACTCAAAGGGTTGACGGTGGATAGGCAATGGCAAACATTCAAAGACCGAATGGATGAGCTACAGAATTTGTTCATCCCAGTTTGGCATAAAAATAAAACAAAAAAGGTGACTCAACCGTGGCTAACAAGGGAAATTCAGGATAGCATAAGATCCAAGGAGGGGACATATAAATTGGCCAGAAAAAGCAATAATCCTGAGGATTGGGAGCAGTTTAGGATTCAACAAAGAAGGACAAAGGGATTAATTAAGAAAGGGAAAATAGAATATGAGAGTAAGCTTGCAGGGAACATAAAAACTGATTGTAAAAGCTTTTATAGATATGTGAAGAGAAAAAGATTGGTGAAGTCAAGCGTAGGTCCCTTGCAGTCAGAATCAGGGGAATTTATAATGGGAAACAAAGAAATGGCAGACCAACTAAATTCACAAAGGAGGACACAAATAACCTCCCAGAGATGCCGGGGAATATAGGGTCTGATGAAAGGGCGGAACTGAAAGAAATCAGTATTTGTAGGGAAATGGTGTTAGGAAAATTGATGGGACTGAAGGCCAATAAATCCCCAGGGCCTGATAATCTACATCCCAGGGTACTTAAGGAAGTGGTCCTAGAAATAGTAGATGCATTGCTGGTCATCTTCCAGAACTCGATAGACTCTGGAACAGTACCCATGGATTGGAGGGTAGCTAATGTTACCCCACTATTCAAAAAAGGTGGTAGAGAAAAAGCGGGGAATTATAGACCGGTAAGCCTGACATCAGTAGTGGGGAAAATGCTAGAGTCTGTTATAAAAGATGTAACAGCAGAGCACTTGGAAAGCAGTGACAGGATCGGACAAAGTCAACATGGATTTACAAAAGGTAAATCATGCTTGACTAATCTACTGGAATTTTTTGAGGATGTAACTGGTAAAATAGATAAGGGAGAACCAGTGGATGTGGTGTATTTGGACTTTCAGAAGGCTTTCGATAAGGTCCCACATAAGAGATTAGCGTGCAAAATTAAGGCACATGGGATTGGGGGCAAGGTATTGACTTGGATAGAGAACTGGTTGGCGGACAGAAAGCAAAGAGTTGGAATAAACGGGTCTTTTTCCGAGTGGCAGGCAGTGACTAGTGGGGTACCACAAGGATCGGTCCTAGGACCCCAGCTGTTCACAATATATATTAATGATCTGGACGAGGGAATTGGATGTAATATCTCCAAATTTGCAGACGACACAAAGCTGGGTGGGAGGGTAAGCTGTGAGGAGGATGTCGTGAAACTCCAGTACGATTTGGACAGGTTGGGTGATTGGGCAGAAACATGGCAAATGCACTATAATGTGGATAAATGTGAGGTTATCCACTTTGGTGGCAAAAACAGGAAGGCAGATTATTATTTGAATGGCAATAGATTGGGAGAAGGGGAAGTGCAAAGAGACCTGGGTGTTCTTGTGCACCAGTCGCTGAAGGTAAGCATGCAGGTGCAGCAGACGGTTAAGAAGGCAAATGGCATGTTGGCCTTCGTAGCAAGAGGGTTCGAGTACAGGAACAAGGATGTCTTGCTACAGTTGTACAGGGCCTTCGTGAGACCGCACCTTGAGTATTGTGTGCAGTTTTGGTCGCCTTACCTGAGGAAGGACGTTTTTGCCATGGAAGGAGTGCAGCGAAGATTCACCAGGCTGATACCTGGGATGGCAGGAATGACGTATGAGGAGAGATTGTGTCGATTAGGCTTATACTCACTGGAGTTTAGAAGATTGAGAGGGGATCTCATCGAAACCTATAAAATTCTGTCAGGCCTGGACAGACTAGATGCAGGAAGGATGTTTCTGATGGCCGGGGAGTCCAGAACCAGGGGTCATAGTCTAAGGATAAGGGGTAAGCCATTTAGGACTGAAATGAGGAGGAATTTCTTTACCCAGAGAGTGGTGAGCCTGTGGAATTCTCTGCCGCAGAGGGCGGTGGAGGCCAGTTCATTAAATATATTCAAGAAAGAGTTGGATATATTTCTTAAGTCTAAAGGGATCAAGGGATATGGGGAGAAGGCAGGGACAGGGTACTGAATTTGGATGATCACCATGATCTCATTGAATGGCGGAGCAGGCTCGAAGGGCCGAATAGCCTACTCCTGCTCCTATCTTCTATGTTTCTATGTTTCTATGTGCTATATAAATGCAAGTCTTTCTTTTATTTCTCTTAATAAAATGTCCCAAGGCACTTCAAAGGAGCGTTATCAGTCAAAATTTGACACCGAGCCACACAAACAGATATTAGTACAGGTGACCAAAAACATGATCACAGCGGTAGGTTTTAAGGAGTGTCTTAAAAGAGGAGAGAGGTGGAGGTTTACGGAAGGAATTCCAGAACTTAGGGCCTAGGCATGCAAAACATACAAAATCAATGGACAGGAAAAGACCATCAAGGGTCTATCAAGCCTGCCCCGCACTCATGATGGCCGGAGCATCATGACTGAACACTTCCTCTCTCCAGCCCGCCGCCGCTCCCCCCGCCACCCACCAAACCCCCCAAAAAAATCTCAATCAAATTGCCCCTTAACCTTCTATATTCCAGCAAATACAAGCTTAGTTTATGTAATCTCTCCTCATAATCTAAACCTTGGAACCCTGGTAACATTTAGTTGAATCTGTGTTGCACTCTTCCAAGGCAAATATATCCTTTCTATGGTGTGGTGCCTAGAACTGTACGCAGTACTCCAGATGTGATCTAACCAGGGCTTTATCTAGCTCTAGCAAAACTTCCACCCCTTTATATTCTAGCCCTCTAATTTTAAAGGCTAACATTCCATTAGCCTTTTTGATTATTTTTTGTACCTGACTACTGCATTTATTGATGTTTGTACATGGACCCCTAAATCTCTTTGGATCTCCAGTGTTCCTAGCTTTTCACCATTTAAAAAATACACGGATCTATCCACTTTTGGTCAAAAATGAGAATGAGAGGTGATGTCATTGAAACATACAAAATTCTTACAGGGCTTGACAGGGTAGATGCCGGGAGGATGGTTCCCCTGGTTGCGGAGTCTAGAACCATGAGTCACAGTCTCAGAATAAGGAATCGGCCATTTAGGACTGAGATGAGTTGAAATTTCTTCACTCAGACGGTGGTGAATCTTTGGAATTCTCTACCCCAAAGGGCTGTGGAGGCTCAGTCGTTGAGTATATTCAAGACAGAGATCGATAGATTTTTGAATATTAAGGGAATTAAGGGATATGGGGATAATGTGGGAAGGTGGAGTTGAGGTAGAAGATCAGCCATGATCTTATTGAATGGCGGAGCAGGCTCGAAGGGCCAAATGGCTGACTCTTGCTCCTATTTCTCATGTTCTTATATTCTTAAAATGGATGACCTTACATTTACGTGCGTTGAAATTCATCTGCCACGTTTTGCCAACTCACTTAATCTATCAACGTCTCTTTGCAATTTAATGCTCCCGTCTACACTACTTACTATGCCACAAATCTTTGTGTCATCAGAGCTGGGAAAAGTGGCTGTTGGACTCGTTGGGGCGGATGGAGGCGGGAAATCACGCGATGAAACCTCCAGGAATATTTCCAACCAGAGTTGGCAACCCTACATAGCATTCACTGTTGCCTTGGATGTCTTCGAAGAAGATTAAGCCAAGGACGTGACAGCAAGCTTTCGGAGGGGGCATGAGGGGAAAGCTTGGCAATTCTTTATTTTTCTCTTCAAAAATCTGGCGGAAGCAACAAACATTTCCCAACCACCCTGCAGCCAACTCACATTGCTCATACGGATGATGTGTGGGGAAAATAAAATCCCAAAGTAAAATCACATTGATAGGCAGTGAATAAAAACATACTGTAAATGTTCTAGGATTTTGAGTACACACAGCATTACTCATAATGATGTGTCTTTGCCTAACCAAGTGTAACTTCCTGACACGGTCAGACTGAACTCATGATGATGTTGATGTTTACAGGAAACGACAGAAAATGCATGCTTAGGCAACAACCGATAAATTCCTCGTGACGTCTTATTTTTGGCATAAATTAGTCAGTTGGATTTCTGGTGTCATGTACGCACTGATTGTGAAGGAAATATAAAATTAGATGTTAGTCTGAGCATATTTAGCATATGATTGATAAATTTAAGAAAAAAGTAAAGCTGGTAAAGAAAACAATCAATTTATTAACTGGATTCAATCTCATTGGCAAGTTAAACAACATTATTATCCCCACTCCAGAGATTTGAGCACAAAATCTAGGCTGACACTCCAGTGCAGTGCTGAGGGAGTGCTGCACTGTCGGAGGTGCTGTCTTTTCAATGAAACATTAAACTGAAGCCCCGTCTGCCCTCCCAGATGGACATAAAAGATCCCATGGCACTATTTTGAAGAAGAACAGGGGAAGTCTCCCCAGTGTCCTGGCCAATATTTATCCCTCAACCAACATCATTAAAAAACAGATTATCTGGTCATTATCGCATTTTGTGTTTGTGGGACCTTGCTGTGCACAAATTGGCTGTCATAGTTCTGACATTAGAACAGTCACTGCACACCAAAAGTACTTCATTGTAAAGTGCTTTGGGATGTCCTGAGGTCATCAAAGGTGTGATATAAATGCAAGTACTTTGTTTTTATTGTAGCTTTATCCTGCATCTAATCCATGCGGCCAAATTGATGTTAATACTGAGTGAGAAATATGTGAAAATATTCCATTCCTCTACACTGACATTTCCCATTTTGATGAGAATTAAAATCCACCCCACACATAACTCAGTAACAAGTAATGAATGATACAAAATAATCAACAGCCTTTGAACTTCTCCAGTTTATTTCTGGGAATTCAGATATCAACATTTTATTTGTGAGTATTCAGGGGCTCCAGCAATCAATCTTTATTCTAAAGCCCTGGTCATCAGTCTTAGTCTGTGTGAGATTGCTAAGACTGATGATACAAAGCTGGGTGGGAAAGATGCCGTCTTTCAGATGAGATGTTAAACTGAGGCCCTGTCTGATCTTTCAGGTGGATGTAAAAGATCCCATGGCACTATTTCGAAGATGAGCAGGGGAAAGAACGTGCTAACTCTGAAAAAACTCATGTGCTGCATTAGGGCTTGGTGTCTCTGGACTGAAGGAGGGAAAAGCCAGCCATGGCCTCCCTCTTCTCTCTCCTGCTTCAAGATACGGTGACCGCTGCTGGAAATTGTAGTGTACGTGCATTATGTGGGGGCAATGTTGTGACCTCCCCGGGGGCAGGTCAAATAGCCCATGATGAAAATGTTCTGATGGATGAGGGAAAGTGCTTATGGTCCCTTAACAATTCCAGCCAATGGTAGTTTAGGTAAGCATTAACCAATTTAAAGTAAACAGATTAACACTTAAGAAAGAAAGACTTGCACTTCACGACCACTGGATGCCCCAAAGTGCTTTACAGCCAATGAAGTACTTTATTTTTGATGTGTAGTCACTGTTGTAATGTAGGCAATGCAGCAGCCAATTTGCACACAGCAAGCTCCCACAAACAGCAATGTGATAATAACCAGATAATCTGTTTTTTGTTATGTTGATTGAAGATTAAATATTGGCCAGGACACCGGGGAGAACTCCCCTGCTCATCTTCGAAATAGTGCCATGGGATCTTTTACATCCACCTGAAAGATCAGACAGGGCCTCAGTTTAACATCTCATCTGAAAGACGGCATCTTTCCCACCCAGCTTTGTATCATCAGCAAATTTGGATATATTACATTTGGTCCCCTCATCCAAATCATTGCTGTAAATAGCTGAGGCCCAAGCACTGATCCTTGTGGTACCCCACTAGTTACAGCCTGCCAACCCGAAAATGGCCCGTTTATTCCTACTCTATGTTTTCTGTCCATTAACCAATCCTCAATCCATGCTAATAATTATCCCCAATCCCACAAGCCCTAATTTTGTTTAATAACCTCTTGTGTGGCACCTTATTGAATGCCTTCTGAAAATCCAAATACACTACAACCACTGTTTCCCCCTTATCTATTCTGCTAGTTACAACCTCAAATAACTCTAACAGATTCATCAAACACAATTTCCCTTTCATAAATCCGTGTTGACTCTGCCCAATCCTATTATTATTTTCTAAGTGCCCTGTTACCACATCCTTAATAATAGATTCTAGCATTTTCCCTACTACTGATGTCAGGCTAACTGGTCTGTAGTTCCCCATTTTCTCTCTCCCTTCTTTCTTAAATAGTGGGGTTACATTTGCTACCTTCCAATCCGTGAGAATCATTCTAGAATCTGTGGAATTCTGGAAGATGACAACCAATGCATCCTCTATCTCTATAGCCACCTCTTTCAAAACCATAGGGTGTAGGCCATCAGGTCCAGGGAATTTATTGGCTTCAATCCCATTAATTCTTCCAGTGCTAATTTTTTTATGAGAGATTGGGAAATGTTGGTATTCAGAGGGACCCTGGTATCCTTGTACATGAATCACAGAAAGTTAACATGCAGGTACAGCAAGTAATTAGGAAAGCAAATGGTATATTAGCCTTTATTACAAAAAGGATTGGAGTAGAAGAGTAAAGAGGTCTTACTGCATTTATATATGGTCTTGGTGAGACCCCATCTGGAGTACTATGAATAGTTTTGCTCTCCTTACCTAAGGAAGGATATACTTGCCTTAGAAATAGTGCAATGAAGGTTCACCAGGCTGATTCCTGGGATGGGGGATTGTCCTATGAGGAGAGATTGAGTAGACCAGGCCTATATTCCCTTGAGTTTAGAAGAATGAGAGGTGATCTCATTGAAACATACAAAATTCTTACAGGGCTTGACAGGGTAGATGCAAGGAGGATGTTTCCCCTGGCTGGGGAGTCTAGAACCAGGGGTCACAGTCTCAGAATAAGGGGTTGGCCATTTAGGACTGAGATGAAGAGAAATTTCTTCACTCAAAGTGTTGCGAATCTTTGGAATTGTCTACCTCAGAGGGCTGTGGATACTCAGTTGTAGACTATATTCAAGACAGAGATTGATAGATTTTTCGATATTAAGGGAACCAAGGGATATGGGGATAGTGCGGGAAGGTGGAGTTGAGGTAGAAGATCAGCCATGATCTTACTGAATGGCGAAGCAGGCTCGAAGGGCCGAATGGCCTACTCCTCCCTCTGAATGACAGTATCACATTTCTTAACTAGGAGAGTGGGAAAACAAGCCACCTGCTCCTTGGCATTTGCCAATCTTGTGCTACATCCTGTTGCTAGGCGACTGAGGGCTGTCTAGGTTGATTCTTCCTCCAATGTTTGCACCTTGCGCTTTCCTCTGAGATTTGTGATTAAGAAGCCATTCCATGAGTAAATTGCAGTCATGGACAGCGCATATATGCTGACCTTCTCCATTTTCCACACATTAATGGATGAAAAACTGCATGCGCTGAGGTTTCCAACCCTCCAGGATTGGCCTAGAGTCTCCAGGAATGAAAGACTAATCTCCAGGACACTGCTGCAAGCATCCCAGGAGAAAAATCATTGGAACAATAAATTATTGTGGCTTTCTAAAGTCTTTGAAAATTTTTGTTCATTAGTTAGAAAATCGTCCAATCGTGTAATTAAGAATCTATTCGTTTTCCAATTGGTGTAGGAAGCTGGTCCACAGTGAGGAAGGACATGTCGGGCGACCAATGGCAGGAGTGTGGGGAGGCAGGAGACCTTGTGATGAATCCTCCAGGACTATGTCCACCCAGAGTTGGCAAACCTACGCCCAGCACTGGTCCTCAGAACCACTCCCACTTCTGCTCCTTATCGACATTCCAAGCTCCTACCTGGGGGATGCAGCTAAGCTACAGACACGAATTTTTACAATAGTTTTGGGAGATCAGGAATTCCCACCAGCAGAAATGATCCATCCCGGGAGCAGCTGCAGCATCAGATAGGAGCTGATTACACAGGAAGATGGTTCCTGGCCATATCCTGCATGCATGAATTACTAAGCTTAGGCAAGACATTTCCCCCAGAGAGACGGCTAGCAGAATGGAAAGAGAGGAGGGGGTGAGGGGCACCAGTAGGAACTGGGGGTAGGGGAGCAGAGAGTGCCAGTGTGCATTGCGAGGGAGGAGATAGTGCCAGTGTGCACTGCGGTGGGGGAGAAAGTGCCAGTGTGCACTGTGGGGGTGGAGAGAGAGCCAGTGTGCACTACTGGGGAGGAGAGAGTGCCAACGTGCACTGCGGGGGAGGAGAGAGTGTCAGTGTGCAATACAGTGGGGGAGAGAGTGCCAGTGTGCACTGCGGAGGAGGAGAGAGTGCCAGTGTGTACTACAGGGGAAGAGAGAGTGCCAGTGTGCACGGTGGGGGAGGAGAGAGTGCCAGTGTGCACTGCGGGGGAGGAGAGAGTGCCAGTGTGCACTGCGGAGGAGGAAAGAGTGCCAGTGCGCACTGCGGGGGAGGAGTGAGTGTCAGTGTGCACTGTGGGGAAGGAGAGAGAGCCAGTGTGCACTGCGGTGGGGGAGAGAGTGCCAGTGTGCACTGTGGGGGAGGAGAGAGAGCCAGTGTGCACTATGGGGGAGGAGAGCGTGCCAGTGTGCACTGCGGGGGAGGAGAGAGTGCCAGAGAGCACTGCGGGGGAGGAGAGGGTGCTAGTGTGCACTGCAGGGGAGGAGAGAGTGCCAGAGAGCACTGCGGGGAAGGAGAGAGTGCCAGTGTGCACTGCAGAGGAGGAGAGAGTGCCCGTGCACACTGTGGGGGAGGAGAGAGTGCCAGTGCGCACTGCGGGGGGGTGAAGAGAGTGCCAATGTGAACTAAGGTGTGGAGAGAGTGCCAGTGTGCACTACGGGGGAGGAGAGAGTGCCAGTGTGCACTGCAGTAGGGGAGAGAGTGTCAGTGAGCACTGTGGGGGGGAGAGAGTGCCAGTGTGCACAGTGGGGTGGAGAGAGTGCCAGTGTGCAATGCGGGGGAGGAGAGAGTGCCAGAGTGCACTGCGGGGGAGGATAGAGTGACAGTATGAAATGTGGTGGGGGAGAGAGTGCCAGTGTGCACTGCAGTGGGGAGAGAGTGCCAGTGTGCACTGCGGTGGGGGAGAGAGTGCCAGTGTGCACAGCGGTGGAGGAGAGAGTGCTAGTGTGCACTGTATTGCATCTTGACCGAACAGTAATGAATAGAGGAGACGGAATGTACCTTTTACTATTTACTGAGTAAATGGGTGGACATTACAGCACATTGTCTGCATGGCAGAACCCGAAACTGAAAGTGAAAGACAAAGTAAAACCGAGCCCCCCAGCACCCCCTTCAGGTAACACCCGGGAACTGGGACAAACTTAATTGAAGCAAAACTCAAAACACAACACTCCTTTCCCCCAGATAAAACCCCTTAGTCCTCCAGGCGTCTGGGACGGAATCTAACCCGACTTGAGTGCCGCTGGACAGGCATAGTTGGAGTGCCACTGCTAGCCACAGGAAAACCTTCCTCCGTGGCTGATGACTCCGTGACACCTTCTGTCGATGTGGCTTCCGTCGTTGTTGCAGGAAGCAGGCCGTCACTGCCTGGCAGAGGTGGCGGAGACAATGGCCTAGCCTGTGACGTCTCTGTTACTCTCATCGGATTACGACCCCGTAGCTGGTCTACGTGGCATCTGTGTAGCTGGCCATCAGGTGTACGGACGCTGTACGACAGGGGACCCGTGGCCTGCTCCACCACGGCAGGTATCCATTTGTCTCCTCCTGCATAGCAACGGGCAAACACAGTCTCTGACGGCTCGAACTGCCTGGCGGTGCCCTGGTGCTTCTTAGCCAGCTCTTCTTGCTTTGTGTGCATCTCATCCCTGTAGTCCGGGTGTAGCCGGTCCAGTGCAGTCGCCAGCCAGCGACCCATCAGCATCTCGGCAGGATTCTTCCCTGTTGCTGAGTTTGGTGTGGTATGCTGTGATAACAGGAACCTGGCCAATCTGGTTTGCCAGTCCCCCACCGATATCCTCACCAGTGCCTCTTTTGTGGTTTGCACCATCCTCTCTGCCTGCCCGTTAGAGGAGGGGTGATAGGGCGCTTTGGTCACGTGGCGGATCCAATTTCTGCCTGCAAAAGCCTTGAACTCCGCTGACGTGAAGGCTGCTCTCCATTGTCCGAAACCAGCACGTCGGGGACCCCATGTGTGGCAAACAGCAAATGCAATGCGTTGATCACTGCACTGGATGTCATGGAGCTCATGATAGCCACCTCCAGCCATTTCGAATGAGAATCCACCACTATCAAAAAGACCTTCCCCTGAAATGGCCCTGCAATGTCAATGTGGAGTCTTGACCATTTACGAGTGGTCCACTCCCAGGGGTGAAGGGGAGCCTTGTGTGATGAAATATGCCGTTCATCAGGCACTGTATTCTCTGTGTTTAGTTTAGTTTCAGTTTCATTTCCCCACCTGTACTGTATTGTGTGTAAGGCTCCGCCCATACCTGGCCACTACTTAAGCAGGCTGCACTGTCTCACAGGCAGTGCAGCAGAGCTTTGGATGGGAGACACTTCTCCACTGTGTGTTACTTGCTTAGTTAATAAAAGCCTTGCTTTGCTCCATTAACGTCGAGTCTCGGATTCATTGAGACACATCAATTTTATTAACTAAATTTTCAACGCAATGGATCAACTCTTGAAACCCGAACGTTTGGATTTGGACCAGCATGCTTCGGACGCATCGGCATGCTTCAGACACTGGTTTAAGTGTATGGAATTCTTCCTGGACAATTCCGTAGCCATCACAGGCGCTACGGACGCCGAAAGTATGAAACTCGGAATCCTGCGGAATTGGGTAAGCCACCGGGTTTACCCCCTCATCCAAGACGCCGACACGTACCCGGCCGCCTGCGACATCCTAAAGGCGCATTACCAGCAGCCTACGAATGAGGTGTACGCTAGGCATCTGCTCGCTACTCACGTACAGCGACCTGGGGAATCGCTGGATGAGTTCCTAGTCACCCTGAAAACGCTTGGCAAAGACTGCAAGTGCCAAGATGTAAAAGCCGCAGTGTACACTGACGAGCTTGTTCGTGATGCCTTTATCACAGGCCGCAGCTCCACTTACATCCGGCAGAGACTACTGGAAAAAACGGGATTGGACCTGAAACAGGCTGTGGACACAGCGCGATCCCTGGATGTGGCCCAGAGAAACTCGGACGCCTACTCTTCAGCCCGCGCCGCCCACGCCGCCACGTGTGCACCAAGGGCGCCACCATCTTGGAAGGCATCTTCCCCGCCTGGCAGCCCGACACCGTCGGGGCCCCGCTCTCCCCCCAGAAGCCCTACGACAGCCGCGACGCGTCGGGGCCCCAACTGCTACTTCTGCGGGCAGCCGAAGCACACCAGAAACCTGTGCCCAGCGAAAGGCACCACCTGCTTTAAGTGCGGTAAGAAGGGGCACTTTGGGAAGGTGTGCAGAGGGAACCCCGCTGGAAAACCCGCCACCGCCACGTGTGCGCCGTGGGAGCGGCCATCTTGGACGCCATCTTGCCCGACCTCGTGGGGTCCGCCATTTTGTGAGCAGACAGCGTGGACGCCATCTTGTCTCGATCAGGGCCCTACAGTGGCATCGGTCACAGTGGACCAGACCAGACCGCACCTGCTATCCAAATCAATGGTGGACATCGAGGTAAACGGGTGCGGGGTTAAATGTTTAATTGACAGTGGAAGCACGGAGAGTTTTATCCACCCTGAACTAGCACAACAACTCTCTCTAACGGTGGTCCCTGCTCGGGGCACCATCTCTATGGCTGATAAAACCCAGACATCGACCGTTATGGGTTACTGCGCGGTACAATTGTCCGTTAACGGAACTGTATACGATAATTTTAAATTGCTAATCATGAAGAATCTATGTGCGAGCGTGATCTTGGGCCTGGATTTCCAGTGCCACCACCAAAGCATCATGCTCAATTACGGTGGGTCCCAGTCGCCCCTCACAGTGTGCGGTCTGGCTACCCTGAAGGTAAAGCCGCCTTCGCTATTCGCGAACCTTACTCCCAACTGCCGGCCAATAGCGACCAAAAGCAGAAGGTACAGCTGGGAGGACAGGCGGTTTATCGCGACCGAGGTGGACAGGCTGCTGAGGGAGTGCATCATTGAATGCAGCAACAGCCCGTGGCGCGCCCAAGTCGTAGTGGTGAGGGGTAGCGAGAAGAAACGGATGGTGATCGACTATAGCCAAACGATCAACATGTACACCCAACTAGACGCCTACCCGCTACCCCGCATATCAGAAATGGTGAACCAAATTGCCCAATACCGGGTGTTCTCCACCATCGACCCCAAGTCAGCGTACCACCAGCTCCCTATCAGACCAGAGGACCGCCCGTACACCGCCTTCGAGGCGAACGGACGCCTCTACCAATTCCTCAGAGTCCCCTTTGGGGTGACGAATGGGGTCTCGGTCTTCCAGAGGGAGATGGACCGCATGGCCGATGACCACCACTTGCAGGCAACCTTCCCCTACCTCGACAACGTCACCATCTGCGGTCACAACCAGCAGGATCACGACTCAATCCTCGAGAGGTTCCTGAAAACTGCACAAAAACTCAACCTCACTTACAACGAGGACAATTGCGTTTTCAACACCACGCGCCTCTGCATACTAGGCAGCGTGGTGGAGAATGGGGAAATCGGACCAGACCCCGACAGATTGCGCCCCCTACGGGAGCTGCCCCTGCCCAACACTCCCAAAGCCCTGAGAAGGTGCCTGGGGTTATTTTCTTATTATTCCCAATGTGTCCCCAACTACTCCGACAAAGCCCGCCCCCTCTTGAAAGCATCCTCTTTTCCGCTCTCTGCTGAGGCCCACGCCGCCTTCAAAAGCATTAAGCAGGATATTGAGCTGGCCACGCTACAGGCAGTGGATGAGAACACTCCCTTTCAAGTGGAAAGTGATGCGTCTGACTTTGCCTTGGCGGCCACCCTCAACCAGGCGGGGCGGCCCGTAGCTTTCTTCTCGAGGACCCTCCAAGGGCCCGAGATCAGACACTCCTCCGTGGAAAAGGAGGCCCAAGCCATGGTGGAGGCAGTGCGCCACTGGCGCCACTACCTAGCCGGCAAACGCTTCACCCTACTGACCGACCAACGGTCGGTAGTGTTTATGTTTAATAATAAACAGAAGGGGAAGATTAAAAATGATAAGATTCTCAGGTGGCGGATCGAGCTCTCCACCTTCGAGTATGACATCATTTACCGGCTAGGGGCCCTTAACGAATCCCCCGATGCCCTCTCACGAGGGATGTGTGCCAGCGCCACCGGGGATCGGCTACAGACCCTCCACAGCGACCTCTGCCACCCAGGGGTCACGCGGCTGTTCCACTTCATAAAGTCCCGCAACTTACCCTACTCGATTGAGGAAGTTTGGTCTCTGACCAGGAACTGCTGCACTTGCGCTGAGTGCAAGCCTCGGTTCTACCGCCCAGATAGAGCCCACTTAATCAAAGCTACACGGCCCTTTGAGCGGCTCAGCTTAGATTTCAAGGGCCCCCTCCCGTCAGTCGACCGCAATGTTTACTTCCTGAACATTGTGGATGAATACTCCCATTTCCCATTCGCCTTCCCCTGCCCAGACATGACCAGCGCCACGGTCATTAAATGCCTCAACAGCCTGTTCTGTCTGTTCGGTATGCCGAGCTACATCCACACGGATAGGGGGGCGTCCTTCATGAGTGAAGAGCTACGTCAGTACATGCTGTCCAGGGGGATCGCCACGAGCCGTACCACCAGCTACAACCCCCAGGGTAACGGCCAGGTGGAGCGAGAGAACAGGACAGTATGGAAAGCAGTCACTCTAGCTCTAAGGACCAAGGGCCTCCTTATCTCCCGCTGGCAGGAAGTCCTCCAGATGTGCTCCATTCGATACGGTCGCTATTGTGTACTGCCACTAATGCCACGCCTCATGAACGAATGTTTGTCTTTCCCCGGAAATCCACCTCAGGCGTATCCATGCCGTCATGGCTCTCCACCCCAGGTCCGGTATTTGTACGAAGGCATGTGAGGGTCCACAAGACGGACCCTCTCGTGGAGTCAGTGTACCTACTCCACGCCAACCCCCAATACGCGTATGTCCGGCACGCCGACGGAAGGGAGGACACTGTGTCCATAAAAGACGTCGCCCCAGCCGGTAACGACAACAACCATGACAACAACAGCAACAGCGATCACAGCAACTCTTACCCACCCACTACTCTTTCATCACCCCCGGAAGAACATCGACCAACGGTGCCCCCCACCAACTACCCCTTCAACAACCCTGGCGGCGCCCCCGGCAGAGACCCAGGAGGCCACCGGGGACACCCAGCCGACACCCGCGGCACCACGTCGGTCACAGAGGACTATCAAACCCCCGAACAGACTAAATCTATGGAAGGGGTGAATGTGATGAAATATGCCGTTCATCAGGCACTGTATTCTCTGTGTTTAGTTTAGTTTCAGTTTCATTTCCCCACCTGTACTGTATTGTGTGTAAGGCTCCGCCCATACCTGGCCACTACTTAAGCAGGCTGCACTGTCTCACAGGCAGTGCAGCAGATCTTTGGATGGGAGACACTTCTCCACTGTGTGTTACTTTCTTAGTTAATAAAAGCCTTGCTTTGCCCCGTTAACATCGAGTCTCGGATTCATTGAGGCACATCACCTTGGATGGGCTATGTAGAGTCAGCTGACATGTCTCACAGCTCTTTCCCACCTCCTCCACATCTCGGTCCAACCCCGGCCACCAGACGTAGCTTCTCGCCAACGCCTTCATGTGCACAATCCCAGGGTGTGAGTCATGCAGCATTTTTAGCACCTCCTCTCTTGCGGCGGCAGAAACCACCACACGGCTTCCCCAGAGCACGCAGTTCTTGTGTGCGGACATTTCCTGGCGTCTCTGAATGAAGGGCTTGAAATGCTCCTCCTGGACCTCGGAGGGCCAGCCATGCAACAGCCAGCGTAGCACCCGTGATAAGGCTGGATCTTTCTGTGTGAGGCTGCCAATCTGCTGGGCATGGAGTGGGGCCTCCGGAACCTCCTCCAGTAGTAGCACCTCCAGGGGTGGTGGCGTGTCAGCCATCGGCCGGTTCAAAGGCAAGCGACTCAGAGCATCAGCATTAGCCAGCATCTTCCCAGGCCTGTAGCAAAGTTCATAACTGTAGGCCCCCAACATCAGACTCCACCGAAGCATACGCGGTGATATGATCTGGGGCATGGGCTTGGAGTAATGCAGGAGCCCCAAGAGTGGCTTGTGGTCTGTGTAGATGATGAACTGTCTCCCTAACAGGTACTGGCTGAACTTCTTTACCCCAAATATGATGGCTAGGGCCTCCTTGTCAATCTGGACGTAATTACGTTCTGTTGTTGAGAGTGTTCTTGAGGCAAAACTGATAGGCGCTTCCCGGCCATCTGGTTCTATGTGACCCAACAGAGCTCCCAGCCCGTATGGTGAGGCATCACACACCAACACCAATGGCTTGTTTTCATCATAGTGTGCCAGAACCTTATCTGCTTGTAGCAGTTCCTTTGCCTGTCTGTAGACTGTTTCACGAGCTGAGGTCCAGTTTCACACTGTTGCTTGGCCTAACAGCCTATGCAGTGGCTCTAAGATTGTGGCTTTGCCCTTGAGAAAACAACTGTAGAAGTTTAACAGTCCGAGGAACGCCTGCAGTTCGGTCTTGTTCTTGGGGGTGGGAGCACTCCTGATAGCCTCCACCTTCTCCGTAGTCAGATGCGCACTGTCTTTGTCCACTCGGAATCCCAAGAACTCCACCCCATTGGCAGCGAACACACATTTCTCCTTCTGAAGGCGTAGTCCTACCTCAGCCAGCCGGCGTAGTACTTCCTGCAGCCGCTCATCATGGGCTTCCTGTGTCTTGCCTGTAATCAGTATGTCATCCAAGTAAGGCTGAACTCCCGGAACACCAGCCAACAAGGTGTCCATGAACCTCTGAAAGATTGCCACAGCCGTAGACACCCCAAACTGCAGCCTTGTGGCTCAGAAAAGTCCTCTGTGGGTGTTGATTGTCAACAGCTCGGCTGACTCTTCATCCAGGACCAGTTGCTGGTATGCTTGCTTGAGATCCAGCTTGGTGAACAGAGTGCCTCCAGCCAGTGTTAAAAACAGCTCTGTAACTATTGGTAAGGGATACACATCTGGTAACACAGCAGTATTAACCGTACATCTGTAATCTCCACAGATTCACAGGCATCCATCCTTCTTTGCAATGGGCATGATAGGGGTGGCCCAACGGGAGTTCTTCACTGGCAAGAGAACCCCTTGGTTCACCAGCTTATCCAGGGCTTCATCCACCTTCTTGCGCAACGCAAAAGGAACTGGTTGCGCCTTGAAGAACTTAGGCGCTACCCCTGGGTCCACTTCGATTGAGACTGGCAGTCCCCGACAGGCCCCGAACTCACCAAAAACCTCTTCATAGTTCTCCAACATAGGCATTATGGGCTGTCGCTGTACCGTGTGTATTCCTGTCACTTCAATACCGAGGGGCTCAAACCAATCTCTGCCCAGCAGGCTTGTGCCCTGCCCCGCCACCACATAAAGTGGAAGTGTGTCCATGACTGCCTGATACTTAACTTCCACATGAATCATACCCAGCACCTGGAGTTGAGCTTGGGACCACTGTCGTAGCACGCCACTGACCTGAGCCATCGCCGGGGGTTCACTTGGCCACAGCCTATTGTAAGTCTCTTCACTTATCAACGAACACGCTGAGCCTGAATCCACCTCCATGCAGAGTGGTGCCCCATTCATGATCACATTTGCCGTGTATCCCCACCGTCTGTGGGGTAGCTGCTCAGCTTCCATGGTATACACTGTGTACTCATTGTTGTCCTCCAGTGTCAGTGTGTGTGTCTGCGATGCTTGTATTGGCTCTGCTGCAGCAGCCTGAGCTTTCTTCATGCAGACACGAGCAATGTGTTCTCTTTTCTTACAGAAATGACATACCGCTGACACAAATTTGCATGTAGTGGAACCATGGAGAGCCCCACAGCGGAAACATTTTCTTCCTGTCTCTTTAGTTGCCTCCATGTCTCTCACAGCAGCAGCTGCATGTGTGGTCTTGTGCACTTCCTCGGCGGTCTGAGATGGTGCTGCCTCTGTATGGAGCATACGTGTGTTCATCGATGCAGCCTCTGCTGCTAAAGCCTTCTCCTCGGCCAGCCGGAATGTCAGGGCCTTCTCCGCTAACAGCTGTCTCTGCAATGCCGAGTCCAGCACTCCACACACAATCCAATCACGGAGCATATTGTCTAACTGGTCACCAAAATTACAATGTAATGAGCGTTTCCTCAACTCAGCAATGTAACTTGAAATAGATTGTCCAGGCTGTTGTTTACAATTGTGAAAATGGAAACGCTGTACAATCTCTGAGGGTTTTAGGTTAAAATGTTTCTGCAGCTTCTCAATCAAATCAGCATAATCCACCTCACTAGGTTTATGAGGAGCCACCAATGAACGCAGGACGGAGTAAGTAGCAGCTCCACATACAATTAGCAACACTGAGTGCTTCTTCTCTTCTTTGTCAATATTATTGGCCTCAAAGAAACACCCCAGTCTTTCTGCATATTCCTCTCATGAACTGTCCTTATCCCCAGAGAATTCTTCAATACGTCCCAAGGTCATCATAGTTTTAATGTGCACAGTCCCTTTAAGATCCACGGACTTTGTACTTTAAAAAAAAAAAATCTTTTTCTCCTCTGGCCAGAGTTACGGTAGCTACATTCATGGTAGTTGCCTGGCCCACACAATACTCTGTCCGCCATCTATGTCACAGCTAGCCAACTATCAAAATGCCATTGATGTTGCTAGCTGAGTGGCCCGCTCGTCACAATTTCCAATATCACGGCTGTAGGTTCGCAGGTCTATCTCCGTCCTTCTAGAGAGTTCAACAGCCACCTCATCACCAGTATTGCATCTTACCCGAACAGTAATGAATAGAGGAGACGGAATGTACCTTTTACTATTTACTGAGTAAATGGGTGGACATTACAGCACATTGTCTGCATGGCAGAACCCAAAACTGAAAGTGAAAGACAAAGTAAAACCGAGCCCCCCAGCACCCCCTTCAGGTAACACCTGGGAACTGGGACAAACTTAATGGAAGCAAAACTCAAAACACAACACACTGCGGGGGAGGAGAGAGTACCAGTGTGCACTGTGGGGGAGGAGAGAGTTCCAGTGTGCATGGTAGGGGAGGAGAGAGTGCCAGTGTGCACTGCAGAGGAGCAGAGAGTGCCAGTGTGCTCTGCGGAGGAGGAGAGAGTACCAGTGTGAATGGCAGGGGAAGAGAGAGTGCCAGTGTGCAATGCGGGGGAGGAGAGAGTACCAGTGTGCACTGCGGAGGAGGAGACAGTGCCAGTGTGAGCTGTTGTGGGGGACAGAGTGCCAGTGTGCACTGCGGTGAGGGAGAGAGTGCCAGTATGCACTGTGGTGGGGGAGAGAGTGCCAGTGTGCACAGCGGTGGAGGAGAGAGTGCAAGTATGCACTGTTGGGGAGGAGAGAGTGCCAGTGTGCAATGTGGGGGAGGAGAGAGTGCCAGTGTGCACTGCGGGTGAGGAGAGAGTGCCAGTGTGCACTGCAGGGGAGGGGAGAGTAATACGGAGCACTGCGGGGGAGGAGGGAGCGCCAGTGTGCAATCTGGGGGAGCAGAGAGTGGAATTGTGCACTGCGGGGGAGGAGAGAGCGCCAGTGTGCACTGCGGCGAGGAGAGAGTGCCAGTGTGCACTGCGGGGGAGGAGAGAGTGCCAGGGTGTACTGCAGCGAGGAGAGAGTGCCAGTGAGCACTGCGGTGGAGGAGAGAGTGCCAGGGTGCACTGCAGGGGAGGAGAGAGTGCCAGTGTACACTGCGGGGTGGCGAGAGTGCCAGTGTGCACTGTGAGGGGGAGTGCCACTGTGCACTGTGGGGGAGGAGAGAGTGCCAGTGTGCACAGCGGTGGAGGAGAGAGTGCTAGTTTGCACTGTGGGGGAGGAGAGAGTGCCAGTGTGCATTGTGGGGGAGGAGAGAGTGCCAGTGTGCACTGCGGGGGAGGAGAGAATGCCAGTGAACACTGCGGGGGAGGAGAGAGTGCCAGTGTGCACTGCGGAGGAGGAGAGAGTGCCCGTGTGAGCTGCGGTGGGGGAGAGAGTGCCAGTGTGCACTGTGGGGGAAGAGGGAGTGCCAGTGTACAATTCGGGGAGGAGAGAGTGCCAGTGTTCACTGCGGGGGAGGAGAGAGTGCCAGTGTGCACTCCGGGGGAGCAGAGAGTGGCAGTCTGCACGGTGGGGGAGGAGAGAGTGCCAGTGTGCACTGTGGCGAGGAGAGAGTGCCAGTGTGCACTGCGGGGGAGGAGAGAGTGCCAGAATGCACTGCGGGGAGGAGGGAGTGCCAGTGTGCACAGCGGTGGAGGGGAGAGTCCTAGTTTGCACTGTGGGGGTGGAGAGGGTGCCAGTGTGCACTGCGGGGGTGGAGAGAGTGCCAGGGTGCACTGCGGTGAGGAGAGAGTGCCAGTGAGTACTGCGGGGGAGGAGAGAGTGCCAGCATGCACTGCGGGGGAGGAGGGAGTGCCAGTGTACACTGCGGGGTGGAGATAGTACCAGTGTGCACTGCGAGGGGGAGTGCCACTGTGCACTGTGGGGGAAGAGAGAGTGCCAGTGTGCACAGCGGTGGAGGAGAGAGTGCTAGTTTGCACTGTGGGGGGAGGAGAGAGTGCCAGTGTGCACTGGGGGGAGGAGAGAGTGCCCGTGTGCACTGTGGGGGAAGAGGGAGTGCCAGTGTACAATGCGGGGAGGAGAGAGTGCCAGTGTGCACTGCGGGGGAGGAGACAGTGCCAGTGTGCACTCCGGGGGAGCAGAGAGTGGCAGTCTGCATGGTGGGGGAGTAGGGAGTGCCAGTGTGCACTGTGGGGGGGAGGGGTTGCCAGTGTGCACTGTGGGGAAGGAGAGAGTGCCAGTGTGCACAGCGGTGGAGGGGAGATTGCTAGTTTGCACTGTGGGGGTGGAGAGGGTATCAGTGTGCACTGCGGGGTAGGAGGGAGTGCCAGTGTGCACTGGGGGGAGGAGATGGTGCTAGTGTGCACTGTGGGGGAGGGGAGTGGCAGTGTACTCTGCGGGAATGAGAGAGTGCCAGTGTGCACTGCGGGGGAGGAGAGAGTGCCTGTGGGCACTGCGGGTGGGAGGGAGTGACTGTGGGCTCTGTGGGGGAGGAGAGAGTGCCAGTGTGCACAGCGGTGGAGGAGACAGTGCTAGTGTGCACTCCGGGGGAGCAGGGAGTGGCAGTCTGCATGGTGGGGGAGTAGGGAGTGCCAGTGTGCACTGTGGGGGGAGGGGTTGCCAGTGTGCACAGTGGTGGAGGAGAGAGGGCCAGTGTGCACTGCGGGGGAGGAGAAAGTGCCAGTGTGCACTGCGGGGGAGGAGAGAGTGGCAGTGTGCACTGCGGGGTAGGAGGGAGTGCCAGTGTGCACTGTGGGGACGGGGAGCATGCCAGTGTGCACTGCGGGGGAGGAGAGGGTGCCAGTGTGCACTACCAGGGAGGAGAAAGCGCCAGTGCACTCTGTGGGAGAGGAGAGAGTGCCAGTATGCACTGCGGCGTAGGAGAGAGTGCCAGTGTGCAATGCGGGGGTTGGAGAGAATGCCAGTGCGCACTGCAGAGGAGGAGAGAGTGCTAGTGTGAACTGAGGTGGGGGAGAGGATGCCAGTGTGCACTGCATGGGCAGAGAGAGTGCCAGTGTGCACTGCAGTGGGGGAGAGCGTGTCAGTGTGCACTGCGGGGGAGGAGGGAGTGCCAGTGTGCACTGTGGGGAGGAGAGCATGCCAGTTTGCACTGCGGGGGAGGAGAGGGTGCCAGTGTGCACTACGGTGGAGGAGAAAGTGCCCGTGCACACTGTGGGAGAGGAGAGAGTGCCAGTATGCACTGCGGCAGAGGAGAGAGAGCCAGTGTGCACTGCGGGGGTTGGAGAGAGTGCAAGTGTGAACTGTGGTGGAGGAGAGAGTGCCAGTGTGAACTGAGGTGGGGGAGAGGGTGCCAGTGTGCACTGCAGGGGAGGAGAGATTACCAGTGTGCACTGCAGTGGGGGAGAGAGTGTCAATGTGCACTGCGGGGTAGGAGAGAGTGCCAGTGTGCAGAGTGGGGTCGATAGAGTGCCAGTGTGCAATGTCAGGGTGCAATGTGGGGGAGGAGAGAGTGCCAGTGTGCACTGCGGGTGAGGAGAGAGTGCCAGTGTGCACTGCAGGGGAGGGGAGAGTAGCACGGAGCACTGCGGGGGAGGAGGGAGTGCCAGTGTGCAATCTGGGAGAGCAGAGAGTGGAATTGTGCACTGCGGGGGAGGAGAGAGCGCCAGTGTGCACTGCGGCGAGGAGAGAGTGCCAGTGTGCACTGCGGGGGAGGAGAGAGTGCCAGGGTGTACTGCAGCGAGGAGAGAGTGCCAGTGAGCACTGCGGTGGAGGAGAGAGTGCCAGGGTGCACTGCAGGGGAGGAGAGAGTGCCAGTGTACACTGTGGGGTGGCGAGAGTGCCAGTGTGCACTGTGAGGGGGAGTGCCACTGTGGGGGAGGAGAGAGTGCCAGTGTGCACAGCGGTGGAGGAGAAAGTGCTAGTTTGCACTGTGGGGGAGGAGAGAGTGCCAGTGTGCATTGTGGGGGAGGAGAGAGTGCCAGTGTGCACAGCGGTGGAGGAGAAAGTGCTAGTTTGCACTGTGGGGGAGGAGAGAGTGCCAGTGTGCATTGTGGGGGAGGAGAGAATGCCAGTGAACACTGCGGGGGAGGAGAGAGTGCCAGTGTGTACTGTGGAGGAGGAGAGAATGCCCATGTGAGCTGCGGTGGGGGAGAGAGTGCCAGTGTGCACTGCTGTGAGGGAGAGAGTGACAGTGTGCACGGGGGGGGGGGAGGAGAGAGTGCCAGTGTGCACTGTGGGGGAAGAGGGAGTGCCAGTGTACAATGCGGGGAGGAGAGAGTGCCAGTGTTCACTGCGGGGGAGGAGAGAGTGCCAGTGTGCACTCCGGGGGAGCAGAGAGTGGCAGTCTGCACGGTGGGGGAGGAGAGAGTGCCAGTGTGCATTGTGGCGAGGAGAGAGTGCCAGTGTGCACTGTGGGGGAGGAGAGAGTGCCAGAATGCACTGCAGGGAGGAGGGAGTGCCAGTGTGCACAGCGGTGGAGGGGAGAGTCCTCGTTTGCACTGTGGGGGTGGAGAGGGTGCCAGTGTGCACTGCGGGGGAGGAGAGAGTGCCAGGGTGCACTGCGGTGAGGAGAGAGTGCCAGTGAGTACTGCGGGGGAGGAGAGAGTGCCAGCATGCACTGCGGGGGAGGAGGGAGTGCCAGTGTACACTGCGGGGTGGAGATAGTACCAGTGTGCACTGCGAGGGGGAGTGCCACTGTGCACTGTGGGGGAAGAGAGAGTGCCAGTGTGCACAGCGGTGGAGGAGAGAGTGCTAGTTTGCACTGTGGGGGGAGGAGAGAGTGCCAGTGTGCACTGGGGGGAGGAGAGAGTGCCCGTGTGCACTGTGGGGGAAGAGGGAGTGCCAGTGTACAATGCGGGGAGGAGAGAGTGCCAGTGTGCACTGCGGGGGAGGAGACAGTGCCAGTGTGCACTCCGGGGGAGCAGAGAGTGGCAGTCTGCATGGTGGGGGAGTAGGGAGTGCCAGTGTGCACTGTGGGGGGAGGGGTTGCCAGTGTGCACTGTGGGGAAGGAGAGAGTGCCAGTGTGCACAGCGGTGGAGGGGAGATTGCTAGTTTGCACTGTGGGGGTGGAGAGGGTATCAGTGTGCACTGCAGGGTAGGAGGGAGTGCCAGTGTGCACTGGGGGGAGGAGATGGTGCTAGTGTGCACTGTGGGGGAGGGGAGTGGCAGTGTACTCTGCGGGAATGAGAGAGTGCCAGTGTGCACTGCGGGGGAGGAGAGAGTGCCTGTGGGCACTGCGGGTGGGAGGGAGTGACAGTGGGCTCTGTGGGGGAGGAGAGAGTGCCAGTGTGCACAGCGGTGGAGGAGACAGTGCTAGTGTGCACTCCGGGGGAGCAGAGAGTGGCAGTCTGCATGGTGGGGGAGTAGGGAGTGCCAGTGTGCACTGTGGGGGGAGGGGTTGCCAGTGTGCACTGTGGGGACGGAGAGAGTGCCAGTGTGCACAGCGGTGGAGGGGAGATTGCTAGTTTGCACTGTGGGGGTGGAGAGGGTATCAGTGTGCACTGCGGGGTAGGAGGGAGTGCCAGTGTGCACTGGGGGGAGGAGATGGTGCTGGTGTGCACTGTGGGGGAGGGGAGTGGCAGTGTACTCTGCGGGAATGAGAGAGTGCCAGTGTGCACTGCGGGGGAGGAGAAAGTGCTAGTGTGCACTGCGGGGGAGGAGAGAGTGGCAGTGTGCACTGCGGGGTAGGAGGGAGTGCCAGTGTGCACTGTGGGGACGGGGAGCATGCCAGTGTGCACTGCGGGGGAGGAGAGGGTGCCAGTGTGCACTACCAGGGAGGAGAAAGCGCCAGTGCACTCTGTGGGAGAGGAGAGAGTGCCAGTATGCACTGCGGCGTAGGAGAGAGTGCCAGTGTGCACTGTGGGGGTTGGAGAGAGTGCCAGTGCGCACTGCAGAGGAGGAGAGAGTGCTAGTGTGAACTGAGGTGGGGGAGAGGGTGCCAGTGTGCACTGCATGGGCAGAGAGAGTGCCAGTGTGCACTGCAGTGGGGGAGAGAGTGTCAATGTGCACTGCGGGGGAGGAGGGAGTGCCAGTGTGCACTGTGGGGAGGAGAGCATGCCAGTTTGCACTGCGGGGGAGGAGAGGGTGCCAGTGTGCACTACGGGGGAGGAGAAAGTGCCCGTGCACACTGTGGGAGAGGAGAGAGTGCCAGTATGCACTGCGGCAGAGGAGAGAGAGCCAGTGTGCACTGCGTGGGTTGGAGAGAGTGCAAGTGTGAACTGCGGTGGAGGAGAGAGTGCCAGTGTGAACTGAGGTGGGGGAGAGGGTGCCAGTGTGCACTGCAGGGGAGGAGAGATTACCAGTGTGCACTGCAGTGAGGGAGAGAGTGTCAATGTGCACTGCGGGGTAGAAGAGAGTGCCAGTGTGCAGAGTGGGGTGGATAGAGTGCCAGTGTGCAATGTCAGGGTGCAATGTGGGGGAGGAGAGAGTGCCAGTGTGCACTGCGGGTGAGGAGAGAGTGACAGTGTGAAATGTGGTGTGGAGAGAGTGCCAGTGTCCACTGCGGTGGGGGAGAAAGTGCCAGTTTGCACAGCAGTGGAGGAGAGAGTGCCAGTGTGCACTGAGGTGGAGGAGAGAGCACCAGTGTGCATTGCGAGGGAGCAGAGAGTTCCAGTATGCTCTGTAGGGGAGGAGAGAGTGCCAGTGTGCACTACAGAGGAGCAGAGAGTGCCAGTGTGCTCTGCGGAGGAGGAGAGAGTACCAGTGTGAACTGCAGGGGAGGAGAGAGTGCCAGTGTGCACTGCGGGGGAGAAAAGAGTGCCAATGTGCATTGTGGAGGAGCAGAGAGTGCCAGTGTGCACTGCGGAAGAGGAGAGAGTGCCAGTGTGCACTACATGGGAGGAGAGACTGCCAGTGCACACTGTGGGGGTAGAAGATAGTGACTGTGTGCACTGCGGAGGAAGAGAGAGTGCCAGTGTGAGCTGTGGTGGGGCACAGAGTGCCAGTGTGCACTGCGGTGAGGGAGAGAGTGCCAGTATGCACTGCGGTGGGGGAGGGAGTGCCAGTGTACACAGCGGTGGAGGAGAGAGTGCTAGTATGCACTGTTGGGGAGGAGAGCATGCCAGTGTGAAATGTGGGGGAGGAGAGAGTGCCAGTGTGCACTGCAGGTGAGGAGAGTGCGCCAGTGTGCACTGCGGGGGAGGACAGAGCACCAGTGTGCACTGTGGTGAGGAGAGAGTGCCAGTGTGCACTGCAGATGAGGAGAGAGTACCAGTGTGAATTGCAGGAGAGGAGAGAGTGCCAGTGTGCAATGCGGGGGAGGAGCGAGTGCCAGTGTGCACTGCAGGGGAGGAGAGAGTGTCAGTGTGCACTGCAGGGGTGGAGAGAGTGCCAGCGTGCATTCAGAGGAGGGGAGAGTGCCAGTGTGCACTGCCGCGGAGGAAAGAGTGCCAGAGTGCACTTCCGAGGAGGAGAGAGTGCCATTGTGCACTGAGGGGGATGAGAGAGTGCCAGTGTGCAATGCGGGGGAGGAGAGAATGCGAGTCCACACTGCGGGGGGAGGAGAGAGTGCCAGTATGAACTGTGGGGGAGGAGAGAGTGAAAGTGTGGACTGCGGGGAGAGGGGTTGCCAGTGTGCACTGTGGGGGAGGACAGAGTGCCAGTGTGCACTGTGGGGGAGGAGGGAGTTCCAGTGTATACTGCGGGGAGGAGACAGTGCTAGTGAGTGCTGCGGGGGAGGAGAGAGTGCCAGTGTGCACTGCGGGTTGGAGGGAGTGCCAGTGTGCACTGTGGGGGAGGAGAGAGTGCCAGTGTTCACAGCGGTGGAGGAGAGAGTGCCAGTGTGCACTGTGGGGGAGGAGAGTGTGCCAGTGGGAACTGTGGGGGAGGAGAGGGTGCCAGTGTGCACTACGGGGGAGGAGAAAGTGCCAGTGCACACTGTCGGAGATGAGAGAGTGCCATTATGCACTGCGGTGGTGGAGAGAGTGCCAGTGTGCACTGCGGGGATTGGAGAGAGTGCCAGTGTGCACTGCGGAGGAGGAGAGATTGCCAGTGTGAACTGACGTGGGGGAGACGGTGCAAGTGTGCACTGCGGGGGAGGAGAGAGTGCCAGTGTGCACTGCAGTGTGGGAGAGCGTGTCAGTGTGCACTGCAGGGGAGGAGAGGGTGCCAGTGTGCAGTGCGGTGTGGAGAGAGTGCCAGAGTGCAATGCGGTGGAGGAGAGAGTGCCAATGTGCACTGTGGGGGGGGAGAGAGTGCCAGTGTGCAATGCGGTGGTTAGAAAGTGCCAGTGTGCACAGCGGTGGAGGAGATAGTGCCAGTGTGCACTGAGGGGGATGAGAAAGAGCCAGTGTGCAATACGGGTGAGGAGAGCATGCCAGCGTACACTGCTGGGGAGGAGAGAGTGCCAGTCTGCACTACAGTGGGGTAGAGTGTGTCCATGTGCACTGCGGGGGAGGAGAGAGTGCCAGTTTGCACAGCGGAGGAGGAGAGAGTGCCAGTGTGCACTGCAGGGGAGGAGAGAGTGCCAGTTTGCACTGCGGCGGAGGGGAGAGTGCCAGATTGCACTGCAGGGGAGGAGAGAGAGTCCATGTGCACTGCCTGGGATGAGAGAGTGCCAGTGAGCACTGCGGTGGGGTAGAGAGTGCCAGTGTGCACTTTGGGGGAGGAAAGAAAGCCTGTGTGCACTATGGGGGAGGAGAGAGTGTCGGCGTGCACTGCAGAGGAGGAGGGAGTGCCAGTGTTCACTGCAGTGGGGGAGGGAGTGTCAGCGTGCACAGCGGAGAAGGAGAGAGTGCCAGTGTGCACTGTGGGAGAGGAGAGCATGTCAGAGTGCACTGCGGGGAAGGAGAGATTGCCCGTGCACACTGGGAGGAAGGACAGAGTGCCAGTGTACACTGTGGAGGAGGAGGGCGAGCCAGTGTGAACTGAGGGGGAGGAGAGAGTACAAGTGTGCACTGCGGGGGAGGAGAGAGAGCCAGCGTGCATTGCGGGGGAGGAGGGAGTGCCAGTGTACACTGCGGGGAGGAGAGAGTGCCAGTTTGCACTGTGGGTGAGGAGAGAGTGCCAGTTTGCACTGCGGGGGAGGAGAGAGTGAAAGTGTGCACTGCGGGGAGATGGCTTGCCAGTGTGCACTGTGGGGGAGGAGAGAGTGCCAGTGTGCACAGTGGGGGAGGAGGCAGTGCCAGTGTATACTGCGGGGAGGAGGCAGTGCCAGTGAGCACTGCGGGGGAGGAGAGTGTGCCAGTGTACACTGCGGGTGGGGGGGAGTGCCAGTGTGCACTGTGGGAAAGGAGAGAGTGCCAGTGTGCACAGCGGTGGAGGAGAGAGTGCCAGTGTGCACTGTGGGGGAGGAGAGTGTGCCAGTGTGCACTGCAGGGGAGGAGAGGGTGCCAGTGTGCACTACGGGGGAGGAGAAAGTGCCAGTGCTCACTGTAGGAGAGGAGAGAGTGCCAGTATGCACTGCGGTGGTGGAGAGAGTGCCAGTGTGCACTGCGGGGATTGGAGAGAGTGCCAGTGTGCACTGCGGAGGAGGAGAGAGTGCCAGTGTGAACTGACGTGGGGGAGAGGGTGCCAGTGTGCACTGCGGGGGAGGAGAGAGTGCCAGTGTGCACTGCAGTGTGGGAGAGCGTGTCAGTGTGCACTACGGGGGAGGAGAGAGTGCCAGTGTGCAGTGCGGGGTGGAGAGAGTGCCGGTGTGCAATGCGGTGGAGGAGAGAGTGCCAGTGTGCACTGTGGGGGAGGAGAGAGTGACAGTGTGAAATGTGGGGGGGAGAGAGAGCCAGTATGCACTGCAGTGGGGGAGAACGTGCCAGTGTGCACACTGTTGGAGGAGAGAGTGCCAGTGTGCACTGACGGGGAGGAGAAAGAGCCAGTGTGCACTACGGTGAGGAGAGCATGCCAGCGTGCACTGCTGGGGAGGAGAGAGTGCCAGTTTGCACTACAGTGGGGGATAGAGTGTCCGTGTGAACTGCGGGGGAGGAGAGAGTGCCAGTTTGCACAGCGGAGGAGGAGAGAGTGCCAGTGTGCACTGCGGGGGAGGAGAGAGTGTCCGTGTGCACTGCCTGGGAGGAGAGAGTGCCAGTGTGCACTGCAGTGGGGTAGAGAGTGCCAGTGTGCACTGTGGGGGAGGAGAGAAAGCCTGTGTGCACTACGGGGGAGGAGAGAGTGCCAGCGTGCACTGCGGAGAAGGAGAGAGTGCCAGTGTGCACTGCGGGGGAGGAGAGAGTGCCAGAGTGCACTGCGGGGAAGGAGATATTGCCCGTGTGCACTGCAGAGGAGGAGAGAGTGCCAGTGCACACTGGGAGGGAGGAGAGAGTGCCAGTGTGCACTGTGGGGGAGGAGAGAGAGCCAGTGTGAACTGAGTTGGGGGAGAGAGTGCCAGTGTGCACTGCAGGGGTGGAGAGATTGCCAGTGTGCACTGCAGTGGTGGAGAGAGTGTCAGTGTGCACTGCGGGGGGTAGATAGTGCTAGTGTGCACTGCAGTGTGGAGAGAGTGCCAGTGTGCACTGCAGTGGGGTAGAGAGTGCCAGTGTGCACTGTGGGGGAGGAGAGAAAGCCTGTGTGCACTACGGGGGAGGAGAGAGTGCCAGCGTGCACTGCAGAGAAGGAGAGAGTGCCAGTGTGCACTGCGGGGGAGGAGAGAGTGCCAGAGTGCACTGCGGGGAAGGAGATATTGTCCGTGTGCACTGCAGAGGAGGAGAGAGTGCCAGTGCACACTGGGAGGGAGGAGAGAGTGCCAGTGTGCACTGTGGGGGAGGAGAGAGAGCCAGTGTGAACTGAGTTGGGGGAGAGAGTGCCAGTGTGCACTGCAGGGGTGGAGAGATTGCCAGTGTGCACTGCAGTGGTGGAGAGAGTGTCAGTGTGCACTGCGGGGGGTAGAGAGTGCTAGTGTGCACTGCAGTGTGGAGAGAGTGCCAGTTTGCAATGCGGGGGAGGAGAGAGTGCCAGTGTGAAATGTGGTGGGGGAGAGAGTGCCAGTATGCACTGCAGTGGGGGAGAGAGTGCCAGTGTGCACTGCAGTGGGGGAGAGAGTGCCAGTGTGCACAGCAGTGGAGGAGAGAGTGTTGGTGTGCACTGTGGAGGAGGAGAGAGCACCAGTGTGAACTGCAGGGGAGGAGAGAGTGTCAGTGTGCAATGCGGGGGAGGAGAGAGTTCCAGTGTTCACTGCGGGGTGTAGAGAGTGCCAGTGTGCACTGCGGGTGGGAGAGAGTGCCAGTGTGCACTGCAGTGTGGGAGAATGTGTCAGTGTGCACTGCAGGGGAGGAGAGAGTGTCAGTGTGCAGTGCGGGGTGGAGAGAGTGCCAGTGTGCAATGCGATGGAGGAGAGAGTGCCAATGTGCACTGCGGCGGAGGGGAGAGTGCCAGATTGCACTGCAGGGGAGGAGAGAGAGTCCATGTGCACTGCCTGGGATGAGAGAGTGCCAGTGTGCACTGCGGTGGGGTAGAGAGTGCCAGTGTGCACTTTGGGGGAGGAGAGAAAGCCTGTGTGCACTATGGGGGAGGAGAGAGTGTCGGCGTGCACTGCAGAGGAGGAGGGAGTGCCAGTGTTCACTGCAGTGAGGGAGGGAGTGTCAGCGGGCACAGCGGAGAAGGAGAGAGTGCCAGTGTGCACTGCGGGAGAGGAGAGCATGTCAGAGTGCACTGCGGGGAAGGAGAGATTGCCCGTGCACACTGGGAGGAAGGACAGAGTGCCAGTGTGCACTGTGGAGGAGGAGAGCGAGCCAGTGTGAACTGAGGGGGAGGAGAGAGTACAAGTGTGCACTGCGGGGGAGGAGAGAGAGCCAGTGTGCATTGCAGGGGAGGAGGGAGTGCCAGTGTACACTGCGGGGAGGAGAGAGTGCCAGTTTGCACTGTGGGTGAGGAGAGAGTGCCAGTTTGCACTGCGGGGGAGGAGAGAGTGAAAGTGTGCACTGCGGGGAGATGGGTTGCCAGTGTGCACTGTGGGGGAGGAGAGAGTGCCAGTGTGCACTGTGGGGGAGGAGGCAGTGCCAGTGTATACTGCGGGGAGGAGGCAGTGCCAGTGAGCACTGCGGGGGAGGAGAGTGTGCCAGTGTGCACTGCGGGTGGGGGGAGTGCCAGTGTGCACTGCAGGGGAGGAGAGAGTGCCAGTGTGCACTGCAGTGTGGGAGAGCGTGTCAGTGTGCACTGCGGGGGTGGAGAGAGTGCCGGTGTGCAATGCGGTGGAGGAGAGAGTGCCAGTGTGCACTGTGGGGGAGGAGAGAGTGACAGTGTGAAATGTGGGGGGGAGAGAGAGCCAGTGTGCACTGCAGTGGGGGAGAACGTGCCAATGTGCACAGTGTTAGAGGAGAGAGTGCCAGTGTGCACAGCGGTGGAGGAGAGAGTGCCAGTGTGCACTGTGGGGGAGGAGAGTGTGCCAGTGTGCACTGCAGGGGAGGAGAGGGTGCCAGTATGCACTACGGGGGAGGAGAAAGTGCCAGTGCTCACTGTAGGAGAGGAGAGAGTGCCAGTATGCACTGCGGTGGTGGAGAGAGTGCCAGTGTGCACTGCGGGGATTGGAGAGAGTGCCAGTGTGCACTGCGGAGGAGGAGAGAGTGCCAGTGTGAACTGACGTGGGGGAGAGGGTGCCAGTGTGCACTGCGGGGGAGGAGAGAGTGCCAGTGTGCACTGCAGTGTGGGAGAGCGTGTCAGTGTGCACTGCGGGGGTGGAGAGAGTGCCGGTGTGCAATGCGGTGGAGGAGAGAGTGCCAGTGTGCACTGTGGGGGAGGAGAGAGTGACAGTGTGAAATGTGGGGGGGAGAGAGAGCCAGTGTGCACTGCAGTGGGGGAGAACGTGCCAATGTGCACAGTGTTGGAGGAGAGAGTGCCAGTGTGCACTGACGGGGAGGAGAAAGAGCCAGTGTGCACTATGGTGAGGAGAGCATGCCAGCGTGCACTGCTGGGGAGGAGAGAGTGCCAGTGTGCACTACAGTGGGGGATAGAGTGTCCGTGTGAACTGCGGGGGAGGAGAGAGTGCCAGTTTGCACAGCGGAGGAGGAGAGAGTGCCAGTGTGCACTGCAGGGGAGGAGAGAGTGCTAGTTTGCACTGCGTAGGAGGGGAGAGTGCCAGTGTGCACTGCGGGGGAGGAGAGAGTGTCCGTGTGCACTGCCTGGGAGGAGAGAATGCCAGTGTGCACTGCAGTGGGGTAGAGAGTGCCAGTGTGCACTGTGGGGGAGGAGAGAAAGCCTGTGTGCACTACGGGGGAGGAGAGAGTGCCAGCGTGCACTGCGGAGAAGGAGAGAGTGCCAGTGTGCACTGCGGGGGAGGAGAGAGTGCCAGAGTGCACTGTGGGGAAGGAGATATTGCCCGTGTGCACTGCAGAGGAGGAGAGAGTGCCAGTGCACACTGGGAGGGAGGAGAGAGTGCCAGTGTGCACTGTGGGGGAGGAGAGAGAGCCAGTGTGAACTGAGTTGGGGGAGAGAGTGCCAGTGTGCACTGCAGGGGTGGAGAGATTGCCAGTGTGCACTGCAGTGGTGGAGAGAGTGTCAGTGTGCACTGCGGGGGGTAGAGAGTGCTAGTGTGCACTGCCGTGTGGAGAGAGTGCCAGTTTGCAATGCGGAGGAGGAGAGAGTGCCAGTGTGAAATGTGGTGGGGGAGAGAGTGCCAGTATGCACTGCAGTGGGGGAGAGAGTGCCAGTGTGCACTGCGGTGGGGGAGAGAGTGCCAGTGTGCACAGCAGTGGAGGAGAGAGTGTTGGTGTGCACTGTGGAGGAGGAGAGAGCACCAGTGTGAACTGCAGGGGAGGAGAGAGTGTCAGTGTGCAATGCGGGGGAGGAGAGAGTTCCAGTGTTCACTGCAGGGTGGAGAGAGTGCCAGTGTGCACTGCGGGTGGGAGAGAGTGCCAGTGTGCACTGCAGTGTGGGAGAATGTGTCAGTGTGCACTGCAGGGGAGGAGAGAGTGCCAGTGTGCAGTGCGGGGTGGAGAGAGTGCCAGTGTGCAATGCGATGGAGGAGAGAGTGCCAATGTGCACTGCGGGGGAGGAGAGAGTGACAGTGTGAAATGTGGGGGGGAGAAAGAGCCAGTGTGCACAGCGGTGGAGGAGAGAGTGCCAGTGTGCACTGAGGGGGAGGAGAAAGAGCCAGTGTGCACTACGGGTGAGGAGAGCATGCCAGCGTCCACTGCTGGGCAGGAGAGAGTGCCAGTGTGCACTACAGTGGGGGAGAGAGTGTCCGTGTGCACTGCTGGGGAGGAGAGAGTGCCAGTTTGCACAGCGGAGGAGGAGAGAGTGCCAGTGTGTACTGCAGAGGAGGAGAGAGTGCCACTTTGCACTGCGGCGGAGGAGAGAGTGCCAGTGTGCACTACGGGGGTGGAGAGAGTGTCCGTGTGCACTGCCTGGGAGGAGAGAGTGCCAGTGTGCACTGCGGTGGGATAGAGAGTGCCAGTCTGCACTGTGGGTGAGGAGAGAAAGCCTGTGTGCACTATGGGGGAGGAGAGAGTGCCAGCGTGCACTGCAGAGGAGGAGGGAGTGCCAGTGTTCACTGCAGTGGGGGAGGGAGTGTCAGTGTGCACTGCGGAGAAGGAGAGAGTGCCAGTGTGCACTGTAGGAGAGGAGAGAGTGTCAGAGTGCACTGCGGGGAAGGAGAGATTGCCTGTGTGCACTGCGGAGGTGGAGAGAGTGACAGTGCACACTGGGAGCGTGGAGAGAGTGCCAGTGTTCACTGTGGGGGAGGAGAGAGAGCCAGTGTGAACTGAGGGGGAGGATAGAGTACAAGTGTGCACTGCGGGGGAGAAGAGAGTGCCAGTGTACACTGCGGGGAGGAGAGAGTGCCAGTTTGCACTGTGGGGGAGGAGAGAGTGAAAGAGTGCACTGCGGGGAGAGGGGTTTCCAGTGTGCACTGTGGGGGAGGAGAGAGTGCCAGTTTGCACTGTGGGGGAGGAGAGAGTGAAAGTGTGCACTGTGGGGAAAGGGGTTGCCAGTGAGCACTGTGGGGGAGGAGAAAGTGCCAGTGTGCACTGTGGGAGAGGAGGCAGTGCCAGTGTATACTGCGGGGAGGAGACAGTGCCAGTGAGCACTGCGGGGGAGGAGAGTGTGCCAGTGTGCACTGCGGGTGGGAGGGAGTGCCAGTGTGCACTGTGGGAGAGGAGAGAGTGCCAGTGTGCACAGCGGTGGAGGAGAGAGTGCCAGTGTGCACTGTGGGGGAGGAGAGTGTGCCAGTGTGCACTGCGGGGGAGGAGAGGGTGCCAGTGTGCACTATGGGAGAGGAGAAAGTGCCAGTGCACACTGTAGGAGAGGAGAGAGTGTCAGTATGCACTGCAGTGGTGGAGAGAGTGCCAGTGTGCACTGCGGGGATTGGAGAGAGTGCCAGTGTGCACTGCGGAGGAGGAGAGAGTGCCAGTGTGAACTGACGTGGGGGAGAGGGTGCCAGTGTGCACTGCGGGGGAGGAGAGAGTGCCAGTGTGCACTGCAGTGTGGGAGAGCATGTCAGTGTGCACTGCAGGGGAGGAGAGAGTGCCAGTGTGCAGTGCGGGGTGGAGAGAGTGCCGGTGTGCAATGTGGTGGATGAGAGAGTGCCAGTGTGCACTGTGGGGGAGGAGAGAGTGACAGTGTGAAATGTGGGGGGGAGAGAGAGCCAGTGTGCACTGCGGTGGGGGAGAAAGTGGCCGTGTGCACAGCGGTGGAGGAGAGAGAGCCAGTGTGCACTGAGGGGGAGGAGAAAGTGCCAGTGTGCACTATGCGTGAGGAGAGCATGCCAGCGTGCACTGCTGGGGAGGAGAGAGTGCCAGTGTGCACTACAGTGGGGGAGAGAGTGTCCGTGTGCACTGCGGGGGAGGAGAGAGTGCCAGTTTGCACAGCGGAGGAGGAGAGAGTGCCAGTGTGCACTGCAGGGGAGGAGAGAGTGCCAGTTTGCACTGCTTAGGAGGGGAGAGTACCAGTGTGCACAGCGGGGGAGGAGAGAGTGTCCGTGTGCACTGCCTGGGAGGAGGGAGTGCCAGTGTGCACTGCGGTGGGGTAGAGAGTGCCAGTGTGCACTGTGGGGGAGGAGAGAAAGCCTGTGTGCACTACAGGGGAGGAGAGATTGCCAGCATGCACTGCGGAGAAGGAGAGAGTGCCAGTGTGCACTGCGGGAGAGGAGAGAGTGCCAGAGTGCACTGCGGGGAAGGAGATATTGCCCGTGTGCACTGCAGAGGAGGAGAGAGTGCCAGTGCACACTGGGAGGGAGGAGAGAGTGCCAGTGTGCACTGCAGTGAGGGAGAGAGTGCCAGTTTGCACTGCAGTGGGGGAGAGAGTGCCAGTGTGCACTGCAGTGGGGGAGAGAGTGCCAGTGCGCACAGCAGTGGAGGAGAGAGTGTTGGTGTGCACTGTGGAGGAGGAGAGAGTACCAGTGTGAACTGCAGGGGAGGAGAGAGTTTCAGTGTGCAATGGGGGGGAGGAGAGAGTTCCAGTGCTCACTGCGGGGTGGAGAGAGTGCCAGTGTGCACTGTGGGTGGGAGGCAGTGCCAGTGTGCACTGTGGTGTAGGAGAGAGTGCCAATGTGCACAGCGGCGGAGGAGAGAGTGCCAGTGTGCACTGCAGGGGAGGAGAAAGTGCCAATGTGCACTGCAGGGGAGGAGAGTGTGCCAGTGTGCACTGCAGGTTAGGAGGGATTCCCAGTGTGCACTGTGGGGGCAGAGAGCACGGCAGTGTGCACTGCGGGGAAGGAGAGAGTGCCAGTATGCATTACGTGGGAGTAGAAAGTGCCAGTGCACACTGTGGGAGAGGAGAGGGTGCCAGTATGCACTGTGGCAGTGGAGAGAGGGCCAGTGTGCACTGCGGGGGTTAGAGAGAGTGCCAGTGTGCATTGCGGAGGAGGAGAGAGTGCCAGTGTGAACTGAGGTGTGGAGAGGGTGCAAGTGTGCACTGCAGGGGAGGAGAGAGTGCCAGTGTGCACTGCAGTGGGGGAGAGCATGTCAGTTTGCACTGCGGGGGAGTAGAGAGTGCCAGTGTGCAGTGCGACGTGGAGAGAGTGCCAGTGTGCAATGCGGGGGAGGAGAGAGTGCCAATGTGGACTGCAGGGGTGGAGAGAGTGACAATGTGAAATGTGGTGAGGGAGAGAGTGCCAGTGCACACTGTGGTGGGGTAGAAAGTGCCAGTGTGTGCAGCGGTGGAGGAGTGAGTGCCAGTGTGCACTGTGGGGTAGCAGAAAATGCCAGTGAGCACTGCGGGGGAGGCGAGCATGCCAGCATGCACTGCAGGGGAGGAGAGAGTGTTAGTGTGCACTACAGTGGTGGAGAGAGTGCCAGTGTGCACTGTGGGGGAGGAGAGAGTGCCGGTGTGCACTGCGGAGGAGGGGAGAGTGCCAGTGTGCACTGTGGGGGAGGAGAGAGTGTCCGTGTGCACTGCTGGGGAGGAGAGCGTGCCAGTGTGCACTGCAGTGGGGGAGAGAGTGCCAGAGTGCACTGTGGGGAAGGAGAGAGAGCCAGTGTGCACTACGGGGAAGGAGAGAGTGTCAGCGTGCACTGCAGGGGAGGAGGGAGTGCCAGTGTTCACTGCAGTGGGGGAGGGAGTGTCAGTGTGCACTGTGCTGGAGGAGAGAGTGCCAGTGTGCACTGCGGGAGAGGAGAGAGTGCCAGAGTGCACTGCGGGGAAGGAGAGAGTGCCCGTGTGCACTGTGGAGGAGGAGAGAGTACCAGTGTGAACTGCAGGGAAGGAGAGTGTGTCAGTGTGCAATGGGGGGGAGGAGAGAGTTCCAGTGCTCACTGCGGGGTGGAGAGAGTGCCAGTGTGCACTGTGGGTGGGAGGCAGTGCCAGTGTGCACTGTGGTGTAGGAGAGAGTGCCAATGTGCACAGCGGCGGAGGAGAGAGTGCCAGTGTGCACTGCAGGGGAGGAGAAAGTGCCAGTGTGCACTGCAGGGGAGGAGAGTGTGCCAGTGTGCACTGCAGGTTAGGAGGGATTCCAGTGTGCTCTGTGGGGGCAGAAAGCACGGCAGTGTGCACTGCGGGGAAGGAGAGAGTGCCAGTATGCATTACGTGGGAGTAGGAAGTGCCAGTGCACACTGTGGGAGAGGAGAGGGTGCCAGTATGCACTGTGGCAGTGGAGAGAGGGCCAGTGTGCACTGCGGGGATTAGAGAGAGTGCCAGTGTGCACTGCGGAGGAGGAGAGAGTGCCAGTGTGAACTGAGGTGTGGAGAGGGTGCAAGTGTGCACTGCAGGGGAGGAGAGAGTGCCAGTGTGCACTGCAGTGGGGGAGAGCATGTCAGTTTGCACTGCGGGGGAGTAGAGAGTGCCAGTGTGCAGTGCGACGTGGAGAGAGTGCCAGTGTGCAATGCGGGGGAGGAGAGAGTGCCAATGTGGACTGCAGGGGTGGAGAGAGTGACAATGTGAAATGTGGTGGGGGAGAGAGTGCCAGTGCACACTGTGGTGGGGTAGAAAGTGCCAGTGTGTGCAGCGGTGGAGGAGTGAGTGCCAGTGTGCACTGTGGGGTAGCAGAAAATGCCAGTGAGCACTGCGGGGGAGGCGAGCATGCCAGCATGCACTGCAGGGGAGGAGAGAGTGTTAGTGTGCACTACAGTGGTGGAGAGAGTGCCAGTGTGCACTGTGGGGGAGGAGAGAGTGCCGGTGTGCACTGCGGAGGAGGGGAGAGTGCCAGTGTGCACTGTGGGGGAGGAGAGAGTGTCCGTGTGCACTGCTGGGGAGGAGAGTGTGCCAGTGTGCACTGCAGTGGGGGAGAGAGTGCCAGAGTGCACTGTGGGGAAGGAGAGAGAGCCAGTGTGCACTACGGGGAAGGAGAGAGTGCCAGTGTGCACTGCGGTGGGATAGAGAGTGCCAGTCTGCACTGTGGGTGAGGAGAGAAAGCCTGTGTGCACTATGGGGGAGGAGAGAGTGCCAGCGTGCACTGCAGAGGAGGAGGGAGTGCCAGTGTTCACTGCAGTGGGGGAGGGAGTGTCAGTGTGCACTGCGGAGAAGGAGAGAGTGCCAGTGTGCACTGTAGGAGAGGAGAGAGTGTCAGAGTGCACTGCGGGGAAGGAGAGATTGCCTGTGTGCACTGCGGAGGTGGAGAGAGTGACAGTGCACACTGGGAGCGTGGAGAGAGTGCCAGTGTTCACTGTGGGGGAGGAGAGAGAGCCAGTGTGAACTGAGGGGGAGGATAGAGTACAAGTGTGCACTGCGGGGGAGAAGAGAGTGCCAGTGTACACTGCGGGGAGGAGAGAGTGCCAGTTTGCACTGTGGGGGAGGAGAGAGTGAAAGAGTGCACTGCGGGGAGAGGGGTTTCCAGTGTGCACTGTGGGGGAGGAGAGAGTGCCAGTTTGCACTGTGGGGGAGGAGAGAGTGAAAGTGTGCACTGTGGGGAAAGGGGTTGCCAGTGAGCACTGTGGGGGAGGAGAAAGTGCCAGTGTGCACTGTGGGAGAGGAGGCAGTGCCAGTGTATACTGCGGGGAGGAGACAGTGCCAGTGAGCACTGCGGGGGAGGAGAGTGTGCCAGTGTGCACTGCGGGTGGGAGGGAGTGCCAGTGTGCACTGTGGGAGAGGAGAGAGTGCCAGTGTGCACAGCGGTGGAGGAGAGAGTGCCAGTGTGCACTGTGGGGGAGGAGAGTGTGCCAGTGTGCACTGCGGGGGAGGAGAGGGTGCCAGTGTGCACTATGGGAGAGGAGAAAGTGCCAGTGCACACTGTAGGAGAGGAGAGAGTGTCAGTATGCACTGCAGTGGTGGAGAGAGTGCCAGTGTGCACTGCGGGGATTGGAGAGAGTGCCAGTGTGCACTGCGGAGGAGGAGAGAGTGCCAGTGTGAACTGACGTGGGGGAGAGGGTGCCAGTGTGCACTGCGGGGGAGGAGAGAGTGCCAGTGTGCACTGCAGTGTGGGAGAGCATGTCAGTGTGCACTGCAGGGGAGGAGAGAGTGCCAGTGTGCAGTGCGGGGTGGAGAGAGTGCCGGTGTGCAATGTGGTGGATGAGAGAGTGCCAGTGTGCACTGTGGGGGAGGAGAGAGTGACAGTGTGAAATGTGGGGGGGAGAGAGAGCCAGTGTGCACTGCGGTGGGGGAGAAAGTGGCCGTGTGCACAGCGGTGGAGGAGAGAGAGCCAGTGTGCACTGAGGGGGAGGAGAAAGTGCCAGTGTGCACTATGCGTGAGGAGAGCATGCCAGCGTGCACTGCTGGGGAGGAGAGAGTGCCAGTGTGCACTACAGTGGGGGAGAGAGTGTCCGTGTGCACTGCGGGGGAGGAGAGAGTGCCAGTTTGCACAGCGGAGGAGGAGAGAGTGCCAGTGTGCACTGCAGGGGAGGAGAGAGTGCCAGTTTGCACTGCTTAGGAGGGGAGAGTACCAGTGTGCACAGCGGGGGAGGAGAGAGTGTCCGTGTGCACTGCCTGGGAGGAGGGAGTGCCAGTGTGCACTGCGGTGGGGTAGAGAGTGCCAGTGTGCACTGTGGGGGAGGAGAGAAAGCCTGTGTGCACTACAGGGGAGGAGAGATTGCCAGCATGCACTGCGGAGAAGGAGAGAGTGCCAGTGTGCACTGCGGGAGAGGAGAGAGTGCCAGAGTGCACTGCGGGGAAGGAGATATTGCCCGTGTGCACTGCAGAGGAGGAGAGAGTGCCAGTGCACACTGGGAGGGAGGAGAGAGTGCCAGTGTGCACTGCAGTGAGGGAGAGAGTGCCAGTTTGCACTGCAGTGGGGGAGAGAGTGCCAGTGTGCACTGCAGTGGGGGAGAGAGTGCCAGTGCGCACAGCAGTGGAGGAGAGAGTGTTGGTGTGCACTGTGGAGGAGGAGAGAGTACCAGTGTGAACTGCAGGGGAGGAGAGAGTTTCAGTGTGCAATGGGGGGGGAGGAGAGAGTTCCAGTGCTCACTGCGGGGTGGAGAGAGTGCCAGTGTGCACTGTGGGTGGGAGGCAGTGCCAGTGTGCACTGTGGTGTAGGAGAGAGTGCCAATGTGCACAGCGGCGGAGGAGAGAGTGCCAGTGTGCACTGCAGGGGAGGAGAAAGTGCCAATGTGCACTGCAGGGGAGGAGAGTGTGCCAGTGTGCACTGCAGGTTAGGAGGGATTCCCAGTGTGCACTGTGGGGGCAGAGAGCACGGCAGTGTGCACTGCGGGGAAGGAGAGAGTGCCAGTATGCATTACGTGGGAGTAGAAAGTGCCAGTGCACACTGTGGGAGAGGAGAGGGTGCCAGTATGCACTGTGGCAGTGGAGAGAGGGCCAGTGTGCACTGCGGGGGTTAGAGAGAGTGCCAGTGTGCATTGCGGAGGAGGAGAGAGTGCCAGTGTGAACTGAGGTGTGGAGAGGGTGCAAGTGTGCACTGCAGGGGAGGAGAGAGTGCCAGTGTGCACTGCAGTGGGGGAGAGCATGTCAGTTTGCACTGCGGGGGAGTAGAGAGTGCCAGTGTGCAGTGCGACGTGGAGAGAGTGCCAGTGTGCAATGCGGGGGAGGAGAGAGTGCCAATGTGGACTGCAGGGGTGGAGAGAGTGACAATGTGAAATGTGGTGAGGGAGAGAGTGCCAGTGCACACTGTGGTGGGGTAGAAAGTGCCAGTGTGTGCAGCGGTGGAGGAGTGAGTGCCAGTGTGCACTGTGGGGTAGCAGAAAATGCCAGTGAGCACTGCGGGGGAGGCGAGCATGCCAGCATGCACTGCAGGGGAGGAGAGAGTGTTAGTGTGCACTACAGTGGTGGAGAGAGTGCCAGTGTGCACTGTGGGGGAGGAGAGAGTGCCGGTGTGCACTGCGGAGGAGGGGAGAGTGCCAGTGTGCACTGTGGGGGAGGAGAGAGTGTCCGTGTGCACTGCTGGGGAGGAGAGCGTGCCAGTGTGCACTGCAGTGGGGGAGAGAGTGCCAGAGTGCACTGTGGGGAAGGAGAGAGAGCCAGTGTGCACTACGGGGAAGGAGAGAGTGTCAGCGTGCACTGCAGGGGAGGAGGGAGTGCCAGTGTTCACTGCAGTGGGGGAGGGAGTGTCAGTGTGCACTGTGCTGGAGGAGAGAGTGCCAGTGTGCACTGCGGGAGAGGAGAGAGTGCCAGAGTGCACTGCGGGGAAGGAGAGAGTGCCCGTGTGCACTGTGGAGGAGGAGAGAGTACCAGTGTGAACTGCAGGGAAGGAGAGTGTGTCAGTGTGCAATGGGGGGGAGGAGAGAGTTCCAGTGCTCACTGCGGGGTGGAGAGAGTGCCAGTGTGCACTGTGGGTGGGAGGCAGTGCCAGTGTGCACTGTGGTGTAGGAGAGAGTGCCAATGTGCACAGCGGCGGAGGAGAGAGTGCCAGTGTGCACTGCAGGGGAGGAGAAAGTGCCAGTGTGCACTGCAGGGGAGGAGAGTGTGCCAGTGTGCACTGCAGGTTAGGAGGGATTCCCAGTGTGCTCTGTGGGGGCAGAAAGCACGGCAGTGTGCACTGCGGGGAAGGAGAGAGTGCCAGTATGCATTACGTGGGAGTAGGAAGTGCCAGTGCACACTGTGGGAGAGGAGAGGGTGCCAGTATGCACTGTGGCAGTGGAGAGAGGGCCAGTGTGCACTGCGGGGATTAGAGAGAGTGCCAGTGTGCACTGCGGAGGAGGAGAGAGTGCCAGTGTGAACTGAGGTGTGGAGAGGGTGCAAGTGTGCACTGCAGGGGAGGAGAGAGTGCCAGTGTGCACTGCAGTGGGGGAGAGCATGTCAGTTTGCACTGCGGGGGAGTAGAGAGTGCCAGTGTGCAGTGCGACGTGGAGAGAGTGCCAGTGTGCAATGCGGGGGAGGAGAGAGTGCCAATGTGGACTGCAGGGGTGGAGAGAGTGACAATGTGAAATGTGGTGGGGGAGAGAGTGCCAGTGCACACTGTGGTGGGGTAGAAAGTGCCAGTGTGTGCAGCGGTGGAGGAGTGAGTGCCAGTGTGCACTGTGGGGTAGCAGAAAATGCCAGTGAGCACTGCGGGGGAGGCGAGCATGCCAGCATGCACTGCAGGGGAGGAGAGAGTGTTAGTGTGCACTACAGTGGTGGAGAGAGTGCCAGTGTGCACTGTGGGGGAGGAGAGAGTGCCGGTGTGCACTGCGGAGGAGGGGAGAGTGCCAGTGTGCACTGTGGGGGAGGAGAGAGTGTCCGTGTGCACTGCTGGGGAGGAGAGTGTGCCAGTGTGCACTGCAGTGGGGGAGAGAGTGCCAGAGTGCACTGTGGGGAAGGAGAGAGAGCCAGTGTGCACTACGGGGAAGGAGAGAGTGTCAGCGTGCACTGCAGGGGAGGAGGGAGTGCCAGTGTTCACTGCAGTGGGGGAGGGAGTGTCAGTGTGCACTGTGCTGGAGGAGAGAGTGCCAGTGTGCACTGCGGGAGAGGAGAGAGTGCCAGAGTGCACTGCGGGGAAGGAGAGAGTGCCCGTGTGCACTGCAGAGGAGGAGAGAGTGCCAGTGCACACTGTGAGGGAGGAGAGAGTGACAGTGTGAAATGTCATGGGTGAGAGAGTGCCAGTGTGCACTGCTGTGGGGGAGAGAGTGCCAGTGTGCACTGCTGTGGGGGAGAGAGTGCCAGTGGGCACTGCGGTGGGGCAGTGAGTGCCAGTGTGCACTGTGGGTGAAGAGAGAAAGCCTGTGTGCACTATGGGGGAGGAGAGAGTGCCAGCGTGCACTGCAGAGGAGGAGGGAGTGCCAGTGTTCACTGCAGTGGGGGAGGGAGTGTCAGTGTGCACTGCGGAGATGGAGAGATTGCCCGTGTGCACTGCGGAGGAGGAGAGAGTGACTGCACACTGGGTGGGTGGAGAGAGTGCCAGTGTGCACTATGGGGGAGGAGAGAGAGCCAGTGTGAACTGAGGGGGAGGAGAGAGTACAAGTGTGCACTGCAGGGGAGAAGAGAGCGCCAGTGTGCATTGCGGGGGAGGATGGCGTGCCAGTGTGCACTGCGGGGAGGAGAGAGTGCCAGTTTGCACTGTGGGGGAGGAGAGAGTGAAAGAGTGCACTGCGGGGAGAGGGGTTGCCAGTGTACACTGTGGGGGAGGAGAGAGTGCCAGTTTGCACTGTGGGGGAGGAGAGAGTGAAAGTGTGCACTGCGGGGAGAGGGGTTGCCAGTGTGCACTGTGGGGGAGGAGAGAGTGCCAGTTTGCACTGTGGGAGAGGAGGCAGTGCCAGTGTATACTGCAGGGAGGAGACAGTGCCAGTGAGCACTGCGGGGGAGGAGAGTGTGCCAGTGTGCACTGTGGGTGGGAGGGAGTGCCAGTGTGCACTGTGGGAGAGGAGAGAGTGCCAGTGTGCACAGCGGTGGAGGAGAGAGTGCCAGTGTGCACTGTGCGGGGAGGAGAGTGTGCCAGTGTGCACTGCGGGGGAGGAGAGGGTGCCAGTGTGCACTATTGGGGAGGAGAAAGTGCCAGTGCACACTGTAGGAGAGGAGAGAGTGCCAGTATGCACTGCGGTGGCGGAGAGAGTGCCAGTGTGCACTGCGGGGATTGGAGAGAGTGCCAGTGTGAACTGACGTGGGGGAGAGGGTGCCAGTGTGCACTGCGGGGGAGGAGAGAGTGCCAGTGTGCACTGCAATGTGGGAGAGCGTGTCAGTGTGCACTGCGGGGGAGGAGAGAGTGCCAGTGTGCAGTGCGGGGTGGAGAGAGTGCCGGTGTGCAATGCGATGGAGTTGAGAGTGCCAGTGTGCACTGTGGGGGAGGAGAGAGTGACCGTGTGAAATGTGGGGGGGAGAGAGAGCCAGTGTGCACTGCGGTGGGGGAGAAAGTGCCAGTGTGCACAGCGGTGGAGGAGAGAGTGCCAGTGTGCACTGAGGGGGAGGAGAGAGTGCCAGTGTGCACTACAGTGGGGGAGAGAGTGTCCATGTGCACTGCGGGGGAGGAGAGAGTGCCAGTTTGCACAGCGGAGGAGGAGAGAGTGCCAGTGTGCACTGCAGGGGAGGAGAGAGTGCCAGTTTGCACTGTGTAGGAGGGGAGAGTGCCAGTGTGCACTGCGGCTGTGGAGAGAGTGTCCGTGTGCACTGTCTGGGAGGAGAGAGTGCCAGTGTGCACTGCGGTGGGGTAGAGAGTGCCAGTGTGCACTGTGGGGTAGGAGAGAAAGCCTGTGTGCACTACGGGGGAGGAGAGATTGCAAGCATGCACTGCGGAGAAAGAGAGAGTGCCAGAGTGCACTGCGGGGAAGGAGATATTGCCCGTGTGCACTCCAGAGGAGGAGAGAGTGCCAGTGCACACTGGGAGGGAGGAGAGAGTGCCAGTGTGCACTGTGGGGGAGGAGAGAGTGCCAGTGTGAACTGAGGTGGGGGAGAGAGTTCCAGTGTGCACTGTGGGGGAGGAGAGATTGCCAGTGTGCACTGCAGTGTGGAGAGAGTGCCAGTGTGCAATGCGCAAGAGGAGAGAGTGCCAGTGTGAAATGTGGTGCGGGAGAGAGTGCCAGTGTGCACTGCAGTGAGGGAGAGAGTGCCAGTGTGCACTGCAGTGGGGGAGAGAGTGCCAGTGTGCACTGGGAGGGAGGAGAGAGTGCCAGTGTGAAATGTGGTGCGGGAGAGGGTGCCAGTGTGCACTGGGAGGGAGGAGAGAGTGCCAGTGTGAAATGTGGTGCGGGAGAGGGTGCCAGTATGCACTGCAGTGAGTGAGAGAGTGCCAGTTTCCACTGCAGTGGGGGAAGAGAGAGCCAGTTTGCAGAGCAGTGGAGGAGAGAGTGTTGGTGTGCACTGTGGAGGAGGAGAGAGTACCACTGTGAACTGCAGGGGAGGAGAGAGTGTCAGTGTGCAATGGGGGGAGGAGAGAGTTCCAGTGTTCACTGCGGGGTGGAGAGAGGTCCAGTGTGCACAGCGGGTGGGAGGGAGTGCCAGTGTGCACTGTGGGGTAGGAGAGAGTGCCAATGTGCACAGCGGCAGAGGAGAGAGTGCCAGTGTGCACTGCGGGGGAGGAGAGAGAGGCAGTGTGCATGGCGGGGAAGGAGGGAGAACCAGTGTGCATTGTGCGGGCGTAGAGCGTGCCAGTGTGCACTGCGGGGGAGGAGAGAGTGCCAGTGTGCACTGCGGAGGAGGAGAGCATGCCAGTGCACACTGTGGGGGAGGAGAGAGTGCCAGTATGCACTACGGGGGAGGAGAGAGTGCCAGTGTACACTGTGGGGGGTGGAGAGAGTGTCAGTGTGCACTGCGGAGGAGGAGAGAGTGCAAGTGTGCACTGCAGTAGGGGAGAGAGTGTCAAAATGCACTGCGAGGGATGAGAGAGTGCCAGTGTGCAGTGCCGTGGGGGAGAGAGTGTCAGTGTGCACTGCGGGGAGCAGAGAGTGCCAGTGTGCACTGCAGGGCAGGAGAGAGTGCCAGTGGTGGGGGAGAGAGTGCCAGTGTGAACTGCAATGGGGGAGAGAGTGCCAGTGTGCACTGCCGTGGGGGAGAGTTTGCCAATGTGCACAGCACTGAAGGAGTGAGTGCTAGTGTGCGCTGCGGGGGAGGAGAGAGAGCCATTGTGAACTGTGGGGTAGGAGTGACTGCCAGTGTGCACTGAGGGGGTGGAGAGAGTGCCAGTGTGCATTTTGAGGGAGGAGAGAGTGCCACTGTGCACTGCGGGTGAGGAGAGAGTGCCGTCATGCACTGCGGGGGAGGAGAGAGTGCCAGTGTGCACTACAGTGGGGGGGAGAGTGTCAGTGTGCACTGCAGGGGAGGAGAGAGTGCCAGTGTGCACTGCGGGGGAGGAGAGAGTGCCAGCATGCACTGCGGGGAGGAGAGAGAGCTAGTCTGCACTACGGGGGAGGAGAGAGTGCCAGTGCGCACTGCGGGGGAGGAGAGAGTGCCAGCATGCACTGCGGGGGAGGAGAGTGTGCCAGTGCGCACTACTGTGGGGGGGAGAGTGTCAGTGTGCACTGCAGGGGAGGAGAGAGTGCCAGAATGGACTGCGGAGGAGCAGACAGTGCCAGTGTGCACTACGGGTGAAGAGAGAGTGCTAGTGTGCACTGCGGGTGAGGAGAGGGTGCCAGTGTGATCGGTGGGGGAGGAGAGCGTGCCAGTGTGCACTGCGGAGGAGGAGAGAGTGCCAGTGCGCACTACCGGGCAGGAGAGACTTTCAGTGTGCACTGCGGGGGAGTAGAGAGTGCCAGTGTACACTGCGGTGTTGGAGAGAGTGCCAGTGTGCACTGTGGGGGAGGAGAGAGAGCCAGTGTGCACTATGGGGGAGGAGAGAGTGCCAGCGTGCACTGCAGGGGAGGAGAGAGAGCCAGTGTGCACTGCAGTGGGGGAGAGAGTGTCAGTGTGCACTGTGGGGCGGGAGGAGAGAGTGCCAGTGTGCACTGCGGAGGAGGAGTGGGTGCCAGTGTGCACTGTGGGAGAGGATAGAGTGCCAGAGTGCACTGCGGGGAAGGAGAGAGTGTCAGTGTGCACTGCAGAGGAGGAGAGAGTGCCAGTGCACACTGTGGGTGTGGGAGAGTGTGCCAGTCTGCACTACAGTGTGGGAGAGAGTGCCAGTATGCACTGTGGGGCAGAGAGAAAGCCAGTGTGCACTATGGGGGAGCAGAGAGTGCCAGTGTGCACTGCAGGGGAAAAGAGAGTGCCAGTGTGCACTGCATTGGGGGAGAGAGCATCAGTGTGCACTGCACTTTGGGAGGAGAGAGGGCCTGTGTGCACTGTGGAGGAGGAGATGTTGCCAGTGTGCACTGCAGGAGAGGGGGAGTGCCAGAGTGCACTGCAGGGAAGGAGAGAGTGCCAGTGTGCACTGTGGAGGAGGAGAGAGTGCCAGTGCACACTGTGGGTGAGGAGAGAGTGCCAGTGTGCACTGTGGGGGAGAGAGTGCCATTGCTCACTGTGGGTGTTGGAGAGAGTGCCAGGGTGCAATGCGGGGGAGGAGAGAGTGCCAGTGCGCACTGCGGGGGAGGAGAGTGTGACAGTGTGAAATGTGTTGTGGGAGAGTGTGCCAGTGTGCACTGCATTGGGGGAGAGAGCGCCAGTGGGCACAGTGGTGGAGGAGAGAGTGCTAGTGTGCACTGCGGGGGGAGCACAGAGTACCAGTGTGCATTTCTGGCAGGAGAGAGTGCCAGCATGCACTGCAGGGGAGGAGAGAGTACCAGTGTGCACTGCAGTGGGGGAGAGAATGTCAGTGTGCACTGTGGGGTGGGAGAGAGTGCCAGTGTGCACTGCAGTGGGGGAGAGAATGTCAGTGTGCGTTGTGGGGTGGGAGGATAGAATGCCAGTGAGCACTGCGGAGGAGGAGATGGTGCCAGTGTCCACTGTGGGAGAGGAGAGAGTGCCAGAGTGCACTGCGGGGAAGGATAGAGTGCCAGTGTGCACTGTGGAGGAGGAGAGAGTGACAATGCACACTGTGGGGGTTGGTGAGCGTGCCAGTGTACACTGCAGGGAAGATTGAGTGTCAGTGTGCACTGTGGGGGAGGAGAGAGTGCCAGTGTGCACTGCAGTGTGGGAGAAGGTGCCAGTGTGCACTATGGGGGAGGAGAGAGTGCCAGCATGCACTGCAGAGGAGAAGAGAATGCCAGTGTGCTCTCCAGTGCGGGAGAGAGTGTCAGTGTGCACTGCGCTGTGGGAGGAGGGAGTGTCAATGTGCACTGCGGAGGAGGAGAGGGTGCCAGTGTGCACTGCGGGAGAGGAGAGAGTGCCAGAGTGCACTGTGGAGGAGTAGAGAGTGCCAGTGCACACTGTGGGTGAGGAGAGAGTGCCAGTCTGCACTGCCGGTGAGGAGAGAGTGCCAGTGTACACTGCAGGGGGAGGGGTTGCCAGTGTGCACTGTGGGAGGAGAGAGTGCCAGTTTGCACTGCCGGGGAGGAGAGAGTGCCAGTGCGCACTGTGGGGGGAGGGGTTGCCAGTGTGCACTGCGGGAGAGGAGAGAGAGCCAGTGAGCACCGAGGTGGAGGAGAGAGCAGTAGTTTGCACTGTGGGGGAGGAGAGAGTGCCAGTGTGCACTGCGGGGGACTAGAGAGTGCCACTGTGCACTGCGTGGGAGGAGAGAGTGCGAGTGTGCACTGGGGGAGAAGAGAGTGCCAGTGTGCACTGTGGGGGAGGAGGGAGTGCCAGTGTGCACTGTAGGGGAGGAGAGAGTGCCAGTGTGCATTGCAGGGTAGGATGGAGTGCCAGTGTGCACTGTGGGGGAGGAGAGCATGCCAGTGTGCATAGCAGTGGAGGAGAGAGTACTAGTTTGCACTGTTGGGGAGGAGAGTGTGCCAGTGTGCACTGCGGTGGAGTAGAGAGTGCCAGTGCATACTGTGGGTGAGGAGAGAGTGCCAGTCTGCACTGCCGGTGAGGAGAGAGTGCCAGTGTACACTGCGGGGGTGGGTTGCCAGTGTGCACTGCAGGAGGAGAGAGTGCCAGTTTGCACTGCCGGGGAGGAGAGAGTGCCAGTGTGCACTGTAGGGGGAGGGGTTGCCAGTTTGCACTGCGGGGGAGGAGAGAGTGCCAGTGAGCACCGAGGTGGAGGAGAGAGTGCTAGTTTGCACTGGGGGGAGGAGAGAGTGCCAGTGTGCACTGTGGGGGGGGGGGAGAGTGCCAGTGTGCACTGCGGGGGAGGAGAGAGTGTGAGTGTGCACTGGGGGAGAAGAGAGTGCCAGTGTGCACTGTGGGGGAGGAGGGAGTGCCAGTGTGCACTGCGGGGGAGGAGAGTGTGCCAGTGTGCACTGCGGGGTAGGAGGGAGTGCCAGGTTGCACTGTGGGGGAGGAGAGTGTGCCAGTGTGCACTACGGGGGAGGAGAGAGTGGCAGTGTGCACTACGGAGGAGGAGAGAGAGCCAGTGTGCACTGCGGGGTAGGATGGAGTGCCAGTGTGCACTGTGGGGGAGGAGAGCATGCCAGTGTGCACAGCAGTGGAGGAGAGAGTACTAGTTTGCACTGTTGGGGAGGAGAGTGTGCCAGTGTGCACTGCAGGGGAGTAGAGAGTGCCAGTGCAAACTGCCGGGTGTGGAGAGTGTGCCAGTGTGCACTGCGGAGGAGGAGAGTGTGCCAGTGTGAACTAAGGTGGGCGAAAGTGTGCCAGTGTGCACTGCAGGTGAGGAGAGAGTGCCAGTGTGCACTGCAGTGGGGGAGAGAGTGCCAGTGTGCACTACAGAGGAGGAGAGAGTACCAGTGTGAACTGCAGTGGAGGAGAGAGTGCCAGTGTGCAATGCGGGGGAGGAGAGAGTGCCAGTGTGCACTGCGTGGGAGGAGAGACTGCCAGTGTGCATAGCAGCGGAGGAGAGAGTACTAATTTGCACTGTTGGGGAGGAGAGTGTGCCAGTGTGCAGTGCGGGGGAGGAGAGAGTGCCAGTGTGCACTGCGGTGGCGGAGAGAGTGCCAGTGTGCACTGTGGGGTAGGAGGGAGGGCCAGTGTGCACTGCGGGGAGGAGAGAGTGCCAGTGTACACTGTGGGGCAGAGAGAGAGCCCGTGTGCACTATGGGGGAGGAGAGAGTGCCAGTGTGCACTGCAGGAGATAAGCGAGTGCCAGTATGCACTGCTGTGGGGGAGAGAGTCAGTGTGCACTGCGCTGTGGGAGGAGAGAGTATCAGTTTGCACTGTAGAGGAGGAGAGGGTGCCAGTGTGCACTGCGGGAGAGGAGGGTGTGCCAGAGTGCACTGCGGGGAAGGAGAAAGTGCCAGTGGGCCCTGCAGGGGAGCAGAGGGTGCCAGTGTGCACTGCAGATGAGGAGACCATGCCAGTGTGCACTGCTGGGAAGGAGAGAGTGCCAGTGTGCACTGTGGGTGAGGAGAGAGTGCCAGTGTGCACTGCATTGGGGGAGAGAGTGCCAGTGTGCACAGTGGTGGAGGAGAGAGTGCTTGTGTGCACTGCGGGGGGAGGACAGAGTACCAGTGTGCATTTCTGGCAGGAGAGAGTGCCAGCATGCACTGCAGGGGAGGAGAGAGTGCCGGTGTGCACTGCAGTGGGGGAGAGAGTGTCAGTGTGCACTGCGGAGGAGGAGATGGTGCCAGTGTGCACTGTGGGAGAGGAGAGAGTGCCAGAGTGCACTGCAGTGGGGGAGAGAATGTCAGTGTGCACTGCGGAGGAGGAGATGGTGCCAGTGTGCACTGTGGGGTGGGAGAGAGTGCCAGTGTGCACTGCAGTGGGGGAGAGAATGTCAGTGTGCACTGCGGAGGAGGAGATGGTGCCAGTGTGCACTGTGGGAGAGGAGAGAGTGCCAGAGTGCACTGCAGTGAAGGAGAGAGTGCCAGTGTGCACTGTGGGAGAGGAGAGAGTGCCAGAGTGCACTGCAGTGAAGGAGAGAGTGCCAGTGTGCACTGTGGAGGAGTCGAGAGTGCTAGTGCACACTGTAGGTGAGGAGAGAGTGCCAGTCTGCGCTGCCGGTGAGGAGAGAGTGCCAGTGTACACTGCAGGGGGAGGGGTTGCCAGTGTACACTGCGGGAGAGGAGAGAGTGCCAGAGAGCACCGAGGTGGCGGAGAGAGTGCTAGTTTGCACTGTGGGGGAGGAGAGAGTGCCAGTGTGCACTGCGGGGGAGGAGAGAGTGCCAGTGTGCACTGCGAGGGAGGAGAGAGTGCGAGTGTACACTGGGGGAGAAGAGAGTGTCAGTGTGCACTGTGGGGTGGGAGAGAGTGCCAGTGTGCACTGCAGTGGGGGAGAGATTGTCAGTGTGCACTGTGGGGTGGGAGGATAGAATGCCAGTGAGCACTGCGGAGGAGGAGATGGTGCCAGTGTGCACTGCGGGGGAGGAGAGAGTGCCAGTGTGCACTGCGGGGTAGGAGGAAGTGCCAGTTTGCACTGTGGGGGAGGAGAGCGTGCCAGTGTGCACTGCGGGGGAGGAGAGAGTGACAGTGTGCACGACGGAGGAGGAGAGAGAGCCAGTGTGCATTGCGGGGTAGGATGGAGTGCCAGTGTGCACTGTGGGGGAGGAGAGCATGCCAGTGTGCATAGCAGTGGAGGAGAGAGTACTAGTTTGCACTGTTGGGGAGGAGAGTGTGCCAGTGTGCCCTGCGGAGGAGTAGAGAGTGCCAGTGCACACTATGGGTGAGGAGAGAGTGCCAGTCTGCACTGCCGGTGAGGAGAGAGTGCCAGTGTACACTCCGGGGGGAGGGGTTGCCAGTGTGCACTGCGGGAGGAGAGAGTGCCAGTTTGCACTGCTGGGGAGGAGACAGTGCCAGTGTGCACTGTGGGGGGAGGGGTTGCCAGTATGCACTGCGGGGGAGGAGAGAGTGCCAGTTAGCACCGAGGTGGAGGAGAGAGTGCTAGTTTGAACTGTGGGGGAGGGGAGAGTGCCAGTGTGCACTGCGGGGGAGGAGAGAGTGCCAGTGTGCACTGCAGGGGAGGAGAGAGCGCGCGTGTGCACTGGGGGAGAAGAGAGTGCCAGTGTGCACTGTGGGGGAGGAGGAAGTGCCAGTGTGCACTGCAGGGGAGGAGAGAGTGCCAGTGCACACTGCCGGGTGAGGAGAGTATGCCAGTGTGCACTGCGGAGGAGGAGAGAGTGCCAGCTTGAACTGAGGTGGGGGAAAGTGTGCCAGTGTGCACTGCAGGTGAGGAGAGAGTGTCAGTGTGCACTGCAGTGGGGGAGAGAGTGCCAGTGTGCACGACAAAGGAGGAGAGAGTACCAGTGTGAACTGAAGTGGAGGAGAGAGTGCCAGTGTGCAATGCAGGGGAGGAGAGAGTGCCAGTGTGCACTGCGGGGGAGGAGAGACTGCCAGTGTGCATAGCAGTGGAGGAGAGAGTACTAGTTTGCACTGTTGGGGAGGAGAGTGTGCCAGTGTGCACTGCGGGGGAGGAGAGAGTGCCAGTGCACACTTCCGCGTGTGGAGAGTATGCCAGTGTGCACTGCGGAGGAGGAGAGAGTGCCAGCGTGAACTGAGGTGGGGGAAAGTGTGCCAGTGTGCACTGCAGGTGAGGAGAGAGTGTCAGTGTGCACTGCAGTGGGGGAGAGAGTGCCAGTGTGCACGACAAAGGAGGAGAGAGTACCAGTGTGAACTGAAGTGGAGGTGAGAGTGCCAGTATGCAATGCAGGGGAGGAGAGAGTGCCAGTGTGCACTGCGGGGGAGGAGAGAGTGCCAGTGTGCATAGCAGTGGAGGAGAGAGTACTAGTTTGCACTGTTGGGGAGGAGAGTGTGCCAGTGTGCACTGCGGGGGAGGAGAGAGTGCCAGTGCACACTTCCGGGTGTGGAGAGTATGCCAGTGTGCACTGCGGAGGAGGAGAGAGTGCCAGCGTGAACTGAGGTGGGGGAAAGTGTGCCAGTGTGCACTGCAGGTGAGGAGAGAGTGTCAGTGTGCACTGCAGTGGGGGAGAGAGTGCCAGTGTGCACTACAAAGGAGGAGAGAGTACCAGTGTGAACTGAAGTGGAGGTGAGAGTGCCAGTATGCAATGCAGGGGAGGAGAGAGTGCCAGTGTGCACTGCGGGGGAGGAGAGACTGCCAGTGTGCACAGCAGTGGAGGAGAGAGTACTAGTTTGCACTGTTGAGGAGGAGAGTGTGCCAGTGTGCACTGTGGGGGAGGAGGGAGTGCCAGTGTGCACTGCGGTGGAGGAGAGAGTGCCAGTGTGCACTGCGGGGTAGGAGGGAGGGCCAGTTCAAACTGCCGGGTGTGGAGAGTGTGCCAGTGTGCACTGCGGGGTAGGAGGGAGGGCCAGTGTGCACTGCAGGGACGAGAGAGAGCCAGTGTGCACTGTGGGGCAGAGAGAGAGCCAGTGTGCACTATGGGGGAGGAGAGAGTGCCAGTGTGCACTGCAGGAGATAAGCGAGTGCCAGTGTGCACTGCAGTGGGGGAGAGAGTCAGTGACCACTGCGCTGTGGGAGGAGAGATTATCAGTTTGCACTGTGGAGGAGGAGAGGGTGCCAGTGTGCACTGCGGGAGAGGAGGGTGTGCCAGAGTGCACTGCGGGGAAGGAGAAAGTGCCAGTGGGCCCTGCAGGGGAGCAGAGGGTGCCAGTGTGCACTGCAGATGAGGAGACCGTGCCAGTGTGCACTGCTGGGGAGGAGAGAGTGCCAGTGTGCACTGCGGGGGAGGAGAGAGTGCCAGTGTGCACTGCGGTGGAGGAGAGAGTACCAGTTTGCACTCTGGGTCATCAGAGATTGGCAGTGTACACTGCGGGGGGGGGTGAGCGTGCCAGTGTGCACTGCAGTGAGGAGAGGGTGACAGTTTGCACTGCGGGGGATGAGAGCATGCCAGTGTGCACTGTGGGGGAGGAGTGAGTGCCCGTGTGCACTGTGGGGTAGGAGGGAGAGCCAGTTTGCACTGTGGGGGATGAGAGCATGCCAGTGTGCACTGCGGGGGAGGAGTGAGTGCCCATGTGCACTGCGGGGTAGGAGGGTGTGCCAGTGTGCACTGTGGGGGAGGAGAGCATGCCAGTGTGCACTGCAGGGGAGCAGAGATGCCAGTGTGCACTGCTGGGGAGGAGAGAGTGCCTGTGTGCACTGTGGGGGAGGAGAGAGTGCCAGTGTGCACTGCGGGGTAGGAGGGAGTGCCAGTGTGCACTGTGGGGGAGGAGAGCATGCCAGTGTGCACTGCGGGGGAGGAGAGAGGGCCAGTGTGTATTGCGGAAGAGGAGAGAGTGCCAGTGTGCACTGTTGGGGAGGAGAGAGTGCCAGTATGCACTGCGGTGGATGAGAGAGTGCCAGTGTGCACTACAGGGGAGTAGAGAGTGCCAGTGTGCACTACAGTGGGGGGGAGAGTGTCAGTGTGCACTGCACGGGAGGAGGGAGTGCCGGAGTGCACTGCGGAGGAGCAGAGAGTTCCATTGTTCAATACGGGGGAAGACAGAGTGCCAGTGTGCACTGCAGGGGAGGAGAGAGTGCCAGTGTGATCTGTGGGGGAGGAGAGAGTGCCAGTGGGCACTGCCGGGTGTGGAGAGAGTGCCAGTGTGAACTGAGGTGGGGGAAAGTGTGCCAGTGTGCACTGCAGTGGGGGGGAGAGTGCCAGTGTGCACTGCAGAGGAGGAGAGAGTACCAGTGTGAACTGCAGTGGAGGAGAGAGTGCAAGTGTGCAATGCGGGGGAGGAGAGAGTGCCAGTGTGCACTGCGGGTGTGGAGAGAGTGACAGTTTGCACTGCGGGGGATGAGAGCATGCCAGTGTGCACTGCGGGGGAGGAGTGAGTGCCCGTGTGCACTGCGGGGTAGGAGGGAGAGCCAGTTTGCACTGTGGGGGATGAGAGCATGCCAGTGTGCACTGCGGGGGAGGAGTGAGTGCCCATGTGCACTGCGGGGTAGGAGGGTGCGCCAGTGTGCACTGTGGGGGAGGAGAGCATGCCAGTGTGCACTGCGGGGGAGCAGAGATGCCAGTGTGCACTGCTGGGGAGGAGAGAGTGCCTGTGTGCACTGTGGGGGAGGAGAGAGTGCCAGTGTGCACTGCGGGGTAGGAGGGAGTGCCAGTGTGCACTGTGGGGGAGGAGAGCATGCCAGTGTGCACTGCGGGGGAGGAGAGAGGGCCAGTGTGTATTGCGGAAGAGGAGAGAGTGCCAGTGTGCACTGTTGGGGAGGAGAGAGTGCCAGTATGCACTGCGGTGGATGAGAGAGTGCCAGTGTGCACTACAGGGGAGTAGAGAGTGCCAGTGTGCACTACAGTGGGGGGGAGATTGTCAGTGTGCACTGCACGGGAGGAGGGAGTGCCGGAGTGCACTGCGGAGGAGCAGAGAGTTCCATTGTTCAATACGGGGGAAGACAGAGCGCCAGTGTGCACTGCAGGGGAGGAGAGAGTGCCAGTGTGATCTGTGGGGGAGGAGAGAGTGCCAGTGGGCACTGCCGGGTGCGGAGAGAGTGCCAGTGTGAACTGAGGTGGGGGAAAGTGTGCCAGTGCGCACTGCAGTGGGGGGGGGAGAGTGCCAGTGTGCACTGCAGAGGAGGAGAGAGTACCAGTGTGAACTGCAGTGGAGGAGAGAGTGCAAGTGTGCAATGCGGGGGAGGAGAGAGTGCCAGTGTGCACTGCGGGGGAGGAGAGACTGCCAGTGTGCATAGCAGTGGAGGAGAGAGTACTCGCTTGCACTGTTGGGGAGGAGAGTGTGCCAGTGTGCACTGCGGGGGAGGAGAGAGTGCCAGTGTTCACTGCGGTGGAGGAGAGAGTGCCAGTGTGCACTGCAGGGCAGGAGGGAGTGCCAGTGTGCACTGTGGTGGAGGAGAGAGTGCCAGTGTACACTGCGGGGAGGAGAGAGTGCCAGTGTGCACTATGGGGCAGAGAGAGAGCCAGTGTGCACTATGGGGGAGGAGAGAGTGCCAGTGTCCTCTGTCGGGGAGAGAGTGCCATTGCTCACTGTGGGTGTTGGGGAGAGTGCCAGAGTGCAATGCGGGGGAAGAGAGAGTGCCAGTGCGCACTGTGGGGGAGGAGAGTGTGACAGTGTGAAATGTGCTGTTGGAGAGAGTGCCAGTGTGCACTGCGGTGGGGGAGAGAGTGCCAGTGTGCACAGTGGTGGAGGAGAGAGTGCTAGTGTGCACTGCGGTGGGGGAGAGAGTGCCAGTGTGCACAGTGATGGAGGAGAGAGTGCTAGTGTGCACTGCGGGGGAGGACAGAGTACCAGTGTGCACTTCTGGCAGGAGAGAGTGCCAGCGTGCACTGCAGGGGAGGAGAGAGTGCCAGTGTGCACTGCAGTGGGGGAGAGAGTGTCAGTGTGCACTGTGGGGTGGGAGGAGAGAGTGCCAGTGAGCACTGCGGAGGAGGAGATGGTGCCAGTGTGCACTGTGGGAGAGGAGAGAGTGCCAGATGCACTGCGGGGAAGTAGCGAGTGCCAGTGTGCTCTGCGGAGGAGGAGAGAGTGCCAGTGCACACTGTGAGGGTTGGTGAGAGTGCCAGTGTACACTGCAGGGAGGATAGAGTGTCAGTGTGCACTGCGGGGGAGGAGAGAGTGCCGGTGTGCACTGCAGTGTGGCAGAGAGTGCCAGTGTGCACTGTGGTGAGGACAGACAGCCAGTGTGCACTATGGGGGAGGAGAGAGTGCCAACGTGCACTGCAGGGAAGAAGAGAGTGCCAGTGTGCACTGTGGGGGGAGGGGTTGCCAGTGTGCACTGCGGCAGAGGAGAGAGAGCCAGTGAGCACCGAGGTGGAGGAGAGAGCACAAGTTTGCACTGTGGGGGAGGAGAGAGTGCCAGTGTGCACTGCGGGGGACTAGAGAGTGCCACTGTGCACTGCGTGGGAGGAGAGAGTTCGAGTGCGCACTGGGGGAGAAGAGAGTGCCAGTGTGCACTGTGGGGGAGGAGGGAGTGCCAGTGTGCACTGTAGGGGAGGAGAGAGTGCCAGTGTGCATTGCGGGGTAGGATGGAGTGCCAGTGTGCACTGTGGGGGAGGAGAGCATGCCAGTGTGCATAGCAGTGGAGGAGAGAGTACTAGTTTGCACTGTTGGGGAGGAGAGTGTGCCAGTGTGCACTGCGGTGGAGTAGAGAGTGCCAGTGCACACTGTGGGTGAGGAGAGAGTGCCAGTCTGCACTGCCGGTGAGGAGAGAGTGCCAGTGTACACTGCGGGGGGGTGTTGCCAGAGTGCACTGCAGGAGGAGAGAGTGCCAGTTTGCACTGCCGGGGAGGAGAGAGTGCCAGTGTGCACTGTGGGGGGAGGGGTTGCCAGTTTGCACTGCGGGGGAGGAGAGAGTGCCAGTGAGCACCGAGATGGAGGAGAGAGTGCTAGTTTGCACTGGGGGGAGGAGAGAGTGGCAGTGTGCACTATGGGGGGGTAGAGTGCCAGTGTGCACTGCGGGGGAGGAGAGAGTGTGAGTGTGCACTGGGGGGAAGAGAGTGCCAGTGTGCACTGTGGGGGAGGAGGGAGTGCCAGTGTGCACTGCGGGGGAGGAGAGTGTGCCAGTGTGCAGTGCGGGGGAGGAGAGAGTGCCAGTGTGCACTGCGGTGGCGGAGAGAGTGCCAGTGTGCACTGCGGGGTAGGAGGGAGGGCCAGTGTGCACTGCGGGGAGGAGAGAGTGCCAGTGTACACTGTGGGGCAGAGAGAGAGCCCGTGTGCACTATGGGGGAGGAGAGAGTGCCAGTGTGCACTGCAGGAGATAAGCGAGTGCCAGTATGCACTGCAGTGGGGGAGAGAGTCAGTGTGCACTGCGCTGTGGGAGGAGAGAGTATCAGTTTGCACTGTAGAGGAGGAGAGGGTGCCAGTGTGCACTGCGGGAGAGGAGGGTGTGCCAGAGTGCACTGCGGGGAAGGAGAAAGTGCCAGTGGGCCCTGCAGGGGTGCAGAGGGTGCCAGTGTGCACTGCAGATGAGGAGACCATGCCAGTGTGCACTGCTGGGGAGGAGAGAGTGTCAGTGTGCACTGTGGGTGAGGAGAGAGTGCCAGTGTGCACTGCATTGGGGGAGAGAGTGCCAGTGTGCACAGTGGTGGAGGAGAGAGTGCTTGTGTGCACTGCGGGGGGAGGACAGAGTACCAGTGTGCATTTCTGGCAGGAGAGAGTGCCAGCATGCACTGCAGGGGAGGAGAGAGTGCCAGTGTGCACTGTGGGGTGGGAGAGAGTGCCAGTGTGCACTGCAGTGGGGGAGAGAATGTCAGTGTGCACTGTGGGGTGGAAGGATAGAATGCCAGTGAGCACTGCGGAGGAGGAGATGGTGCCAGTGTGCACTGTGGGAGAGGAGAGAGTGCCAGAGTGCACTGCAGTGAAGGAGAGAGTGCCAGTGTGCACTGTGGAGGAGTCGAGAGTGCTAGTGCACACTGTAGGTGAGGAGAGAGTGCCAGTGCACACTGTGGGTGAGGAGAGAGTGCCAGTCTGCGCTGCCGGTGAGGAGAGAGTGCCAGTGTACACTGCAGGGGGAGGGGTTGCCAGTGTACACTGCGGGAGAGGAGAGAGTGCCAGTGAGCACCGAGGTGGCGGAGAGAGTGCTAGTTTGCACTGTGGGGGAGGAGAGAGTGCCAGTGTGCACTGCGGGGGAGGAGAGAGTGCCAGTGTGCACTGCGAGGGAGGAGAGAGTGCGAGTGTACACTGGGGGAGAAGAGAGTGTCAGTGTGCACTGTGGGGTGGGAGAGAGTGCCAGTGTGCACTGCAGTGGGGGAGAGAATGTCAGTGTGCACTGTGGGGTGGGAGGATAGAATGCCAGTGAGCACTGCGGAGGAGGAGATGGTGCCAGTGTGCACTGCGGGGGAGGAGAGAGTGCCAGTGTGCACTGCGGGGTAGGAGGAAGTGCCAGTTTGCACTGTGGGGGAGGAGAGCGTGCCAGTGTGCACTGCGGGGGAGGAGAGAGTGACAGTGTGCACGACGGAGGAGGAGAGAGAGCCAGTGTGCATTGCGGGGTAGGATGGAGTGCCAGTGTGCACTGTGGGGGAGGAGAGCATGCCAGTGTGCATAGCAATGGAGGAGAGAGTACTAGTTTGCACTGTTGGGGAGGAGAGTGTGCCAGTGTGCCCTGCGGAGGAGTAGAGAGTGCCAGTGCACACTATGGGTGAGGAGAGAGTGCCAGTCTGCACTGCCGGTGAGGAGAGAGTGCCAGTGTACACTCCGGGGGGAGGGGTTGCCAGTGTGCACTGCGGGAGGAGAGAGTGCCAGTTTGCACTGCTGGGGAGGAGAGAGTGCCAGTGTGCACTGTGGGGGGAGGGGTTGCCAGTATGCACTGCGGGGGAGGAGAGATTGCCAGTTAGCACCGAGGTGGAGGAGAGAGTGCTAGTTTGAACTGTGGGGGAGGGGAGAGTGCCAGTGTGCACTGCGGGGGAGGAGAGAGTGCCAGTGTGCACTGCAGGGGAGGAGAGAGTGCGCGTGTGCACTGGGGGAGAAGAGAGTGCCAGTGTGCACTGTGGGGGAGGAGGAAGTGCCAGTGTGCACTGCAGGGGAGGAGAGAGTGCCAGTGCACACTGCCGGGTGAGGAGAGTATGCCAGTGTGCACTGCGGAGGAGGAGAGAGTGCCAGCTTGAACTGAGGTGGGGGAAAGTGTGCCAGTGTGCACTGCAGTGGGGGAGAGAGTGCCAGTGTGCACTACAAAGGAGGAGAGAGTACCAGTGTGAACTGAAGTGGAGGAGAGAGTGCCAGTGTGCAATGCAGGGGAGGAGAGAGTGCCAGTGTGCACTGCGGGGGAGGAGAGACTTCCAGTGTGCATAGCAGTGGAGGAGAGAGTACTAGTTTGCACTGTTGTGGAGGAGAGTGTGCCAGTGTGCACTGCGGGGGAGGAGAGAGTGCCAGTGCACACTTCCGGGTGTGGAGAGTATGCCAGTGTGCACTGCGGAGGAGGAGAGAGTGCCAGCGTGAACTGAGGTGGGGGAAAGTGTGCCAGTGTGCACTGCAGGTGAGGAGAGAGTGCCAGTGTGCACTGCAGTGGGGGAGAGAGTGCCAGTGTGCACTACAAAGGAGGAGAGAGTACCAGTGTGAACTGAAGTGGAGGTGAGAGTGCCAGTATGCAATGCAGGGGAGGAGAGAGTGCCAGTGTGCACTGCGGGGGAGGAGAGACTGCCAGTGTGCATAGTAGTGGAGGAGAGAGTACTAGTTTGCACTGTTGAGGAGGAGAGTGTGCCAGTGTGCACTGTGGGGGAGGTGAGAGTGCCAGTGTGCACTGCGGTGGAGGAGAGAGTGCCAGTGTGCACTGCGGGGTAGGAGGGAGGGCCAGTTCAAACTGCCGGGTGTGGAGAGTATGCCAGTGTGCGCTGCAGAGGATGAGAGAGTGCCAGCGTGAACTGAGGTGGGGGAAAGTGTGCCAGTGTGCACTGCAGGTGAGGAGAGAGTGTCAGTGTGCACTGCAGTGGGGGAGAGAGTGCCAGTGTGCACTACAAAGGAGGAGAGAGTACCAGTGTGAACTGAAGTGGAGGAGAGAGTGCCAGTGTGCAATGCAGGGGAGGAGAGAGTGCCAGTGTGCACTGCGGGGGAGGAGAGACTGCCAGTGTGCATAGCAGTGGAGGAGAGAGTACTAGTTTGCACTGTTGGGGAGGAGAGTGTGCCAGTGTGCACTGTGGGGGAGGAGAGAGTGCCAGTGTGCACTGCGGTGGAGGAGAGTGTGCCAGTGTGCACTGCGGGGTAGGAGGGAGGGCCAGTGTGCACTGCAGGGAGGAGAGAGAGCCAGTGTGCACTGTGGGGCAGAGAGAGAGCCAGTGTGCACTATGGGGGAGGAGAGAGTGCCAGTGTGCACTGCAGGAGATAAGCGAGTGCCAGTGTGCACTGCAGTGGGGGAGAGAGTCAGTGACCACTGCGCTGTGGGAGGAGAGATTATCAGTTTGCACTGTGGAGGAGGAGAGGGTGCCGGTGTGCACTGCGGGAGAGGAGGGTGTGCCAGAGTGCACTGCGGGGAAGGAGAAAGTGCCAGTGGGCCCTGCAGGGGAGCAGAGGGTGCCAGTGTGCACTGCAGATGAGGAGACCGTGCCAGTGTGCACTGCTGGGGAGGAGAGAGTGCCAGTGTGCACAGCGGGGGAGGAGAGAGTGCCAGTGTGCACTGCGGTGGAGGAGAGAGTACCAGTTTGCACTTTGGGTCATCAGAGATTGGCAGTGTACACTGCGGGGGGGTGAGCGTGCCAGTGTGCACTGCAGTGAGGAGAGGGTGCCAGTGTGCACTGCGGGAGAGGACAGAGTGCCAGTGTGCACTGCGGGGGGGAATGCCAGTGTACACTACGGGGAGGAGAGAGTGCCAATGTGCACTGCTGGGGAGGAGAGTGTGCCAGTGTGCACTGCGGGAGTGGAGAGAGTGACAGTTTGCAATGCGGGGGATGAGAGCATGCCAGTGTGCACTGCGGGGGAGGAGTGAGTGCCCGTGTGCACTGCAGGGTAGGAGGGAGTGCCAGTTTGCACTGTGGGGGATGAGAGCATGCCAGTGTGCACTGCGGGGGAGGAGTGAGTGCCCGTGTGCACTGCGGGGTAGGAGGGTGTGCCAGTGTGCACTGCGGGGGAGCAGAGATGCCAGTGTGCACTGCTGGGGAGGAGAGAGTGCCTGTGTGCACTGTGGGGGAGGAGAGAGTGCCAGTGTGCACTGCGGGGTAGGAGGGAGTGCCAGTGTGCACTGTGGGGGAGGAGAGCATGCCAGTGTGCACTGCGGGGGAGGAGAGAGGGCCAGTGTGTATTGCGGAAGAGGAGAGAGTGCCAGTGTGCACTGTTGGGGAGGAGAGAGTGCCAGTATGCACTGCGGTGGATGAGAGAGTGCCAGTGTGCACTGCAGGGGAGGAGAGAGTGCCAGTGTGCACTACAGTGGGGGGGAGAGTGTCAGTGTGCACTGCACGGGAGGAGGGAGTGCCGGAGTGCACTGTGGAGGAGCAGAGAGTTCCATTGTTCAATACGGGGGAAGACAGAGTGCCAGTGTGCACTGCAGGGGAGGAGAGAGTGCGAGTGTGCACTGGGGGAGAAGAGAGTGCCAGTGTGCACTGTGGGGGAGGAGGGAGTGCCAGTGTGCACTGTAGGGGAGGAGAGAGTGCCAGTGTGCATTGCGGGGTAGGATGGAGTGCCAGTGTGCACTGTGGGGGAGGAGAGCATGCCAGTGTGCATAGCAGTGGAGGAGAGAGTACTAGTTTGCACTGTTGGGGAGGAGAGTGTGCCAGTGTGCACTGCGGTGGAGTAGAGAGTGCCAGTGCACACTGTGGGTGAGGAGAGAGTGCCAGTCTGCACTGCCGGTGAGGAGAGAGTGCCAGTGTACACTGCGGGGGGGGGGGGGTTGCCAGTGTGCACTGCAGGAGGAGAGAGTGCCAGTTTGCACTGCCGGGGAGGAGAGAGTGCCAGTGTGCACAGTGGGGGGAGGGGTTGCCAGTTTGCACTGCGGGGGAGGAGAGAGTGCCAGTGAGCACCGAGGTGGAGGAGAGAGTGCTAGTTTGCACTGGGGGGAGGAGAGAGTGCCAGTGTGCACTGTGGGGGGGGGAGAGTGCCAGTGTGCACTGCGGGGGAGGAGAGAGTGTGAGTGTGCACTGGGGGAGAAGAGAGTGCCAGTGTGCACTGTGGGGGAGGAGGGAGTGCCAGTGTGCACTGCGGGGGAGGAGAGTGTGCCAGTGTGCACTGCGGGGTAGGAGGGAGTGCCAGTTTGCACTGTGGGGGAGGAGAGTGTGCCAGTGTGCACTACGGGGGAGGAGAGAGTGGCAGTGTGCACTACGGAGGAGGAGAGAGAGCCAGTGTGCACTGCGGGGTAGGATGGAGTGCCTGTGTGCACTGTGGGGGAGGAGAGCATGCCAGTGTGCACAGCAGTGGAGGAGAGAGTACTAGTTTGAACTGTTGGGGAGGAGAGTGTGCCAGTGTGCACTGCAGGGGAGTAGAGAGTGCCAGTGCAAACTGCCGGGTGTGGAGAGTGTGCCAGTGTGCACTGCGGATGAGGAGAGTGTGCCAGTGTGAACTGAGGTGGGGGAAAGTGTGCCAGTGTGCACTGCAGGTGAGGAGAGAGTGCCAGTGTGCACTGCAGTGGGGGAGAGAGTGCCAGTGTGCACTACAGAGGAGGAGAGATTACCAGTGTGAACTGCAGTGGAGGAGAGAGTGCCAGTGTGCAATGCGGGGGAGGAGAGAGTGCCAGTGTGCACTGCGTGGGAGGAGAGACTGCCAGTGTGCATAGCAGCGGAGGAGAGAGTACTAATTTGCACTGTTGGGGAGGAGAGTGTGCCAGTGTGCAGTGCGGGGGAGGAGAGAGTGCCAGTGTGCACTGCGGTGGCGGAGAGAGTGCCAGTGTGCACTGCGGGGTAGGAGGGAGGGCCAGTGTGCACTGCGGGGAGGAGAGAGTGCCAGTGTACACTGTGGGGCAGAGAGAGAGCCCGTGTGCACTATGGGGGAGGAGAGAGTGCCAGTGTGCACTGCAGGAGATAAGCGAGTGCCAGTATGCACTGCAGTGGGGGAGAGAGTCAGTGTGCACTGCGCTGTGGGAGGAGAGTGTATCAGTTTGCACTGTAGAGGAGGAGAGGGTGCCAGTGTGCACTGCGGGAGAGGAGGGTGTGCCAGAGTGCACTGCAGGGAAGGAGAAAGTGCCAGTGGGCCCTGCAGGGGAGCAGAGGGTGCCAGTGTGCACTGCAGATGAGGAGACCATGCCAGTGTGCACTGCTGGGGAGGAGAGAGTGCCAGTGTGCACTGTGGGTGAGGAGAGAGTGCCAGTGTGCACTGCATTGGGGGAGAGAGTGCCAGTGTGCACAGTGGTGGAGGAGAGAGTGCTTGTGTGCACTGCGGGGGGAGGACAGAGTACCAGTGTGCATTTCTTGCAGGAGAGAGTGCCAGCATGCACTGCAGGGGAGGAGAGAGTGTCAGTGTGCACTGTGGGGTGGGAGAGAGTGCCAGTGTGCACTGCAGTGGGGGAGAGAATGTCAGTGTGCACTGTGGGGTGGAAGGATAGAATGCCAGTGAGCACTGCGGAGGAGGAGATGGTGCCAGTGTGCACTGTGGGAGAGGAGAGAGTGCCAGAGTGCACTGCAGTGAAGGAGAGAGTGCCAGTGTGCACTGTGGAGGAGTCGAGAGTGCTAGTGCACACTGTAGGTGAGGAGAGAGTGCCAGTCTGCGCTGCCGGTGAGGAGAGAGTGCCAGTGTACACTGCAGGGGGAGGGGTTGCCAGTGTACACTGCGGGAGAGGAGAGAGTGCCAGTGAGCACCGAGGTGGCGGAGAGAGTGCTAGTTTGCACTGTGGGGGAGGAGAGAGTGCCAGTGTGCACTGCGGGGGAGGAGAGAGTGCCAGTGTGCACTGCGAGGGAGGAGAGAGTGCGAGTGTACACTGGGGGAGAAGAGAGTGTCAGTGTGCACTGTGGGGTGGGAGAGAGTGCCAGTGTGCACTGCAGTGGGGGAGAGAATGTCAGTGTGCACTGTGGGGTGGGAGGATAGAATGCCAGTGAGCACTGCGGAGGAGGAGATGGTGCCAGTGTGCACTGCGGGGGAGGAGAGAGTGCCAGTGTGCACTGCGGGGTAGGAGGAAGTGCCAGTTTGCACTGTGGGGGAGGAGAGCGTGCCAGTGTGCACTGCGGGGGAGGAGAGAGTGACAGTGTGCACGACGGAGGAGGAGAGAGAGCCAGTGTGCATTGCGGGGTAGGATGGAGTGCCAGTGTGCACTGTGGGGGAGGAGAGCATGCCAGTGTGCATAGCAGTGGAGGAGAGAGTACTAGTTTGCACTGTTGGGGAGGAGAGTGTGCCAGTGTGCCCTGCGGAGGAGTAGAGAGTGCCAGTGCACACTATGGGTGAGGAGAGAGTGCCAGTCTGCACTGCCGGTGAGGAGAGAGTGCTAGTGTACACTCCGGGGGGAGGGGTTGCCAGTGTGCACTGCGGGAGGAGAGAGTGCCAGTTTGCACTGCTGGGGAGGAGACAGTGCCAGTGTGCACTGTGGGGGGAGGGGTTGCCAGTATGCACTGCGGGGGAGGAGAGAGTGCCAGTTAGCACCGAGGTGGAGGAGAGAGTGCTAGTTTGAACTGTGGGGGAGGGGAGAGTGCCAGTTTGCACTGCGGGGGAGGAGAGAGTGCCAGTGTGCACTGCAGGGGAGGAGAGAGTGCGCGTGTGCACTGGGGGAGAAGAGAGTGCCAGTGTGCACTGTGGGGGAGGAGGAAGTGCCAGTGTGCACTGCAGGGGAGGAGAGAGTGCCAGTGCACACTGCCGGGTGAGGAGAGTATGCCAGTGTGCACTGCGGAGGAGGAGAGAGTGCCAGCTTGAACTGAGGTGGGGGAAAGTGTGCCAGTGTGCACTGCAGGTGAGGAGAGAGTGTCAGTGTGCACTGCAGTGGGGGAGAGAGTGCCAGTGTGCACGACAAAGGAGGAGAGAGTACCAGTGTGAACTGAAGTGGAGGAGAGAGTGCCAGTGTGCAATGCAGGGGAGGAGAGAGTGCCAGTGTGCACTGCGGGGGAGGAGAGACTGCCAGTGTGCATAGCAGTGGAGGAGAGAGTACTAGTTTGCACTGTTGGGGAGGAGAGTGTGCCAGTGTGCACTGCGGGGGAGGAGAGAGTGCCAGTGCACACTTCCGCATGTGGAGAGTATGCCAGTGTGCACTGCGGAGGAGGAGAGAGTGCCAGCGTGAACTGAGGTGGGGGAAAGTGTGCCAGTGTGCCAGTGTGCACTGCAGGTGAGGAGAGAGTGTCAGTGTGCACTGCAGTGGGGTAGAGAGTGCCAGTGTGCACTACAAAGGAGGAGAGAGTACCAGTGTGAACTGAAGTGGAGGTGAGAGTGCCAGTATGCAATGCAGGGGAGGAGAGAGTGCCAGTGTGCACTGCTGGGGAGGAGAGAGTGCCAGTGTGCATAGCAGTGGAGGAGAGAGTACTAGTTTGCACTGTTGGGGAGGAGAGTGTGCCAGTGTGCACTGCGGGGGAGGAGAGAGTGCCAGTGCACACTTCCGGGTGTGGAGAGTATGCCAGTGTGCACTGCAGGTGAGGAGAGAGTGTCAGTGTGCACTGCAGTGGGGGAGAGAGTACCAGTGTGAACTGAAGTGGAGGAGAGAGTGCCAGTGTGCAATGCAGGGGAGGAGAGAGTGCCAGTGTGCACTGCGAGGGAGGAGAGACTGCCAGTGTGCATAGCAGTGGAGGAGAGAGTGCCAGTTTGCACTGTTGGGGAGGAGAGTGTGCCAGTGTGCACTGCGGGGGAGGAGAGAGTGCCAGTGCACACTTCCGCATGTGGAGAGTATGCCAGTGTGCACTGCGGAGGAGGAGAGAGTGCCAGCGTGAACTGAGGTGGGGGAAAGTGTGCCAGTGTGCACTGCAGGTGAGGAGAGAGTGTCAGTGTGCACTGCAGTGGGGGAGAGAGTGCCAGTGTGCACTACAAAGGAGGAGAGAGTACCAGTGTGATCTGAAGTGGAGGTGAGAGTGCCAGTATGCAATGCAGGGGAGGAGAGAGTGCCAGTGTGCACTGCGGGGGAGGAGAGAGTGCCAGTGTGCATAGCAGTGGAGGAGAGAGTACTAGTTTGCACTGTTGGGGAGGAGAGTGTGCCAGTGTGCACTGCGGGGGAGGAGAGAGTGCCAGTGCACACTTCCGGGTGTGGAGAGTATGCCAGTGTGCACTGCGGAGGAGGAGAGAGTGCCAGCGTGAACTGAGGTGGGGGAAAGTGTGCCAGTGTGCACTGCAGGTGAGGAGAGAGTGCCAGTGTGCACTGCAGTGGGGGAGAGAGTGCCAGTGTGCACTACAAAGGAGGAGAGAGTACCAGTGTGAACTGAAGTGGAGGTGAGAGTGCCAGTATGCAATGCAGGGGAGGAGAGAGTGCCAGTGTGCACTGCGGGGGAGGAGAGAATGCCAGTGTGCATAGTAGTGGAGGAGAGAGTACTAGTTTGCACTGTTGAGGAGGAGAGTGTGCCAGTGTGCACTGTGGGGGAGGAGAGAGTGCCAGTGTGCACTGCGGTGGAGGAGAGAGTGCCAGTGTGCACTGCGGGGTAGGAGGGAGGGCCAGTTCAAACTGCCGGGTGTGGAGAGTATGCCAGTGTGCGCTGCAGAGGAGGAGAGAGTGCCAGCGTGAACTGAGGTGGGGGAAAGTGTGCCAGTGTGCACTGCAGGTGAGGAGAGAGTGTCAGTGTGCACTGCAGTGGGGGAGAGAGTGCCAGTGTGCACTACAAAGGAGGAGAGAGTACCAGTGTGAACTGAAGTGGAGGAGAGAGTGCCAGTGTGCAATGCAGGGGAGGAGAGAGTGCCAGTGTGCACTGCGGGGGAGGAGAGACTGCCAGTGTGCATAGCAGTGGAGGAGAGAGTACTAGTTTGCACTGTTGGGGAGTAGAGTGTGCCAGTGTGCACTGTGGGGGAGGAGAGAGTGCCAGTGTGCACTGCGGTGGAGGAGAGTGTGCCAGTGTGCACTGCGGGGTAGGAGGGAGGGCCAGTGTGCACTGCAGGGACGAGAGAGAGCCAGTGTGCACTGTGGGGCAGAGAGAGAGCCAGTGTGCACTATGGGGGAGGAGAGAGTGCCAGTGTGCACTGCAGGAGATAAGCGAGTGCCAGTGTGCACTGCAGTGGGGGAGAGAGTCAGTGACCACTGCGCTGTGGGAGGAGAGATTATCAGTTTGCACTGTGGAGGAGGAGAGGGTGCCAGTGTGCACTGCGGGAGAGGAGGGTGTGCCAGAGTGCACTGCGGGGAAGGAGAAAGTGCCAGTGGGCCCTGCAGGGGAGCAGAGGGTGCCAGTGTGCACTGCAGATGAGGAGACCGTGCCAGTGTGCACTGCTGGGGAGGAGAGTGTGCCAGTGTGCACTGCGGGGGAGGAGAGAGTGCCAGTGTGCACTGCGGTGGAGGAGAGAGTACCAGTTTGCACTCTGGGTCATCAGAGATTGGCAGTGTACACTGCGGGGGGTGAGCGTGCCAGTGTGCACTGCAGTGAGGAGAGGGTGACAGTTTGCACTGCGGGGGATGAGAGCATGCCAGTGTGCACTGTGGGGGAGGAGTGAGTGCCCGTGTGCACTGTGGGGTAGGAGGGAGAGCCAGTTTGCACTGTGGGGGATGAGAGCATGCCAGTGTGCACTGCGGGGGAGGAGTGAGTGCCCATGTGCACTGCGGGGTAGGAGGGTGTGCCAGTGTGCACTGTGGGGAAGGAGAGCATGCCAGTGTGCACTGCGGGGGAGCAGAGATGCCAGTGTGCACTGCTGGGGAGGAGAGAGTGCCTGTGTGCACTGTGGGGGAGGAGAGAGTGCCAGTGTGCACTGCGGGGTAGGAGGGAGTGCCAGTGTGCACTGTGGGGGAGGAGAGCATGCCAGTGTGCACTGCGGGGGAGGAGAGAGGGCCAGTGTGTATTGCGGAAGAGGAGAGAGTGCCAGTGTGCACTGTTGGGGAGGAGAGAGTGCCAGTATGCACTGCGGTGGATGAGAGAGTGCCAGTGTGCACTACAGGGGAGTAGAGAGTGCCAGTGTGCACTACAGTGGGGGGGAGAGTGTCAGTGTGCACTGCACGGGAGGAGGGAGTGCCGGAGTGCACTGCGGAGGAGCAGAGAGTTCCATTGTTCAATACGGGGGAAGACAGAGTGCCAGTGTGCACTGCAGGGGAGGAGAGAGTGCCAGTGTGATCTGTGGGGGAGGAGAGAGTGCCAGTGGGCACTGCCGGGTGTGGAGAGAGTGCCAGTGTGAACTGAGGTGGGGGAAAGTGTGCCAGTGTGCACTGCAGTGGGGGGGAGAGTGCCAGTGTGCACTGCAGAGGAGGAGAGAGTACCAGTGTGAACTGCAGTGGAGGAGAGAGTGCAAGTGTGCAATGCGGGGGAGGAGAGAGTGCCAGTGTGCACTGCGGGTGTGGAGAGAGTGACAGTTTGCACTGCGGGGATGAGAGCATGCCAGTGTGCACTGCGGGGGAGGAGTGAGTGCCCGTGTGCACTGCGGGGTAGGAGGGAGAGCCAGTTTGCACTGTGGGGGATGAGAGCATGCCAGTGTGCACTGCGGGGGAGGAGTGAGTGCCCATGTGCACTGCGGGGTAGGAGGGTGTGCCAGTGTGCACTGTGGGGGAGGAGAGCATGCCAGTGTGCACTGCGGGGGAGCAGAGATGCCAGTGTGCACTGCTGGGGAGGAGAGAGTGCCTGTGTGCACTGTGGGGGAGGAGAGAGTGCCAGTGTGCACTGCGGGGTAGGAGGGAGTGCCAGTGTGCACTGTGGGGGAGGAGAGCATGCCAGTGTGCACTGCGGGGGAGGAGAGAGGGCCAGTGTGTATTGCGGAAGAGGAGAGAGTGCCAGTGTGCACTGTTGGGGAGGAGAGAGTGCCAGTATGCACTGCGGTGGATGAGAGAGTGCCAGTGTGCACTACAGGGGAGTAGAGAGTGCCAGTGTGCACTACAGTGGGGGGGAGATTGTCAGTGTGCACTGCACGGGAGGAGGGAGTGCCGGAGTGCACTGCGGAGGAGCAGAGAGTTCCATTGTTCAATACGGGGGAAGACAGAGCGCCAGTGTGCACTGCAGGGGAGGAGAGAGTGCCAGTGTGATCTGTGGGGGAGGAGAGAGTACCAGTGGGCACTGCCGGGTGCGGAGAGAGTGCCAGTGTGAACTGAGGTGGGGGAAAGTGTGCCAGTGTGCACTGCAGTGGGGGGGAAGTGTGCCAGTGTGCACTGCAGAGGAGGAGAGAGTACCAGTGTGAACTGCAGTGGAGGAGAGAGTGCAAGTGTGCAATGCGGGGGAGGAGAGAGTGCCAGTGTGCACTGCGGGGTAGGAGGGAGTGCCAGTGTGCACTGTGGGGGAGGAGAGCATGCCAGTGTGCACTGCGGGGGAGGAGAGAGGGCCAGTGTGTATTGCGGAAGAGGAGAGAGTGCCAGTGTGCACTGTTGGGGAGGAGAGAGTGCCAGTATGCACTGCGGTGGATGAGAGAGTGCCAGTGTGCACTACAGGGGAGTAGAGAGTGCCAGTGTGCACTACAGTGGGGGGGAGATTGTCAGTGTGCACTGCACGGGAGGAGGGAGTGCCGGAGTGCACTGCGGAGGAGCAGAGAGTTCCATTGTTCAATACGGGGGAAGACAGAGCGCCAGTGTGCACTGCAGGGGAGGAGAGAGTGCCAGTGTGATCTGTGGCGGAGGAGAGAGTGCCAGTGGGCACTGCCGGGTGCGGAGAGAGTGCCAGTGTGAACTGAGGTGGGGCAAAGTGTGCCAGTGTGCACTGCAGTGGGGGGGGGGGAGAGTGCCAGTGTGCACTGCAGAGGAGGAGAGAGTACCAGTGTGAACTGCAGTGGAGGAGAGAGTGCAAGTGTGCAATGCGGGGGAGGAGAGAGTGCCAGTGTGCACTGCGGGGGAGGAGAGACTGCCAGTGTGCATAGCAGTGGAGGAGAGAGTACTCGCTTGCACTGTTGGGGAGGAGAGTGTGCCAGTGTGCACTGCGGGGGAGGAGAGAGTGCCAGTGTTCACTGCGGTGGAGGAGAGAGTGCCAGTGTGCACTGCAGGGCAGGAGGGAGTGCCAGTGTGCACTGTGGTGGAGGAGAGAGTGCCAGTGTACACTGCGGGGAGGAGAGAGTGCCAGTGTGCACTGTGGGGCAGAGAGAGAGCCAGTGTGCACTATGGGGGAGGAGAGAGTGCCAGTGTCCTCTGTCGGGGAGAGAGTGCCATTGCTCACTGTGGGTGTTGGGGAGAGTGCCAGAGTGCAATGCGGGGGAAGAGAGAGTGCCAATGCGCACTGTGGGGGAGGAGAGTGTGACAGTGTGAAATGTGCTGTTGGAGAGAGTGCCAGTGTGCACTGCGGTGGGGGAGAGAGTGCCAGTGTGCACAGTGGTGGAGGAGAGAGTGCTAGTGTGCACTGCGGTGGGGGAGAGAGTGCCAGTGTGCACAGTGATGGAGGAGAGAGTGCTAGTGTGCACTGCGGGGGAGGACAGAGTACCAGTGTGCACTTCTGGCAGGAGAGAGTGCCAGCGTGCACTGCAGGGGAGGAGAGAGTGCCAGTGTGCACTGCAGTGGGGGAGAGAGTGTCAGTGTGCACTGTGGGGTGGGAGGAGAGAGTGCCAGTGAACACTGCGGAGGAGGAGATGGTGCCAGTGTGCACTGTGGGAGAGGAGAGAGTGCCAGATGCACTGCGGGGAAGTAGCGAGTGCCAGTGTGCACTGCGGAGGAGGAGAGAGTGCCAGTGCACACTGTGAGGGTTGGTGAGAGTGCCAGTGTACACTGCAGGGAGGATAGAGTGTCAGTGTGCACTGCGGGGGAGGAGAGAGTGCCGGTGTGCACTGCAGTGTGGCAGAGAGTGCCAGTGTGCACTGTGGTGAGGACAGACAGCCAGTGTGCACTATGGGGGAGGAGAGAGTGCCAACGTGCACTGCAGGGAAGAAGAGAGTGCCAGTGTGCACTGTGGGGGGAGGGGTTGCCAGTGTGCACTGCGGCAGAGGAGAGAGTGCCAGTGAGCACTGAGGTGGAGGAGAGAGCACAAGTTTGCACTGTGGGGGAGGAGAGAGTGCCAGTGTGCACTGCGGGGGACTAGAGAGTGCCACTGTGCACTGCGTGGGAGGAGAGAGTGCGAGTGTGCACTGGGGGAGAAGAGAGTGCCAGTGTGCACTGTGGGGGAGGAGGGAGTGCCAGTGTGCACTGTAGGGGAGGAGAGAGTGCCAGTGTGCATTGCGGGGTAGGATGGAGTGCCAGTGTGCACTGTGGGGGAGGAGAGCATGCCAGTGTGCATAGCAGTGGAGGAGAGAGTACTAGTTTGCACTGTTGGGGAGGAGAGTGTGCCAGTGTGCACTGCGGTGGAGTAGAGAGTGCCAGTGCACACTGTGGGTGAGGAGAGAGTGCCAGTCTGCACTGCCGGTGAGGAGAGAGTGCCAGTGTACACTGCGGGGGGGTGTTGCCAGTGTGCACTGCAGGAGGAGAGAGTGCCAGTTTGCACTGCCGGGGAGGAGAGAGTGCCAGTGTGCACTGTGGGGGGAGGGGTTGCCAGTTTGCACTGCGGGGGAGGAGAGAGTGCCAGTGTGCACTGCATTGGGGGAGAGAGTGCCAGTGTGCACAGTGGTGGAGGAGAGTGTGCTTGTGTGCACTGCGGGGGGAGGACAGAGTACCAGTGTGCATTTCTGGCAGGAGAGAGTGCCAGCATGCACTGCAGGGGAGGAGAGAGTGCCAGTGTGCACTGTGGGGTGGGAGAGAGTGCCAGTGTGCACTGCAGTGGGGGAGAGAATGTCAGTGTGCACTGTGGGGTGGAAGGATAGAATGCCAGTGAGCACTGCGGAGGAGGAGATGGTGCCAGTGTGCACTGTGGGAGAGGAGAGAGTGCCAGAGTGCACTGCAGTGAAGGAGAGAGTGCCAGTGTGCACTGTGGAGGAGTCGAGAGTGCTAGTGCACACTGTAGGTGAGGAGAGAGTGCCAGTCTGCGCTGCCGGTGAGGAGAGAGTGCCAGTGTACACTGCAGGGGGAGGGGTTGCCAGTGTACACTGCGGGAGAGGAGAGAGTGCCAGTGAGCACCGAGGTGGCAGAGAGAGTGCTAGTTTGCACTGTGGGGGAGGAGAGAGTGCCAGTGTGCACTGCGGGGGAGGAGAGAGTGCCAGTGTGCACTGCGAGGGAGGAGAGAGTGCGCGTGTACACTGGGGGAGAAGAGAGTGTCAGTGTGCACTGTGGGGTGGGAGAGAGTGCCAGTGTGCACTGCAGTGGGGGAGAGAATGTCAGTGTGCACTGTGGGGTGGGAGGATAGAATGCCAGTGAGCACTGCGGAGGAGGAGATGGTGCCAGTGTGCACTGCGGGGGAGGAGAGAGTGCCAGTGTGCACTGCGGGGTAGGAGGAAGTGCCAGTTTGCACTGTGGGGGAGGAGAGCGTGCCAGTGTGCACTGCGGGGGAGGAGAGAGTGACAGTGTGCACGACGGAGGAGGAGAGAGAGCCAGTGTGCATTGCGGGGTAGGATGGAGTGCCAGTGTGCACTGTGGGGGAGGAGAGCATGCCAGTGTGCATAGCAGTGGAGGAGAGAGTACTAGTTTGCACTGTTGGGGAGGAGAGTGTGCCAGTGTGCCCTGCGGAGGAGTAGAGAGTGCCAGTGCACACTATGGATGAGGAGAGAGTGCCAGTCTGCACTGCCGGTGAGGAGAGAGTGCCAGTGTACACTCCGGGGGGAGGGGTTGCCAGTGTGCACTGCGGGAGGAGAGAGTGCCAGTTTGCACTGCTGGGGAGGAGAGAGTGCCAGTGTGCACTGTGGGGGGAGGGGTTGCCAGTATGCACTGCGGGGGAGGAGAGAGTGCCAGTTAGCACCGAGGTGGAGGAGAGAGAGCCAGTGTGCATTGCGGGGTAGGATGGAGTGCCAGTGTGCACTGTGGGGGAGGAGAGCATGCCAGTGTGCATAGCAGTGGAGGAGAGAGTACTAGTTTGCACTGTTGGGGAGGAGAGTGTGCCAGTGTGCCCTGCGGAGGAGTAGAGAGTGCCAGTGCACACTATGGATGAGGAGAGAGTGCCAGTCTGCACTGCCGGTGAGGAGAGAGTGCCAGTGTACACTCCGGGGGGAGGGGTTGCCAGTGTGCACTGCGGGAGGAGAGAGTGCCAGTTTGCACTGCTGGGGAGGAGAGAGTGCCAGTGTGCACTGTGGGGGGAGGGGTTGCCAGTGTGCACTGCAGGGGAGGAGAGAGTGCGCGTGTGCACTGGGGGAGAGGAGAGTGCCAGTGTGCACTGTGGGGGAGGAGGAAGTGCCAGTGTGCACTGCAGGGGAGGAGAGAGTGCCAGTGCACACTGCCGGGTGTGGAGAGTATGCCAGTGTGCACTGCGGAGGAGGAGAGAGTGCCAGCTTGAACTGAGGTGGGGGAAAGTGCGCCAGTGTGCACTGCAGGTGAGGAGAGAGTGTCAGTGTGCACTGCAGTGGGGGAGAGAGTGCCAGTGTGCACGACAAAGGAGGAGAGAGTACCAGTGTGAACTGAAGTGGAGGAGAGAGTGCCAGTATGCAATGCAGGGGAGGAGAGAGTGCCAGTGTGCACTGCGGGGGAGGAGAGACTTCCAGTGTGCATAGCAGTGGAGGAGAGAGTACTAGTTTGCACTGTTGGGGAGGAGAGTGTGCCAGTGTGCACTGCGGGGGAGGAGAGAGTGCCAGTGCACACTTCCGGGTTTGGAGAGTATGCCAGTGTGCACTGCGGAGGAGGAGAGAGTGCCAGCGTGAACTGAGGTGGGGGAAAGTGTGCCAGTGTGCACTGCAGGTGAGGAGAGAGTGTCAGTGTGCACTGCAGTGGGGGAGAGAGTGCCAGTGTGCACTACAAAGGAGGAGAGAGTACCAGTGTGAACTGAAGTGGAGGTGAGAGTGCCAGTATGCAATGCAGGGGAGGAGAGAGTGCCAGTGTGCACTGCGGTGGAGGAGAGACTGCCAGTGTGCATAGTAGTGGAGGAGAGAGTACTAGTTTGCACTGTTGAGGAGGAGAGTGTGCCAGTGTGCACTGTGGGGGAGGAGAGAGTGCCAGTGTGCACTGCGGTGGAGGAGAGAGTGCCAGTGTGCACTGCGGGGTAGGAGGGAGGGCCAGTTCAAACTGCCGGGTGTGGAGAGTATGCCAGTGTGCGCTGCAGAGGAGGAGAGAGTGCCAGCGTGAACTGAGGTGGGGGAAAGTGTGCCAGTGTGCACTGCAGGTGAGGAGAGAGTGTCAGTGTGCACTGCAGTGGAGGAGAGAGTGCCAGTGTGCACTACAAAGGAGGAGAGAGTACCAGTGTGAACTGAAGTGGAGGAGAGAGTGCCAGTGTGCAATGCAGGGGAGGAGAGAGTGCCAGTGTGCACTGCGGGGGAGGAGAGACTGCCAGTGTGCATAGCAGTGGAGGAGAGAGTACTATTTTGCACTGTTGGGGAGGAGAGTGTGCCAGTGTGCACTGTGGGGGAGGAGAGAGTGCCAGTGTGCACTGCGGTGGAGGAGAGTGTGCCAGTGTGCACTGCGGGGTAGGAGGGAGGGCCAGTGTGCACTGCAGGGAGGAGAGAGAGCCAGTGTGCACTGTGGGGCAGAGAGAGAGCCAGTGTGCACTATGGGGGAGGAGAGGGTGCCAGTGTGCACTGCAGGAGATAAGCGAGTGCCAGTGTGCACTGCAGTGGGGGAGAGAGTCAGTGACCACTGCGCTGTGGGAGGAGAGATTATCAGTTTGCACTGTGGAGGAGGAGAGGGTGCCGGTGTGCACTGCGGGAGAGGAGGGTGTGCCAGAGTGCACTGCGGGGAAGGAGAAAGTGCCAGTGGGCCCTGCAGGGGAGCAGAGGGTGCCAGTGTGCACTGCAGATGAGGAGACCGTGCCAGTGTGCACTGCTGGGGAGGAGAGAGTGCCAGTGTGCACAGCGGGGGAGGAGAGAGTGCCAGTGTGCACTGCGGTGGAGGAGAGAGTACCAGTTTGCACTCTGGGTCATCAGAGATTGGCAGTGTACACTGCGGGGGGGGTGAGCGTGCCAGTGTGCACTGCAGTGAGGAGAGGGTGCCAGTGTGCACTGCGGGAGAGGACAGAGTGCCAGTGTGCGCTGCGGGGGGGAATGCCAGTGTACACTACGGGGAGGAGAGAGTGCCAATGTGCACTGCTGGGGAGGAGAGTGTGCCAGTGTGCACAGCTGTGGAGGAGAGAGTGCCAGTGTGCATTGCGGGGGAGGAGAGAGTGCCAGTGTGCACTGCGGGAGTGGAGAGAGTGAGAGTTTGCACTGCGGGGGATGAGAGCATGCCAGTGTGCACTGCGGGGGAGGAGTGAGTGCCCGTGTGCACTGCGGGGTAGGAGGGAGTGCCAGTTTGCACTGTGGGGGATGAGAGCATGCCAGTGTGCACTGCGGGGGAGGAGTGAGTGCCCGTGTGCACTGCGGGGTAGGAGGGTGTGCCAGTGTGCACTGCGGGGGAGCAGAGATGCCAGTGTGCACTGCTGGGGAGGAGAGAGTGCCTGTGTGCACTGTGGGGGAGGAGAGAGTGCCAGTGTGCACTGCGGGGTAGGAGGGAGTGCCAGTGTGCACTGTGGGGGAGGAGAGCATGCCAGTGTGCACTGCGGGGGAGGAGAGAGAGCCAGTGTGTATTGCGGAAGAGGAGAGAGTGCCAGTGTGCACTGTTGGGGAGGAGAGAGTGCCAGTATGCACTGCGGTGGATGAGAGAGTGCCAGTGTGCACTGCAGGGGAGAAGAGAGTGCCAGTGTGCACTACAGTGGGGGGGAGAGTGTCAGTGTGCACTGCACGGGAGGAGGGAGTGCCGGAGTGCACTGTGGAGGAGCAGAGAGTTCCATTGTTCAATACGGGGGAAGACAGAGTGCCAGTGTGCACTGCAGGGGAGGAGAGAGTGCGAGTGTGCACTGGGGGAGAAGAGAGTGCCAGTGTGCACTGTGGGGGAGGAGGGAGTGCCAGTGTGCACTGTAGGGGAGGAGAGAGTGCCAGTGTGCATTGCGGGGTAGGATGGAGTGCCAGTGTGCACTGTGGGGGAGGAGAGCATGCCAGTGTGCATAGCAGTGGAGGAGAGAGTACTAGTTTGCACTGTTGGGGAGGAGAGTGTGCCAGTGTGCACTGCGGTGGAGTAGAGAGTGCCAGTGCACACTGTGGGTGAGGAGAGAGTGCCAGTCTGCACTGCCGGTGAGGAGAGAGTGCCAGTGTACACTCCGGGGGGGGTTGCCAGTGTGCACTGCAGGAGGAGAGAGTGCCAGTTTGCACTGCCGGGGAGGAGAGAGTGCCAGTGTGCACAGTGGGGGGAGGGGTTGCCAGTTTGCACTGCGGGGGAGGAGAGAGTGCCAGTGAGCACCGAGGTGGAGGAGAGAGTGCTAGTTTGCACTGGGGGGAGGAGAGAGTGCCAGTGTGCACTGTGGGGGGGGAGAGTGCCAGTGTGCACTGCGGGGGAGGAGAGAGTGTGAGTGTGCACTGGGGGAGAAGAGAGTGCCAGTGTGCACTGTGGGGGAGGAGGGAGTGCCAGTGTGCACTGCGGGGGAGGAGAGTGTGCCAGTGTGCACTGCGGGGTAGGAGGGAGTGCCAGTTTGCACTGTGGGGGAGGAGAGTGTGCCAGTGTGCACTACGGGGGAGGAGAGAGTGGCAGTGTGCACTACGGAGGAGGAGAGAGAGCCAGTGTGCACTGCGGGGTAGCATGGAGTGCCAGTGTGCACTGTGGGGGAGGAGAGCATGCCAGTGTGCACAGCAGTGGAGGAGAGAGTACTAGTTTGAACTGTTGGGGAGGAGAGTGTGCCAGTGTGCACTGCAGGGGAGTAGAGAGTGCCAGTGCAAACTGCCGGGTGTGGAGAGTGTGCCAGTGTGCACTGCGGATGAGGAGAGTGTGCCAGTGTGAACTGAGGTGGGGGAAAGTGTGCCAGTGTGCACTGCAGGTGAGGAGAGAGTGCCAGTGTGCACTGCAGTGGGGGAGAGAGTGCCAGTGTGCACTACAGAGGAGGAGAGAGTACCAGTGTGAACTGCAGTGGAGGAGAGAGTGCCAGTGTGCAATGCGGGGGAGGAGAGAGTGCCAGTGTGCACTGCGTGGGAGGAGAGACTGCCAGTGTGCATAGCAGCGGAGGAGAGAGTACTAATTTGCACTGTTGGGGAGGAGAGTGTGCCAGTGTGCAGTGCGGGGGAGGAGAGAGTGCCAGTGTGCACTGCGGTGGCGGAGAGAGTGCCAGTGTGCACTGCGGGGTAGGAGGGAGGGCCAGTGTGCACTGCGGGGAGGAGAGAGTGCCAGTGTACACTGTGGGGCAGAGAGAGAGCCCGTGTGCACTATGGGGGAGCAGAGAGTGCCAGTGTGCACTGCAGGAGATAAGCGAGTGCCAGTATGCACTGCAGTGGGGGAGAGAGTCAGTGTGCACTGCGCTGTGGGAGGAGAGTGTATCAGTTTGCACTGTAGAGGAGGAGAGGGTGCCAGTGTGCACTGCGGGAGAGGAGGGTGTGCCAGAGTGCACTGCGGGGAAGGAGAAAGTGCCAGTGGGCCCTGCAGGGGAGCAGAGGGAGCCAGTGTGCACTGCAGATGAGGAGACCATGCCAGTGTGCACTGCTGGGGAGGAGAGAGTGCCAGTGTGCACTGTGGGTGAGGAGAGAGTGCCAGTGTGCACTGCATTGGGGGAGAGAGTGCCAGTGTGCACAGTGGTGGAGGAGAGAGTGCTTGTGTGCACTGCGGGGGGAGGACAGAGTACCAGTGTGCATTTCTTGCAGGAGAGAGTGCCAGCATGCACTGCAGGGGAGGAGAGAGTGTCAGTGTGCACTGTGGGGTGGGAGAGAGTGCCAGTGTGCACTGCAGTGGGGGAGAGAATGTCAGTGTGCACTGTGGGGTGGAAGGATAGAATGCCAGTGAGCACTGCGGAGGAGGAGATGGTGCCAGTGTGCACTGTGGGAGAGGAGAGAGTGCCAGAGTGCACTGCAGTGAAGGAGAGAGTGCCAGTGTGCACTGTGGAGGAGTCGAGAGTGCTAGTGCACACTGTAGGTGAGGAGAGAGTGCCAGTCTGCGCTGCCGGTGAGGAGAGAGTGCCAGTGTACACTGCAGGGGGAGGGGTTGCCAGTGTACACTGCGGGAGAGGAGAGAGTGCCAGTGAGCACCGAGGTGGCGGAGAGAGTGCTAGTTTGCACTGTGGGGGAGGAGAGAGTGCCAGTGTGCACTGCGGGGGAGGAGAGAGTGCCAGTGTGCACTGCGAGGGAGGAGAGAGTGCGAGTGTACACTGGGGGAGAAGAGAGTGTCAGTGTGCACTGTGGGGTGGGAGAGAGTGCCAGTGTGCACTGCAGTGGGGGAGAGAATGTCAGTGTGCACTGTGGGGTGGGAGGATAGAATGCCAGTGAGCACTGCGGAGGAGGAGATGGTGCCAGTGTGCACTGCGGGGGAGGAGAGAGTGCCAGTGTGCACTGCGGGGAAGGAGGAAGTGCCAGTTTGCACTGTGGGGGAGGAGAGCGTGCCAGTGTGCACTGCGGGGGAGGAGAGAGTGACAGTGTGCACGACGGAGGAGGAGAGAGAGCCAGTGTGCATTGCGGGGTAGGATGGAGTGCCAGTGTGCACTGTGGGGGAGGAGAGCATGCCAGTGTGCATAGCAGTGGAGGAGAGAGTACTAGTTTGCACTGTTGGGGAGGAGAGTGTGCCAGTGTGCCCTGCGGAGGAGTAGAGAGTGCCAGTGCACACTATGGGTGAGGAGAGAGTGCCAGTCTGCACTGCCGGTGAGGAGAGAGTGCCAGTGTACACTCCGGGGGGAGGGGTTGCCAGTGTGCACTGCGGGAGGAGAGAGTGCCAGTTTGCACTGCTGGGGAGGAGACAGTGCCAGTGTGCACTGTGGGGGGAGGGGTTGCCAGTATGCACTGCGGGGGAGGAGAGAGTGCCAGTTAGCACCGAGGTGGAGGAGAGAGTGCTAGTTTGAACTGTGGGGGAGGGGAGAGTGCCAGTGTGCACTGCGGGGGAGGAGAGAGTGCCAGTGTGCACTGCAGGGGAAGAGAGAGTGCGCGTGTGCACTGGGGGAGAAGAGAGTGCCAGTGTGCACTGTGGGGGAGGAGGAAGTGCCAGTGTGCACTGCAGGGGAGGAGAGAGTGCCAGTGCACACTGCCGGGTGAGGAGAGTATGCCAGTGTGCACTGCGGAGGAGGAGAGAGTGCCAGCTTGAACTGAGGTGGGGGAAAGTGTGCCAGTGTGCACTGCAGGTGAGGAGAGAGTGTCAGTGTGCACTGCAGTGGGGGAGAGAGTGCCAGTGTGCACGACAAAGGAGGAGAGAGTACCAGTGTGAACTGAAGTGGAGGAGAGAGTGCCAGTGTGCAATGCAGGGGAGGAGAGAGTGCCAGTGTGCACTGCGGGGGAGGAGAGACTGCCAGTGTGCATAGCAGTGGAGGAGAGAGTACTAGTTTGCACTGTTGGGGAGGAGAGTGTGCCAGTGTGCACTGCGGGGGAGGAGAGAGTGCCAGTGCACACTTCCGCATGTGGAGAGTATGCCAGTGTGCACTGCGGAGGAGGAGAGAGTGCCAGCGTGAACTGAGGTGGGGGAAAGTGTGCCAGTGTGCACTGCAGGTGAGGAGAGAGTGTCAGTGTGCACTGCAGTGGGGGAGAGAGTGCCAGTGTGCACTACAAAGGAGGAGAGAGTACCAGTGTGAGCTGAAGTGGAGGTGAGAGTGCCAGTATGCAATGCAGGGGAGGAGAGAGTGCCAGTGTGCACTGCGGGGGAGGAGAGAGTGCCAGTGTGCATAGCAGTGGAGGAGAGAGTACTAGTTTGCACTGTTGGGGAGGAGAGTGTGCCAGTGTGCACTGCGGGGGAGGAGAGAGTGCCAGTGCACACTTCCGGGTGTGGAGAGTATGCCAGTGTGCACTGCGGAGGAGGAGAGAGTGCCAGCGTGAACTGAGGTGGGGGAAAGTGTGCCAGTGTGCACTGCAGGTGAGGAGAGAGTGTCAGTGTGCACTGCAGTGGGGGAGAGAGTGCCAGTGTGCACTACAAAGGAGGAGAGAGTACCAGTGTGAACTGAAGTGGAGGTGAGAGTGCCAGTATGCAATGCAGGGGAGGAGAGAGTGCCAGTGTGCACTGCGGGGGAGGAGAGACTGCCAGTGTGCATAGTAGTGGAGGAGAGAGTACTAGTTTGCACTGTTGAGGAGGAGAGTGTGCCAGTGTGCACTGTGGGGGAGGAGAGAGTGCCAGTTTGCACTGCGGTGGAGGAGAGAGTGCCAGTGTGCACTGCGGGGTAGGAGGGAGGGCCAGTTCAAACTGCCGGGTGTGGAGAGTATGCCAGTGTGCGCTGCAGAGGAGGAGAGAGTGCCAGCGTGAACTGAGGTGGGGGAAAGTGTGCCAGTGTGCACTGCAGGTGAGGAGAGAGTGCCAGTGTGCACTACAAAGGAGGAGAGAGTACCAGTGTGAACTGAAGTGGAGGAGAGAGTGCCAGTGTGCAATGCAGGGGAGGAGAGAGTGCCAGTGTGCACTGCGGGGGAGGAGAGACTGCCAGTGTGCATAGCAGTGGAGGAGAGAGTACTAGTTTGCACTGTTGGGGAGGAGAGTGTGCCAGTGTGCACTGTGGGGGAGGAGAGAGTGCCAGTGTGCACTGCGGTGGAGGAGAGTGTGCCAGTGTGCACTGCGGGGTAGGAGGGAGGGCCAGTGTGCACTGCAGGGACGAGAGAGAGCCAGTGTGCACTGTGGGGCAGAGAGAGAGCCAGTGTGCACTATGGGGGAGGAGAGAGTGCCAGTGTGCACTGCAGGAGATAAGCGAGTGCCAGTGTGCACTGCAGTGGGGGAGAGAGTCAGCGACCACTGCGCTGTGGGAGGAGAGATTATCAGTTTGCACTGTGGAGGAGGAGAGGGTGCCAGTGTGCACTGCGGGAGAGGAGGGTGTGCCAGAGTGCACTGCGGGGAAGGAGAAAGTGCCAGTGGGCCCTGCAGGGGAGCAGAGGGTGCCAGTGTGCACTGCAGATGAGGAGACCGTGCCAGTGTGCACTGCTGGGGAGGAGAGAGTGCCAGTGTGCACTGCGGGTGAGGAGAGAGTACCAGTTTGCACTCTGGGTCATCAGAGATTGGCAGTGTACACTGCTGGGGGGGGTGAGCGTGCCAGTGTGCACTGCAGTGAGGAGAGGGTGCCAGTGTGCACTGCGGGAGAGGACAGAGTGCCAGTGTGCACTGCGGGGGGGAATGCCAGTGTACACTACGGGGAGGAGAGAGTGCCAATGTGCACTGCTGGGGAGGAGAGTGTGCCAGTGTGCACAGCTGTGGAGGAGAGAGTGCCAGTGTGCATTGCGGGGGAGGAGAGAGTGCCAGTGTGCACTGCGGGTGTGGAGAGAGTGACAGTTTGCACTGCGGGGGATGAGAGCATGCCAGTGTGCACTGCGGGGGAGGAGTGAGTGCCCGTGTGCACTGCGGGGTAGGAGGGAGTGCCAGTTTGCACTGTGGGGGATGAGAGCATGCCAGTGTGCACTGCGGGGGAGGAGTGAGTGCCCGTGTGCACTGCGGGGTAGGAGGGTGTGCCAGTGTGCACTGTGGGGGAGGAGAGCATGCCAGTGTGCACTGCGGGGGAGCAGAGATGCCAGTGTGCACTGCTGGGGAGGAGAGAGTGCCTGTGTGCACTGTGGGGGAGGAGAGAGTGCCAGTGTGCACTGCGGGGTAGGAGGGAGTGCCAGTGTGCACTGTGGGTGAGGAGAGCATGCCAGTGTGCACTGCGGGGGAGGAGAGAGGGCCAGTGTGTATTGCGGAAGAGGAGAGAGTGCCAGTGTGCACTGTTGGGGAGGAGAGAGTGCCAGTATGCACTGCGGTGGATGAGAGAGTGCCAGTGTGCACTGCAGGGGAGGAGAGAGTGCCAGTGTGCACTACATTGGGGGGGAGAGTGTCAGTGTGCACTGCACGGGAGGAGGGAGTGCCGGAGTGCACTGCGGAGGAGCAGAGAGTTCCATTGTTCAATACGGGGGAAGACAGAGTGCCAGTGTGCACTGCAGTGGAGGAGAGAGTGCCAGTGTGATCTGTGGGGGAGGAGAGAGTGCCAGTGGGCACTGCCGGGTGTGGAGAGAGTGCCAGTGAGAACTGAGGTGGGGGAAAGTGTGCCAGTGTGCACTGCAGTGGGGGGGGGAGAGTGCCAGTGTGCACTGCAGAGGAGGAGAGAGTACCAGTGTGAACAGCAGTGGAGGAGAGAGTGCAAGTGTGCAATGCGGGGGAGGAGAGAGTGCCAGTGTGCACTTCGGGGGAGGAGAGACTGCCAGTGTGCATAGCAGTGGAGGAGAGAGTACTCGCTTGCACTGTTGGGGAGGAGAGTGTGCCAGTGTGCAGTGCGGGGGAGGAGAGAGTGCCAGTGTTCACTGCGGTGGAGGAGAGAGTGCCAGTGTGCACTGCAGGGTAGCAGGGAGTGCCAGTGTGCACTGTGGTGGAGGAGAGAGTGCCAGTGTACACTGCGGGGAGGAGAGAGTGCCAGTGTGTACTGTGGGGCAGAGAGAGAGCCAGTGTGCACTATGGGGGAGGAGAGAGTGCCAGTGTCCTCTGTCGGGGAGAGAGTGCCATTGCTCACTGTGGGTGTTGGGGAGAGTGCCAGAGTGCAATGCGGGGGAAGAGAGAGTGCCAGTGCGCACTGTGGGGGAGGAGAGTGTGACAGTGTGAAATGTGCTGTTGGAGAGAGTGCCAGTGTGCACTGCGGTGGGGGAGAGAGTGCCAGTGTGCACAGTGATGGAGGAGAGAGTGCTAGTGTGCACTGCGGGGGAGGACAGAGTACCAGTGTGCACTTCTGGCAGGAGAGAGTGCCAGCGTGCACTGCAGGGGAGGAGAGAGTGCCAGTGTGCACTGCAGTGGGGGAGAGAGTGTCAGTGTGCACTGTGGGGTGGGAGGAGAGAGTGCCAGTGAGCACTGCGGAGGAGGAGATGGTGCCAGTGTTCACTGTGGGAGAGGAGAGAGTGCCAGATGCACTGCGGGGAAGTAGCGAGTGCCAGTGTGCACTGCGGAGGAGGAGAGAGTGCCAGTGCACACTGTGAGGGTTGGTGAGAGTGCCAGTGTACACTGCAGGGAGGATAGAGTGTCAGTGTGCACTGCGGGGGAGGAGAGAGTGCCGGTGTGCACTGCAGTGTGGCAGAGAGTGCCAGTGTGCACTGTGGTGAGGACAGACAGCCAGTGTGCACTATGGGGGAGGAGAGAGTGCCAACGTGCACTGCAGGGAAGAAGAGAGTGCCAGTGTGCACTGCAGTGGGGGAGAGAGTGTCAGACTGCACTGCGCTGTGGGAGGAGAGAGTGTCAGTGTGCACTGCGGAGGAGGAAAGGGTGCCAGAGTGCTCTGCCAGAGAGGAGACAGTGCCAGAGTGCACTGCGGGGAAGGAGAGAGTGCCAGTGTGCACTGCGGAGGAGGAGAGAGTGCCAGTGCAAACGGTGGGTGAGGAGAGAGTGCCAGTGTGCACTGCCGGGGAGGAGAGCATGCCAGTGTGCACTGCGGGGGGCGGTTGCCAGTGTGCACTGTGGGAGGAGAGAGTGCCAGTTTGCACTGCCGGCGAGGAGAGAGTGCCAGTGTTCACTGTGGGGGAGGGGTTGCCAGTGCGCACTGCGGCGGAGGAGGGAGTGCCAGTGTGCACAGCATTGGGGGAGAGAGTCCTAGTTTGCACTGTGGTGGAGGAGAGACTGCCAGTTTGCACTGCGGGGGAGGAGAGAGTGCGAGTGTGCACTGGGGGAGGAGAGAGTGCCAGTGTGCACTGTGGGGGAGGAGGGAGTGCCAGTGTGGACTGCCGGGGAGGAGAGAGTGCCAGTGTGCACTGTGGGGGAGGAGAGAGTGCCAGTGTGCACTGCGGGGTAGGAGGGAGTGCTAGTGTACACTGTGGGGGAGGAGAGCGTGCCAGTGTGCACTGCGGGGGAGGAGAGAGTGCCAGTGTACACTACGGAGGATGAGAGAGAGCCAGTGTGCACTGTGGGGTAGGATGTAGTGCCAGTGTGTACTGTGCATGAGGAGAGCATGCCAGTGCTCACTGTGGGGGAGAGAGTTCCAGTATGCACTGTGGGGGAGGACAGTGTGCCAGTGCACACTGCCGGGTGTGCAGAGTGTGCCAGTGTGCACTGCGGAGGAGGAGAGACTGCCAGTGTGAACTGAGGTGGGAGAAAGTGTGCCAGTATGCACTGCAGGGGAGGAGATAGTGCCAGTGTGCACTGCAGTGGGGGAGAGAGTGCCAGTGTGCACTACAGAGGAGGAGAGAGTGCCAGTGTGAACTGCAGTGGAGGAGAGAGTGCCAGTGTGCAATGCTGGGGAGGAGAGAGTGCCAGTGTGCACTGTGGATGAGGAGAGAGTGCCAGTGTGCACTGCGGGGTAGGAGGGAGTGCTAGTGTACACTGTGGGGGAGGAGAGCATGCCAGTGTGCACTGCGGGGGGGGGAGAGGGTGCCAGTGTGCACTGCGGGTAGGAGGGAGTGCCAGTATGCACTGTGGGGGAGGAGAGCATGCCAGTGTGCACTGCGGGGGAGCAGAGATGCCAGTGTGCACTGCAGGGGAGGAGAGGGTGCCAGTGCACACTACAGTGGGGGGGAGAGTGTCAGTGTGCACTGCAGGGGAGGAGGGAGTGCCAGAGTGCACTGCGGAGGAGCAGAGAGTTCCATTGTTCACTACGGGGGAAGACAGCGTGCCAGTGTGCACTGCAGGGGAGGAGAGAGTGCAAGTGTGATCTGTGGGGGAGGAGAGAGTGCCAGTGGGCACTGCGGAGGAGGAGAGAGTGCTAGTGCACACTACGGGGGAGGAGAGCCTTTCAGTGTGCACTGCGGGGGAGGACAGAGTGCCAGGGTGCACTGCGGTGTTGGAGAGAGTGCCAGTGTGCACTGTGGGGGAGGAGAGAGAGCCAGTGTGCACTATGGGGGAGGAGAGAGTGCCAGCATGCACTGCAGGGGACGAGAGAGTGCCAGTGTGCACGGTGGGGCGGGAGGAGTGAGTGTCAGTGTGCACTGCGGAGGAGGAGAGTGTGCCAGTGTGCACTGTGCAAGAGGAGAGGGTGCCAGAGTGCACTGCGGGGAAGGGGAGAGTGCCAGTGTGCACTGCGGAGGAGGAGATAATGCCAGTGCACACTGTGGGGGTTGGAGAGAGTGCCAGTGTGCACTGCAGTGTGGGAGAGAGTGCCGGTGTGCACTGTGGGGGAGGAGAGAGAGCCAGTGGGCACCACGGGGAGGAGAGAGTGCCAGCATGTACTGCAGGGGAGGAGACAGTGCGAGCGTGCACTGGGGGAGGAGAGAGTGCCAGTGTGCACTGTGGGGGAGGAGGGAGTGCCAGTCTGCACTGCGAGGGAGGAGAGAGTGCCAGTGTGCACTGCAGGGTAGGAGGGAGTGCCAGTTTGCACTGTGGGGGAGGAGAGCATGCCAGTGTGCACTGAGGGGGAGGAGAGAGTGACAGTATGCACTACGACAGAGGAGAGAGAGCCAGTATGCACTGCGGGGTAGGATGGAGTGCCAGTGTGCACTGTGGGGGAGGAGAGCACGCCAGTGTGCATAGCAGTGGAGGAGAGAGTGCTAGTTTGCACTGTTGGGGAGGAGAGTGTGCCAGTGTGCACTGCGGGGGAGGAGAGAGTGCCAGTGCACACTGCCGGGTGTGGAGAGTGTGCCAGTGTGCACTGCGGAGGAGGAGAGAGTACCAGTGTGAACTGAGGTGGGGGAAAGTGTGCCAGTGTGCACTGCAGTGGGGGGGGAGTGCCAGTGTGCACTACAGAGGAGGAGAGAGTACCGGTGTGAACTGCAGTGGAGGAGAGAGTGCCAGTGTGCAATGCGGGGGAGGAGAGAGTGCCAGTGTGCACTGTGGGGGAGGAGAGACTGCCAGTGTGCATAGCAGTGGAGGAGAGAGTACTAGTTTGCACTGTTGGGGAGGAGAGTGTGCCAGTGTGCACTGCGGGGGAGGAGAGATTGCCAGTGTACACTGCGGGGAGGAGAGAGTGCCAGTGTGCACTGTGGGGCAGAGAGAGAGCCAGTGTGCACTGAAGGGGAGGAGAGAGTGCCAGTATGATCTGTGGGGGAGGAGAGAGTGCCAGTGGGCACTGCGGAGGAGGAGAGAGTGCTAGTGCACACTACGGGAGAGGAGAGCATTCCAGTGTGCACTGCGGTGGAGGAGAGAGTGCCAGGGTGCACTGCGGTGTTGGAGAGCGTGCCAGTGTGCACTGTGGGGGAGGAGAGAGAGCCAGTGTGCACTATGGGGGAGGAGAGAGTGCCAGCGTGCACTGCAGGGGACGAGAGAGTGCCAGTGTGCACTGCAGTGGCGTAGAGAGTGTCAGTGTGCACGGTGGGGCAGGAGGAGTGAGTACCAGTGTGCACTGCAGAGGAGGAGAGGGTGCCAGTGTGCACTGCGGGGAAGGAGAGAGTGCCAATGTGCACTGCGGAGGAGGAGAGAGTGCCAGTGCACGCTGTGGGGGTTGGAGAGAGTGCCAGTGTGCACTGCAGTGTGGGAGAGAGTGCCGGTGTGCACTGTGGGGGAGGAGAGAGAGCCAGTGTGCACTACAGGGGAGGAGAGAGTGCCAGCATGTACTGCAGGGGAGGAGACAGTGCGAGTGTGCACTGGGGGAGGAGAGAGTGCCAGTGTGCACTGTGGGGGAGGAGGGAGTGCCAGTCTGCACTGCGAGGGAGGAGAGAGTGCCAGTGTGCACTGCGGGGTAGGAGGGAGTGCCAGTTTGCACTGTGGGGGAGGAGAGCATGCCAGTGTGCACTGCAGGGGAGGAGAGAGTGACAGTATGCACTACGGCGGAGGAGAGAGAGCCAGTATGCACTGCGGGGTAGGATGGAGTGCCAGTGTGCACTGTGGGGGAGGATAGAGTGCCAGTGCACACTGCCGGGTTGTGGAGAGTGTGCCAGTGTGCACTGCGGAGGAGGAGAGAGTGCCAGTGTGAACTGAGGTGGGGGAAAGTGTGCCAGTGTGCACTGCCGTGGGGGAGAGAGTGCCACTGTGCACTACAGAGGTGGAGAGAGTACCAGTGTGAACTACAGTGGAGGAGAGAGTGCCAGTGTGCAATGCGGGGGAGGAGAGTGTGCCAGTGTGCACTGCGGGGGAGGAGAGACTGCCAGTGTGCATAGCACTGGAGGAGAGAGTACTAGTTTGCACTGTTGGGGAGGAGAGTGTGCCAGTGTACACTGCGGGGGAGGAGAGAGTGCCAGTGTGCACTGCAGGGTAGGAGGGAGAAAGTGCCAGTGTGCACTGTGGTGGAGGAGATAGTGCCAGTGTACACTGCGGGGAGGAGAGAGTGCCAGTGTGCACTGTGGGGCAGAGAGAGAGCCAGTGTGCACTATGGGGGAGGAGAGAGTGCCAGTGTGCTCTGTCGGGGAGAGAGTGCCATTGCTCTCTGTGGGTGTTGGAGAGAGTGCCAGAGTGCAATGTGGGGGAGGAGAGAGTGCCAGTGCACACTGCGGGGGAGGAGAGTGTGACAGTGTGAAATGTGCTGTTGGAGAGAGTGCCAGTGTGCACTGCGGCGGGGGAGAGAGTGCCAGTGTGCACAGTGGTGGAGGAGAGAGTGCTAGTGTGCACTGCGGGGGAGGACAGAGTACCAGTGTGCACTTCTGGCAGGAGAGAGTGCCAGCGTGCACTGCAGGGGAGGAGAGAGTGCCAGTGTGCACTGCAGTGGGGGAGAGAGTGTCATTTTACACTGTGGGGTGGGAGGAGAGAGTGCCAGTGAGCACTGCGGAGGAGGAGATGGTGCCAGTGTGCACTGTGGGAGAGGAGAGAGTGCCAGATGCACTTCGGGGAAGTAGCGAGTGCCAGTGTGCACTGCGGAGGAGGAGAGAGTGCCAGTGCACACTGTGAGGGTTGGTGAGAGTGCCAGTGTACACTGCAGGGAGGATAGAGTGTCAGTGTGCACTGCGGGGGAGGAGAGAGTGCCGGTGTGCACTGCAGTGTGGCAGAGAGTGCCAGTGTGCACTGTGGTGAGGACAGAGAGCCAGTGTGCACTTTGGGGGAGGAGAGAGTGCCAACGTGCACTGCAGGGAAGAAGAGAGTGCCAGTGTGCACTGCGCTGTGGGAGGAGAGAATGTCAGTGTGCACTGCGGAGGAGGAAAGGGTGCCAGTGTGCTCTGCCGGAGAGGAGACAGTGCCAGAGTGCACTGCGGGGAAGGAGAGAGTGCCAGTGTGCACTGTGGAGGAGGAAAGACTGCCAGTGTGAACTGAAGTGGGGGAAAGTGTGCCAGTGTGCACTGCAGTTGAGGAGATAGTGCCAGTGTACACTGCAGTGGGGGAGAGAGTGCCAGTGTGCACTACAGAGGAGGAGAGAATGCCAGTTTGAACTGCAGTGGAGGAGAGAGTGCCAGTGTGCAATGCTGGGGAGGAGAGAGTGCCAGTGTGCACTGCGGGGGCGGAGAGACTGCCAGTGTGCTCAGCAGTGGAGGAGAGAATACTAGTTTGCACTGTTGGGGAGGAGAGTTTGCCAGTGTTCACTGCGGGGGAGGAGAGAGTGCCAGTGTGCACTGTGGGCGAGGAGAGAGTGCCAGTGTGCACTGCGGTGAAGGAGGGAGTGCCAGTGTGCACTGCAGGGAGGAGAGTTTGCCAGTGTGCACTATGGTGGAGGAGGGAGTGCCAGTGTACACTGCGGGGAGGAGAGTGACAGTGTGAAAAGTGGTGGGGGAGAGAGTGCCAGTGTGCACTGCAGTGGGGGAGAGAGTGCCAGTGTGCACTACGGTGGGGGAGAGGGTGCCAGTGTGCACAGCGGTGGAGGAGAGAGTGCTAGTGAGCACTGCGGGGGAAGAGAGAGTACCAGTGCGCACTGTGGGGGAGGACAGAGTGCCAGTGTGCAATGTGGGGGAGGAGAGAGGGTCAGTGTGCACTGCAGAGGAGTAGAGAGTGCCAGTGTGCACTGCGGAGGAGAGAGTACCAGTGTGAACTGCAGGGGAGGAGTGAGTGCCAGTCTGCAATGTGGGGGAGGAGAACATGCCAGTGTGCACCGCAGGGGAGGAGAGAGTGCCAGTGTGCACTGCAAAGGAGGAGAGAGTGCCAGTGTGCACTGCTAGGGATGAGAGAGTGCCAGTGTGCACTGCAGGGGAGGAGAGAGCGCCAGTGCACACTACGTGGGGAGGAGAGAGTGCCAGCATGCACAGTGGAGGAGGAGAGAGTGCCAGTGTGCACTGCGGGAGATGAGGGACTGCCAGTATGCACTGTGGGGGAGAAGAGCGTGCCAGTGTGCACTGCGGGGAAGGATAGAGCGTCAGTCTGCACTGCGGAGGAGGAGAGAGTGCTAGTGCACACTGTGGGGAGGAGAGAGTGCCAGTGTGCACTGCGGGGGAGGAGAGAGTGCCACTGCACACTGCGGGGGAGGAAAGAGTGCCACTGTGCACTCCGTGGTGGAGAGAGTGCCAGTTTGCAATGCGGGGGAGGAGAGAGTGCCAGTGTGCACTGCGGGGGAGGAGAGAGTGCCAGAGTGCACTGCGGTGGGGGAGAGAGTGCCAGTGTAAACAGTGGTGGAGGAGAGAGAGCTAGTGTGCACTGCGGGGGAGGACAGAGTACTAGTGTGCACATCTGGCAGGAGAGAGTGCCAGTGTGCACTGCAGTGGGGGGGAGAGTGTCAGTGTGCACTGTGGGGTGGGAGGAGAGAGTGCCAGTGAGCACTGTGGAGGAGGAGATGGTGCCAGTGTGCAATGCGGGAGAGGAGAGAGTGCCAGAGAGCACTGCGGGGAACGAGAGAGTGACAGTGTGCACTGCAGTGTGGGAGAGAGTGCCAGTGTGCACTGTGGGGAGGAGAGAGAGCCAGTGTGCACTATGGGGGAGGAGAGAGTGCCAGCGTGCACTGCAGGGGAGAAGAGAGTGCCAGTGTGCACGGCAGTGGGGAAGAGAGTGTCAGTGTGCACAGCGCTGTGGGAGGAGAGAGTGTCAGTGCGCACTGTGCAGGCGGAGAGGGTGCCAGTGTGCACTGCTGGAGAGGAGAGAGTGCCAGAGTGCACAGCAGGGAAGGAGAGTGTGCCAGTGTACACTACGGAGGAGGAGAGAGAGCCAGTGTGCACTGCGGGGTAGGATGTAGTGCCAGTGTGCACTGTGCGGGAGGAGAGCATGCCAGTGCTCGCTGTGGGGGGAGAGAGTTCCAGTATGCACTGTGGGGGAGGACAGTGTGCCAGTGCACACTGCCGGGTGTGCAGAGTGTGCCAGTGTGCAGTGCGGAGGAGGAGAGACTGCCAGTGTGAACTGAGGTGGGGGAAAGTGTGCCAGTGTGCACTGCAGGGGAGGAGATAGTGCCAGTGTGCACTGCAGTGGGGGGGAGTGCCAGTGGGCAATACAGAGGAGGAGAGAGTGCCAGTGTGAACTGCAGTGGTGGAGAGAGTGCCAGTGTGCAATGCTGGGGAGAAGAGAGAGCCAGTGTGCACTGCGGGGGTGGAGAGACTGCCAGTGTGCACAGCAGTGGAGGAGAGAGTACTAGTTTGCACTGTTGGGGAGGAGAGTGTGCCAGTGTGCACTGCGGGGGAGAAGAGAGTGCCAGTGTGCACTGCGGTGGAGGAGAGAGTGCCAGTGTGCACTGCGGTGTAGGAGGGAGTGCCAGTGTGCACTGCGGGGAGGAGAGTTTGCCAGTGTGCACTGTGGTGGAGGAGGGAGTGCCAGTGTACACTGCGGGGAGGAGAGTGACAGTGTGAAAAGTGGTGGGGTAGAGAGTGCAAGTGTGCACTGCAGTGCGGGAGAGAGTGCCAGTGTGCACTACGGTGGGGGAGAGAGTGCCAGTGTGCACAGCGGTGGAGGAGAGAGTGCTTGTGAGCACTGTGGGGGAAGAGAGAGTACCAGTGCGCACTGTGGGGGAGGACAGAGTGCCAGTGTGCAATGTGGGGGAGGAGAGAGCGTCAGTGTGCACTGCAGAGGAGTAGAGAGTGCCAGTGTGCACTGCAGGGTAGGAGGGAGTGCCAGTGTGCACTGTGGGGGAGGAGAGCATGCCAGTGTGCACTGCGGGGGGGAGAGAGTGCCAGTATACACTGTGGGGGAGGATAGAGTGCCAGTGCACACTGCCGGGTGTGGAGAGTATGCCAGTGTGCACTGCGGAGGAGGAGAGAGTACCAGTGTGAACTGCAGGGGGGGAGAGAGTGGCAGTCTGCAATGCTTGGGAAGAGAGTATGCCAGTGTGCACTGCAGGGGAGGAGAGAGTGCCAGTGTGCACTGCAGAGGAGGAGAGATTGCCAGTGTGCACTGCTGGGGAGGAGAGAGTGCCAGTGTGCATTGCGGAGGAGGAGAGAGCACCACTGCACACTGCGTGGGGAGGAGAGAGTGCCAGTGTGCACTGCGGAGGGGGAGAGAGTGCCAGTGCGAGCTGTGGTGGGGGAGTGAGTGCCAGTGTGCACTGCCGGGGAGGAGGGAGTGCCAGTGTGCCCTCCGGGGAGGTGAGATTTGCAGTGTGCACTGTGGGGGACGATAGAGTGCCAGTGTGCACTGCAGGGGAGTAGGGAGTGCCAGTGCGCACTGCGGGGGAGGAGAGAGTGCCAGTGTGCACTGCGGGGGAGGAGCAAGTGCCAGTGTGCACTGCGGAGGAGGAGAGAGTGCCAGTGCACACTGTGGGGGAGGAGAGAGTGCCAGTTTGCACTGCGGGGGAGGAGAGAGTGACAGTGTGAAATGTGGTGGGGGAGAGAGTGCAAGTGTGCACTGCAGTGGGGGAGAGAGTGCCAGTGTGCACAGTGGTGGAGGAGAGAGTGCTAGTGTGCAATGTGGGGGAGGAGAGAGTGTCAGTGTGCACTGCAGAGGAGTAGAGAGTGCCAGTGTGCACTGCAGAGGAGAGAGTACCAGTGTGAACTGCAGGGGAGGAGGGAGTGCCAGTCTGCAATGCGGGGGAGGAGAACGTGCCAGTGTGCACTGCAGGGGATGAGAGAGTGCCAGTATGCACTGCAGAGGAGGAGAGAGTGCCAGTGTGCACTGCTGGGGATGAGAGAGTGCCAGTGTGCACTGTGGGGGAGGAGAGCGCGCCAGTGCACAATGCGTGGGGAGGAGAGAATGCCAGCTTGCACAGCAGAGGAGGAGAGAGTGCCAGTGTGGACTGCGGGAGATGCGGGACTGCCAGTATGCACTGTGGGGGTGGAGAGCATGCCAGTGTGCACAGCAGGGAAGGAGAGAGCATTAGTATGCACTGCGGAGGAGGAGAGAGTGCCAGTGCACACTGTGGGGGAGGAGCGAGTGCCAGTGAGCACTGCGGGGGAGGAGAGAGTGCCAGTGTGCACAGCGGGGGAGGAGAGAGTGCCACTGTGCACTGCGGGGTGGAGAGAGTGCCAGTTTGCACAACGGTGGGTGAGAGAGTGCCAGTGTGCACAGCGGTGGAGGGGAGATTGCTGGTGAGCACTGCGGGGAAAGAGAGAGCACCAGTGTGCACTGTGGGGGAGGACAGAGTGCCAGTGTGCACTGTGGGGGAGGAGTGAGTGTCAGTGTGCACTGCAGAGAAGAGAGCACCAGTGTGCACTGTGGGGGAGGACAGAGTGCCAGTATGTACTGTGGGGGAGGAGAGAGTGTCAGTGTGCACTGCAGAGAAGAGAGCGTGCCAGTGTGCACTGCGGAGTAGGAGAGCATACCAGTGTGAATGGAAGGGGAGGAGCGATTGCCAGTGTGCACTGCAGGGGAGGAGAGAGTGCCAGTGCGCACTGTGGAGGAGGAGAGAGCGCCAGTGCACACTGCATGGGGAGGAGAGAGTGCCAGTGTGCACTGCGGAGGGGGTGAGAGTGCCAGTGTGAGCTGTGGTGGGGGAGAGAGTGCCACTGTGCACTGCAGTGAGGGAGAGAGTGCCAGTATGCATTGTGGTGAGGGACAGAGTGCAAGTGTGCACAGCGGTGGAGGAGAGGAGGCTAGTATGTACTGTGGGGGAGGAGAGAGTGCCAGTGTGCACTGCTGGGGAGGAGCGAGTGCCAGTGTTCAATGTGGGGGAGGAGAAAGTGCCAGTGTGCACTACAGGGGAGGAGAGAGTGCGAGTGTGCACTGCGGAGGAGCAGAGAGTGCCAGTGTGCAATGCGAGGGATGAGTGAGTGCCAGTGTGCACTGCAGGTGAGGAGAGAGTGCCAGTGTGCACTGCGGGGAGGGGGGAGTGCCAGTGTGCCCTCCGGGGGAGGTGAGATTGGCAGTGTGTACTGTGGGGGAGGATAGAGTGCCAGTGTGCACTGCAGGGGAGGAGAGAGTGCCAGTGCGCACTGCGGGGGAGGAGAGAGTGCCAGTGTGCACTGCGGTGGAGGAGCGAGTGCCAGTGTGCACTGTTGGGGGGGAGGGAGTGTGAGTGTGCACTGGGGGGAGGAGAGAGTGCCAGTGTGCATTGTGGGTTAGGAGGGAGTGCCAGTGTGCACTGGGGGGAGGAGAGAGTGCTAGTGTGCACTGTTGGGGAGGAATGAGTGCCAGTGTACACTGCATGGAGGAGAGACTGCCAGTGTGCACTGTGGGGCAGGAGAGACTGCCAGTGTGCACAGTGGTGGAGGAGAGAGTGCCAGTGTGCACTGCGGGGGAGGAGAGAGTGTCAGTGTGCACTGCGGGGGAATAGAGAGTGCCAGTGCACACTGCGGGGGAGGAGAGAGTGCCAGTGTGCACTGCAGGGGAGGACAGAGTGCCAATGTGCACTGTGGGGGAGGAGAGAGTGCCAGTGTGCACTGTGGGGGAGGAGAGAGTGCCAGTTTGCACTGCGGGGGAGGAGAGAATGACTGTGAAATGTGGTGGGGGCGAGAGTGCAAGTGTGCACTGCAGTGGGGGAGAGAGTGTCAGTGTGCACTACGGTGGGGGAGAGAGTGCCAGTGTGCACAGCGGTGGAGGAGAGAGTGCTAGTGTGCACTGCGGGGGAAGAGAGAGTACAAGTGTGCACTGTGGGGGAGGACAGAGTGCCAGTGTGCAACGTGGGGGAGGAGATAGTGTCAGTGTGCACTGCAGAGGAGTAGAGAGTGCCAGTGTGCACTGCAGAGGAGAGAGTACCAGTGTGAACTGCAGGGGAGGAGAGAGTGCCAGTCTGCAATGCGGGGGAGGAGAACGTGCCAGTGTGCACCGCAGGGGATGAGAGAGTGCCAGTGTGCACTGTGGAGGAGGAGAGAGTGCCAGTGTGCACTGCTGGGGATGAGAGAGTGCCAGTGTGCACTGCGGGGGAGGAGAGCGCGCCAGTGCACAATGCGTGGGGAGGAGAGAGTGCCAGCGTGCACAGCGGAGGAGGGGAGAGTGCCAGTCTGCACTGCGTGAGATTAGGGACTGCCAGTATGCACTGTGGGGGAGGAGAGCACGCCGGTGTGCACTGCAGGGAAGGAGAGAGCATCATTGTGCACTGCGGAGGGGGAGAGAGTGCCAGTGCTCACTGTGGGGCAGAGAGAGAGCCAGTGTGAACTATGGGGGAGGAGAGAGTTCCAGTGTGCACGGCAGGAGAGAAGCGAGTGCCAGTGTGCACTGCAGTGGGGGAGAGAGCGTCAGTGTGCACTGCACTGTGGGAGGAGAGAGTATCAGTTTGCACTGTGGAGGAGGAGATGGTGCCAGGGTGCACTGTGGGAGAGGAGGGTGTGCCAGAGTGCACTGCGGGGAAGGAGAGAGTGCCAGTGGGCACTGCAGGGGAGCAGAGGGTGCCAGTGTGCACTGCGGAGGAGGAGACAGTGCCAGTGTGCACTGCTGGGGAGGAGAGAGTTCCAGTGTGCACTGCGGGGGAGGAGAGAGCGCCAGTGTGCACTGTGGGGGAGGAGAGAGTGCCAGTGTGAAAGGTGGTGCGGGAGAGAGTGCCAGTGTGAACTGCAGTGTGGGAGAGAGTGCCAGTCCGCACTGCCGTGGGGGAGAGTTTGCCAGTGGGCACTGCACTGAATGAGAGAGTGCTAGTGTGCACTGCAGGGGAGGAGAGAGTGCCAGTGTGCACTGTGGGGTAGGAGTGAGTGCCAGTGTGCACTGAGGGGGTGGAGAGAGTGCCAGTGTGCATTACGAGGGAGGAGAGAGTGCCAGTGTGCACTGCGGTGGGGGAGAGAGTGCCAGTTTGCACTGTGGGGGAGGAGAGAGAGCCAGTGTGCACTATGGGGGAGGAGAGAGTGCCAGCATGCACTGCAGGGGAGGAGAGAGTGCCAGTGCGCACTACAGTGGGGGGGAGAGTGTCAGTGTGCACTGCAGGGGAGGAGAGAGTGCCAGAGTGCACTGCGGAGGAACAGAGATCTCCATTGTTCATGACGGGGGAAGACAGAGTGCCAGTGTGCACTGCAGGGGAGGAGAGAGTGCCAGTGTGATCTGTGGGGGAGGAGAGAGTGCCAGTGTGCACTGCGGAGGAGGAGAGAGTGCTAGTGCGCACTACGGTGGAGGAGAGCCTTTCAGTGTGCACTGCGGGGGAGGATAGAGTACCAGGGTGCACTGCAGTGTTGGAGAGAGTGCCAGTGTGCCCTGTGGGGGAGGAGAGAGAGCCAGTGTGCACTATGGGGGAGGAGGGAGTGCCAGCGTGCACTGCAGGGGATGAGAGAGTGCCAGTGTGCACTGCAGTGGCGTAGAGAGTGTCAGTGTGCACTGTGGGGCGGGAGGAGAGAGTTCCAGTGTGCACTGTGGAGGAGGAGAGGGTGCCAGTGTGCACTGTGCGAGAGGAGAGAGTGCCAGAGAGCACTGCAGGGAAGGAGAGAGTGCCAGTGTGCACTGCGGAGGAGGAGAGAGTGCCAGTGCACACTGTGGGGGTTGGAGAGAGTGCCAGTGTGCACTTCAGTGTGGGAGAGCGTGCCAGTGTGCACTGTGGGGGAGGAGGGAGAGCCAGTGTGCATTATGGGGGAGGAGAGAGTGCCAGCATGTACTGCAGGGGAGGAGAGAGTGCCAGTGCGCACTGCAGTGGTGTAGAGAGTGTCAGTGTGCACTGTGGGGCGGGAGGAAAGTGTGCCAGTGTGTACTGCGGAGGAGGAGAGGGTGCCAGTGTGCACTGTGGGAGAGGAGAGAGTGCCAGAGTGCACTGCGGGGAAGGAGAGATGGCCAGTGTGCAATGCGGAGGAGGAGAGAGTGCCAGTGCACACTGTGGGGGTTGGAGAGAGTGCCAGTGTGCACTGCAGTGTGGGAGAGAGTGCCCGTGTGCACTGCGGGAGAGGAGGGAGTGCCAGTGTGCACTGCGGGGGAGGAGAGAGTGCCAGTGTGCACTGCAGAGGAGAGAGTACCAGTGTGAACTGCAGGGGAGGAGAGAGTGCCAGTCTGCAATGCGGGGCAGGAGAACGTGCCAGTGTGCACCGCAGGGGATGAGAGAGTGCCAGTGTGCACTGTGGAGGAGGAGAGAGTGCCAGTGTGCACTGCTGGGGATGAGAGAATGCCAGTGTGCACTGCGGGGCAGGAGAGCGCGCCAGTGCACAATGCGTGGGGAGGAGAGAGTGCCAGCATGCACAGCGGAGGAGGAGAGAGCGCCAGTGTGCACTGCATGAGATTAGGGACTGCCAGTATGCACTGCGGGGGAGGAGAGCATGCCAGTGAACACTGCAGGGAAGGAGAGAGCATCATTGTGCACTGCGGAGGAGGAGAGAGTGCCAGTGCACACTGTGGGGCAGAGAGAAAGCCAGTGTGAACTATGGGGTAAGGAGAGAGTTCCAGTGAACACGGCAGGAGAGAAGCGAGTGCCAGTGTGCACTGCAGTGGGGGAGAGAGCATCAGTGTGCACTGCGCTGTGGGAGGAGAGAGTATCAGTTTGCACTGTGGAGGAGGAGACGGTGCCAGGGTGCACTGTGGGAGAGGAGGGTGTGCCAGAGTGCACTGCGGGGAAGGAGAGAGTGCCAGTGGGCACTGCAGGGGAGCAGAGGGTGCCAGTGTGCACTGCGGAGGAGGAGACAGTGCCAGTGTGCACTGCTGGGGAGGAGAGAGTTCCAGTGTGCACTGCGGGGGAGGGGAGAGCGCCAGTGTGCACTGTGGGGGAGGAGAGAGTGCCAGTGTGAAAGGTGGTGCGGGAGAGAGTGCCAGTGTGAACTGCAGTGCGGGAGAGAGTGCCAGTCCACACTGCCGTGGGGGAGAGTTTGCCAGTGTGCACTGCACTGAATGAGAGAGTGCTAGTGTGCACTGCAGGGGAGGAGAGAGTGCCAGTGTGCACTGTGGGGTAGGAGTGAATGCCAGTGTGCACTGAGGGGGTGGAGAGAGTGCCAGTGTGCATTACGAGGGAGGAGAGAGTGCCAGTGTGCACTGCGGTGGGGGAGAGAGTGCCAGTTTGCACTGTGGGGGAGGAGAGAGGGCCAGTGTGCACTATGGGGGAGGAGAGAGTGCCAGCATGCACTGCAGGGGAGGAGAGAGTGCCAGTGCGCACTACAGTGGGGGGGGAGAGTGTCAGTGTGCACTGCAGGGGAGGAGAGAGTGCCAGAGTGCACTGCGGAGGAACAGAGATCTCCATTGTTCATGACGGGGGAAGACAGAGTGCCAGTGTGCACTGCAGGGGAGGAGAGAGTGCCAGTGTGATCTGTGGGGGAGGAGAGAGTGCCAGTGGGCACTGCGGAGGAGGAGAGAGTGCTAGTGCGCACTACGGTGGAGGAGAGCCTTTCAGTGTGCACTGCGGGGGAGGATAGAGTGCCAGGGTGCACTGCAGTGTTGGAGAGAGTGCCAGTGTGCGGTGTGGGGGGAGGAGAGAGAGCCAGTGTGCACTATGGGGGAGGAGAGAGTGCCAGCGTGCACTGCAGGGGACGAGAGAGTGCCAGTGTGCACTGCAGTGGTGTAGAGAGTGTCAGTGTGCACTGTGGGGCGGGAGGAGAGAGTGCCAGTGTGCACTGTGGAGGAGGAGAGGGTGCCAGTGTGCACTGTGCGAGAGGAGAGAGTGCCAGAGTGCACTGCAGGGAAGGAGAGAGTGCCAGTGTGCACTGCGGAGGAGGAGAGAGTGCCAGTGCACACTGTGGGGGTTGGAGAGAGTGCCAGTGTGCACTTCAGTGTGGGAGAGCGTGCCAGTGTGCACTGTGCGGGAGGAGGGAGAGCCAGTGTGCATTACGGGGGAGGAGAGAGTGCCAGCATGTACTGCAGGGGAGGAGAGAGTGCCAGTGCACACTGCAGTGGTGTAGAGAGTGTCAGTGTGCACTGTGGGGCAGGAGGAAAGTGTGCCAGTGTGTACTGCGGAGGAGGAGAGAGTGCCAGAGTGCACTGCGGGGAAGGAGAGAGGGTCAGTGTGCAATGCGGAGGAGGAGAGAGTGCCAGTGCACACTGTGGGGGTTGGAGAGAGTGCCAGTGTGCACTGCAGTGTGGGAGAGAGTGCCAGTGTGCACTGCAGGGGAGGAGGGAGTGCCAGTGCGCACTGCGGGGGAGGAGAGAGTGCCAGTGTGCACTGTGGGGGATGAGGGAGTGCCAGTGTGCACTGCGGGGGAAGAGAGAGTGCCAGTGTGCACTGCGGGGTAGGAGGGAGTGCCAGTTTGCACTGTGGGGGAGGAGAGCATGCCAGTGTGCACTGCGGGGGAGGAGAGAGTGACAGTATGCACTATGGCGGAGGAGAGAGAGCCAGTGTGCACTGCGGGGTAGGATGGATTGCCAGTGTGCACTGTGGGGGAGGAGAGCGTGCCAGTGTGCATAGCAGTGGAGGAGAGAGTACTAGTTTGCACTGTTGGGGAGGAGAGTGTGCCAGTGTGCACTGCGGGGAAAGGGCGAGTGCCAGTGCACACTGCCGGGTGTGGAGAGTGTGCCAGTGTGCACTGCGGAGGAGGAGAGAGTGCCAGTGTGAACTGACGTGGGGGAAAGTTTGCCAGTGTGCACTGCAGGGTAGGAGGGAGTGCCAGTGTGCACTGGGGGAGGAGAGATTGCCAGTGTGCACTGTGGTGGAGGAGAGGGTGCCAGTGTACACTGCGGGGAGGAGAGAGTGCCAGTGTGCACAGTGGGGCAGAGAGAGAGCCAGTGTGCACTATGGGGGAGGAGAGATTGCCAGTGTGCTCTGTCGGGGAGAGAGTGCCATTGCTCTCTGTGGGTCTTGGAGAGAGTGCCAGAGTGCAATGCGGGGGAGGAGAGAGTGCCAGTTTGCACTGCAGGGGAGGAGAGAGTGCGAGTGTGCACTGGGGGAGGAGAGAGTGCCAGTGTGCACTATGGGGGAGGAGGGAGTGCCAGTATGCACTGCGGGGGAGGAGAGAGTGCCAGTGTGCAGTGCGGGGGAGGAGAGAGTGCCAGTGTGCTCTGCGGGGTAGGAGGGAGTGCCAGTGTGCACTCTGGGGGAGGAGAGCGTGCCAGTGTGCACTGCAGGGGAGGAGAGAGTGTCAGTGTGCACTGCGGAGGAGGAGAGAGAGCCAGTGTGCACTGCGGGGTAGGATGGAGTGCCAGTGTGCACTGTGGGGGATGAGAGCATGCCAGTGCTCACTGTGGGGGGAGAGAGTTCCAGTGTGCACTGTGGGGGCGGACAATGTGCCAGTGCTCACTGCAGTGTGTGCAGAGTGTGCCAGTGTGCACTGCGGAGGAGGAGAGAGTGCTAGTGTGAACTGAGGTGGGGGAAAGTGTGCCAGTTTGCACTGCAGGGGAGGAGAGAGTGCCAGTGTGCACTGCAGTGGGGGAGAGAGTGCCAGTGTGCACTACAGAGGAGGAGAGTGTACCAGTGTGAACTGCAGTGGAGGAGAGAGTGCCAGTGTGCAATGCGGGGGAGGAGAGAGTGCCAGTGTGCACTGCGGGGGAGGAGAGACTGCCAGTGCGCACTGCAGGGGAGGAGAGACTGCCAGTGTGCACTGCGGGGGAGGAGGGAGTGCCAGTGTGCACTGTGGTGTAGGAGGGAGTGCCAGTGTGCACTGCGGGGAGGAGAGTTTGCCAGTGTGCACTGTGGTGGAGGAGGGAGGGCCAGTGTACACTGTGGGGAGGAGAGTGGCAGTGCAAAATGTGGTGGGGGAGAGAGTGAAAGTGTGCACTGCAGTGGGGGGAGAGTGCCAGTGTGCACTACGGTGGGGGAGAGAGTGCCAGTATGCACAGCGGTGGAGGAGAGAGTGCTAGTGAGCATTGCGTGGGATGATAGAGTACTAGTGCGCACTGTGGGGGATGACAGAGTGCCAGTGTGCAATGCAGGGGAGGAGAACGTGCCAGTGTGCACCGCAGGGGAGGAGAGAGTGCCAGTGTGCACTGCAAAGGAGGAGAGAGTGCCAGTGTGCACTGCTAGGGATGAGAGAGTGCCAGTGTGCACTGCGGGTGAGGAGAGGGCACCAGTGCGCACTGCGTGGGGAGGAGAGAGTGCCAGCATGCACAACGGAGGAGGAGAGAGTGCCAGTGTGCACTGCGGGAGATGAGGGTCTGCCAGTATGCACTGTGCAGGAGGAGAGCATGCCAGTGTGCACTGCAGGGAAGGAGAGAGCATCAGTCTGCACTGCAGAGGAGGAGAGAGTGCCAGTGCACACTGTGGGGGAGGAGAGAGTGCAAGTGTGCACTGCGGGGGAGGAGAGAGTGCCACTGCGCACTGCGGGGGAGGAGAGAGTGCCACTGTGCACTCCGTGGTGGAGAGAGTGCCAGTTTGCAATGCGGGGGAGGAGAGAGTGCCAGTGTGCACTGCGGAGGAGGAGAGAGTGCCAGAGTGCACTGCGGTGGGGGAGAGAGTGCCAGTGTGCACAGTGGTGGAGGAGAGAGTGCTAGAGTGCACTGCGGGGGAGGAGAGAGTGCCAGAGTGCACTACTGTGGGGGAGAGAGTGCCAGTGTGCACAGTGGTGGAGGAGAGAGTGCTAGAGTGCACTGCGGGGGAGGAGAGAGTGCCAGAGTGCACTGTGGTGGGGGAGAGAGTGCCAGTGTGCACTACTGTGGGTGAGAAAGTGCCAGTCTGCACAGCGGTGGAGGGGAGAGTGCTGGTGAGCACTGCGGGGGAAGAGAGAGTACCAGTGTGAACTGCAGGGGAGGAGCGAGTGGCAGTCTGCAATGTTTGGGAGGAGAGCATGCCAGTGTGCACTGCAGGGGAGGAGAGAGTGCCAGTGTGCACTGCGGAGGAGGAGAGATTGCCAGTGTGCACTGCTGGGGAGGAGAGAGTGCCAGTGTGCACTGCGGAGGAGGAGAGAGCGCCAGTGCACACTGCATGGGGAGGAGAGAGTGCCAGTGTGCACTGCGGAGAGGAAGAGAGTGCCAGTGTGAGCTCTGGTGGGGGAGAGAGTGCCAGTGTTCACTGCAGTGAGGGAGAGAGTGCCAGTGTGCACTGCAGTGAGGGAGAGAGTGCAAGTGTGCACAGCGGTGGAGGAGAGGAGGCTAGTATGTACTGCGAGGGAGGAGAGAGTGCCAGTGTGCACTGCTGGGGAGGAGTGAGTGCCAGTGTTCACTGTGGGGGAGGAGAAAGTGCCAGTGCGCACTACGGGGGAGGAGAGAGTGCCAGTGTGCACTGCGGAGGAGGAGAGGAGGCTAGTATGTACTGCGAGGGAGGAGAGAGTGCCAGTGTGCACTGCTGGGGAGGAGTGAGTGCCAGTGTTCACTGTGGGGGAGGAGAAAGTGCCAGTGCGCACTACGGGGGAGGAGAGAGTGCCAGTGTGCACTGCGGAGGAGGAGAGAGTGCCAGTGTGCAATGCGGGGGATGAGTGAGTGCCAGTGTGCACTGCAGGTGAGGAGAGAGTGCCAGTGTGCACTGCGGGGAAGGGGAGAGTGCCATGGAGCACTGCCAGGGAGGAGGGAGTGCCAGTGTGCCCTCCGGGGGAGGTGAGATTGTCAGTGTGCACTGTGGGGGAGGATAGAGTGCCAGTCTGCACTGCAGGGGAGTAGAGAGTGCCAGTCCGCACTGCGGGGGAGGAGAGAGTGCCAGTGTGCACTGCAGGGGAGGAGCGAGTGCCAGTGTGCATTGCGGAGGAGGAGAGAGTGCCAGTGCACACTGTGGGGGAGGAGAGACTGCCAGTGCGCACTGCGGGGGAGGAGAGAGTGACAGTGTGAAATGTGGTGGGGGAGAGAGTGCAAGTGTGCACTGCAGTGGGGGAGAGAGTGTCAGTGTGCACAACGGTGGGGGAGAGAGTGCCAGCGTGCACAGCGGTGGAGGAGAGAGTGCTAGTGTGCACTGCGGGGGAAGAGAGAGTACCAGTGTGCACTGTGGGGGAGGACAGAGTGCCAGTGTGTAATGTGGGGGAGGAGAGAGTGTCAGTGTGCACTGCAGAGGAGTAGAGTGTCCCAGTGTGCACTGCAGAGGAGAGAGTACCAGTGTGAACTGCAGGGGAGGAGAGAGTGCCAGTCTGCAATGCGGGGGAGGAGAATGTGCCAGTGTGCACCGCAGGGGCAGAGAGAGTGCCAGTGTGCACTGCGGAGGAGGAGAGAGTGCCAGTGTGCACTGCGGGGGATGAGAGAGTGCCAGTGTGCACTGCGGGGGAAGAGAGTGCACCAGTGCACAATGCGTGGGGAGGAGGGAGAGCCAGCGTGCACAGCGGAGGAGGAGAGAGTGCCAGTGTGCACTGCGGGAGATGCGGGACTGCCAGTATGCACTGTGGGGGAGGACAGCATGCCAGTGTGCACTGCAGGGAAGGAGAGAGCATTAGTGTGCACTGCAGAGGGGGAGAGAGTGCCAGTGCACACTGTGGGGGAGGAGATTGTGCCAGTGTGCACTGCGGGGAGGAGAGAGTGCCAGTGTGCACTGCGGGGGAGGAGAGAGTGCCAGTGAGCACTCCGGGGTGGAGAGAGTGCCAGTTTGCAATGCGGGGGAGGAGAGAGTGCCAGTGTGCACTGCGGGGGAGGAGAGAGTGACAGTGTGAAATGTGGTGGGGGAGAGAGTGCCAGTGTGCACAGCAGTGGGGGAGAGAGTGCCAGTTTGCACAACGGTGGGTGAGAGAGTGCCAGTGTGCACAGCGGTGGAGGGGAGAGTGCTGGTGAGCACTGCAGGGGAAGAAAGAGTACCAGTGTGCACTGTGGAGGAGGACAGAGTGCCAGTGTGCACTGTGAGGGAGGAGGGAGTGTCAGTGTGCACTGCAGAGGAGGAGAGCATGCCAGTGTGCACTGCGGAGGAGGAGAGATTACCAGTGTGAACTGCAGGGGAGGAGAGATTGCCAGTGTGCACTGCTGGGGAGGAGAGAGTGCCAGTGTGCACTGTGGAGGAGGAGAGAGCGCCAGTGCACACTGCATGGGGAGGAGAGAGTGCCAGTGTGAGCTGTGGTGGGGGAGAGAGTGCAAGTGTGCACATCGGTGGAGGAGAGGAGGCTAGTATGTACTGTGGGGGAGGAGCGAGTGCCAGTGTGCACTGTTGGGGGGGAGGGAGTGCGAGTGGGCATTGTGAGAGGGGGAGGGGGTGCCAGTGTGCACAGTGGGGGAGAGGAGAATGCCAATGTGCACTGTGGGGAAGGAGAGAGTGCTAGTGTGCACTGCAGGGGTGGAGAGTGTGCCAGTGTGCACTGTGGGTTCGGAGGGAGTGCCAGTGTGCACCGTTGGGGAGGAATGAGTGCCAGTGTACACTGCAGGGAGGAGAGACTGCCAGTGTGCACTGCGGGGGAGGAGAGAGTGCCAGTGTGCACTGCGGGGGGTGGGAGTGCCAGTGTGCACTGTGGGGGAGGAGAGACTGCCAGTGTGCACAGTGGTGGAGGAGAGAGTGCCAGTGTGCACTGCGGGGGAGGAGAGAGTGCCAGCATGCACTGGGGGGAGGAGAGAGTGTCAGTGTGCACTGCGGGAAATAGAGAGTGCCAGTGCACACTGCGGGGGAGGAGAGAGTGCCAGTGTGCGCTGCAGGTGAGGAGAGACTGCCAGTGTGCACTGTGGGGGAGGAGAGAGTGCCAGTATGCACTGCGGGGGAGGAGAGAGTGACAGTGTGAAATGTGGTGGGGGAGAGAGTGCAAGTGTGCACTGCATTGGTGGAGAGAGTGTCAGTGTGCACTACGGTGGGGGAGAGAGTGCCAGTGTGCACAGCGGTGGAGGAGAGAGTGCTAGTGTGCACTGCGGGGGAAGAGAGAGTACCAGTGTGCACTGTGGGGGAGGACAGAGTGCCAGTGTGCAATGTGGGGGAGGAGAGAGTGTCAGTGTGCACTGCAGAGGAGTAGAGAGTGCCAGTGTGCACTGCAGAGGAGAGAGTACCAGTGTGAACTGCAGGGGAGGAGAGAGTGCCAGTCTGCAATGCGGGGGAGGAGAACGTGCCAGTGTGCACTGCAGGGGATGAGAGAGTGCCAGTGTGCACTGCGGAGGAGGAGAGAGTGCCAGTGTGCACTGCTGGGGATGAGAGAGTGCCAGTGTGCACTGCGGGGGAGGAGAGCACGCCAGTGCACAATGCGTGGGGAGGAGAGAGTGCCAGCATGCACAGTGGAGGAGGAGAGAGTGCCAGTGTGCACTGTGGGAGATGAGGGACTGCCAGTGTGCACTGTGGGGGAGGAGAGCATGCCAGTGTGCACTGCAGGGAATGAGAGAGCATCAGTGTGCACTGCGGAGGAGGAGGGAGTGCCAGTGCACACTGTGGGGGAGGAGAGACTGCCAGTGTGCACTGCTGGGGAGGAGCGAGTGCCAGTGTTCACTGTGGGGGAGGAGAAAGTACCAGTGTGCACTACGGGGGAGGAGAGAGTGCCAGTGTGCACTGCGGGGAAGGGGAGAGTGCCACGGAGCACTGCCGGGGAGGAGGGAGTGCCAGTGTGCCCTCCGGGGGAGGTCAGATTGGCAGTGTGTACTGTGGGGGAGAATACAGTGCCGGTTTGCACTGCAGGGGAGGAGAGAGTGCCAGTGCGCACTGCGGGGGAGGAGAGAGTTCCAGTGTGCACTGCTGGGGAGGAGCGAGTGCCAGTGTGCACTGTTGGGGGGGAGGGAGTGTGAGTGTGCACTGTGAGGGGGGAGGGGTGACAGTGTGCACAGTGGGGGAGGGGAGAATGCCAGAGTGCACTGTGGGGAAGGAGAGAGTGCTAGTTTGCACTGCGGGGGTGGAGAGTGTGCCAGTGTGCACTGTGGGTTAGGAGGGAGTGCCAGTGTGCACTGTGGGGGAGGAGAGCATGCCAGTGTGCACTGCAGGGAAGGAGAGAGCATTAGTGTGCACTGCGGAGGGGGAGAGAGTGCCAGTGCACACTGTGGGGGAGGAGAGTGTGCCAGTGTGCACTGCGGGGAGGAGAGAGTGCCAGTGTGCACTGTGGGGGAGGAGAGAGGGCCAGTGTGCACTCCGGGGTGGAGAGAGTGCCAGTTTGCAAAGCAGGGGAGGAGAGAGTGACAGTGTGAAATGTGGTGGGGGAGAGAGTGCCAGTTTGCACAACCGTGGGTGAGAGAGTGCCAGTGTGCACAGCGGTTGAGGGGAGAGTGCTGGTGATCACTGCAGGGGAAGAGAGAGTACCAGTGTGCACTGCGGGGGAGGACAGAGTGCCAGTGTGCACTGTGGGGGAGGAGGGAGTGTCAGTGTGCACTGCAGAGGAGGAGAGCATGCCAGTGTGCACTGCAGAGGAGGAGAGCATGCCAGTGTGCACTGCGGAGGAGGAGGGAGTACCAGTGTGAACTACAGGGGAGGAGAGATTGCCAGTGTGCACTGCTGGGGAGAAGAGAGTGCCAGTATGCACTGCAGTGAGGGAGAGAGTGCCAGTATGCACTGCGGTGAGGGAGAGAGTGCCAGTGTGCACAGCGGTGGAGGAGAGGAGGCTAGTATGTACTGTGGGGGAGGAGAGAGTGCCAGTGTGAGCTGTGGTGGGGGAGAGAGTGCCAGTGTTCACTGTGGTGAGGGAGAGAGTGCCAGTATGCACTGCGGTGGAGGAGAGAGTGCAAGTGTGCACAGCGGTGGAGGAGAGGAGGCTAGTATGTACTGTGGGGGAGGAGAGAGTGCCAGTGTGCACTGCTGGGGAGGAGCGAGTGCCAGTGTTCACTGTGGGGGAGGAGAAAGTACCAGTGTGCACTACGGGGGAGGAGAGAGTGCCAGTGAGCACTGCGGAGGAGGAGAGAGTGCCAGTGTGCAATGCAGGGGATGAGTGATTGCCAGTGTGCACTGCAGGTGAGGAGAGAGTGCCAGTGTGCACTGTGGGGAAGGGGAGAGTGCCACGGAGCACTGCCGGGGAGGAGGGAGTGCCAGTGTGCCCTCCGGGGGAGGTCAGATTGGCAGTGTGTACTGTGGGGGAGAATAGAGTGCCAGTGTGCACTGCAGGGGAGGAGAGAGTGCCAGTGCGCACTGCGGGGGAGGAGAGTGTTCCAGTGTGCACTGCGGGGGAGGAGCGAGTGCCAGTGTGCACTGTTTGGGGGGAGGGAGTGCGAGTGTGCACTGTGAGGGGGAGAGGGGGTGACAGTGTGCACAGTGGGGGAGGGGAGAATGCCAGTGTGCACTGTGGGGAAGGAGAGAGTGCTAGTTTGCCCTGCGGGGGTGGAGAGTGTGCCAGTGTGCACTGTGGGTTAGGAGGGAGTGCCAGTGTGCACTGGGGGGAGGAGAGAGTGCCAGTGTGCACTGTTGGGGAGGAATGAGTGCCAGTGTACACTGCAGGGAGGAGAGACTGCCAGTGTGCACTGCGGGGGAGGAGAGAGTGCCAGTGTGCACTGCAGAGGGGGTGGGAGTGCCAGTGTGCACTGTGGGGGAGGAGAGACTGCCAGTGTGCACTGCGGGGGAGGAGAGAGTGCCAGTGTGCACTGCAGAGCGGGTGGGAGTGCCAGTGTGCACTGTGGGGGAGGAGAGAGTGCCAGTGTGCACTGCAGAGGGGGTGGGAGTGCCAGTGTACACTGCAGGGAGGAGAGACTGCCAGTGTGCACTGCGGGGGAGGAGAGAGTGCCAGTGTGCACTGCAGAGCGGGTGGGAGTGCCAGTGTGCACTGTGGGGGAGGAGAGACTGCCAGTGTGCACTGCAGGGGAGGAGAGAGTGCCACTGTGCACTCCGGGGTGGAGAGAGTGCCAGTCTGCAATGCGGGGGAGGAGAGAGTGCCCGTGTGCACTGCAGGGGAGGAGAGAGTGCCCGTGTGAAATGTGGTGGGGGAGAGAGTGCCAGTGTGCATTGCAGTGGGGGAGAGAGTGCCAGTTTGCACAACGGTGGGTGAGAGAGTGCCAGTGTGCACAGCGGTGGAGGGGAGAGTGCTGGTGAGCACTGCGGGGGAAGAGAGAGTACCAGTGTGCACTGTGGGGGAGGACAGAGTGCCAGTGTGCACTGTGGGGGAGGAGGGAGTGCCTGTGTGCACTGCAGAGGAGGAGAGCGTGCCAGTGTGCTCTGCGGAGGAGGAGAGAGTACCAGTGTGAACTGCAGGGGAGGAGAGATTGCCAGTGTGCACTGCTGGGGAGGAGAGAGTGCCAGTGTGCACTGCAGAGGAGGAGAGAACGCCAGTGCACACTGCATGGGGAGGAGAGAGTGCCAGTGTGCACTGCGGAGGGGGAGAGAGTGCCAGTGTGAGCTGTGGTGGGGGAGAGAGTGTCAGTATGCACTGCGGTGAGGGAGAGAGTGCAAGTGTGCACAGCGGTGGAGGAGAGGAGGCTAGTATGTACTGTGGGGGAGGAGAGAGTGCCAGTGTGCACTGCTGGGGTGGAGCGAGTGCCAGTGTTCACTGTGGGGGAGGAGAAAGTGCCAGTGTGCACTACAGGGGAGGAGAGAGTGCCAGTGTGCACTGCGGAGGAGGAGAGAGTGCCAGTGTGCAATGCGGGGGATGAGTGAGTGCCAGTGTGCACTGCAGGTGAGGAGAGAGTGCCAGTGTGCACTGCGGTGGAGGAGAGAGTGCAAGTGTGCACAGCGGTGGAGGAGAGGAGGCTAGTATGTACTGTGGGGGAGGAGAGAGTGCCAGTGTGCACTGCTGGGGTGGAGCGAGTGCCAGTGTTCACTGTGGGGGAGGAGAAAGTGCCAGTGTGCACTACAGGGGAGGAGAGAGTGCCAGTGTGCACTGCGGAGGAGGAGAGAGTGCCAGTGTGCAATGCGGGGGATGAGTGAGTGCCAGTGTGCACTGCAGGTGAGGAGAGAGTGCCAGTGTGCACTGCGGGGAAGGGGAGAGTGCCATGGAGCACTGCCGGGGAGGAGGGAGTGCCAGTGTGCCCTCCAGGGGAGGTGAGATTGGCAGTGTGTACTGTGGGGGAGGATAGAGTGCCAGTGTGCACTGCGGGGGAGGAGAGAGTGCCAGTGTGCACTGCAGGGGAGGAGCGAGTGCCAGTGTGCACTGTTGGGGGGGGAGGGAGTGTGAGTGTGCACTCTGAGGGGGGGAGGGGTGACAGTGTGCACAGTGGGGGAGGGGAGAATGCCAGTGTGCACTGTGGGGAAGGAGAGAGTGCTAGTGTGCACTGCGGGGTAGGAGAGTGTGCCAGTGTGCACTGTGGGTTAGGAGGGAGTGCCAGTGTGCACTGGGGGGATGAGAGAGTGTCAGTGTGCACTGTTGGGGAGGAATGAACGCCAGTGTACACTGCAGGGAGGAGAGACTGCCAGTGTGCACTGCGGGGGAGGAGAGAGTGCCAGTGTGCACTGCAGGGGGGGTGGGAGTGCCAGTGTGCACTGTGGGGGAGGAGAGACTGCCAGTGTGCACAGTGGTATAGGAGAGAGTGCCAGTGTGCACTGTGGGGGAGGAGAGAGTGCCAGCGTGCACTGGGGGGAGGAGAGAGTGTCAGTGTGCACTGCGGGGGAATAGAGAGTGCCAGTGCACACTGCGGGGGAGGAGAGAGTGCCAGTGTGCACTGCAGGGGAGGAGAGAGTGCCAGTGTGCACTGTGGGGGAGGAGAGAGTGCCAGTGTGCACTGTGGGGGAGGAGAGAGTGCCAGTGTGCACTGTGGGGGAGGAGAGAGTGCCAATGTGCACGGCGGGGAGGAGAGAGCGCCAGTGTGCACTGCGGGGGAGGAAAGAGTGCCAGTGTGCGCTGCGGGGAGGAGGGGGTGCCAGTGTGCACTGCGGGGGAGGTGAGAGTGCCAGTGTGCACTGCGGTGCAGGAGAGAGTGCCAGTGCACACTGGGGAGGGTGGGGGTTGCCAGTGCGAACTGATGTGTGCAGGATGATTGTGCCACAACCTTCAGCTGCATATGTAATCAATCACCTAATGTAGCTGCCACTTAAGTTACCACATGGCACTTCCAGTATAAAGACATGTCGGGATTGTTTTTGGGGCTTTGTCAGCTATTTATTGTGCCGGGGGCGGGGCGGGTGGACGGCCGGGGGGGTTGCTGTGGTGTGAGGGGTGCTGTTGGCCAGCTTGTGTTATCGCTGTGTGACTGTGCCCTTCACTCCACGACACACATCCTGGAGCTCGGTCGCACTGCGCCGCCCAGATAGAAACAATTAATTAAAACAGTATCCTACAGCTTGCCTATTAATGTCTGTGGATCTGAATTATGCAGGTTGTATATGCCTGCGTGTACAATGTGATGACTCAGCTCCACCCACAGCACACTTACTACTGAGGCCCATGCTGAGCCCACACAGGGATTGTTATAGCTTAGTCCTCGACTGCTGGACTAGGTTGTTGTGAATTAAAGGACGTGGGTCGTGCACAAAACAGACAGCAAGGCAGCTGGTAACATTTTAAATTATTAGCAACATACAGTGGGCCTGAAAAAATTTGGATTTGCTCTCAGTACAATCGATCACTACAGACACTCTCCAACTACAGTATTTACATATTAGTGCCTCAGGTGAAAACAGCAGATATTGCAGTAATAAAATTACAGTAGCAACACTTTAAAGGTCATATACTTCAAATATTTTATTAAATGCTTAATTTTAAAAGCTTGACAATTAAGCCCCGTAAAAGGTATGCTTTGTTGTTGGAACACGCTAAAGGCCAGACGCAGATTCTCAATCAATTATTCAGAGTCTCTTCAGGAGATGGATGATGGTAAATGAAAATCAAGAAATGTTTCACTGGGTGTAACTATGGCTGCGATTTCGCCTACCGAGGCGGGTCTGGTGTGGCCGTGTTCGGTGGCGGGGTGCGACCTGCTCTGCGAAATGATTTTACAATGATTGGGCTTACATAGAAACATAGAAGATAGGAGCAGGAGTAGGCCATTCGGCCCTTCGAGCCTGTTCCGCCATTCAATGAGATCATGGCTGATCATCCAAATTCAGTACCCTGTCCCTGCCTTCTCCCCATATCCCTTGATCCCTTTAGCCTTAAGAAATATATCCAACTCTTTCTTGAATATATTTAATGAACTGGCCTCCACCGCCCTCTCTGGTAGAGAATTCCACAGGTTCACCACTCTCTGGGTGAAGAAATTCCTTCTCATTTCAGTCCTAAATGGCTTACCCCTTATCCTTAGACTATGACCCCTGGTTCTGGGCTCCCCGGCCATCAGAAACATCCTTCCTGCATCTAGTCTGTCCAGGCCTGACAGAATTTTATAGGTTTTGATGAGATCCCCTCTCAATCTTCTAAACTCCAGTGAGTATAAGCCCAATCGACACAATCTCTCCTCATACGTCATTCCTGCCATCCCAGGTATCAGCCTGGTGAATCTTCACTGCACTCCTTCCATGGCAAGAACGCCCTTGTAATGTATATACCTTTAAGTGGGGAACTACTTTTTACAATCATGTATACTGTAGTACCGGCAGTGACCACACCTGTATATAGCACTGAGTAGTAATCTGTACAGTTCAGTTCCAGAGTGAGCCACGTTGAGTAAACACCTGTTGTACCGTTCTCCTGCAGTCTGTGTCTTACTACTGACGGACACAACATTGGCGACAAGGCAAATTCGATCCTACCTGCAACTCTGCATCACCTCCCAGGGATTCATTCCTGGAGACCAGTAGATTGGAGGTCAAGGCCAGAGACACGGGCGTCGACCACGGGCAACCGCCCAGTTATCCAGCAGAGACTCAAGAATTGCGGGGGAGGCTGTTGAGAGCCAGGCTTGGCTTTCCAGTCGTGGTGGTCCAGCGAAATGGGCTGGCAACAGGTAGTGCGCAGACCCTTCCCGGACAGCAGTGGGCTAGAGCCCGACCGAGCGGCACAGCAAAGGGCCGAGCAGCGTCGACGGGAGAGAGAGAGAGAGGGCAGAGCGCACAGGGCGCAGCCGGTGTTCAGGGTCCGAGCAGCGTCGAGGAGAGGGAGAGAGACGCGCAGAAACCCGCGAGGCGCCGCCATTCCCATGAGGACCGCCGAGACCGGCGTTGGCAGCAGCGCAGGAGAAGCGCGCAAAACCTACAGGGCGCCGCCATTGCCACGAGGACCACCGAGAGCGGCGTTGGCAGCAGCGGGGGAGGAAGGAAAGCGCGGGTACGCCATTTTAAGCCATTTTAAACCACACCCAAAATGCCGAAGCGTGGCAGTATCACCGCATTTGACAATGAAGTCGAAGATTGGACTACATATGTCGAATGAATAGAGGTATACTGTAAGGCAAATGAGGTGTCAGATGACAAGAAAGCGCCGGTATTGTTAAATTTAATGGGTGCAAAGACGTATGGCTTATTACGAAATCTAGTAACCCCAGCGAAGCCAGTGGAAAAGAGTTTTGGAGACATAGTAACGATACTACAGGAACATTTAAACCCCACACCGCTGCTGATAGCAGAAAGATTCAAGTTTCACAAACGGAACCAGCATAAGGATGAAAGCAATGCTGAATATTTAACAGAACTGCACAAACTATCGAAACACTGCCAGTTTGGAACGGGACTGGCAGATACCTTAAGGGACAAGTTTGTGTGTGGGCTTCAAAGTGAAGGAACCCAGAAACGGCTTTTATCTGAAAAGGACCTTACGCTGGACAAGGCTTTCAGCATTGCGGTATCATATGAAGCAGCAGCACGGGGCGCTGCAGAGATAAAACAGAGACCGCAAGAATATGGCACAAACGAAATGTCATACAGAACAGAGAAGTGCTATCGCTGCGGCAGAACACACGACCACAATGATTGCTGGTTCAAAGACAAAGTGTGCAGAGAGTGTGGAAAAGTAGGACACATAGCACGAGTCTGCAGGTTGGGAAAGAAAACCAGCACTAAGAAATCTCCAAAAGAAAAGTACAAGAAGGTACATAAGGTGATGGAGAATAGTTCAGATGAACAAAAGAGTGATACCGACTCCGAAAGCAGGGAGCTGAGTTGTCTGAAACTACATAATGTGATCAAAACGGAGGATCACCGAACCATTTGGGTCACTCTCAAGATAGCAGGAATCACAGAATCACAGAAACCCCACAGTGCAGATAGAGGCCATTTCGGCCCATCGAGCCTGCACCGACACATATCCCACCCGATCCCCGTAACCCCTACACCAACACGTAACCCCACGTATTTAATCCCCCTAACACTAAGGGTCAATTTATCATAGCCAATCAACCTAACCCGCACATCTTTGGACTGTGGGAGGAAACCGGAGCACCCGGAGGAAACCCACACAAACACGGGGAGAATGTGCAAACTCCACACAGACAGTCACCCGAGGCCGGATTTGAACCCGGGTCCCTGGTGCTGTGAGGCAACAGTGCTAACCACTATGCCACCGTTACCAGGAGTCCAGGTAAAAATGGAATTGGACACAGGATCAGCCCTAACAGTCATAAACCGATGGGACTACGAGTGGTTATTCTCACACATACCCTTGAGAGACACAAAAATTATTTTGAAGATGTACACGGGGCAAAAAGTCTACCCCAAAGGAAAAATAAGGGTGACCGTTATATATAACGATAAGGAAACACCAAAACTAGACCTGTATGTATTGCAAGATGGAGGACCACCATTACTGGGACGTGAATGGATCCGGAAAATACAGCTGGATTGGCATTCCATACAAGCACTGACTGTGGCTGCCAAAAAGGATGATGAAGTCACACCTGGGCGACTGTCAAAGATCCTAACTGACGTGCAAGAAGTGTTCCAGCAAGGACTCGGAACACTAAAAGGCATGACAGCAACAATTAAAATCGAAGAAAACGCAAGCCCAAAATTTTTTAAGGCCAGACCAGTACCTTATGCGATCCGCCCAGCTGTCGAAGCAGAGCTGGAGAGTTTGGAACGTTCAGGGGTACTGTCCAAGGTAGACTGGAGCGAGTGGGCTACACCCATCGTCACTGTGATGAAAAAGTTGTTGAGCCTGGGGAACCAAGGAAGGTTCGCATCTGTGGGGACTTTAAGGTAACAGTGAACCCAGTCCTTCACACCGTGCAATATCCACTTCCGCGGATTGAAGATATTTTCGCCTCGCTATCTGGAGGGAAACGCTTCACTAAGATTGATCTGGCCCAGGTGTATCTGCAAATGGAGGTAGAAGAAGCATCAAAAAAATACCTCACAATCAACGCCCATAAAGGTCTCTACCAATACAACCGGCTGGTATTCGGGGTAGCATCAGCTCCGGCTATTTGGCAAAGGGCAATGGAACAAGTCCTGCAAGGGATCCCAGGGACCCAGTGTTATTTGGACGACATCCTGGTCACGGGCGAAAATGACAGTGATCACCTCGCCAACCTGGAGCAGGTGCTCACTAGATTGAAGGAATATGGGCTCCGAGCTAACCGCCCCAACTGCGAGTTTTTTAAAAAACAGATCTCGTATTGTGGCCACGTTATCGATAAAGAGGGGTTACATAAGTCCCCAGAAAAGATTGAGGCAATAGTCAAGGCTCCAGCACCAGAAAATGTGTCACAACTGAGGTCGTTCCTCGGGCTGGTAAACTACTACCATAAGTTCTTGCCAAATTTGTCTACAATACTACACCCACTGAACACCCTACTGCAAACTGGAGTGCCATGGAAGTGGAGTGACGAATGTAAACGAGCTTTCCAGAAGAGCAAAACACTAATCACATCGAAAGAGGTACTGGCCCATTTCAACCCAGCACTACCAATTCGGTTGGCGTGTGATGCGTCACCCTACGGCATTGGAGCGGTGCTGTCGCACAAATCCTCGGACGGCTCAGAGAGTCCAATAGCCTTTGTGCCACGATCACTAACCTCAGCCAAGCGTAACGACACCCAGATTGACAGGGAGGCCCTCAGCCTAGTGTGGGGAGTGAAAAAGTTCAATCACTATCTGCACGGGCAGAAATTCACCTTGCTGACTGACCACCAGCCTCTTGTCTCCATTTTTAATCCGAAGAAGGGCGTTCCGGTGATGACTGCGCAACGACTACAAAGATGGTCACTCTTTCTAGGGACGCACCACTATGAGATTGAATATAAGGGCACAAAACAGCATGGAAATGCTGATGGGCTTTCACGCCTGCCACTGCCTATTGCGGAGGAAGCACCAGCAGTAGATCCTGTCGAAATATTTCATTCGACTATAGCTGAATACCTACCGGTAACTAACGCTTGTATAGAAAAGGAGACCCGAAATGACCCGACACTGTCTCGGGTATATGATTTGACGGTGAAGGGATGGCCAGCACATGGCGACTCACTGTTGCCAGCATTCTCAACAGGAAGAGAACAGCTGTCAGTGTGCCAGGGGACCTTGATGTGTGGATCCCGAGTGGTAATTCCACCCAAGTGAAGGGATAGAGTGCTCAATGAACTTCATGAGGGTCATCTGGTAGGGGTAAAAATGCAAAGCCTCGCCAGGGCTTATGTGTGGTGGCCGGGAATCAATCAACAAATCGAGGACCTGACCAAGAGCTGCTCAGGATGCCAGAAAGTCCAAAATGCACCACCACATGCCCCTCTACACCCATGGGAGTGGCCCTCATCTCCATGGCAATGGGTGCATATTGATTTTGCTGTTCCATTAATGGACTCAATGTTTTTAATAGCCGTGGATGCGCACTCGAAATGGCCTGAGGTCATCAAAATGTCCTCCACCATCACGGAGAAAACTATTGCAGTCCTACGGACCATTTTTGCCAGGAATGGCTTGCCAGAACAGATTTGCTCCAATAACGGACCACAGTTTGTGACCGAAGAGTTCCGGAGGTTTATGAAGAAGAATGGGGTAAGGCATTACACATCCGCCCCGTATCATCCAGCCACAAATGGATTGGCTCAGAGGTTCGTACAAACCTTTAAGAAGGCAATAAAGGCTATGTACAATGACAACATTCCGCTGCAGCATAAGGTGGACAATTTCCTGTTCGCCTACCGGAATGCGACACATGCAGTCACCAACCAGGCCCCGGCCATGATGTTCTTTAACCGAAGGTTAAGATCTCGCCTGGATTTGCTCAGACCAAACGTACGAAGAGATGTTGAGAGTAAGCAATTCCAGCACATCCATGAGAAGCCAACAAGGAGCTTCAATGTAGGGCAAGCAGTCTTGGCCCGCGACTACCGAACAGAAAAATGGCAGCCAGGAACGATATGCACACGGCAGGGCCCACTAATGTACACAGTGGACGTTGGGGAGAACATCGTGAGACACCATGCTGACCAGATCCTAGAGTCACAGGAACAAGTCAACCCCATGCCTCACCCATACGTACCTGGTGAGGAAACCGACGTACAGGTTGCATCTACCCCAGAAACAGTAGCATCGGAAGCTGATGACCCAACCGACGACAGGGTGCCAGAATCGCCTCCGCACCAAGAACGAGAAAGTCGGGAAAGGCGCTATCCAGAAAGGATCAGGAAGCCTCCCCAAAGACTGAATATATAAATGGACTATTTTCAGCTAATGTTGTATGTTAAAAGTGTTAATTGTAATTAGTTTGATATTTAATTGTTAAATGAGTGTTATGGTACTGTTAATCTAAAAGGGGAGGAATTGCAATGTATATACCTTTAAGGGGGGAACTACTTTTTACAGCTCATGTATACTGTAGTACCGGCAGTGACCACACCTGTATATAGCACTGAGTAATAATCTGTACAGTTCAGTTCCAGAGTGAGCCACGTTGAGTAAACACCTGTTGTACCGTTCTCCTGCAGTCTGTGTCTTACTACTGACGGACACAACAGTCCTTCCTCAGGTAAGGCGACCAAAACTGCACACAATACTCAAAGTGCGGTCTCCCCAAGGCCCTGTACAACTGTAGCAAGACATCCTTGTTCCTGTACTCGAACCCTCTTGCTACAAAGACCAACATACCTTTTGCCTTCTTAACCACCTGCTGCACCTGCATGCTTCCCTTCAGCGACTGGTGCACAAGAACACCCAGGTCTCTTTGCACTTCCCCTTCTCCCAATCTATTGCCATTCAAATAATAATCTGCCTTCCTCTTTTTGCCACCAAAGTGGATAACCTCACATTTATCCACATTATAGTGCATTTGCCATGTTTCTGCCCAATCACCCAACCTGTCCAAATCGTACTGGAGTTTCACGACATCCTCCACACAGCATACCCTCCCACCCAGCTTTGTGTCGTCTGCAAATTTGGAGATATTACATCTAATTCCCTCATCCAGATCATTAATATATATTGTGAACAGCTGGGGTCCTAGGACCGATCCTTGCGGCACCCCACTAGTCACTGCCTGCCACTCGGAAAACAACCCATTTATTCCAACTCTTTGCTTTCTGTTCGCCAACCAGTTCTCTATCCAAGTCAATACCTTGCCCCCAATCCCATGTGCCTTAATTTTGCACGCTAATCTCTTATGTAGGACCTTATCGAAAGCCTTCTGAAAGTCCAAATACACCACATCCACTGGTTCTCCCTTATCTATTTTACCAGTTACATCCTCAAAAAGTTCCAGTAGATTAGTCAAGCATGATTTACCTTTGGTAAAGCCATGTTGACTTTGTCCAATCCTGTCACTGCTTTCCAAGTGCTCTGCTATTACATCTTTTATAATGGGCTCTAGCATTTTCCCCACTACCGATGTCAGGCTTACCGGTCTATAATTCCCCGCTTTTTCTCTACCACCTTTTTTGAATAGTGGGGTAACATTAGCTACCCTCCAATCCATGGGTACTGTTCCAGATTCAATCGAGTTCTGGAAGATGACCAGCAATGCATCTACTATTTCTAGGGCCACTTCCTTAAGTACCTGGGATGTAGATTATCAGGCCCTGGGGATTTATTGGCCTTCAGTCCCATCAATTTTCCTAACACCATTTCCCTACAAATACTGATTTCTTTCAGTTCCACCCTTTCATCAGACCCTATGTTCCTCGGCATCTTTGGGAGGTTATTTGTGTCCTCCTTTGTGAAGGCAGAACCAAAATATGTATTTAGTTGGTCTGCCATTTCTTTGTTCCCCATTATAAATTCCCCTGATTCTGACTGCAAGGGACCTACGCTTGACTTCACCAATCTTTTTCTCTTTACATATCTATAAAAGCTTTTACAGTCAGTTTTTATGTTCCCTGCAAGCTTACTCTCATATTCTATTTTCCCTTTCTTAATTAATCCATTTGTCCTACTTTGTTGAATCCTAAACTGCTCCCAATCCTCAGGATTATTGCTTTTTCTGGCCAATTTATATGTCCTCTCCTTGGATCTTATGCTATCCCTAATTTCCCTTGTTAGCCACGGTTGAGTCACCTTTTTTGTTTTATTTTTATGCCAAACTGGGATGAACAAATTCTGTAGCTCATCCATTCAGTCTTTGAATGTTTGCCATTGCCTATCCACCGTCAACCCTTTGAGTGCCATTCCCCAATCAATCCTACCCAACTCACTCCTCAGACCATTGTAGTTTCCTTTATTTAAATTGAGGACCCTAGTCTCTGAGTCAACTACTTCATTCTCCATCTTAATGAAGAATTCGATCATATTATGATCGCTCCGACCCAAGGGGCCTCGTACAACAAGATTGCTAATTAATCCTTTCTCGTTACATAAAACCCAGTCTAAGATGGCCTGATCTCTGTTTGGTTCCTCGACATATTGGTCCAGGAAACCATCCCGTAAACACTCCAGGAATTCCTCCTCCACAGTATTGTTACTAATTTGGTTGGCCCAATCTATATGTAGATTAAAGTCACCCATGATGACTACCGTGCCCTTATTGCATGCTTCTTTAATCTCCCTTTTAATGCCATCCCCAACCTCCGCCTTACTGTTTGGAGGTCTATATACCACCCCCACTAATGTTTTCTTCCCCTTAGTATTTCTCAATTCTACCCATACAGATTCCACATCATCAGAGCTAATATCCTTCATTACAATTGTATTAATCCCTTCTTTAACCAGTAATGCTACCCCACCTCCCTTACCTTTTTGCCTATCTTTCCTGAATATCGAATACCCCTGGATGTTGAGTTCCCAGTCTTGGCCATCCTTGAGCCACGTTTCTGTAATCCCAACCAAATCATATTCGTTTACCTCTATTTGCGCAGCCAATTCATCCACCTTATTACAAATGCTCCTCGCATTAAGACACAAAGCCTTCAGGCTTGCTTTTTTAATGCTCTTAGACCTATTAGAATTATTATTTACTGTGGCCACGTTTGATTTAAACCGTTGATTTCTCTGACTGCCACTTTTGTTTTTCTCCTTCCTATCTTTTGCTTTTATTCATGTTTCCCTTTCCTCTGTCTCCCTGCTCAGGTTCCCAAGCCCCTGCCATTTTAGGTTAAACCCTCCCCCGCAGCACTAGCATACACTCCCCCTAGGACATCAGTTCCAGCCCTGCCCAGGTGCAAACCGTTCAGTTTGAACTGGTCCCACCTCCCCCAGAACTGGTTCCAATGTCCCAGGAACTTGAATCCCTCCCCCTGGCACAATTCCTCGAGCCACGTATTAATCTGAAGTATCCTTCTATTTCTACTCTGACTAGCACATGGCACTTGTGGCAATCCTGAGATTACTACCTTTGAGGTCCTGTTTTTTAATTTATCTCCTAACTCCCTATATTCCACTTTTAGGACCTCAGCCCACCTTATGCGTTTGCTGGCCAACTGATGGAAGCGGGTCTGATGATGTCACTTGAAGATGCATCATCAGCCGGTTCCCTTAAAGGGACCGTGCGCAAATTTATTTTGACTTGTTTTGTCAGTGGTCTGCAGCATTGAGGTGCTGCAAACACTGACAAGTACTGCACAGAGGTGCCACCTGCACCCAGGCTCTCCCATGAATCCCTCCATATGCTATGGGGAGAGTCACTGCACACAAGGAGGTTCTCTTCCCTTCCCATGGGCGGAGGAGACCTCCCCAGGAGATCAACGCAGCCTGGTTGCTCATTGCACAGGAGAGCACAAGCAGGGGTATCGTTAGGAGGACCAGGCTGCAGTGGCACAAACCTTCCAATGATCCCAGTAGATCTCATTGAAACTTATAAAATTGTAACAGTGTAGGAATTGTCAGGTTCCTAATCAAAAGTCTGAGATCGAGTCAGTCAGTTAACTAAACTAAGTTTAATACTGTTTTGCAGAAGTAACAATCAAATGCAGGAGAACTAACAAACAGGTCTATGCTCAATGCTGGCTCCACGAGGACTGAGAGAGAGGGCTCCTCCCTCTGACGTCATGACGTCATCACGTTTCCCACCGTTGGGAATGTCATGTGACCCATGTGGTGACGTCATCGCGTTTGGTCTTAACCCTTTAGAGACCGCGCTATTTACATGTAGTAAACCGAATACAGGTACAGATTCATTCTGTTACAGATAATTATGTACATCGATATAAGAGTCCCTTGGTGGCTCTGTCACATGCGCTCCCCCAGAATTGTCTTTAACAGTGAAAGTCAATCGAAGAGAAGGTCGGACAAGTCTGTTCGAACGACTCCTATATTCCCAGAGAGGAATTTGTTGACCGGTAGATGGGCTGACAGGTGGAACGATCCGTTCGGACGTAGTAGCAGCAGGCGGTCGACCACGGCGTGCTGGCTGTGCAGTTTCGACCGGCCGGTCGAGGTCCAGGTGCGCGGACTTGAGTTGGTCAATCGAAATGTAGTCGGGTTTGCACCCGATGTCGACCAAAAAACTCTTGTCGCCTGCCTCCCGCACCCGGAAGGGGCCCGTATAAGGGGGCTGGAGTGGACCGTGATGGGCATCATGGCGAACGAAGACAAACTCGGCCCGCCTTAACTCCGTTGGAATATGAGAGGAAGGAAGGCCGTGGTGCGACGTCGGAATCGGCTTAAAGGAGTCGGCCGTTTCTCGGTGGGTGCTGATTTGATCAGCCGTGGACCACGGCTTAGTTGGCGATGGCAAGAAATCGCCCGGCACCCGGAGTGGTTGGCCGTACACCAGTTCCGCGGAAGATGACTGCAGGTCTTCTTTAGGCGCTGTGCGCAAACCAAGCAGAACCCACGGAAGCCGAGCCCCCCATGCCGTGCCCTGAAGGGTGGCCCTTAGCGATGCTTTTAGCAACCGATGGAACCGCTCACACAACCCGTTCGCCTGCGGGTGGTAGGCCGTGGTGCGATGGAGTTTGGTGCCCAAACCTGAAGTTCAGACGAAAACTGTGGACCGCGGTCGGACGAAATATCTGACGGGACACCGAAACGTGCGACCCACGAGGAGATAAAAGCCCTGGCGACATCAGCGGAGGTGGTAGATGTCAAAGGAACTGCCTCTGGCCATCTTGTAGTGCAGTCGACCATGGTCAGGAGGTGTGTGAACCCTTTTGACGGCGGAAGCGGTCCAACGAGGTCGACGTGGACATGGTCGAAATGGCATTCTGGCACTTCGAAAGTGGCCAAGGGGGCTTTTACATGTCATTGAACCTTAGATTTTTGACACACGACGCAAGTGTTAGCCCAGTCGCGAACATCTTTACGCATCCCTCTCCAGACGAATTTAGATGCCAGTAATCTTTGAGAGGCCTTCACGTCAGGATGCGAAAGTCCGTGTATGGCATCGAAAACTTTGTGACGCCAGGAGGTCGGAACGATCGGGCGGGGATCCCCCAAGGAGACATCGCAGAGCACGGAGGTGCCTGCTGAGTGGAACTGCACATCTGCTGGCTGGAGGCAGGAGGAGTCGGAACGGAACGCCTGTGTTTCCGGATCGGTGGCTTGGTCGGCAGCCAGTTGGGAATAGTCGATCCCCAGCTGAACGGCTTGGACGGTCGCACGCGAAAGACAATCAGCCACCACGTTGTCCTTTCCGGCCACGTGCTGGATGTCGGTAGTAAGCTCCGAAATAAAGGTAAGTTGTCGCTGCTGTCGAGCCGACCACGGTTTGGCGGCCTTGGCCATGGCAAACATCAGTGGCTTGTGATCCACGAACGCGGTGAAGTGGCGTCCCTCTAATAAAAATCGAAAATGGCGGATAGCCAGAAACAGCGCTAACAACTCCCTGTCAAACGTGCTGTATTTGCGCTCATTACGTCGTAGTTGGCGACTAAAAAACGCCAGTGGCTGCCACGTGCCGCCAACCCATTGTTCTTGCACGGCGCCTATGGCGTAGTCCGAAGCATCGGTCGTGAGAGCGATAGTGGCACCCGGCAGTGGGTGTGCCAACATAGCGGCGTTTGCAAGAGTCGCTGAAGGCGCAGTCCATCTCGGGCATCCAAACCATGGGCCCTTTACCCGGCTTTCCTGTGAGAGCCTCGTAGAGTGGTTGCATTAGTTGAGCAGCCCTGGGAACGAAACGGTGATAAAAATATACCATACCCAGGAACTCCTGGAGGGCCTTGATGGACTGCGGCCGTGGGAACGCTGTAATCGCCTCTACCTTTGACTGAAGCGGCATCGCACCCTCTGAAGTGATGCGGTGGCCCAAGAAGTCGATATGTGGTAGGCCGAACCGACATTTGGCCAGGTTGATTATCAAACCATGTTGATGGAGGCGGCGAAAGAGGGTGCGCAACTGGCAGATTTGTTCCTTTTTGCTGGAGCTGGCGATCAGAATATCGTCAAGGTAGATGAATAAAAAGGGAAAGTCCTGCAGCACCGAATCCATCAGACACTGAAACGCCTGCGCCGCATTCTTAAGCCCAAATGGCGTCCGGAGGGACTCGAAGAGGCCGAAGGGAGTAATGACCGCCGTCTTTTGGATGTCTTGGGGGTGTACCGGCACTTGATGGTATCCCCGTATGAGGTCGACCTTCGAGAATATTGACTTTCCCGCCAACTGCGCGGAGAAATCCTGTATATGGGGTATTGGGCACCGATCGGGGGTTGTAATGTCATTAAGGCGTCAGTAGTCACCGCATGGCCACCATCCGCCACCGGGTTTCGGGACGATATGGAGTGGTGAGGAGCAGGGACTATTCGACCGGCGAATAATCCCCAACCGCTCCATTGCGGCGAATTCTGCTTTAGCGGCCGCGAGTTTGGTGGGTTCCAGGCGCCGAGCTCGTGCGTAAACCGGAGAGCCGGTCATTGCGATGTGGTGCTTCACGCCGTGTTTGGCGGTTGATGAGGAGAAAGTAGGCTTGGTTAGCTCCAGAAATTCCCCGAGCAGGCAAGTCAATTCGTTAGGCACGGGCGTAGCACAGGAAACCGTGTGCGACACAACTGTGCTGCGGAAACAAGGGATGGAGTTGAAGGTGGCCGCGTTAATCAGACGGCGATTTCTCACGTCCACCAAAAGGCTGTTGGCGCATAAGAAATCTGCGCCGAGGATGGCTTACGAGATTTTGGCGGTGATGAAATCCCATTGAAAACGCTGTCCGCCGAAACACACTTGGGCTCGCCGTTTACCAAAAGTGCAGATAGCACCGCCGTTGGCGGCCTGGAGGGGAAAACCACGCCTCCCAGTCCGGATGTCGAGGACGGAGGCAGGCAGGATGCTACACTGCGCCCCTGTGTCGCAGAGAAACCGTCAGCCGGAGATGGAATCAGTAATATAAAGGAGCTTCCCGGAATCGCCGATCGCCATCGCGGCCGTGGGACATCCCTCAGGCTCGGGCTGCCTTTCCCGGACTTGGCGCTGGTGTCTTTTCTTCGGTTGAGGCGTTAAACTGCAGGGAGGCCGGCAGCATCTGGCTCTCACGCCGAAACGGGCATGGTAAAAGCACAAGCCGAGCGCTGGAGGCGTCGGGGCGGAATCCGCGATGGGGCAGGTCACCTCGTGGCGGCACAGTTCTGCTGCGTGACCGCATAAATGGTGTCCGCCTCAGCGGCTAGTGCGACACAATCCGTAGCATCTGATCTTGCGAGGGCTGCCTGTACCTGCTCGGGCAATTGGCTCAAAAACAACTCCCGAAGGAGGAAGCATTGCGGTTCGGAGCCAAGGAGTGTGAGCATCTGGCATATCAACTCCGATGGCTTGGAGTCGCCTAACCCGGGCAGAGTAAGTAAACGGCGTGCACGTTCCGCCTTCGTGACGCCGAAAACCTGAATTAACCGTGCTTTTAGCATTTCGTACTTGCCGTCGACCGGGGGGTTTTCAAGCAGGTTGATGATCCTTGAAGCCGTGGAGCCGTCGAGTGCGGAGACCACGTAGAGGTAACGGGTCTGATCCGCCACGATGTTTCGCAGTTCAAACTGAGCTTCTGCTTGCATGAACCAGGAGGCCGCCTGTTGTTCCCAGAACTGAGGAAGCTTCAACGCCACCGCGTTCGCTTCCATCATCTCGTTGCATGTCGCTTCATCCGCAAAGATCGTTCGCGAAAGTTCGGGGTCACCACTGTAGGAATTGTCAGGTTCCTAATCAAAAGACTGAGATCGAGTCAGTCAGTTAACTAAACTAAGTTTAATACTGTTTTGCAGAATTAACAATCAAACGCAGGAGAACTAACAAACAGGTCTATGCTCAATGCTGGCTCCACGAGGACTGAGAGAGAGGGCTCCTCCCTCTGACGTCATGACGTCATCATGTTTCCCGCCGTTGGGAGCGTCACGTGACCCATGTGGTGACGTCATCGCGTTTGGTCTTAACCCTTTAGAGACCGTGCTATTTACATGTAGTAAAATGAATACAGGTACAGATTCATTCTGTTACAGATAATTATGTACATCGATATAAGAGTCCCTTGGTGGCCCTGCCACAACAGGACTAGACAGACTAGATGCAGGAAGGATGTTCCCGATGGCGGGGGAGTCCAGAACAAGGAGTCAGAGTCTAAGGATAAGGGGTAAGCCATTTAGTACAGAGATGAGGAGGATTTTCTTCACCCAGAGAGTGGTGAACCTGTGGAATTCTCTACCACAGAAGGCAGTTGAGGCCAATTCATTAAATATATTCAAGAAGGAGTTAGATGTATTTCTTAAGGCTAAAGGGATCAAGGGATATGGGGAGAAGGTACTGAGTTTGGATGATCAGCCATGATCTCATTGAATGGCGGAGTAGGCTTGAGGGGCTGAATGGCCTACTCCTGCTCCTATCTTCTATGTTTCTAGCAATAAGTGATACTGCAAAGCCACACTCAACCTCATTCTCCTGTGCCTCTCGTCACATCCCCATCACTCTGCCTTCCATACCCTAACTCTGCACATCGTTACTCACACCAACTTACCTTGCACCTCCACTTATCCCTCTCTATCTACATTATCACTTCCCCATCTCACTAGCCACCCCTCACACTCACCCTCATCCTAGTCCAATCATGCCAACTAACAACACCCAAGGGAGGCATTTGGGTGTTTTATCCAATGTTCATGTGAAGTTTCTGTTAATGTGCTGTCAAACATTGAAAGCTTTATTTTCAATGCTGCGTTCTTGGACAGTTTTTTGTGCACCTTTGGAAGTGGCTTAGTGAGTTGCAGTGAATGGTGAGACATAACGGTACCCCCCGCAATGGTAATGAGTGTGAAAGGAATGGCATGGGCATTGTAGGGATGCTTTAGGTGTTGGTATGAAGGGATAATTACAGTCCTAGCCCTTTTGGACTATCCCAGATCAGACGTATTCCCCAGACATTCACCCTCAACTTAAGTTAGAGATAGCCAAATTCCCTAAGATGCTTAAATGGGTCTAAAGGTTTAGGCTATCTCTCCCTAAAGGAAAGGAAATACTGAAGATATTACCATCCTCCAGATAGTACTTTTAATAAGTTGAACTAGACTGTAACCTTCTGGATATTATGAGGATCTGGAATACCCCCCAGAATTCTGCAACTCCTTACAAAAGAGTGTACAGAAATGTGGGTTCATGAGTTTATACAGAATTACTCTTTGAGACAACTCTAAAAATATATAGTTTTATTTAAGAGCTGACATTCAGTTAACATCTGTTGAATCTGTCGCAACATTAACAATTCAAGATACAATTAGCTTACATTTCTTATTTCTCAGAGATCCTTATTCTCAAATCTTTACTTCATTACATTTCTTACTTCTTACTTATTTCTAAATCCAGAACATCCACCAAAATCAATCACTTTGACTTCCCAAGACTCATAGTTAAAAATTTACAGAAATGCCTCTGAAGAGTTGAGAAACGCTTTGCCCATTCCACGAGTTATGCCTTTCTGTTGAAAAGGTCTATGTTTTATACTCTTTTGGCAGTGGTTTCTTCTTTGATGTTCTCTGCTGATGTCAGCTAATTGTCTTTATTGATACCTCTGTTTGAATGCTTTCTATCTTACTATCAATTCAACTATTGCATGCATAATTATTTCTCTACCCTTAGGTGTTCCAAAAACCATCATAAAAACAATGACAGCAATGGTTTCTGTTTGATACCATTCTTATCGAAGATTTTTCATTCAATTCTTAACATTGGCTTTACTGGTTTTTACAGATATTGTGACTCTCCTTACTGCTCCAAGTTCAATACAAACACAATGTAATTGATTGGTGCATCTATTGAAGTTATATCTTCAAAATCTCCTTGTTGGTATCATATTTACTATATGTCTATAAATTAAAGACACTTCAACCAGAGTGGTTCATGCATTTCTAGCTATCTCAATTGGTTACATATTTAATCGTGTTTCCTGTCATCCAAGTTTAACATAAAAACTATTTGACCAGCAGGTGTTTGTTTTACTTGATGTCATGTTTTCAAAGGCACATGCCTCTTTTAATGTATGTGTTTCTGTTTTACGTGTTAGCTCTTAACACATTAAACTGGGTCTTCTCATTGTGTTACCTCCAAACTCTAAGCCTTTCGGAGGCGCCAATGGTTTGCTTCAATCTTTCATTGTTTTAGTATATTTAACTAATTCCCATTTCAAAGCTTGTTTACAACTTTGTTATCAACTGATCTTTATCTCAGAAGCCTGTTCTCTGTTTACAGCCTGCGTCTCCGAGGCTTTCCAGACTTTTAAATGCAGTATATCATGTATTAATAATATTAGAAATCTGTTCATGGTATCGTGTATTTCTCTGAATCATAGCTATTCCTTCGCACCCCCACCTTGACCAAAAGATGAGCTTGAAACTTCAGGGCCGAGTTTGGTCAATATTGCTCATGAAGTTACAATAACATATTAATCTTACAAGATGCACGATCATGTGCTACATGAAAGTTCCTTTGAAGTCATCCTAGGACAATGTTTAGTCTTATTTTAATTGTACACAATTTAAAAGGATGATAAGTACATAGTCATACTATGAGTGAAACAACAATGTCCTTAGAATGTCCAATCGGCAGATGTATGTTCCGTAGAGATGAGTTATTCATACGAATCAAGAAAGCGTCAGTTGAAACTAGTTGAAGCTTTACACGCTGTTCTTCAATCCAGCGTGTGTACAGATGCGTGTTGTCGTTAAGGCCTTACCAGGCACTCAGTTGATTCCTTCTTTATCCACTGTGTCTTCCTCCTTCACTGAAGTAACTCGTTGATCTTTCCTTGTTTCGGTTGTTGCTTTTCGCAAATCCAATTCCTGATGCGTTGCCAAACAACGTGTAGAAGTGTCGGTGACACCTTCTGACATCCCGTCGTCAGTATTTCGATCACAACCATTTCCTGTGTTGTGCTCCAAGCTGGGTCTTTAAAGCCAAGTGTACGACTGCACCTGGTATTGTTCCTCCTTTTCGGTATCCTTCAGGATATTTTTTGATATTGTCTATGGAGACAGTTTTAAAAATAGACTTGCCATTCGGCTGGTTAATATGTATTTTAACTGCTCTTTCTTTAATAACAGACTGTATTTCAACAGGATTTTTCCACTTCAGTCTTAAACCAGGTTTCTGCTCGAACTTATTTTCCTGTACCCATTCTCTGACTATGGGTTGCCATACTTTATTTTTAATTTTTTTCTGCCTATTTGCTTCCCTTATCCTCTGATCATTTTGATGAATCTCTTTTGTTACTTTTTTTTCTAACTGTCGCTGTCGGATCAAGGACTCAGTGTGTGTAGAGGCAATAAAAGAACTATGGGTAAGCAGTATATGCATCTCTACCCCATACATCAGGTAATATGAAGTTTCTTAGGGGACACTGTCCCTGATGCAGATGTGGACATATTATTGAGTGATACCTGTACTTCCGGAATGCTGGTGGTCCACTTATTTCCCTGATTCTCAACAGTTTGACCAATAACTTTATTACTTCCTGATTTTTTACATTCCACCAGCCCCGCTGATTGCGGATGACATGGCATGCTGTGCTCTAACCCAATCCCCCTTTGTTTGCAATAGTCTTTAAAGACCTTAGAGACAAAGGCTCTGCCTTAATCGGAGTGTAAGATTTTGAGTGCACCAGCTACAGTAATTATATCAGAAATAGCCCTGGCGAGTGCATTTTCTGAAACAATTTGTGGGGACCAGCCAGCAGAAGGAAGTGCATCCATCCACACAAACAAGAACATGTCTATATCCCAAAAATGGGGGAAGTGGTCAAATAAAGTCAATAAAGAATTTTCCCATTTGCTCATCAGCTTTCACAGTGCCAATGGTGGTGGCTTAGTTTACTGATGACTTATTGGTTGAATAGCATGGCTCACAATTTGCCACCTATATTTTACAGGCTTTAAGCATGCCTGGCCACCAATATAAGAGGGTCAATTTGCATAATGTTATTCTGGCACTACAATATGATTGACTTATGCCCTTGTGAGCTTCTTTTACAAGCTGTTCTCGTTTGTGGCTCGGGGGGTACTTATCGGTCTCCTTTGGGCCACTTAACTAGTACAATACCCATAGGGGTTTCCGAGTAAAAGTACCTTGGTGGACATTCTGGTGGATTCTCTGTTATTGGGTCTAATAGCTGAATCAGTTCCTCATCCTGATTAGCTGCCCATTCTGCCCTAGTGATTATACTAACATTGGCAGGCCCCTCTCGAGGGGGTATCATGCAGACCAAATGTTTTGCTTGTTCGTCTGTAAGGCTGTTTCCTTTGGAGTGTACTGTTCCAGTGGTATGCCCGTTTACATGAATCACCTGACACTTCTTTTTCTCCATTCTCGAATGGAGAATATCTTCCCACAGTGTGGGTTTAATAAAGTCTGCTTTCTTTAAAACATACCATAATGCTGCGGCTTCAGCATATTGCGCTGTCTTATGGCCAAGGGGTTTAAACAGTAATTCTTTTGGATATAAAGAATAGGAATTTCAAAGTCCCTACTACTATCCCCATCCTAGCTGAGGATTGTTGGGGTGTCTCTTTGTAATCGTCATTGATGATCCATCACAGTAAATAACTTGATGGTATTCTGTAAGTGGCCTCATAAGTATTTGTTTGATTCTCTCTTCTGTATTATCATCCTCCATGATGGAGAGATGCTCTATCTTTTCACATTGATTTGAATGGCTTGTAGTTAAAGATAGTATTTATTAATGAGTTGCTCGAGGAGGTCTTTACCTCCCCCTTCTGGACAAGTTCAATCAAGCTGTGTTCGTTTGTGGGCAAGGTTGCCAAGGTATAGGGGAATTCAAAAGGTCCTGACTGGGTGCCAGGCCTTCAATGCTGGGATTGATCATCCTCAAGATGCTGAGGTTCATTTATTGCTTTATCTTTAATTAACTTAACTGATTTTTGTTCCTCTCTCTTGGGGATTTAATATTTTCCAGATCCCTGATGGGGTTTATCGGACCATTTACTTTCTTGATGATCCTCCTGTTGAGGTGGACGTTGGCTCTGCCGGGAATCTTTTTGATCCCAATTTTGGTTTTCCCGGTACCCTCCCATGACTCTTTGATAACTTTGGCCAGCGTAAAAGCTGTCCCCATAGGGAGTCCACTGTCCTTTGCTTTCCTTTCGAGGTCTAGCCCCTCATCTATCCCATCTTTCTGGGGAGAAATCTGTCTCATATTGTGGGCGGGTTGGGGGTGTAAACCTTTTGGAATACCCTCTTGGGGGTCCTGAGCCATGAGTTTGTGTCTGGGCAGGGTGGACTTGAGACTTAGCTCTATACAGTCCTTCTTTCTGAGTACCAAAGGTACCTTCTTCATTTTTTTATCCCTAGTTTCTGAACTCATTATAGGTTTAGTTTGGGGTAGACCTAAGAGGTCATGATTTAATTGGATAGTGCGATTGACATTATCCCATCTTTGTTGGTTATCGCGATAATCATTTAGAGCACCCTCACAGGCAAGTTTGAGGGCTGTATTTTGGCATTGATTGGCCAGGCAACCGTAGACAATGTCCCAGTTATCCTGTGTAAGTACTTTGCCTAATCTGTAGGCAGCTACCTGCCACCTGCCCTTTAGTTGTGGCTGTATTAGTGAGTATTTCCTTGATTGAACCCATTACATGCCCATCCTGAGTTGCCGTGAGAACATAAGCGTATATTTGAACCCAGCTGTTGCACTGGTTTAATGGGGGAATTAAGTCTGAACTTAGTATCATTTGCAGTAGTTGCCTCAGGTTTTGAGCATTCCAAACTTGGCAACAGGTTTCCAATTTATCAAAGTTAGTTAGAATCCAGCAGGTTTTTTCCTGGCTGGTGTTTCCTGGTTTACCAAACATTGTGTAGATAGAGCTCAGGTTTACTTGACCTAGGGGTGCAATTTGTGGTTGCTGGGGTTGGTTTACTGGACCATTAATCATTGCACCTCCAGCATTTAGATAAGAGTGAGCTAGTGACTGTTGGCATTGATTATAATGGATTCTAAGCTGCCTATAGTTTTCTCGAATATTGTTGTCATTTATTTCATCATGAGTTTGCCACCTTAACCGGAATCCATGGCCCCCAGGAGCATAGGCTGCTCCGGGTCCTGCTATTCAGCCATGGTTGCCACTACCTTGTTGGGCACCATTCATTAGGCCAATTGTGTAGGTGTGGACCTTATCATTAAGGTATTTATTGGATTTGGAGTATTCGTTTGATTATCCCACAGGATATTCTGTATCCCCTGGTTCAAAATTAATCATGCCATGAGTTCTAACGACTCCTTTGGCATCAAAGCCTTCTATTTCAAAAATTATCACTTGGTTTTGTGGAGGTACAGGGATAGGATTATTTCCCCTAATAAAGCAATCATTTAAATTTTCTAATAAAAAGACTTGGCCAATTCCGACAGGATTTGCCATTTCTTCAAGACCTAACCTCGGTTAGGGTTTAATATTTCATCAGGACCTAACATCAGTTAGGGTTTAATATTTTGTCAGGGCCTAACCTCGGTTAGGATTTAATATGAACTTTATAAGAAGCTTCTAGACCTCCATGGTATTTTGAGGGAGTTCGGATTTAAGCTCTACAAGGCCTGATCAGGGTCTTGTCGTCTCAAGAGACTTAAATCTGGGTCTTAGAACCACTGTCAGTAAACATTCCTTCTATACTTAACAATCTACAATGTGGATATAGATATTAATATAAGTATAGGTTCTGTATCAACTCGTTAACACACTCGTTGTGCGCCATCTGAAGGGATAATTACAGTCCTAGCCCTTTTGGGCTATCCCAGATCAGACATATTCCCCAGACGTTCACCCTCAATTTAAGTTAGAGATAGCCGAATTCTCTAAGATGCTTAAATGGGTCTAAAGGTTCAGGCTATCTCTCCCTAAAGGAAAGGAACCACTGAAGATATTACCATCCTCCAGATAGTACTTTTAATAAGTTGAACTAGACTGTAACCTTCTGGATATTATGAGGGTTCGGAATACCCCCCAGAATTCTGCAACTCCTTAAAAAAGAGTGTACAGAAATGTGGGTTCGCGAGTTTATACAGAATTACTCTTTGAGACAATTCTAAAAATATATATAATAGCAAAATATTGCGGATGCTGGAAATCTGAAATAACAACAGAAAATGCTGGAAATACTCAGCATCTGTTGAATCTGTCACAACAGTAACAATTCAAAATACAATTAGCTTACATTTCTTATTTCTCAGGGATCCTAATTCTCAAATCTTTACTTCGTTACATTTCTTATTTCTTACTTATTTCTAAATCCAGAACATACACCAAAATCAATCACTTTGACTTTCCGAGACTCACAGAAATCACAGAAACCCCACAGTGCAGATAGAGGCCATTTCGGCCCATCGAGCCTGCACCGCCACATATCCCACCCGATCCCTGTAACCCCCCGTATTTAATCCCCCTAACACTAAGGGTCAATTTATCACAGCCAATCAACCTAACCTGCACATCTTTGGACTGTGGGAGGAAACCGGAGCACCCGGAGAAAACCCACGCAAACACAGGGAGAATGTGCAAACTCCACACAGACAGTCACCCGAGGCCGGATTCGAACCCGGGTCCCTGGCGCTGTGAGGCAACAGTGCTAACCACTATGCCACCGTGCCGCCCTCATAGTTAAAGACTTACAGAGATGCCTTTGAAGAGTTAAGAAATGCTTTGCCCGTTCAGCGAGTTCTGCTTTCTGTTGAAAAGGTCTATGTTTTATATACTTTTGGCAGTGGTTTCTTCTTTGATGTTCTCTGCTGATGTCAGCTAATTGTCTTTATTGATACCTCTGTTTGAATGCTTTCTATCTTACTATCAATTCAACTATTGCATGCGTAATTATTTTTCTACCTCTGGGTGTTCCAAAAACCATCATAAAAACAATGACAGCAATGGTTTCCGTTTGATGCCATTCTTATTGAAGATTCTTCATTCAATTCTTAATATTGGCTTTACTGGTTTTTAGCAGACATTGTGACTCTCCTTACTGCTCCAAGTTCAATACAAACACAATGTAATTGATTGGTGCATCTATTGAAGTTATGTCTTCAAAATCTCCTTGTTGGTATCATATTTACTATGTCTATAAATTAAAGACACTTCGACTAGAGTGGTTCATGCATTTCTAGCTATCTCAATTGGTTACATATTTAATCATGTTTCCTGTCATCCAAGTTTAACATAAAAACTATTTGACCAGCAGGTGTTTGTTTTACTTGATGTCATGTTTTCAAAGGCACATGCCTCTTTTAATGTTTGTGTTTCTGTTTTACGTGTTAGCTCTTAACACATTAAACTGGGTCTTCTCATTGTGTTACCTCCAAACTCTAGACCTTTCGGAAGCGCCAATGGTTTGCTTCAATCTTTCATTGTTTTAGTATATTTAACTAATTCCCATTTCAAAGCTTGTTTACAACTTTGTTATCAACTGATCTTTATCTCAGAAGCCTGTTCTCTGTTTACAGCCTGCGTCTCCGAGGCTTTCCAGACTTTTAAACCCAGTATATCATGTATTAATAATATTAGAAATCTGTTCATGGTATCGTGTATTTCTCTGAATCATGGCTATTCCTTCACAGGTGTGTGGTGGTGCCAACCTGGCACATCATGTGGCAGCCGGGGTGTACAGCTTCAAGTGAAGTAAATCTGGCCATGGTGAAGCCATCCCTGGCGTCCCGGGCAGCAATGTGATCGGGTACTGATTCCCTGTGCCCTGTGCAGCATCAGTTAATTGCGGAAAAGTTTGGTGTTATTGTTGGTGCTGCTGGTGTGCCTGGTGCTACTGGTGTTGGGGCTGATCGTGGTGAGATTCTGAGGACCAAGGTGAAATAGCTTCAAGTGCACCAATGCTGATGTAATAGATGGTTGGTGAACCTGAGATGACAGAATTAAATCTTTCAATGGTGAGAGAGGTTGTTCCAAATGAAGTGGCACTGGATAGCGAGTTGGCTCCAAATACTTGCAAGCTTCATAAAGCTCAATCTCTCTTCCAAATGCAGTAAGCAACAGTTTCTGTGCTTGTAAAGTGAACAGCTGTGAGATGGGAGCTTTTATAGACCATTTACAGCTGTCAAGTAATCAGATAATTCAGTGCTGAATCCACTCTAGACCTGCTGTGCTGACGTGACCCCCGAGCATCCTTTAACCCGTGGGGGAACTTGTAAATTTGAAAGGTATGCTTAAAATAGTATTTAAGTGCTTCTTAACAACCTCTTAATGATCTAAATTGACTCCACCGCCGCTTGGTGTCGGGCCTGTTCAGCGCTGACTGACCTGACATCTGGGAGAATAGCGTGGAGGCAGGTTGAAAGTGGGTTCCCTTCCTGCTGTCAAAATTTTTTTCCCACCCAACCCACCACCGATCACACCTACGGACCCCCCAAATAATTACCCCCTAAGTCTCATGAAGCTCGATTCTAGTGTTGTAGTTGTAATGCTTAATCATAGAATCATACAACACAGGAGGCCATTCAGCCCATCGTGCCTGACGTAATAAAACTCACTACGCACTTGGTTTGAGTATAAAGCAAGGCTTTAATCAACTTATTTCAAAACATGGAGGTCTAGTTATCTTTCACTAGTTCCAAGTTACACAATGTCCTGGTCAAGTTGCGCCCACGCCGGAATATTTATACTCCTTGGATGGCAACACCAGCTGGCCGTCCAGTGTTATTTCATGAGTCTTTCTTCGTGGATCATAAGATTCATAACATTCATCCTCCCTAAAGATTTGGAAGTCCGATGACTTCCTTTTAACGGATTAGCCGGACCACGAATAGCCGCAGTCTTTTAGCTCTTCGCTTGTGGCTGGAAGGTACGCCCCCTGGACCGTGTCTGGGTCCCTGGGTGTCTTGATCCATACTGATAGGTCGACAGGGCCCGTGTCGCCTTGATCGACCTGAGGGAGACTGGGGAGATCGTGACTCCGGGTACAGGTCCCCACAGGCGCAGAGCTGGCTTCATTTTGATTGATAGCCGGGGATTGACTGGTGTGCTGGCTTCGGATGGCCATCCCATTGGGAGCGCTCGGCTCCCTGAGTTGATCTGGTGGAGTAGCCGGCAGGTCTCTTGATGTCCCAGGTAGGGCATCATCTTCAAAGGTGCGCAGAGTGTCGGCATCATTACCGTGGGACACTCTATCATTTGGGTCCATGGGACCGGTTTGACAGGGAGCCAGATCTCTGAGCGAAACGGTGGACTCCCGGCCATCAGGGTACCGCACGTGCGCATAAGTGGGATTAACGTCCGTTAACTCCACCTCGTCGACAAGGGGATCGTTTTTGGCAGATCGGACGAATCTTCGGAGCAGCACGGGACTGGGAGCTGCCAACCATGATGGTAGAGATGTCCCATGTGTGGAGCGATGCTGGAACCTGAAGAATCGCTCGTGAGGCGTGACGTTGGTGGATGTGGAAAGAAGAGACCTGATGGAATGCAACACGTCAGGGAGCACAGATTCCCACTGCTGGTCTGCTAGGTTGCGTGACCTCAGTGCAAGACGAACAGCGTTCCAAATGATAGCATTGTATCTCTCAACCTGTCCGTTACCAATGGGATGATACATAGTAAACATAGTAAACATAGACATAGAGATAGGAACAGGAGTAGGCCATTCGGCCCTTCGAGCCTGCTCCGCCATTCAATGAGATCATGGCTGATCTTCATCTGAGATCATAGCTGATCTTACCAGTTCAGTACCCCGTCCCCGCCTTTTCTCCGTAACCCTTAATCCCCTTAGCCTTCAGAAATATATCCAATTCTCTCTTGAAAATATTTATTGAATTAGCCTTCACAGCCCTCTGTAGCAGGGAATTCCACAGGCTCACCACTCTTTGAGTGAAGAAATTCTTCCTCATCTCTGTTTTAAATGATTTGCCCGCTATTTTTAGACTGTGGCCCCTGGTTCTGTGCTCCCCGGCCATTGGAAACATTCTCTCTGAATTCAGCCTGTCCAGGCCTGCCATAATTTTATATGTTTCGATGAGATCCCCTCTCAATCTTCTAAACTCCAGTGAGTACAAGCCCAAACTATTTAATCTCTCTTCGTAGGTCATTCCCGCCATTCCAGGTATCAGCCTGGTGAATCGCCGTTGCACTCTTTCCATGGCAAGAACATCCTTCCGCAGATGGGGTGACCAAAACTGTACACAATACTCCAGATGCGGTCTCACCAGCACCTTGTACAGCTGTAGTAAGATATCCCTATTCCTATACTCGAACCACCTTGATATGAAGGCCAACATACCATTTGCCTTCTTAATCGCCTGTTGCACCTGCATGCTCTCCTTCAGTGACTGGTGCACAAGAACACCCAGGTCCCTCTGCACTTCCCCATCTCCCAATCTATTGCCATTTAGATAATAATCTACCCTCCTGTTTTTACCCCCAAAGTGGATAACCTCGCATTTATCCACATTATAGTGCATCTGCCACGTATCCGCCCATTCCCCCAACCTGTCCAAATCGCACTGTAGCCTCCTGACATCCTCATCAGAGCCCACCCCTCCTCCTAGTTTAGTGTCGTCAGCGAATTTGGAAATATTGCATCCAATTCCCTGATCCAGATCATTTATATATATTGTGAACAGCTGGGGTCCCAGGACAGATCCTTGCGGCACCCCGCTGGTCACCGCCTGCCACTCCGAAAACGAGCCGTTTATTCCAACTCTCTGTTTTCTATCCGCCAGGTGTCGTTTTACTTGTGGCGATTCCCCGTTGGGAAAGATAACTTTTGAGTTCGCTTGACATGAAGGAGGGACCCCGATCAGAGTGGATGAAATTGGCCGTACCGCAAAGGGAAAAGACTTGATCGAGGAATTTGATCACTGTGGAAGTAAGCATATTGGGACAGGGGAAAGCAAAGGGAAAGCGTGAATATTCGTCCACCATAGTAAGTAAGTAGGTGTTTCGCGCTGTGGAAGGCAATGGCCCTTTAAAGTCAATGCTGAGTCGCTGCATAGGCTGCATAGGTGTATGAGCGAGTCATCTGATGGACAGAAGAATTGCGGTTTTAATTCCGCACAAATTCTACAGGAGGAGCATGTTCTTTTCACATCTTCCGTAGAAAATGGGAGATTTTTAGATCACACAAAGTGCAGCATACGGGTAACGCCAGGATGGCATAAGTCAGTGTGAAGACCCGCAAGAGTCGAAGTTGACATAGAAGAGCAGAATGCCCGCGTGAGGGTACCCGGGGCCACATTCTCTTTGCTGGGTCGATAATGTATGGTGTATCCAAAGGCAGCCAATTCCATCCTCCAGAGTTGTATTTTGTTATTCTTGATCTTAGTGCGTTTCCGGTTAGCCAGCATAAAGGCCACGGAGCGCTGATCAGTTATAAGTGTGAAATGGCGATGAGCGAGAAAATGACTCCATTGCCGTACAGCTTCGATGATGGCCATAGCCTCCTTCTTGACAGGAGGATAATGGAGCTCGCTACTCTTATATTCATTAATAAATAGACATTCTTATTATGAACACAGCTAGCTTTTGCTAGTTACTTTATTGAGCACATGTGGACTAGGTACAGTATCTGTAGAGGCTTCCATCTTGACTGCTGCCTTGTGGGTAGCCTAGTGCCTCATGGGTAATGTAGTCTTAATATACATACAGCTGGGTAGTGTAGTCTTATACATACATACAGCTATATACAGCTCTACACAGCTCTACGGCTCCACCTAGTGTCCACTATAGAATGACATGTTATTGATCATTACATCCCCCTTTCTTTGAGGTTTAACAAAATCAATATCAATCAACTTTCAAGAAAACAATAAAGATAATATCAGTAACACTTTTGTTAGTGCTCTATAAATTAAACATTTTCAAAACAGTCAACACATTTTCAAAACTTTACATTGTACTCAAAGATTAAGTCTATCAGGCTTTTTTACTTCACGTGTGGATCTTCTCAACATGGGTAAGTCTGATGTGTCTTCATGAGATTGTTCTGGCAGTGAATGACAAGATGCAGTTGCGGCATTGTCATCGATCTGCTCTTGTATAGATCGAGGTCTCCTTGCGATCTTTGCTTGGAGAGGGTTTCAGTGTTTCCTTCACTCTTCATGCCATAACTCTCAATGTAGTCAATGCACTCTCGAAAAACTGCTGGCAGCTGGATCCCATCATACAGCATAGTCTTCTCAGCAGCCTCGGCTAATGGAACACCAAAGATTGGCCTGAGGGAAGAAGGAGTATCCACCGGAACTGCTTCCTGCTCTGGTGCAGGCTTCTTCTTTTTCTTTTTCTCTTTCCACTGCTTAACAACATCTGCTGCGGTTATATATTTGGACATTTTCTCCTTGTGTTTTTCCTCTTTGTGCTTTTCTTCCTTTGGCTTCTCTTTGACCTTAAAGTCTTTTTCTTTCTTCTTGGAGAAACTAGACTTTTTGAAGACATGGATACCCTTCGGCCTTTTCATCCTTGATGGGCTCTATGCTTCATCACCTGAGTCATCTGGTCTGCTTATGGCACAGTTTATACGGTAGACTCTCTTGACCAGTTCTAAGTCTTCACAAGCTTTGTCACCTAGTATCGAATCAAGTCTTTCAGCCACAACAGAAAACATGAGATGATGCACTTTGTCTTTGACTGTCACTTTAAGTCTGCATACACCTAAGCTATCTCTTTTCTGACCATTATAGTCCTTCAGTAGTACTGACTTTTTCTGTATTTTGGGCTTTTCTTTCATATTGTTAATGTCACTCATACTGATTAAGTTTGCTTTTGCCCCAGTGTCTAGTTTCAAGGTAACTAATGCTCCATTTACCTGCAGTGGGATCATCCATTTGTCCTCTTTTACTGCATTAACTTTATGTTCAGCATTGTCCATTTCTGAGGGCTGCACATTTTCTGTATCCTTTTTGATATTGTCACATGACACCATTCCTACAAAAAATGTCTCACTTAAACCAGTGTCCTCAATTACATTAACTCGTTGCCCTTTCTTAGTTTTTACTTTTGAAAAGCATTGTTTGGCAAAGTGATTCTTTCCATTACACTTTGTGCACATTTTTCCAAACGCTGGGCATTGTCTTAACTGGTGTTTGTAACCACAGTGTTTACAATTAAAAATTTCATCCTCCGATTGCTTTTCATTTCTGTTCTGCCCACGTTTCTTCCCCTTGTAGGACACAGCACCGACAGCAGCATTATCACTCATTACAATCGCATCATTATTGATTTCACTGAAAGTCTTCGCGTGCTTTCGAGCTAGCTCGCTGGCTTGGCATATTTTCACTGCATTTTCCAAATTTAGTTTGGTTTCTCTCAACAGACGTTCCCTGACTTTTTTATCATGAATACCAAACACAATCTGGTCACGAATCATGGATGATTTCAGCTCAGAGAAATTACATGTCTGTGCTTTCAGTTTCAGATCAGTTAGAAAGCTATCAAAAGTCTCATTTTGTTGCTGTGTCTGAGAACGGAAGATGTATCTTTCATAGGTCTCATTCTTTTTGGGAGAGCAATGCGCATCACATTTTTTTAGCACATATTCTAATTTTTCTCTGTTCTCCTCTGGATTAAATACAAATGTATTAAATACCTCTATCGCCTGTGGGCCTGCAACTGTAAGCAGCAACGCTATTTTGCTTGTGTCTGGCTTCGTACCGAATCCGATGGCAGCAATGTAGAGTTCGAATTGTTGTTTAAGAGTCTGCCAATTGTAGTCGATGTTTCCTGTGAGTTTCAAATGCTCTGGTGGCTTCAAATTCTCCATGTCGCTTTTCACAATTTTCAGCAGATCTTCACCATCCTGGTACCATCTTATGTTCATTAATAAATAGACATTCTTATTATGAACACAGCTAGCTTTTGCTAGTTACTTTATTGAGCACATGTGGACTAGGTACAGTATCTGTAGAGGCTTCCATCTTGACTGCTGCCTTGTGGGTAGCCTAGTGCCTCATGGGTAATATAGTCTTAATATACATACAGCTGGGTAGTGTAGTCTTATACACACATACGGCTATATACAGCTCTACACAGCTCTACGGCTCCACCTAGTGTCCACTATAAAATGACATGTTATTGATCATTACAGCTACCCTGCAAAGTTCTGGACAGAAATGCAACGGGTCGACCACCTTGATTCAAGGTAGCCGAGATCGCCACCTCCGATGCATCGCACTTGACCACGAAAGGGAGATTTTCATCAATGCAGCGAAGCGTGGCTTTTTCCAGTTGTCGCTTGAGGAGGTTGAAAGCTGAAATAGCCGTTGCCTCCAATGGAAATGACTTTGCGTGAAACAGGGGCTGGATCTTGTCGGAGAAGTGGGGTATCCACTTCGCTAATAGGCGAACATACCGAGTGCCCGACGAAGAGAGCCGAGATTTGTAGAGGGAGGAGCTCCTGAAGTGGACGAAGTCGCTCTGGGTCCGGTTTGATGACACCATTGCCCACCCAGTAGCCAAGGATGTTGACTGATGGTACTGATTTCACAGATTTGGACTCATTTAAGGTTAAGTTGCGACGACGGAGAACGTCAAAAAATTTCTGCAGGTTGGCATCATGCTCCTTCTGGTCATGACCAGCAATGGTGATATTATCCAGATATGGAAAAGTGTCTGTTAAGTTCTCTTGTTTGACTAGGCTATCCATTGCTCATTGGAAGATGGCCACCCCATTGGTGACCCCAAATGGAAGGTGACAAATCTGGTAAAGACAACCATTGGCCTCAAAGGCCATGTACTTTTTGTCAGAGTCCTTTAATGGTACTTGATGGTATATGCTCTTTAAATCAAAAGCTGAAAGTACCTTGTAGTTGGCAAGGTTATTGACCATGTCATTGATGCATGGTAGTGGGTAGGCATCCAGGTTGGTATACTGGTTAATAGTTTGCGAGTAATCGATGCAAAGACATTTCTTGTGTTGCTTCAAAGGATTTTTAACAACGACAACTTGAGTCCGCCAGGGAGATGAACATGGCTCAATGATGCCATCAGCTAGAAGGCGAGAGATTTCTGCCTCGATAAAGGATCGATCATCTTGGCTGAAACGTCGTGATTTAGTGGCTATGGGCTTACATCGGGGGGAAAGATTGGCAACAAGGAGGGCTCGTTGAGCAAAGCCACCAAAAGCGCACAAAACGGTACTTTGGAAATAGTAAGCTCTGGCTTTGGCCCTCCAAACTCGAAAGTGAGTCTTTTGTGTTGTTTCTGGAAATCCTGCCCCAGGAGCACATCACTGCATAGGTTTTTGAGCACCCCGAGCCGGGTGAAGAAATAAATGCGACCATTGAGAATAAGGTCGACAAGACAAAAGCCAGAAGAATTGGTGGTCAGTGTCGTCAGAGCCATTGCAATTTCCCTGTCCGAGGGGCAAATACACATCTTTAAATTATTGACAGCCCGCTCACTAATGAAGCTGTCAGAGCTGCATGAGTCGATTAGTGCGCTCAAAATGTGTCCATTTACCGAAACCTTCGTGGCTGCATGGGACAGACTTTGGGGAAAAACAGCTGTGATGGGAGGAGGGGCAATTTTACTCTTGACAACTGTAACCTTAGTAGTGGTTCTTGGGGGAGGAGCAGTTTCATAGGTAGCAGCTGTAAAACTAACAGGAGCTCTCGACCGGTATACCTTAGAAAAGTGGCCTTTCTTACTAACAGAGGCTCTTGACTGGCATACCTTAGAAAAGTGACCTTTCTTGCTGCAATGATTGCAGGTTGCGTTATGAGCAGGACAAAATTTCCTATAATGGAATGCACCTCCACAGAAGAAACACTTCCTTCCAGATTGCCAAGATGCCGCTAGGGCAGGGTCGTCATCCGTGAAGGCTTCTAGGTTATGGTTGTCATCAGCCAGGTTGGGGTCATCATCCATGAGGGCTTCCGCCCGACGCCTATCGAAGGAGTCACTAAAAGTGATAGCGGCAGCCCGTGTACGTGGTGAAAGATAGGTATCTGCATTCCTCTTTGCTAAGTCCAGAGAACATACCTGGTCATAGGCAGCCTGTAACTTGAGGGTTTTATTCTCCAACAGACGCTGATGTATGAAGGGAGATGCAATCCCATTAATAAAGGAATCATGAATTAACTCCTCCTGGTACTGCTCAGCTGTAACAGCTTTAAGATTACAATCCTTGCTGGGCATGCGAAGTTTCTGAAGGAATTCATCAAGTGATTCCCCGAGTTGTTGTCGAGTTGTGGCCAGTAGAGGCCGAGCAAAAATTTTGTTTGGGGACTTGACATATAGTTGCTGTAGTATTTAGATAGTGGCGTCATAGTCTACACAGTCTTCGAAATAGTCAAACACATGAGGGGATACATAATTAGCAAGCATTCGTAACTTATTAGGAACATTCTCACCACACTCCTCAAGGAAGTTGCTAAAGGTACGATACCAGTGTTTCCATACCTTAGCAGCTGTAAGTGAATTCGGGTCCAGGTCGAGACGGGCGGGTCTGAGTAGTTTCTCCATGATGGATTGATTACTTGTCTGAGTTGCCTTCTATGGTTCGAGTTGTAGCTGGCTATTCCCGAAATCACCCAGAGCGTGGAGTCGATATCAAGTTGATTAAATTGACGTAATAAAACTCACTACGCACTTGGTTTGAGTATAAAGCAAGGCTTTAATCAACTTGTTTCAAAACATGGAGGTCTAGTTATCTTTCACTAGTTCCTGTTTACACAATGTCCTGGGCAAGCTGGGCCCACGCTCGAATATTTATACGCCTTGGACGGCGTCACCAGCTGGCCGTCCAGTGTTATTTCATGAGTCTTTCTTCATAGATCATAAGATTCATAACAGTGCCTGTATCCAATTCCCTTTTGAAAGTTACTATTGAATCTGCTTCCACCACCCTTTCAGGCAGTGCATTCCAGATCACAACAGCTCGCAGTGTAATAAAAATTCTACTAATCTTCTCCCGGTTCTTTTGCCAATTATCTTAAACCTGCAGTCCTCTGGTTACCGACCCACCCACCAGTGCAAACTGTCAAAACCCCTCATAATTTTGAACACCTCTATTAAATCTTCCCTTAAACTTCTCTGCTCTAAGGGGAACAACCCCAGCTTCTCTCGTCACTCCACATAACTAGTCTTTCATCCCTGCGTCATTTCCTCTGCACCCTCTCCAAGGCCTTGACATCCTTCGTGTGGTGCCCAGATTTGGACACAATACTCCAGGTGAGGCCTAACCATGATTTATAAAGGTTTAGCATAACATCCTTGCTTTATTATTTTATGTCTTTATTTATAAAGCCAAGGATCCCATATATATTTTTTAACGGTTTTATCAATTTGTCCTGCCACCTTGAAAGATTTGTGAATGTACACCCCAGGCCTCTCTGTTCCTGCACCCCCATTAAAATAGTACCAATTAGTTTATAGTGCTTATATTGTGTTAGCTTAATGTGCACACAGTACAGGAGTTATAAATGTTCATTTGACTTTTAACACCAATTGCATATGGACATGCCAATCCTTTATTGACCTTGTAGCTGTTTGTAGATGGTCATTATGCCCACACCAAAAAAACCATGGATAAGTATGTCTTAGGATTCCTACCTATCATGGGGTCTGTTGTAGAAATATCACTAAGAAAAAGATCAGCATGTTTAATGGGAAGAATAGTAACTCACCACAGAAGGCTCTATATGCTCATTCTCCTTGCTCAGACTGCATCTGCTGGTCCTATCTCCTTATGTCTAACTGACTTCTCGCTTACAGTTAAATGTTAAGCATATGTGCCCACAGCTTTAAAAGAAAAAAGTCACTGTTGTAATGTAGAAAACGCGGCAGCCAATTTGCACACAGCAAGAGGCCACAAACAGCAATAAGATCATGACCAGATCATCTGTTTTGGCGAAGTTGGTTGAGGGATAAATATTGGCCAGGACACCTGGGCGAACTCCCCTGCTCTTCTTTGAAATAGTGCTGCGGCATCTTTTACGTCCACCTGACAGGACAGATGGGGCTTCGGTTTACCATCTGATCTGAAAGACAGCACCTCTGACTGCACAGCACTCCCTCAGTGCTGTACTGAAATGTCAGCCTAGATTAGGTGCTCAGGTCTCTGGAGTGGGACTTGAACCCACAACCTTCTGACTTGGAGGCGACAGTGCTACCACTGAGCCTTGGCTGACACCTAAATTGGGAGTATAATCGCTTACAGGCACAAGCCTGCAGTGCCGACTGTCAGGGGAAAAAGAAGCCTGGTGAATTGATTTGAAAAGAACTGTGTTGAAATGGCATTATAAATTAAATCAGCCCTGATATTACATCAACAGTCCCTGCATCTCTGAGATGATATTGTTAGATTTCACCTTCAACTCTCTCAATGTTCAGGTTGACCACTTAGGTGCGGAGTTCCAAGCTCGTGGGCTCATGTTCACTGGGGGAATTAAGTCAGGAGCATAACGCTATCTAGCAACTGCGTTTTATTTACATTGTGTTTCAGTTGTCTGGTGTCCAAAGGGCATTGCTGCAAAATCAGCTGAAAACTTTGCTTGATGTTTAATCTTGTGGATGTTTCAAAACAAGAGCGGCAGAATTAGAGGAGTCATGAGGTGGCCACTGAGAAATGGGTGGGAGGCAACTTCAAACCCACCACTCCCCCACCCCACCGCCACGTTTCTGTTCGCAGCCATGTCACTGCAGCTGGAGAGGTCAGGGGGTGGGGAGGGGGTAGGGGGAGGCGGGGGTGTTCCATTGCAGAAACCTAGAAGCAGGTCACTTAGCCACACTAGGGTGCATAACCCCAGAGAAGTAGAAGGAGGAAGAAAGTAAAATAACATAGCTTCTTAAATCCCTAATCAGATAAGGGAGCTAGCAAGCAAATTTAAGTCGCCAACAGGAATAATTGAAATGAAAGGAGCATTTGTTCTGACCCTGGTCCTGTACAATTAAAGCATCCCCGAGAAGCTGGATCTCTATCTATCTGTGGACCCCCTTTTCAACGCTGACAAAATATTTACATCCGTTTCAAGGTTCACACTTACTTTCACCCAACAGGTGAGGTCATGAAACTTTTTTCTAGCACTACATCCATGTCTTTGGCTACTGCTCTTGTTGGCTTCAGCCACCTCCTGCATGCCACTGCATTAAGGATATTCCTTCTATCCATGGCAGGGAAACAGTGCCTCCCTTCTCCAGGTATCCAACAGTGGGCCAAAATCTCATCTGAACTTAGTACTAAAAATTGAACATCAGGATCCCTGAGAGATTTGAACTTGGAAGCCTCAAGGGTCCCCATGAAATTAGTATCTAGATACACACATGGATGATGTGGCCCATGATGGTTAGGCTTTTCAAGCTTACAACAATGTTAACATGAAAGAGTTCTTTGCTGCAATGACTTTCCACTTGTCACACTTTTACTAGTCTCAGTCTGTCTCTTGTACCACGACAAACTATGTCAGAGCGGCAGAGATCTGTTGCAAGGTCACAATGAATACTTGTAAATGTCATTTAACACAACAGTCTGGGTTGCTTCAGGCATTCCATGCATTATGAAACAAGCCAATGACTGTGGGAGGATGACATAAGAATTCCACTGCGCATTAAAATGAATTAAAATCACAGGCTGGGAGTGCACGATCTCACGGAATTTTGGTCTCTTTAAGTTGGCATTGTAAAACACTGTATGTATCAGTGTAAAATAGAGGATGGTGAAATTCTTTCTCAATTCCTCGGGACTTAACAGAAGGGAGGACCAAGTCCACATCCCTGCACTCCATGGCATTGTGTGGTGGAGCTCCCTTGAGCTGTGACGCTGTCTCAAAGCATTAGAATTTTAACTTATTCCTGAATTTATTGCTTTCTCTACCTGTGTTTTTTTTCTAGGCGATCCTAAAGATATTTTAAGGGAAAATCCTATTTGCCTACTATTTATTCGTATAGTTCTGCCTTTTTTTTCTCTCTTTCTGTTTCCTGTTCTCCATCTTCATGTTCCACTTTAGGGATCATTTTCAACTTTGCACCCTGGGCAGGAATCTGGCTGAGTGAATCACCCACCCTGTATAGAACCCGCCCGCTTTCCGGTCCACTGATTTCAATAGGGCGAAAATCAGGCAGTTTCTGTAAGGGATGGGCGAGCCGATCCACCAGAAGTTGGAAATGACTCCCTTTATCTCTCCCATTCTCAAAGTTCTTTCTTTCCCAGTCTCCCAGTGCTTCCTCACTGTTTCTACTGTTAATGATAAGTCAGCATTTGATTATGCCACAGGCAGATTAGATCATCACAATGGCACAAGTAATGACTGATTTTAACATTGTGCCCACTGCCTGCCTGTTGATGCCACCGTGAGGCCTGAGCCATTTTGAGGCTGGGAACCAGTGAGCTGAACCAGCAGAGTATGTGGACTTTGTAATGACTTCTGTACCGAAGTTTGTGACAGATGAAGAGGCTTTTCTGTAGTAGTCGGCTGACTATCCAGGCCTGGGGTGATGGGGGGACCACGCGGGGCGGTGTGCATGGGCCAGCAGTAAGCATTCCTGCTCATCGACTCCTCACAAAAATAAAAGATGAACATTTTTTGGGGGCCTCAAGCGGTCCGTTTAAAGGCCGATGGTGAAGCCACTCAACGCAGGTGCAAATGGGCGGAGCATGTGTGCCATTTCCCCCTCCCCCCCTCATTTGTACCTCAAAATTGCCGTCGAGGTGCGATGTATGCCTGAAACAGACAGACGCTCCGATCGCTCGTTTAAATGCCCTGCCAAGGTGGCGGCCGCTGAGCGCCAATGTAAACTGGCCATTAAGTGGCCCGATGCCCTTTTCAGCATGCTCCCGCCCTTTTTGCGCTGGGCGACCAGATGGGCCCCAATATTCTTTCGTATTAGTGCTGCTCCCTCCTGGACACTCACCTGCATTCTCAGGCACACCTGTAGTTCTTG